>NW_003852397.1:45381584-45489672 GCF_000181295.1 Otolemur garnettii | reverse complement strand
AAGGAAGGGAAGGAAGGAAGGGAAGGAAGGAAGGGAAGGAAGGAAGGGAAGGAAGGAAGGGAAGGAAGGGAAGGAAGGAGGGAAGGAAGGAAGGGAAGGAAGGGAAGGAAGAAAGAGAAAGAAAAGAAATTAATTAATTAATTAATTAATTAGAGATGGGATCTTGTTCTGTTGCCCAGGGTGGTCTCAGATTTCTAGTCTCAAGCGCTCCTTCCTCCTTACCCTCTTAAAGTGCTTGGATTACAGGCACGAGCCACTGAGCTCAGACTGTAACTTTTAAATATCATTTTCTTTTCTTTTTTTCACTTTGTCACCCTGGGTAGAGTGCCGTACTATCACAGCTCACAGTAACCTCAAGCTCTTGGGCTTAAGCAATTCTCTCGCCTCAGCCTCCCAAGTAGCTGAGAGTACAGGCACCCAGCTATTTTTAGAGATGAGGTCTCACTCTGGCTCAGGCTCCTCTCGAACTCATGAGCTCTACCTGCCTCAGACTCCCAGAGTGCTAGGATTACAAGCATGAGCCACGGCACCCAGCCAGCATCACTTTCTTAGTAGCACAATCACAATCTATGTTGGTTTATCTCTTACCTTTACCCCTCCTCTATAAAATAAGCTCCATGAGAGCTAGTGTGGCCCTAATGTCAAGCAAAGTGCCTGGCCATGAGAGGGTCCACAAATATCTTATGGATTATAAATAACATGCATTTTCCAGGAGTCTCCACCTCAGTATTTTCCATGTGGATGTACAGAATTTGAAAAGAATCTCGGATCCAACAAATTCCACGCCATCGCAACCACCAGGAGGAAGGCATAAGTCAGAGTGTGAAAACTGCACAATGTAATGTAGAAGAGGAAGAAAAGCTAATATTAGTTGGGATAAGTCAAGCAGTACTCTTCAGGTAAGAAATAGTTCTCATGTGTCTTTAAAGAGTGCATAGGATTTCAATAGATTGAGAAAGCAGACGATGACATGAAGAAAGGGGTATAACACAAACAAAAGACTAAATTTAAAGGCATCACACCAATGGAATGAGGAGAGTTCATAGTGAATAGCAAGAAAGAAAAATGAGAATATTGGGGCTGTATATTAGAAATTCAGGAATGGCAGGATAAAGAGTCTGAACATATCTCATTACTTCATGGGAGTCATGAAAGCTTCTAGACCAGAGCAGTGACATGATCAGTGATGTGATCTTTGGAAAAATGTGTGTTACAATGATATTTAAGATGGGTGGCAGCCAAAAGAGACTCAAAATGAGAAAACCTGTTAAAAGGCTATCACAATTTGGGTGGCAGCATCCGATGATGAAGATACAGTTTGTCAGTAGAAGATGAGATGAAGATATTCATGTCAGAGAGATACACTGGAGGCTGCATCATGTGGATATGTGGGATGATGAAAAGGAAGATTTTAGTGAAGCAAATAATGCGACTGATATTCCAGGAGAAAAAATTGAGCTTGGAAGAAGCACTGAGTCCCATTATAGGCAGGTGGTTTGAGTTGCCTGAAGCACATCCAGATGGAGGTGTCCTCTAGGCACTTGGAAATGAAGATCCAGTTTGTGTGTGTGTGGCGGGGGCGGGGGTGGGGGGGAGATACCATAGAATCATCCCTTCTAGAGATAATAATTTAAACCATGTGGAAGAGTTCACTGAGAAAAAAAATAGATCAAGGAACAAAGAGAAAAGGCAGAACTCTGAGGAACATCTACCTTCTGAGGTCAGACAGAGGAACAAGAAAACAAAGCAGTTTTGTCAGCCGGTTCCAAAACAGGGCGAACACCTGCTCTGCGTGTCAGAAGTTCAAGTTCTGAACAATAGTATAAATAAATGCATCTATTTATCTTTCAGCATGGTTCTTCCTTCAGGATCAAAAACGTCTTACTAATGTCACCTACAACATCCATTTATTAAGGGTATTTATTATTCTTCTTGAAGCTACAGCATTCCTAGCGCTTGGTTAAACACTGGGAAGACAGACTTTCAACTAAAACAGATGTCAGATAAAGGTAGACAAGGTGCATTCGGAAACTTAAACTCAAGATTACGATCTAAGTTGAAAGACACACAATTCCTTTGATTATGTGAATTATTTTCCCTCCCTCCAGACAATTTTTTGGTGTTCATGGTGTCCAGTAGACATAAACACTGCACCCTTAGGCTACATTAAATTTTGTAAAAATACTTGACTTTCTTCAGCAAGCAATTCACTTCCTGTAACTTTTTCACTTAGTTTTTAAACACAAACACATAGTACAGTTGTACAAAAATATTCTTCATGTCCTTTATTTTTTGATGTTTTTAAAAAAAAAAAAAAAAAAACAACTAACGCACACACACATTAGCTTACATAGGGTCCGGGACATCAATAACTATTTTCCACCTCTACTTCTTGTCCCATTGGAAGGTCTTCACCGTCAATAGCACACAAAGACTTATCATCTCCTAAAATAACAATGCCTTCAGGAATTACTCCTAAAGGACCTATCTAAAGCTCCTCTTGAGAGATAATTTGTTTATATTAACATCACCACAAATACGTGTTGTGCTACTAACAGGCGTCCTCAAACTACGGCCTGCGGGCCACATGCAGCCTGCCTAGGACATTTATCCAGCCCACCCAGTGTTTTTGCCACCACTGCCTGTCCTGCTTAGCAGCCGACTAGTCCCGGGGCCTGCAGTCCAGCCCTCCAACAGTCTGAGGGACAGTGAGCTGGCCCCCTGTTTAAAAAGTTTGAGGACCCCTGTACTAAGACTTTATGACGGCTATACCAGCACTAGGCAATAGTAGTAATTTTATGGGACCACTGTCATAAACGCTGTATGGTCATTGACTGAAACATTGTTACCCAGTATGACTACATACTATAATCTTCAAGCACTTCTATTAAAGTGGCCAAAAGTACTAGTATTTTGTCTATCACCCTATTCATGGGGATAAAACTAGGATGAAATCCCAGTGCTGTTCTCCAATAATAGGAATCAGAGCTTCTCAGGAACTAAAATCTTAGCTAATAGCAGAGAAAAATCAATATGGATATGGAACATCTTGTTGCCTTTAAGCAAGAGACTTTTAAAAATGTCTCAGACGTAATGCTGAAAAGACAAGGGAGACAGCTTACTGTGGTGCTTACAGTGCAATAATTTGAGCAACAAGAATAATTATAGCACACTGGAATTACTTATGTCTATGAAAAGCCATTAGTCCATAATAGTGCTAAACAAAAAAGAGGACGGTATACAAGGAGATCATTGAAAGAAGGCATATTTATTTAAAACATTTTAAAATTATTTTTAATAAATCAGTTAGAGAATTGAATACATGTATATATTCCATTTCTTTGATATATATTTTACATATCATATATGTCTATATATACAGTTTTTTTCTCAGTAACTAAAAAGAAAGGTATGGTGAATTTTAAGTCAAATAGCTCAACAAAACTTGGAGATCTTTCTTGATAGAACAGATGAGGTGTCAGCGCCCATGGCCACTCATAATAGCTGATGTATGACATAGTGATTACTAACAAGAACGTGCTGCCCAGACTCATCCCTTCCCTTCCCTCTATAAGGAAACTATGGGATCCTTCTGTCAAAAATACTGAGAAACCAAACCATCATGAAGTAAAGGCTCACAGCCCTGACCTCAGATTTGAGGGACACAGGAGCCCTCAGTGGACAGTCCACTTCCTCATATGAGACACGGCAACTAAACCTTGACTCTCAGAAATATCTCAAGCCAGAAACAATGATCCAGGACTGAGTGGATCCGCTTTGAAAGGCTCTGAGAAGATCCCATGTGCTACCCACAAATCAAGTGGTTCACAGCCCAGAATCTGCAAAATCAGGTCGTCTGAGACTGCATTTTCTTTTTCTTTCAAGTCTGGCAAGATTACTATAACCCTAGGAAAGTATATAAACAATGAGATGTGTAACAAACAAGGAAGGTACACAACAACTTTATAAATAATGAAGACCTGAATCACACCCACAGTACAAATAGTCCTTAACAGTCTTGAGTGTTGGTATAAAAACTTTGACTCCCAATGTGATTTGTGTATATGCTTGTATGCACATGTATGTAACATCTGTTTTTAAAGCTTATAAAGCTTTTAATAAAATTTGTAGACATTCTATTAAAATATTTGGGAGAATTTATAATCTGCATGCAAATATCAGAGATGTTTCCATTCATAAACTATGTTTTATTAGTGGCAAAAGAATTTGAATGCTTAGAGGAAAAAATTAAAAATTCGTGTGTAAATTGTGAGTGCTAATTAACAGGGCATAGTGGCATACGCCTGTAGTACCAGCTACTTGAAAGGCTGAGACAAAGATTGCTTTGAGTCCAGGAGTTTGAGGCCACAGTGAGCCACGATGATACCATTGCTCTTTGGCCTAGACAACAGACTGAGACCCTGCCTCCAAATACTGATAAAGCTTTTTAAAAATGTGAACATTAAAATGTCTCCCCCAAAATAAAGTTTCCAATAACAGTGTTTCTGTACACAAAACGTCCTTGTTCATTAAAAATTCCAAGAACAATGTAATTCTCTCATGTTTTCCTAAGAAGAATCTTGCTCCTCAACATCTAAGGGTGCATTCAAAGATGAGGCTTTGATTTCTTTTTCCCTCCTCCAGTAAGCACAGACTTGGGCTGACACTTCTGATACTTTAAAATTCAGAAGGAAATCTATAATAGTTTCAATTTTCTAGTTTAATTATTTTGGCTGGGGCTGGGTTTGAACCCTCCACCTCTGGTATATGGGGCCAGTGCTGTACTCCTTTGAGCCAGAGGCACCACCCTTAGTTTAATTATTGTGAATAAAGATAAAGTACCTAACAGGAAGAAAGCTCTGTCCTTAGCCACACACTAAAAACTAAAATGCATAAACTATAGCACCACCCTCCAAGACCCTAGCAAAGAGAAGAAAAGAGATAAGGCAGACTGCTACATTCTATAATTCCTTTTACATCTCCAATAAAAGAAACAGAATCTTTTACTGAGAACCCCATGGAGAAAACATGTTCCTTTGTGTGTCTCTTTCCAACAAAAAAGTAGATTCAGTATGTGATGTCTACAACAAAGCTTCAATCACTTTTTCTTACTTTACAGGTTGACATTTTCACTGTTTATCTTTAAAAACAGTAGTGGGTCACTTTGACATGCTTTTGAGAGCATCATAACTTGAACTTAAGAGAATTGGTTCTAGTTGATAATAATAATGGCAAAAATGAAATCCCACTTACAAAACTGCCCTGCCAGAAAAAGTAAACCTCTGTATTACAGCCCTGATCAATGTGTTAGCTACTCTACACAGTATTCAATATCCCCACCAAAAAACGTCCCAGCACAACAAAAGCTTGCAGACAGATAGGATCTTGGAGTCTCCTGTAATGGGATTTGACAAGAGTCAGGCACTTTAGGCAAGCTCAATCAATGTTAATTGAAGCAGGAGTGATTCAAAGGCAAACAGGAGTCCTTGAGAGGTGAGAGAGGGGCTTTGGGATTGTGCCTCTCTCCTTTTCCCATTACCCCCTTATATTTAATTACTTGTTCTAGCCAGTGAATTGTAATTTGATTTGCCATCAGGTGACTCTTGCCTGGTATTATGTTAGTTGAGTCTTTCACTATATATATATATATATATATATATATGTATCTTCTAAGTTCACAGGAAGGAAATTGTGCTCTGGCAACTGTGTCTCAGGTTTAGAAGGTCCCCTTTCTGTCCTTAACATAGCAGGATATGAGTAGAAAGACACAGAGAGAAAGTAGTTAGTCCTGAATGATGCTCTAGTACATTGTTATTTCTGTAATTGGGCAGCACTAGAATTTTGAGGTATCGTGGGCTCTCCCCAGAAGTAACCATAAGATAGGAACTTATATGTGGAAATAGACTATCTATAGGAGGGGGAATCCTAGGAGACACTGGCTCACTGGCTCAGAAGTAAGAGCAGGGTGAGAGAGGGGAGGAAAGGAAGCCAAAAAAAATGGGTTAGGAAACTAGTTACCACCAACGGGCAACTGGAGCATCATCTGTGGAAAACTCAGAGCCAAGGCAGAACCTCAGTCAGCCACCCAAAGGGTGAAGGAACCAGAGTATTTATGTCCTCTCCTCAGTAACCAGTTAAGAGCTAGTCTCACCTGGGCAGGGAAATGAATGCCTTAGCACCACTAGCTTGCGAAGTAGAAAGTACCAAAAAGTGCTATTTTAAAAAATGAAATATTTACTTTCGTGTCATTTGGCACATACATTTGCTAAGAGTACTGAGAAGACTGTGGGAAACAGGCAGGAGATGAGAATTAATAGCCCCATATTATAAGGACAATAGAGTTCCAGAGGTGAAATTCAAAGTCACAAGCCAATAAGCAATCGGACAGAGACTGGAGCCCACGAGAGAAAGCAGCTGAGTGTGGTGGGGAAGCACCCAAACTCTGGAGTCAGACAGACCTGGTTCATCCCAGCTACGACTCTCCCCTGGGTGGCCCTGCCCAGTTACCTAGGCCCATCGTGCCTCAGTTTCTCATGCAGGTAATGGAGGTGATGAGAGGAATCATCTCAAGTGACCAGTACTTGTAAAGGGCTTTGCCAAGTGTCCAGCATACAGTAAGTGCTCAATAACTGTTAACCTACTGTTGTAATTATTATCATCATTTTAATGACTTCAGTGTAAAAAGTAGAAAATGCTGTTTCTACTCTGCATGACTTGAAGTCCAGCGAGAATATCTGTGGGACTATAATATGTACCATGGCAATCAGAGGACAACTGTTCCATCTGCCTCCCGGTACGAAATGAATTTCTTAGCTCTTGTCTTCACATTGTGGTCATCCCAAAATCTCAGGTGAGGTAGCAAAGCATGCTGGGGTTTTCTCAAAAGTGAGTTCCACTAAAGTGACCGATCAGGTCTGATGAGGCCCTCGACAGGTTGAGTTATTCACTTCAGTGACGGAGACCTCCTTGTCAGTATCTAGAGGAATGGACACCTCCCCTTGTAGGTGAGGCTGATATTGCACGCAACTAGGTAAGATGCTGTCTCTTACAGGCACGTGCATGGTAAATCACTTTCTGAGAAAGGGACAGCGTCAATCTCAGTGAAGGAGGCAAAACATCCTCCATATTTTCCAGAAGGAGGAATTAAGGAATTGAGGCATTTGACAATGTGACCAAAGTGGGACAGCAGATTATTCTCTCTTGACATCTGTCCCACAAATTTTCACATGGTTTTCCAATAGCTTTACAAGCAAAGAGGCCAAAGAAGCTACTTACAGGTTACTTGGTGTTCTCAATTAAGGGCCAAGTGCAAGGGATTCAAAAGTCCATTAATTCTTTATTAACAAATAACATAACCACAAATTCAGCGTTACCACATTCTGATAAGTTTACAATGTGTAAAGTACCATCCATATGATGCACTTGTACATATCACCCACCAAAACTATAGAAAGTGTCATTATCCTTATTTTGAATATGAGGAAACGGAGTTTCAGAGTTGTGGCTTGTCCTGGAGTCCCATAGAAGTAGATTGGGACTGTAGAGTAAGAGTGTGATGGCAGTGGTGGCAGATCTGCCTAACAGAGTGAGGCCACGACTAGAGATCCCTCTTGTTGGCTATACTATGGAACATGGAGAAGTCAACCATATGCCTCTGATCCCATGTATAGACAACGAATCTAGCACCATTTCTGAGAGAGCAATAATGCTGGATCCAGCTGAGATCTCTGGCTGGTGCAACACCCATAGGTCTACACTACAGTTTCTTACAAAGCCACTAAAGACACAGTTTTGCAGGAAATTGACAAAGACCTTTTTGCTGAGTCAACTGATGGTGTTTTATTGCAAGGAAGGCACAGTTACACAACGTAAAGTCAGAAACACCACAAGTTCCACAACCCAACCACAGAAGCATGCCTTGCTCTTTAATTCCTCCAAAGTGGGCAGATCCACAGACAGACAGACTTGGACAACGCTGCTGACGCAGCCAGTTGTTCTCTAATTCCCTCTGTGTTAGAAAATGGCATTTTGAGGGGTGGTGCCTGTGGCTTAGTGAGTAGGGCGCTGGCCCCATAAACCGAGGGTGGCAGGTTCAAACTCAGCCCCGGCCAAACTGCAAAAAAAAAAAAAAACATAGCCAGGCATTGTGGTGGGTGCCTGTAAGTCCCAGCTACTTGGGAGGCTGAGGCAGCAGAATCGCCTAAGCCCAGGAATTGGAGGTTGCTGTGAGCTGTGTGACGCCATGGCACTCTACCCAGGGCGATAACAAAAAAAAAAAAGAAAGAAAGAAAGAAAGAAAATGGCATTTTGAAACTATCCACTTACTACTGACTAACTTACATTTACTGTATTTGAAAGCATTTTTGATATTTACAATTTCTTCATCATTCTAGCTGCGGGATCAAACAGGAATTAACTTTCAACCTACAAGGTTTGTGTTTCTTTGCAGTATAACACATACATCAAATAGTGTGTGAGAGCCCCAGGTATAATGTATGTTTGATTATATTTCAACTTCAAGCGATACCACATTGAGATCGCTTCAGTAGGTAAGCAAATGTGACTCAGGCCATTACCTGGATCCAAACCCCCCAAAAATAAATAAATAAAAAATACAAAGAAAAAAGGAAAGGAAGTGCACTTTAATCTACAAATCAGTACTATACAAATCAAACCACACAGCCCCATTTACCAGGTAATCTGAGATTGCAATTCAGAAAATCTCTAGGCACAGATTTAGGGCATAAACAAGGCTAATTTCATCACAGAATTATACTTTGTAATTTCTTTTATATAATTCTCGGGGCCAAGAAAAGAAAAAGAATAGGCAGAAAAATAAAAGAGAAAGCCAACCAGTCAAAAGCACCCAGAACTGTATGTTACAGAGGTGACAGCCAATGAAAAACAATCCAGTTCAGAACTGCAGCTCAGAGGACTTCCGGCTGAGGGGACGCTGGGCTTAAGTCCCACTTTAGAGGCTTCTTGATTCCAGCTGCTGTGTTTCTGTCCTGTGGATCAACAGCATCTTCCTCACTATCCTTCAGCTCCCCAGGACATCTGCCAAAAAGTAGGGCCTGTGGAAGGACATACAGGAAAAAGCCCATCAGGCATGGGCCCAAACAGTCTGACAGCTAAAGGTCGATGGAGTCGAGGGGCAGAGGGAACAGTGAGTGGTTCCTCACCTCCTAGAGACTCGCTTCCTGCTGTCTCCTCCAGACGGGTGGCATTGTGCCTGGGAACAGCCAGTGGCTTGGGATCTTTGTGAGGTTGCAGTGAGCTCATTGTGGTATCCATCACTTTGCAGTCTTTGGTTTCTCTGTTGATAAGAACATAGAATAAATACCCTGGAATCAGTGGTCTTTGAAATCTTGAGGAGGAGACACAACAGATCAATACACAGACAAAGAAAGGAGGGGAAGGAGGACAAGAGGAAATAAAACTCAGAGGATACTCTACCTGCCATCCTTCCCTGGAATTCCCCTAGGCAGCGTATCCTGGACTGCAGGCTTGAGGTGAATTCTAAGACCACCCAGAGGTCTCAAATGTCTGAAAGGTCAGGAGGCATCATTCCACTGCCACGCGAGCACCTGAACTCAAAACTCAGCCAGCCTCGCCCAACTCTCCTGAGTGGATCGTGTCACTGAAATACTACATAACAGAGAGCAAAACGCAGATGAAAATTAGCAGGAGATCTCCTTGTTCCTTTTCCCTGGGGTGGTCAGGGAAAGGCCATGGGTAGGGGGTAGGGTGGGTATCAACCATGTGGTCTTCTCTTTAGTGGATTCAATGTTCAAGTCAGCCCACTTTCAACTTCCCACTGAATGACAAAAGCTCTCAAAGATTCCTCCAGTCCTATGGTCCATGCCTTTTGGATCATTATAGCATTGCTTCTTAACCCTAGGGCAGGCGTCCTCAAACTACGGCCCGCAGGTGACATGCAGCCCGCCTAGGACATTAATCCAGCCCACTGGGTGTCTTTGCTGCAGCTGCCTGTCCTGCTTAGCAGCCAACTTGTCCTGGGGCCCGCAGTCCGGCCATCCAACGGTCTGAGGGACAGTGAACTGGCCCCCTGTTGAAAAGTTTGAGGACCTCTGCCCTAGGGTATCACTCAGATCCTATAGAAAGTCTCAGCCAGGCTTCCAGCTTAGGAAAGAAAAACTCCAGACCTGGAACTTCTTTTCCAAAGCTTATAGAAAAGCCCAGGAGCTAACTTCTCTGTCCTTCACAGAACCTGTTTCCCTGGAACACAGGGTAGGGGGCGCCCAGTGAAGAAAACAAGTGGGGAATCACAGATGTTGGAGTACTGCCAAGAAAAGCACATTGTGCAATGGTTTTCAACCTTCCTAATGCTGAGGCCCTTTAACCTAGTTCCTGTGGCTCATGACCCACAGGTTGAGAACCTGTGATATAGAGAAAGGAATTCAAGAGAAATTCAGAGGCTGAAGGGAGTGGTCTGTCCTGGATACATGCAATAAAGCAGGCACATTATCTGTGAGGAATATGAAAGCAATAATAAAACTAAGAGTCAGTCTCCGTTTTACTATAACCATGTTCTGGGCATTCTAAATAATGTTGACTAAACACTGCTCCCCACTCAGGCAGTTCCTCCTCCTTCGTCCATCACTGCTAACTTCTGCTTATGCTTCTTCCTCTGCCTGGAATCTTCTTCCTCCTCCAACCCCCTTAGCCCACATCCTCCTCACTTTCAGACCCTATTTTGGATTATCCTTCTTCACTTAAGCTTCTCATAATCCTCCTAGCTCAGAGTAATCCCTCCTTCCTCCTAACTCCTAAAGCACTGTGTCTATATTCTTTTATTTATACCTTAGATTTAAAACACAAACGTGGTTACTTTCTCTGTTAACAGATCTTAAAATGCAATGAAAAATGTATAAGATTTGGAATTCATCCTGGGTCATCCAGAATTCCAGTTATCACTCTGAATTAGCTATGGAATGCTAGGTTGGTTAGTGAACATTTTTAGCCTAATTTCCTCTTCTATAAAACGGGGAGAATATCACCTATGTCATAGGGCTGTTTCTTGAAATTAAATAATGTGCACAAAATTGTCTAGCCTGAGATAATATATCCTCTATACGTGTTTCTTTACCTTCTGCCTCAAGGGGAGAATTTGTTCTTTCGTCTTTATTGGCTCCTTCCTTCCCCCCATGCGACTTGTCAAGATAAGTCACAAAATATGGCAGGTATAGAAATGTGGAGGGTATTGAAAATGAAGCATGGAATACCTGTTCAGAGGCTTGTGTGGAGGATGGAATGAGAGAATACATGTCTAGTGCTTAGATAAGAATCTGGAGCATGGTTTGAGTTGTAGAAATATACAGTAAATTAAAAAATCTTGTGGGTTAATGAAGAACTCCTTGCCTCCATGAAGAACTCCAATTACAAATTATCAACTTCTTCCTTCCCCTACATCAAACTCCTCAACTTTCCCAAATAAAAATATCAGGGGGGAAATACATAAGGCAGGGTATTTGGAAAATCACATATTAGAGCTAAGAGACTGCTATGGCTTAATGTTCACACCCTCCAAACCTAATATTGAAATTTGATCCTCAAAACTGGAGGTGGGAACCTAAGAGATATTTGAGTCACGGGATAGATCCCTCCTGAATAAATTGATGGACTCCCTCCAGGTATGTGAGTTCTCATTCTATTAGTTTCTGTTGTAGCTGGTTATTAACAGGAGCGTGGCCTCTCTCTCTCATTCTCTCTTATTTCCTCTCTCACCATGGGATCCATCTCTGCACATGCCAGCTCCTGCTTGGCTTCTGCCATGAGTGGAAACAACCTCAGGTCCTCACCAGATGCCCCATCTTGAACCCTCCAGCCATCAGAATCATGAAACAAATAAACCTTTTTTTTTCTTTATAAATTATCTAGCCTCATGTATTCCTTAATAGTAACACAAAACAGACTAAGACAGAGACTCTTTCCTGCTTCAGGTAACACATATTGAGAACTCACAATGTGCCGGGTACCATGCTAATAACTCTACAAATAGTGTTTCATTTAATCTCCACCTGGACCCTAGGAGGTGCTCTCTTAACTATCCCTATTTTACAGATGCAGCAAATGAGGCACAGAGACGTTAAATAGCCTGCCCGTGGATGTACAACCAGTAAGGTATAGAGCTAGGTTTGGAAACTTAGGTTGCTGAGTAGAGCTTTGCTTGCTCGCTATCAATTTATTATAGAACTTCCTGTTACAACGGAAAGGTTCTATAAAAGTCACTGAACATCATATCTGTTGAGCTCTTGAAATAAAGCTTCTGTGACTGAGCAATTAAATTTTAAATTTTATTTACTTTTAATTAAAGTTTAAATAACCACAAGTGTCTAGTGGCTACCATAATGAACAGTACAGGACTCATGTATCTTAGAAACCATTAAAACCATTTCATGCAGGTCCCTATTCTTGCTGTTGGAGAAGACAGGATTCACACTACACATGAAGGCAGGGCATGAGTAGTGCGGATCAGAGCAGTGTTAATAACAAAACACGAGAGCAGAGGCTCTGGAGCAAAAGATACTTGCATGTGAAGTCCAGGTGCTATTGCTTACCACCTGAGCCCACAGCCCATTTATTAACTTTCCTGTGCATCTGATCTCTTTCTGTGAAGGAGCTGTAATAATACCACTTCTAGGGTTAATATGATCAGCAAGTAACATCATATGAGACAGAGAGCTTAGCACACACCTGGTGCAATTCAAGGTGAAGTTGTAGACAGATAACTCGTGTGAAATCCTTTCTGTCTGCTTGGTGAAAATGCAAGAGAAACGAGGAAGAGAAGCCAATAATATGGATGGGGGAAGGTGGTTTTCCACCTTCGTTCCACTGAGCATGCATATGTACATCAGGGAGTGAGCTGAGCATGAGATAAGAGACAAATCTGTTTCCTTATCCCAACAGGCTCTCGAGCTTAGTAAATGATTCTAGTATTACTTGTGATACTCCCTTGATGCTCTAACTTTAGAACCCAACTACCTTTCATTTTCCAACTAAGGGTCCTTAACACTATTCCTACCCCCTAGAACCAAGTTGCTAATACAGTCCACTGTTACGATTACTTTTATAATTGAATAGCAGCCCTCATTATCTCCGCCACCTTTTATATTTTTTCATTCATGCTAGATCACTCACTAGCACACATTCTCCCCTCTTCTGCCCCTTCTCCGCTCTGGCTCTGTCTGTGTGTCTATGTCCCTGTCTTTCTCTTTCAAGACATTTTTCTTTTTTTTTTTTTTTTTGGCCGGGGCCGAGTTTGAACCCACCACCTCCAGTATATGGGGCTGGCACCCGACTCCTTTGAGCCACAGGTGCCACCCCTTTCTCTAAGACTTTTTAATTTTATTGCTGCTTAGCTCAAAACCTGCTCAGCTCTGTGGTGTTGGGGGGATAGAACTCTGCAAATCACACGTCTTGTGAGCCCACTGGTGCCCAGGTAGGCTCCAATAGTAGGGGGTACCAGAGTGTGGCTAGAGGCGAGGGGAGAGAAATAGGGCTCCTGAATTATTTCCTAGTCATCAGCATCACCCAGGCAATACCTCTTTCCTAGAAGTAGTAATTGGATCTAGTTAAAAGTAAGTGATTCCACATTGCAGTTTTTCTTTCACCCAAGCATCAGTTTCATTCTTCCCTCCTTCAGAGACACCAGTACAGTTGGCCTTTCAGTGTCTCTTCCTAAAATACCTGGCCCCTGTTCTACACACCTCTGTAGAACCTATCATTCATAATTTTAAGTTTTTTAATTTCAAATTAATACCACGAATGGATTGATAAACAGTAGCATATGTATACCATGGAGTACTATTCAGCCATAAGAGAAGATGGAGACTTCGCATCTTTTATGATTTTAAGTTTTAATTATACTAATTTCTTCTGCAAATCAGTTACTTTAATCCCTTCTGTTAAAGTAACTAGTGTAGCTTTTGTCTCCTAACTAGACCAGGCCTGATATTTCTTCCCCTCCCTCTTCCACAGACCCGTCTATGCTACTGAGTACATAACAATGCATGCATCACAGTATTGCTCTACATTTTTCCCCAGATAAAAGCTGTCAATACTTTGCATCTAAAGACAGGATAGGAGAAAAGGAAGAGAACACATCAGATGATATGATTTGGTATACTAAAAGGTGACCAACCCCCAAGCTGCTCGCTCAGGGAGCTTAATCCTAGTCACATCAGCCAGGGAAGCTGGAGGGTAAAACAAATAGACATTTCCATTAACAATGGCCGACATGCAGGAGTCGCTTGCTGAAGGAAGGATGCAGGCCTTCTATAGCATTATTTCCACAACTAACCAGCGTCAGATGCACAAGAGCCCTCTGTGTTGTTTCAGACTTTGACAGTCTTAACTTCCCCGTCTGCCAGCTCCCCAGAGAAGATACACGCATACAATGCAATACAAGCGGAGGCTATGTTGTATCAAATCCACTTTAGAGGTCCTGATCATGGAAACCCTCGTCCCCCTGCCCCCATGCTGTCAGTCTTATCCTTTATAAACACAGTGGGAGACCTAGGATAAAACATCCAGTGCCCGTTGGTCACCTCTTCTACCTAGGGGAGTTGCAGATGAGATGTGTCAACCTATGGCATTCCTAATCACATTCAGCTCTCATTCTTCTGAAATAAGCCCTGTGAAGAATCAGGACTTTATGCCACAGATAATGTGACTGTTTTCCACCATCCATGCTGTGGTAACCCCACCCACTATCCTCAGTATGGTTTGCAGTTGAGCCATGTCTAGTGGCTCACAGAGCATCCTAACTCAGGCAGCCATTACAGTCTGGATCCTCATACCACAAACTGCTCTCATCTTCAGTCTATGAGTCTGTTACTCCTCCCTAGGCCAGATGAGCTATACGCTTTGGGGGAACCAGCATGGGAAAACCTATTGATTCTGGCTTGAATGTCAGCACCCCTGCTTTTGCATCTTCATAAACAGTGGTTTTCTCACTCTTCAAAACCTCTCTCTCCTCTCTTTTCTAAACAACTATTGTCATTAATATCTGCAAATGTATAGAGAAGGTCAGTAGCTCACAACATCCTTTAAGTCTTACCAAGGCCAACATCTCTCATTAACTGCATCTCTGCGTAAGGATTGTTTTGTTTGTTTGTTTCTCTGTTTTTGTTTTTTTCAGAAACTACTTTGTCTGCACATGGCAGTCCAAGAATATCTGGGTGTTACCTCATCTTGAGAAGAGTCCTTAACCAGTGACTGACAGGAGGCCAAAGCATAATTTTCAGCAAATGTTCTAAACTGTTTCCCAGAATTTTTCCATAGCCTTGAGCTCCAGCTGTCCATGGTCATAGCTGGCTCAATAACAGACCCCTGATTGGCTGCCTTCCTTTCTCTCTCCTCTTGTTTCTTATACTTCCCAAATAAACTATGTGCCCTCAAATCCTGTCTCAGGTCACTTCTGGGGACTACAATGAAGACAATAGAAAACTACATTGTTCTAACCCTAGTCACTTCAGAAATGGTTTAACTTTGTGTACCTATAGATATATGTACATATGAATCTGTATTTCCAGACTATGCCAGTTAAATTTATAAATATATGTATAACCAGCTGACATTTGAATTTTCATATATTGTGCTGTGTGCTGGTTCTGTCTCTCCTGAAAGTTGAAAGGTGCCCAAAGGCCAGTAGTTCATCAATCTCTTCTTCTATATTTTTCCACAATGTCTTATGTGACGCTCTATAGAGTGAATATTCATTCACTCAAGGCTGATAGACAAGAGGCCACAGAGGTCAGGTCTGTCTGTCCCATAGTCTCATCAAGCATAAAAAAGTTCCTAAGAGAAATAAACCGCAGTGCTGTTTTCAACCCTTTGAAGGATGGGCCCAGAAGCCCAGATTGGAAGCCAGCACTGAGACGAGGCACCACATCAGGGCACGAGTCACGTAGCACATGCTACACCCTCCAGACCATGAGGATGTGAAACGCTACAAGATACGATATGTTCTCTTAGCCTGTTTCTGGGTAAGCGCCCAGCCAGAGATAAACTGAGCTACGTGAGCTAGACAGGCCCATGCCTAGATCTTTCTTAAAACCCTGGGCCTTTGCTACAGATTAGCAGCCTCTGACTTATTGAGCACCTCAACGTGCATCACAGAACAGTGAAGATAGGTGAAGGCCTAAAATGGATAAAGAGGAGGTGCTTTTTGATTTACCATCTGCTCCAAAAGTGAAAGGTTCCTGGAACCTCTGCAAGGGGCAGATGATAAGGAACACTACTCCTGCTAGCTATAAACACCCTTGCCTTTGCTCAGGGCTCTCACTTCTTCCAGGGCCAGCAGGCCTTTCCACATGCCTGTTTTCCCTTTCCAACTGAATAAAGGCTGGTCTATCAGACATTCTAGAGCTGGAATTCTTATTAACTAGCTTCCCAAGGACACAGAGATTCTAAAGGACCTTTTGAATCAAACAAAGGTGAAATGACAATCAGTGTTATTTCAGAGCTGAGTATTTTGTTGCATTATTTCTAAGCCTTTTACAACCGACAATCCAGATAAAGTATTGATTAAACAGATCACTCTACAACCTCAACTTGGCTTCTAACAGAGTTTACTGCAATACAGCTTTGGTCCTTCCCACATGAGCCTACTCACTCGAGAGCAAGTGATCATCAAACACCTTAATGCACTCAGTGCCTCACAGAAACTTTGTGTAGCTTCAGGTGCATGGGCAGCCTGTCCACAGAATGCAGCCTCCCACGAATCATGGGATTCTAAAAGACCATTTCTAGGCTTTGTCTGAGAAAGCACACCAACATATGGCTTTATATAAATCCTGCTGACTGAGGAATCTTTAGATTCTATAGAAGCTTTCTAAAAATAATTCTAATTTGTATAGAAAGTCCAGTCCTTTACAGAGTCCAGACTGTTTTGTTCCCCCGTCACATGGGAACTTGAAGAGGCCACAACAATGACACGCAGACAGAGCAATGCGTAATTCATCCAGAAATAAATTGCAAACAGAATTACAAACAGCTGTCACAATGGCCAGGATAAAAGCCAGATGAAGAAGGGCATAGAAGAGAAGCATAATGACAACCAGAGACGTCTATGCACCAAATATGAAAGGACACAGGACACATTCTCATGGTCTTCCTTAATTTCCACCTCTGTCCACGGAGAAATGCTTCATCTGACTGTCAGATAAATTTACTCAGAGAATGAATGATCATTTACATAAAACGTGTTTGAAAATAGACACAACTACCAGAGCAATCAAGTCTCCAAGTGAAGTAATAGATAATCTGGTTGATTCAGAAGCATTTTGCCATGTTTTCTGTCGGAGGAGTGGAATATACTGCTAAATTTTCTAAAATACACATACGAAATGCAATGCCAATGGAATGTATAATTCCAGACACCTTCAAAACTACAAGCCTACTGAAAGAGAACCGTGGCAAAACAAAAAAGAAACACATTCCATTAGGTCAATTCACTCTCTGAATTTCTTCACATGCACAAGTGCCATTATAACATGAAAATGATAGCTCATGTTGCCAACAATATTGCACATAAGGAAGCCTTCAGCACTTTAAGGAAGACTTCAGCACTTTCAGAGTCATGTTAAAAATATTCCATACCATCCCAAATTGCACTTAAGTTTTCATGGAAATGATCATTGGCTAAATCTGTAACAAGTTATTACATTAAACATTGCTTGGTATTCTCCTAAATTTCTCAACTGAATATTAAGGAGTACCTCATAGGAAGTTACTCCTAAATTTTCCCACTCTCCACTCCAAAGGCAGCTTAACATTCTTTCACATTAGTTTTAGATGAACTCTGTTCTTACACTCCCCAAATGCATTTGTCCTTGTCTAATGACAACTAGAATGACAGTTTTGTCTAAATGACTTTTAGTATTCCTATCTCCTCATAGCTCCATATTTGAAGAATGAAGGTTCTCAATAAACTCTTAAATGTAAGGTTTTATTTAATATTCAGCTTCAGCAGACCAATACTGCCAGAACTTTGTCAGATTATCACACTGAAAAATGGAATCCTCAGACATTGCTTGGCCCACAGGAGAAGGCACAGAACAGACCTAAGAGTTTTCACTCTGCTAAGCTTGATCCCTTCCTTCTTGGGCCTTCGCCTACCACAGCTCACGAAATGGAGAGGGCCAGGGCAGTGGGAGATGGGAGATGGGAGATAGATTCGTCTGTCTGGAATGATGAAAGGGAAACTGGTTATGACTTGGCTGAAAGAGACACCCAGGAAGTAAAAGAATTCTGCTCATTACTGAGAGCTTTCTATGATATAGTAATATAATGGCTACTTCTCTAGCTAACTTTAGAAAATCTGGGTTTCCACTGTCTCATCTGTAAAATGGAATCAACAAATGTCTTGACTGCATTGAACACCTTGCATTCAGACATGAGGCTCATAAAATTGCTCTAATCAACTAGAGTTGTCAGTGAGAAGGTCCCCTTTGCTGCAGCACGAGGAAAGTTAGTAAGGTCAGTTCCCAAAATAAGTTCAAGTGAAGTATTTTACATTCAAGTTTCTACCAGTAAATTTCCAATCTATCAATTGTCCCAAAGCTGTGACCCAGAGGAACCAAGTTCCCAAGTAAGAAATGAATATAAACAGAGTTCACATTTGTCTGTGTGTGGCCTACCCACATGCAAACAGATTACTCAACCAGGGCAAACACAGAGGTGCCAGCATCAAACCCAAATGGTGGCAGGGCCAATTATGATTCAGCTTGCCTTCCTGAAGTTGAAATGTTGCTTACACTGGAGAAACATACTGTCTACAAAACCTCTGTAAAAGAGAATTAAATCACTTGGCCTTTCATTCCTATAGATGTCATGAGGAAGAAGCCAAGTAGTAAAACCAACTTGCTGTGCTGTGCTGCAAACTATTAAGTTCCTTGATTTTAGAGAAATATAAATCTTTAATCAACCCAGAAGTTATATGAACACCAAAGGAAGCCCCAAAGATAAGCAAGATAAATAAAGAGGACCAAGGGCCATTGTGTGTAACTTAAAAGCGGACGATTCCATTCCAGTGATTACTTGCCATGAAGCTATTAAGGCCCAGGGATGTTGGACTGTCCTATTTTTTCAAGAGAATCCAAAAATCTAGATCTTTTATGGAAATTTCCTAACACTAAAATGTTGGCAACTACATAACTTTTTAATTACTGTGCAGGCAAATACGACACATCTGTGAGCTAGAACTGGACCTGTGTGTTGCCAAATTCCTAGGCTTTTCTATAGATAAAATTATAGACATGAAAAATGTCAGATTTCAATAGTCTTCATGGAGGCAGAGTGTGGTGGAGAATACCAGCCTTGGAGTCAGGAAGCCTGTATATTTGTTTTGGATCTGCCATGTTTTTATGGGAGAAGGCGGACACATCACTTGCCTTCCTGGAATCTTCATTTCTTTCCACCTAAAACAGAGACAAACCCTAAGGCTGTAGTAAGAATTACATCAAAGTAGACTAGGAAAGATGAAAATCACTCAGTACACTGCCTGGTATAGTACACTGTGGGCTACTTGTGTTTTTGCTTCCTCAACTGACAATTAGGGATAATTATTACTTTACCTCAAAGATGCTGTTGTTTGAATTAAATGGGATAATACAAAGGATTAACACAGTGCTTGACAGAAAGTAAGTGTTCAATAAGGGTTTATCATTATTGTTATTATTTGTAAACAAGCAATAAAATTTTAATCCTAAATTGTACAGACATAGAGATTCAGAGAGAAAGTTCATCCAAGCTCTGTAAGTAGAAGTCAGAATGAAGAAAGAAGTTTCTTAACTCCTGACCAGCAAACTTTCCCATGAATTTCTAGTTTCTATTAATAAACTTTTGGCTTACAACGTGCTCTTACACTGTACTGGCTTCATCAATATATTCGGTATTAATTATTAGGTCAGTATCATATTGGTTGTTAAAGTCTGATGATGTTAATATGACTGTGTCTCAACTTGCTGACAAAATGGGAAGAAAAAACACTATCAATTTATTTATTACATAAAGTTCCCAAAGAAAAGTGTATGTTTTTCAATGAGATGTAAAAGATTAGGTAATTTTAATTTTTTAAAACACCTGTTGTATAAAATGACCTGCAGTCTGATTCATTACATGAAATTAGAATTTTGTTTTCTTTCCTATGAGAGTCCTGAAACTAACATCCCTTATGATCACAAGTAATATGTTTGATGTCTGCAGAAAGAGAATGTTATCCTATTTAGGCAGACAAACAAAGTTATCCTAAGCATTGTTTAGGTAAACAGGGCTTATGTATATCAGCACTGTCAAGGTAAAACATTCAGGAATCCAATGTTATCTCTAATAAAACAAAGGCACATAAAAATGTTTGGAATCCAGAGTAAAAGACAGTAAAGAATCAACAAAACTGATAGTTCCCTTAAATAAAGGCCTGAAAACAGGGTCCTATTCATTAAAATTTGTTGATCGTTTACTCTCTCTCATTCATCTGCACTCCATATCCTTTCTTCTCTTCTATTCTCCCCATCTTGTCTCCCCTTAGGATTCAAGATTCTAAAAGGCCCCCTTCTCTTTCAAGTTCCTCCCAGGCTCTGTGACCACCATATTGAGATCCTCTATTCATAAAGTCTATATTAAGTATGTATAGCATCACTATCTAACCAGACTCAAAGTAAGCTTTTGGAAGACCCTTACAGAGTCTTGGTTCCTCTCTCAGAGAGTTATCTGATTCTGCTTCCCCCCTCATGTTTTCTAAGTTTTCCCATTTGTTTAAAAACTCAATATCAAGTAGGGGGCAGGCACTGACTCAATCCTTTCATTCGATAAGTGGAAATTTCAGTTGACTATGCTTCCTTTCATCTAGGTAGGAGATCCTTACCTACCTCTTAAACCTACAGAAATAACAATAATAATAAACTTTAAAGTCTTCAAGACTTGCCTTAAATTGCCATCTAAATTTACTTACCCTGACTCTATCAGACAGTTAACCTCTCTTTGACAATATGCTCTGCTCAGCAGCATAGTTTGTTTTTTACTAGCATTAAATATGTATTCTTCTTTTATCTCCTACATTTTAAGCTCCTAGAGGGAAGAGAACAAGTATTATTAGCATTTGAAAACATTCCCCCTACCAAATACTTAATAGAATGCCCAGCACCTAGTAGGCATACGAGTAATAACTTGTTAAATTGAATTACAGCTAAATTCATGTGTGGTCATCATTCTAAAATACTTCGAGCTCTTAAAATTCTTCTCAGTGCTCTCATGGAAGAAAGTGGAGATGAATTTATTATTATGCCCAGCCAAGTGAAAAAGCCAAATTGGGCTTCCCTTACCCTTCTAGCTTGTTACACAACTGGAGTATGAAGCTGGTTAGAAATCACATCCACTGAGGCTGGCAAAATCCATCAAAGATCCTATTGAAGATATTAACATATGAGCTGCTTAGAGGGGGATTTATGCATTTCCATCATGAGTAATAGAGATGAAAAGGAACCTGTCAGATCATAGGGCTTATTTGTCTGCCCAAGGAAAGTGTTAAGTTAAAATGATTATTTATATTGTTCTGTATAGCTTTAAGGACCATTCTTCATATTCCCTTGGGAATCTGGCAAGTGGCAAATAGCACAATAGTCTCCTTACACAGTTTAACTACTATGGTTTCAGTTACCTGCTATCAACCATGGTCAAAAAATGGGTGAGTACAGAGACGACATTAAGATATTTTGAGAGAGACAGAGATTGATCACACATAACTTTTTCATTACAGTGTAGTTATAATTGTTCTATTTTATCATTATTGTTATTCTCTTACTGTGCCCAGTTTATAAATTAAACTTTATCAGAGATATATATGTATGGCAAAAAAAATAGCATATACTATATAGGGTTTGGTACTATCCACAGTTTCAGGCATCCTCTGGGGGTCTTGAAACATGTCCAATTTCCATTTTTGCAGGGAAAGCAAAGAACGACTTAGTGAATAGTCCCATATTCCACATAGACTGAAGTCCTATCCCTTGAGTTTAAATAATGAAATGTTGAGGCCACAGATTTCAGGATAAAGATTCTTTGGCAGGTTTATATGTTCCTAATCAGAGCGTGAGAGTTAATTACAATGACGTTTACTGTCATTTTATAGGCATGACTTTACATAATGAGGCTATTTATTTCTTCCTAAATACTATGGTTACATTCAGACATTCAGTTGCAAGCTGAGCGGCAGTGGCTTAACAATGGCTTCGTGGGCTAAAATAGAGATATAAATAGCACAATAATTCCACTTAAATAAGTTTTTCTCCTAAAATAGAATGGTTTATTAAAACAATTACCTTTCTTTATATGTACCCAAACAATAGGCAGAGCAACAGCAAAAGAAATTCAAACAGCTAGGTAGTATTAGGTGCAGCATTCATAAACCTTACACCGTTCTCAGTCACTACACAATCTAAGTATGATCATAAATACAAACCTAATGAGGCCTTATGATATACTAAGTTTCCTGTGTGCGCGTGCATACGCAGGTGCACGTGCACATGTGTGTTGCATGCGTGCATGTGCCTTGGATGGAACTGTGCTCAGGGCCATCTATTCAGCATTATGAGTGTCTAAACTCCACGTGGACTCTCTTCACATTTAAGTTTCACTTTCTCTAACATTCACACTAACAGAAAAAGGCATGTTTTATGTCTGCCTGTTCAGCACAAAATATTCCCTGTTTCCCTTTCCAAGTTTCTGGCTTTCCCTTCTTTTTGTGGCCTTTGCAAAAAGAAGAAAATGAGTCGTCCAGAGATAGGACAAATTTGTGAAATCCCTGAAGGTTTATGTCTACTTTGGAAAATAGTTCTACAAAAATATTAAGGAGCTACTGTGTGTACTACCCTACAGTTTATTCTGCAAACTTCCTCAGCTGCTACCCTGATTAGCTCACTCATACACAGTTCACAAATACTATTCTATTTAAAATAAATTGAGTTACTTAAATATCAACCTATTTCAGATCTTCTTCCTTTAAAAGCATGTAAATAAATGCCCTCTTTACACACATACGCCACACATAGAGACACAATTTAAGTGCTCGAGGAACTGCACTGCATTAGAAACTTTGACATGGGTGTTCTTTTTCCTGGAAGCTTATAATAGGCAATACTGACTCAGATAAATATGCAGTAAGCATTTGGCAACCACTACCTAAATCATTAAACTGTAAAGGGACAATGAAATGTCTGTCCTATATATGACAGCCCAAGGGTTTTTGAGGTGATGAACAAAGATAGGTATAAAACTAAGGAAAGCAGCCAATTTCTAGCAAGGCCCATGTCCAGTAGGCTCAGGATGCTGGGAAACTGTAAATTCTTTGCTTTTCAGACCAAAGCAAATAGAACTATGACATCATGGCTTGAAAAATGTAAAAGAAAGGTGGCTCAAAGGAGGCAGGAGACTCTTAAAGGGCGGAATTCTGGTAATATTATCATAAAGATGCAAATTAACATAACTGGAATAAATTTTTAAAATATAATACTAACGCAATGACTGCACAGGCAGATCTCTGATAGGCTTATATTTTCAAGGCATATGCACAAAGAAAGAAAAAATAAATAAATGTGAAGGATGTCTACAAAATGTCAGGAAGGCTAAAGCAGAGAAAGAATCAAAGATTTTTGGGAAAAGTATGAAGAAACAGTAGTGACCTTTTCTTGTATGAGTCTCTGTCTTCAAGCTCAATCCAAAAAGAAAAACAATGGTAGAGACACGTGAGCTAATTGTAGTGTAGTTAATGTTCTTAGCAGAAAAGCAGAACTCTTCTACTATCATATTCTCTATCGTGGCTTTCAAAAAATGACAGCTTAACAAAGAGAATATTTACTTACTGGCTAGCTATTTATTTACTAGCTGATTATTTATTCAGTATTTCTAAGTGCCAGGAATTGTACTAGCATCTGTAAAAAAATTTAGTGCATCAGGTAAACATGGTCTTAGCCCTCATGGAACTTGAATTCTAGTGAAATTAAAACTGAAAGGAAACTTGCCAGTTCCCTTACTACAATCACACACAGATCCTCCAAGGTTAGCAAAGAAGTTATCTATCACTCCTTTGGCAACCTTGAAGTGCTAAAGATTCATTTTATTAATGGAGCTGTCAGATTTCTTTACAACATCTAAAGATGATGAGGAAATAGTAATAGCGCACTTGACTGATGGAGTCTGAGACTCCAGAGCCAAATAAATCAGGGTCTGAAATACTGAAAAAGTTTATGGGGTAACTGTAAAACACAGAGTGACTCCCATTCTTTAAACAGTTTTATACGCATTTCAAAAAAGTATCAAATGCTTTTATAAACAATATAGAGAGAGTACGGAAGACAAAGTTATATGGGATCACAGTAACGCTGCCACTGAGGCCCTTGTGCACGTTTTAATGCAGCCGTGTTCTTGAGCCTGCTTTTATATAAACTCGGTATGGCCAACTGTGTATTTCTCTTCCTAACTCTGTATTTGGTGATGGTATATTACTAACTTGAACCTGATCATGGTGGGAATATTCACAACATGAAAAGTGAGGAGTGCTACAAACTAAATTTCCTTCCTTCCCAACTCCCATACTCCCTGCTTTCTTCTCTTCTTACCCACTCCCCCTACCAAGAGACAGTGGTTAAATTTTAGCAGTACAACAATATCTTCCTGTAATATGTTGTGACTTCTGAAGAATTATATTTCCCAAAGCGTTTTCTGGATGTGTATACTTTTTATTTTCATAGATGCCATGAGATTATTTTCCATAATATAAAAATTTATACTGTGACCATATGCATATGAACCTGTGTATTTATATGTGTGTATATATTACTGAGTCCTCACTAGTCACGTGAAAAATGCTACAGCCAATCTAAACAGTAAAAAGTCGTGTCCCATCATTGTCTTAATTTGGGCTACCCAGATTGTAAACAAAGTGAGGGATCTTTTCATATAGTTATCAGCAACTTGTATTCTTCTTCTGTGAGTTGCCTATTCATATATTTTGCCCTTTTTAGTTGTTTGCTTTTTTCCTATCATTTATTCTGACCATGAGTTGTATGTTATATGAACTGTTGTTCTGATGTGTGTTACCAATATTTTCCCCTAGTCTCTTCCTGATCTTTAGACTTTGAATTTGGTTTCTTTGGTCAAACATTTCTTGCTGACAAGAATGTGTTTACCTTTTCTTATCCAAGGCTTCAAGGAAAGTCATACGGATAAGCAGGGAAGAGCTTGGACTCTGTACACAACAGCTTCAGTCTGAATCCCAGCTCTGTCACCCCGAATGCAGTCAGCCCTATGTCTGTTTTTATGTAAAAAATGGGGCAAAAACAAAAGTATCAAATGTACAGAGCTTTTCTGATGAGTAAATATTTAACTTTTTGAATGTGCTGTTCATTGCTTTTCATGGTACTATCTCCCCTCTCTGGAAATGTCTATCCTAGAATAGTTTTCATTGGGTTATATTGGTTCACCAAATATGTTCACAGATATAAGATCTGAAACTTTGCATGTCTGCATTTTCCTATCTTTTTCTATGACTGATGGGTGAAATTTCAGACAGCATTTCTGACTGCTCCCGCACCCCTCAGTAATCCCTAGACATCCCATTGTTCTAGCTTCAGTGGTTACAGGCGAGCACTGGTCTGATTCTCTTTCCCTGTTAAGAAATAACATCCTTCTCTCTGGAAGCTTAAAAAATTTCCTTTTTATCCTTCTAGGATTTCACTAGGAAATACAGAATATACATATGTCTACCTATGTATACTCCTGTGTACATACACCCTACATATTACACACATCTCCACTACATATGTATAACTCCAGGGTATACACACCAACACAGCAATAGAGATATATCTATGTGTGCATTTATACACGTTAACATATGTGTGTACAGATACACGTATGCTCACATGTGCATATATATGCATATTTAGCTGGATTTATCGTCCATCTCATAATTATTACTCAATATTTTGCTACCTTTGTATTTTTGATCTGAGTTCTGAGATAATCCTTATCATCTAAGAATCTAATTTAGTTTTCAGAAGACACTATTTTCCTTTCAAATTGCCTGCAGTATTTTTAAATTGCCAAGCATTTTTAAAATTAATTTTAGAATGTTGGGAATTCTAATTATGTCTCCTGAACAAAATGTTACTTTTCTTGTGTCAATTTCATTGCTTCTATAACAATAGAAAAACCTTTTCAACTGGTTCATCTGGCTCTTTACTATATTTTAATTCCCTCTCTTCTCATGCACATAACAGTATTGTGCTTCCTGCCTATGTGAAGTGAAGCAGGACTTGCTTTTTCTATGAAATGTGAGAAATGTATTGCATGTAACTTCAGGGCAGAAGTTTTAAGAGCCAGTTCATACTTCACAACATTCTTTTCTGCCATAGCAATCACCATTGTTCCAGTTAATGGCTTTCTGCCCCAATCCTTGTCTTAAGGATGATAATTCCATGGAGAAGAGCCCTCCAGTCAACCCTCAATACCATGGAGCCTGGCTGAGAATTAATCTTATTGTAAGCTACTTAGTTTTAGGAGTCATTTGTTATTGCAGCAAAGGCTAGTAGATCCTGACTGATGCAATCTGATTAGTCCTCCTCTTTCAGATGAAAGTTTGCTTTTCTAGACACTGTTGAGTACTCCTGCAGTAACTTGCAGAGATTAAGCTATTGGATTTTTTCATACAGTGAAAAACCATAAGTGAATTGAAGGAGTGTTTCTTATACTGCTATGCCAGCTGTGAATAAGCTGGTAGGTGAGAATCAGTCCTTTCTAATCTCAAGTTTCTTATGGTAAAAGAAGCATTGCTCTTTTACATGTCAATACAGGCAGGCATTCAGCTTATCCATATAGTAAAACACTGTGTTTAAACTGAATCAGCTCCAAAAAAGCAGCAGGTAGAGAGATGGGGGCTCCTCACAAAATCTCAAAGTCATCATCTGGACCTATCCCAATATTTAAGTTGTAAAGCAAGTCATCTTCTCTGTTGCTTGTCTCTTGATTCTTGTTCAGTGTCTTGCAGAACGAAGCTCTGTACCTGCTCTCTTTATAGAAATCTCCATACATTCACTGTGGAAGTTTCTTTAGTCTTCTTTCTTTGGTTGCTGTGAAGCCCCAGAAAAGGAATTAAGAGTGGTAGGTGGATAGAATGAGTAATGGGGTAGTCATCGTCACAGATTCTCCCTGAAATATGCCAGGTAGCCAGAGAAACATAAACATTCTGGTTTAAAGGAAAAAAAATGGATAATTGACCAATGGGAAAAGAATACAGACTCCAAAAGTTGGTGAACTTCATATCAAGCCTTGATTAAATTGTAATGTGCATATTAAACAAATTGTGGGTACCTCAGAAGAAGAAATGATTACCCAAATAAACACTGGCTGACCTAGATAAAATGGACAAACCTCGTCAATTCAGAGAAGTACCAAAGACACAAAATAAGCTCAATGAAGGATTCAACTGCTTGAAGACACCCTTTTTAAAAAGATAAAGAAATGCTAGGTAGTGAGATGGATTAATAGCTGGCTAAAAAATTTTTTTCAAATAGTTTTCATTAATGATTTTTTGAGACAGCATCTCACTCTGCTGCCCCGGCTAGAGTGTTACGGCATTAGCCTACTTCACAGCAACTTCAAACTCCCGGGTTCAAGTGATTCTCCTGCCTGAGCCTTCTGAGTAGCTGGGATGCTAAACGTCTGCCACAGCACTCTCTGTTTTCAGTAGAGACAGGGTTTTGCTCTTGCTCAAACCAGTCTCCAATTCCTGAGCTCAAGCAATCCTCCTGCTCAGCCTTCTAGAGCACTAAGAATACAGGTGTGACCCACTGCATACAGCTTATTAATGGCTAATTTTAAATCAATGTGGGAGAAAATCTGTATAAGTTGCAGAAAGTTTTTATCCTTTTCAATGACATCTTTCAATATTAGGTACAATAGGAGAAATCTGGCTTAACAGAAGCTCATGTAAATAAGACCCACAAGGTCAAATGAAATATTATACAAATGATATAATTGCCAAAACATCATAGGAAATCTTAGGCTGTATTATAAAGATGTACAGAGCCTGAGAGCTACCCAAAGTGAGACAGGGTCAAAGCAATAGGTTTTTATGTTGTCAAGCCCATATGACACCTTTGTGCTAGAAAGAGGGCCTTCCTCTGGAAAGACACAGCAAAGGCATGTAAAAGGGTGGGCTGGAGAACAAGGCTGATATCAGCCTTCCTTTGCTGCTTTTTCCAGGCACTCTCCCAGAGCACACAATCTACATAGCTGTATGGCAGCCTTGATAACAAAACCCAATAGTTTGCATTGCTTAGACCTCAGCTGGAAGATTTAGTTCTAAACTGGCTATTTCTTGTTAAGAGAGACTTTCGGAGTAGGATACTTTCAAATATGAACGGAATAGCAATTAGTTTGGAAAGTAAGTCATATGAGAAGGATTTTAAAACCTGAGAAAGCCAAGGCTTGATAAGAAAAAACTCAGGAGACCACAAGAGCAGACTTCAACTATTTGAAAGGAAGGGGGATTTAGATTTATTCTGCCTACACCCAGAAGGTCAAATGAGGACTAGCAGGTAGACACATAATGCCTTGTTTGTACTCAAAAAATATGTCAAATCAAAGGCACAACAAGCCGTGTTCTAAGTTAAAAGGGTATGGCAATTCAAAACTGGGATGGAATCTTTTGAGAAAATTTCCTTATAAATAAAGAACCAGTTCTATAGGTCAAGAATTGCATAGAAGATCCTCCATTAAGCAAAGGTCGAACTAGCATAACTTTTCCAAGGTTCCATACAATTTTACGGCATACACTGTTTGACTATGCACACACCCGAAATTATAAAAGATACAAATATAAATCAGATGCATTTCCTTCCTTAAAGTAGTTCATCATCCCTCAATAGATATGGATATAGATCTATAGATTATAGAGATATATAGATAGATGTAGAGACAGAGATACATACAGGATACTAAGCTTTGAATAATCATTTCAGAAACCCCATCAGTATACAGAACCCATTCAAACAACAAATACATCATCCATTTTATTTTCAGTCTCACCACTGAGAATTGGACCCTGAATCATCCAATAATGTGCCTCATATGTTAATTCTCCTGTCTTTAAATATTTAGCACTAGTAACAATACTAACAACCTATTTACGCACAAGATTCTGTTAAAATCTGTTTTACTCTACGATATCAGAAAACAGCTCCAAACTGAATGCTCTGTGCACTGTGAACTCTCATTCATGTTTCAGTGTTAGTTGGGCCAGAATTATCATTCATGCTTCCTAGGGATCCCATAAATCTGGTTTGCTCAGGAGGGCCCTGACTTGTGGCATCATGTATAGCATAATGACCAAAACTGCTCCCTTCGCTCTCAAAAGTATAACCAGTATGGACAATAAATTATATGGTCACCCTGATATTGCCCTTCCTTCCAAATGCCCTATGCTCCACTTTGTGGAATATAAAGAAAGAAGCCTAAAAAGCACTGAGTAGTTTAGAATCGAACAAGACATTTTACTGGTGATCACAAACATTACTTACATGCCTTTGATACAAAGGAAATTAAAATAGTTATCCCAATAAAATGCAAATTTCTATGAAGGTAGGGTAGAGAGAAAGAAAAACTCCAACCAAAGACAAGAGAAAGCCTCTCTGAGAGAATTTTCTTAAAGCAGAAATGGGTTAGAATTTCAATAAGTGGAAAGAGCATTTCAACCAGAACATGGAAATATTTTTATACTCATGTTTATTCATTCATTCATTTATTCACCAAAGAAATAAGAATATAAGTAAAATTGGCGCAAGGAACGCTATACTATGTAGGTAATAAAACGGGGAACTGGAAATATCAGGTTAGTCAGATATTCCTATATCAATATTCTTTTTTGTTGTTGTTGTTGTTAACAACAGAAATTGAGCTGGAAAGAAAATAAGAGTAAATAGGTTTTCCAAGGTACTTTACATATTATTGTTACCCAGTGCGATGCTGTATAACCATCTTAAATAGTAATGGTTTGCCCCTCGGTAGCTTTCTGCATTCAAGTTATTTTTTTTTTCTCCTTCCTCTACCTAGGGATTTATGATTTAACAGGCTGTAATAGGCAAGATAAAGCCATTCATCATGCAGGCTTAATGTGGGAAAGTAAATTTAACTTGGTGAGCTTGATATATAAATATTGGCCTTTTGGGGAACACACGGAGCATGTTTACTTGAGTGTAAAATCCAAGCTATAGACTATGTCCAACAGATTCCTCAGGTCTGAAGTATAGAGGAGAGGTCTCTCAATGCTTTTGGTTGTGGAGTATGCTGTGACTGCTGCCGGGGGTGGGAGAAAGAAGTTATGTAATTTCTAGCTTCCCTAGTCCCTATTCTTTTGAGGGCATTTTAATATCCATATATATTTTTTCTAAGCAATAATGTATTACACAAGATATTGAAAATTATAATGCTACCAGTATTGATAACAGAAAGAGTAATTTTTAATTTTTTTATTTTTTCCTTTCATTAATATATATATATATATTTTTTTTAAGTCAAATACACATAGATCATGAATACATTTATGCATATGTGGGGTACAACGTATTGATTTTTTTAACACAATCTGACATGGTTAGATCAAAGCAATCAACATAGCTTTTGCCTCATTTACTTGATTATTGTGCTAAGACATTTACGTTCTACACTTGACAGATTTGACTTGTACCCTCATCATATGCTCCATAGGTGTGGTCCCGCCTTTTACCCTCCCTGTGTCAAACCTCCCTCTTCCCCTCCCTTCCCATCAATATGTATGTTTATACGTAGTTTCCATGAATAATGAGTATTAACATTGAGGCACCTGGAAATTCCAGTGTTGGTCTTCTCTTGGTAGATTTTTTTACACAGAAGATTGGAATGTCCATGCATACACACGTAATAGGACAAATGAAGATGGAGTTTTATGAGCTTTAATGCCATGTCTAGACAGTTGGTTCATAGGCCAGCAACCACAGCATATGCTAAAGAGGTTCTGGGTGGGACACAAGGGGACTACAACTGGAGGGACATGACAGAGCCTGTATCTTGCAGAGAAAATACAAGTATTGCCAGGCTAATCAGTCAAACTGTAGCAACTTCACTTTTGCTCATTTTTAGCTAGTGATTCTAGCAAAATATTTATTTTTAAATATTTAAAACAAAATTGGTGGCTGTGTACACAAATAAATCAACATTCATTGGATGTGGTTTAAGTCAAATTATCATTGATATCCAAAGGTTTTGCCAACGTCAAAACAGGTGCTATGTCAATGCCAGTCTCAGTGAAAATAATAAGTTAACACAAAGAATGTTGAGAAGCCAAGTTATCAGGGAATCCTACGTCATATCTCTCTTTTCTAAACATCTTTTAAAAAGAGATGCTATATCCAATTATTAGAGATGACTCAGTTCTCAACAGAAAATGTTGGGTGCCCACCACATGACAGGTTCTCAGTGTTAGAGATTGAAATTTGAGTCAACTATGGTCCCTGTGTTCAACAAGCTTTCAATCTTATAGTTTGGAGTATCAGACTAACAAAAAGACAAAGAATTCAACTTGAATTATTAATTTTCAATTTGCCCAATTGCTACAACACCTATATACAACTACAAGGATTGAATGAGGAAGGAATATATAAAATTATGGTGATGAACCTTCCCTAAAGGAGCTCAGCATCTAACTGCGAGTAGCTAATGAGCATAGGGAAACAGCCAGATGAGACAATACTCCAGGGAAACTGAGAATACATTCATTAACCAGTGATATAGTCAAGGTGGTCTCCAAACTGGACAGAGAAAGCTCCAGAGAAAGGCTGAAATTGAAGGATGAAATGGATTTAGGAATTTTAGAAGGTGGCATACCAGGAGGTTAGAGTCAGTGGGAAAAGCACAGGAAAGAAATTTATGCAATTTTCTAGAGTTTGAAGTAGGATTTCAAAAGTAATGGGAAAAAAATGCTATAGCTCAGTTAAGACGACAAAGGTCTTGAATGAGAAGGTCAGAAACATTTATGGTAAAAGTAAGGTGAATTAAATAGCTGGGGTGGGAAAAACAAGCCACGAATCAGTGTTGCTGTAGCATTTGAATGGAAAATTCCAATTCACAGATTCCAGGCATTTATAGTTGTGATGGCTGACCTCATTTTTGATGAGCACTGATGCTAAATAGAGAGCAGATACTTTGTGAAATGTGCCCAACACAAAATACCATGCCTGCAGACCAAGGGGTGGGGCTCCCATTATCAGGAGGACCTGACCATAAACTCTAGACTCTGTGGTGGAAAATAAAATCCTTGCTTGTTCTGAAAAGAAAATTTGAGCATATACAATTAATTCAGTATACACTCTGACTTGTCACCCCAAGTAGATTAGTTCTTTCCATCAATTTAAGTGCATCAGCACTCTCAAGCAGCAAAACAATTCCTGTGTTATGAAAGACATCGTTAGTCATGTCTATCAAGCCCTAAAATGCCAAAAATGATTCTAAGACTCTCTCAAACTGTAAGAAGACTGAAAAGTCATGGATGTGTAACTTTCTTTATTGACAACTATAAAAAATGACCCATAAAAAGAATAAAGAAGTGAGCATATAAATTAGAACTGTACCTGTTTCTTTTCTATAGGGCTTAAAGGTATCATCACACAAGCGATAATTTATGACAGCATACACATCAATATCTTTATATAAAGCTGACAAATTACTATAGAATAAGATGGAGGGGTTCAGAATGCTTAGCTGAATGGATTAGAAAAGTCACATGATCAGGGAAAACACTTCAGTTTCAAAAGATATTGATCTTGGCTGGCCTGATGGCTCATGCCTATAATCCTAGCACTTTGGGAGACTGAGTGGGACTATTGTTTAAGACCAAGAGCTGGAGATTACCCTGAGTAAGAAGGGTCAACAGAAAAATTAGCCAAGCATAGTGGCACATGCCTGTAATTCCAGCTACTCTCGAAGCTGAGGCAGAAGGATCAATGCAGCCTAGGAGTTTGAGGCTGTTGTGAGCTGTGATGCTATGATGCCACAGAACTCTAACCTGAGGAACAAGGCAATGCTCTGTGAAAGAAAGAGAAAGAGAGAAGGAAAGGAATTGATCTTATAATTGTTCCTGTACAGATTACATTTAGTGGAGAAAATTTCCATTTTAGGTTTCTCAGTTGAGAATCTCCTAATTGCATTTAATAGCTTGAGAAAGTGTTCTCCAGCCCCAACTGTTCCTTCCCTCTTTTAAATATCTTTCTATAAATGAGGCTAATAGCTTCATTTTCTTCACAATAATGGGATTAACCATTTACTGGCATAACAACAGGTCAAAATCCAATCTCCATTACCTGCTGGATAAAAACAAGTCAACAGCTGCTCTCAGCATTTTCTTTTATGTCTTTTTTTTTTCTTTTTTGACATAGGATATAACACAACATAACTTGAGATAATTATTGACTTCTACCAGAATACTACCACTGCAAACATACCCTGGAACTGATAAAGATAAGATAATGAAAGGCAGTTATTGCAAATCTAAGGTGCTGAGGGCTAAGGGAGAAAAAAATGGCCTTTACAGTGGGTCTTTGTGTCTGGTGGCAACTGCTTATCAAAATATAGTTTATAAAGTCACCATGCATGTTAGCTGTTTTTTTATTTGTTCCCCTAATACTGTCGGGTATTTGAAAGGAAAAAGGCCCCATGGTGTTTATATACCAGTTCCCCAACACGGCCATTCAAAATTAAAAAATGAATTGTTTCCTACCAATCTTTTTTTAAAAAGCAGTTTTCTATTAAAATAACATTGGCAAAGATAAAGTAACAGCAATTAAAGTAGCTTATTTGGGTCAGTATCCTGGTCTCACCATCGGCAAGTTTTTCTAAAAGGATACTCTTCATCATGAACAAGTTGGGATGAGGTTTGTACTGTGTCTTTCCTTGTACCTAGAAGGCCAACCCACCATCCAGAAAAATCTGTGATCCTAAATGTGGAGTCAGCATTACGAGCACATAGAAAAGGATTCGGGGTTAATACATTATTTTTGTCTGACATATAGATTCCTTTTTCTCTACATCCTTTCTCACTCAGGCCTAATTATCAATTCATCCTAAAATCAGCACAGAAGGAATTCTCTCTCCTACCATCGCCCTGCCCTTTATTTCTCCTCCTCTCTCATAGTTCTTCCTATATTGTTCTTTATCACCTTCCCCTTCTCCCACAAAGTGCTACTATGAGGATTCATTTTGTTTTACCCCGAAACCCATAAAAGCTGACAACCTCTTTATAGGTGCCAATCTATTAACTAGTGGTGGGAACCTGCAGGCTAAAAGTCACATCCAGCCTTCTAGACACTTCTAGATCTTTTAACAAAAGGATTTGTGCTACAGATATTGGATTCAGGCAAAAGGCCACAGTTAAGGATCTAGAAGGCCACGGGTTTCCTACTCTGTAACCATCTTTACACTGCTGGAGATAAGACAACATGTTAAAATATTACCCAATAAAAAAAGGTCTAATGCCATCACTGAGCACATAGCCTGTCCCAATTAGGGTCATTTATATTTATATATTACAGGTCACTTATTGAGGACATCACTTGTGTAGCAATTCCCTCCAGGACCTTAGTCTAATTTCTATTTTATCCTGAACACCATTCTAAGAATTCAAAGGTTGAACAGGCCAAAATGAATTCAGGAACTCCTATTCCAAACAATACCTGCATGAGATTAATAAACTTTTGGAAACACAAATGTTAATTGCAAATCACCAAATCACAATACATACAGATTACTAATAGAGTGCAATAAGTTGAACAGCTAACTAGAAGCACAAAATAGAAGTGTTTTTTTGATTTTCATCAACAATCCTACCCTATTAAAGAGATGATGCAAGTCAGAAAATCCTAATCCGTTAGAACTAGAGATCATCCCAGAATCATTAGATTTCCACCACTTTTAAGAAGGCCCCCTTTCAGCACCTCTGAAATCCATGAAGCCAATACCACTCCAACTCACTTAAAAGAAAAGGACTCTGAATTCAGAGAGATTCTATGCTCTACCCAGGGGCCTCCCTGCCCCACTACATGGCTGGCTTAAAGGCAGAGAACTCTCAATCCCTCTCCTTTTATCTCCTCCTCTTCCTCTTGTTTTACAGATTTGAACACTGCACTATAGCAGGATGGGCTCCATTTGCCTAGAGCCAAGGCCATGTTCTATCTCTTCCAACATACGGTATCATGCCTATGCATCCTTTCTTATTCTAGTTTTTTTCTTCTTTTTTTTGCACCTACCTCTTAAAATCACATTCTCAGCCCCTTCCATCTTTCACTCTTTGCTTCCTATATACAAAGCCTATCACTCAGGGCCACACAATTTTCATACAACTCTGTGTGGTCGTTCTAGTCACCTTTGCTCTACTTAATGATAAGAGCAGTTATTTCTCACCTTCACTTTTTGTAAAGGGAAAAAACTGATTTCTTGGGACAATATCCCTAAATGACCATCACTCTAAGACAAAAGAAAACTTGTTTTAGCTGGTTTTGATCTCTCTCCTCCTCTACTACTTTTAAATAGTTATGTCACAGCTATAAAATGCAAAGTTACGATTCTGCAGTTGATGTAGTTTACAATTTCTAAGTACAGCCAATTTCAATACGGTCAGCTGTTGTTGAAACCAGTGGGCCATCCCATCTACCTAATCATCCTGCTACTTCCTGGGCTCACTCATTACTATAACTGCAGAAATGATTAAAGATTTCCTGCCTAAGGTTTAATGAGCTTGATCTGCTGGTGTGGATACGAACCCCACTTTAGCCAGATGTCAGCCCAAAGTATGAGCCTTCATTACCACACTGTGCGGGTGAAACCTTTGTCTATTAGAATTAGAATTATAACCACAGTGATCTTCTAGTCCCGTGTTTTACTTAACCGCATACATACCAGAATTCATATTACCTAGATGTAGTTCCTCTTTTCTCAGACCAGATGTGTTTACTATTGACATTATGGTACTTCCTACTTTGGGCAATGAATGTTCTGTCACATAAGGAATAGATCAAATTAACAGGTGGCAACATTATTTGTTGATAATCCTGTACTTAAGAAAATGAGAATAGCATTCTCAGCAGGTTTGTAAAATAGTAAGAGCACACTAAAAATAATCATCTTTGGATACGAAATGAAGACAAATTGACTCTATTGCCAACTTTAATAAACACTTCAAAAATCAAAGTACCACTGACAGCAATGGTCACTATTAAAAAAATTATAAGCACTAAGTCAAGAAAAGAATTGTCCATAGAGAAAACTGTTAGTAGAACTATTTTCTATTAATTTTTGATTCTCCTATTTAAATGTTTTAGTATAAAAAAAAATTCATAGTCTGGGGATGGTCTGTCCTTTTACCTTAACATAAGGAGGCTAGAACCAACACACTGATTACATAGAAGAGAGAAGTGACAATATATTTGTCCTAGGTATACAAAGAACTGTAAGTCATCAGTCATCATTAGCATGAATTCACTAAGAGTATAATCTTGCAACAGTTACCATGTAACTGTCACTGTTATAAAATGCTAAGGATAGAGCAGTGAATGGCAAAAATACTGCCTTCATATACTTAAAAATTAGAATTATTTTAAGTTACTACACTCTTAGAAAAAGACAGATTGCTCTATAGCCATAGTTATAGGTAACTACCAGTTAAGCCCATTTAGTCAATAAATGATAACTCATCTCAGTGAATGTACTTCTGAAAGCTGATCAATCATTAAATCCCTTGGTCTCTTTTCCAGTTTTTTCCTCTCCGCCCCACTACTGAAAATAAGCTCATGTGGGCAAAGACTGACTCTGTCTTCCTTCTTAACCTCATCTCTCCAGCACCTGCTTCAGTTCCTGGCCCATAGGTGGTACTTTATTAGTCACATTGTTTTCCTCACTCCCAATCAGTTCACGTTAATTAAAGCACACTAATTTAACCTTTTGTTTCCAGAGCAATTGCATTTTGAAAGGACTAAGTTTGCTAAACTCAAATACATTTTGACATTTTGGGGAGGTAGGTAGTCTATGAGTAGGTAAGCCCGGCTTGTGAAATTCTTATTGCCAAGATCAGCTGTGTTCATGCTTCCAGCCTCTTCTGAATCCAGAGAACTCTAAAAAGCTTCGTATTTTCTTACAGTTGCTTCCCTTCCACTGTGCCAGCAGCAGATAAGACGCACACATATATTTATACTTAGACGATCATTTTGTGAGCAGTGATTGCCTAATTTACCCTTGTCTATTTACATGTAACAACAACATTATGAAACCACTCTCTCATCTATCCATCAAACTTCTATTTTCTGAAGTATAATTGTTATTTCACTGGAGGGATGACAGAGGCAGCACCTGCTTCATATGTTGTTCATTGAGCATTTAAGACATACATCCAAAATCAGATTTTTATTTCAGAGGAAAAAGGAAAATAAACCAACATTCATTGAAATATCTCTTAGGGCTAAACACTTTGCTGGATAATCTACTTACATTATAGGATTCATAATTAAACCTATATATTCGGTCATTCATGCATTCAATAAGTGTTTATGAGCATCTGTGATGTGCCAGGCATTGGATTAGTCACTGGTGACAAAGTAGTGAATGAGAGACACAGGGGAATGTGCCTAGTAGAATGATATCTGTGAACGTGGTATTTTCCCTAATTTTCAGATAAGGAAATGAGGTTCAAAAAGCTTAAACAACATGTGTGAGTCATTTAGTTCATACATCTCAGAGCCAGAATTCAAACCATAAAGGCGTTTGTGCTTGTGAAACTCAATCCCTTTTTGCTACTAAACTCTTTCCCCTTCATTTAGTCATTTCTACTGAAAGTATGAACCCCAGACCCACAACAGCAGCATCACCTGGATGGAAGCTTATAGGAGGGGTAGATCTCAGCCCTCTCTCCCTGCCAGAGCTACTGACTCAGAATCTGCATTTTTAACAACTCTCAAGTGATTTGCAGGTGCATTAAAATGTACCCAGGTCTAGAACAAAAAGCTCTTTTAATTAGGTAAGTGAAGGAAAACAAGGAATTAAAATATTTTGTTAGAGGGTGGCACCTGTGGCTCAAGGGAGTAGGGTGCCGGCCCCATATACCGGAGGTGGTGGGTTCAAACCTGGCCCTGGCCAAAAACTGCCAAAAAAAGGTCTGTAATTATACTAGTGTGGTTTCCATTTTAAGATAAAAGATGTAGGCTTTATAAACCTTCAGGTTTATAACCTAACTTGGTAAGATGTTTATATACTACATTCAAAGAAAAGACACCCCCCCCCCAAAAAAAAAGAAATCAAAGCTATACTGAGCCCCTCAGAACTCATATCAACTCCTGGAATACATTGCTTTTAATATACCAGTTTGCTAAGTGTCTTAGGATATGCCAGACTTATACCACTTCCATCCTGGTTCAGCTAAATCCTGTTAATTAGAATGACCTCATATTCCCTCTAGACTGCCAAGCTAACCTATATTTTCTTCAAGATACAAACTAACTACTAATTCCTTAGGAATTCACTCATCAAAATTTTGAAAACCTCTTATGATTGAAAAAAGGTCACTTAGAGGATGGCTGGGCTTTTGAAGGGTGTCAGTCATTTGAAGAACCTTCTTTTCAGGAATCTATTTCTACCCTCTGGCCAATGACTTTCAATAACCTCTCTCCATCTAACTTCTCAGGACCTGACCCACTAGACTCTGGTTAATCCCTACTTCCTCTGTTAGTACGAGGTTCTTGGCTTTAATTGTGATCAATGCCTTCTAAATTCCTAGTGCCTGAGACTTAGATTTGTATTGTTCTTTACCCATCATTCTGTAATGTTCTAGTACATTGCTATACCTACTTTTAACTTCTCATCTAAAAATAACTAATTAGTTAATCAACCAACAAGAAAATCCTTCTGAATGCTTTCTGAATTTTGGTCCTAAAACATGGATCCCTTCATTTTATTTTTTTAATTAATTTTTTTATTAAATCATAGCTGTGTACATTAATGGGGTACAGTGTGCTGGTTCTATACACAATCTGAAATATTTTCATCAAACTGGTTAACATAGCCTTCATGTCATTTTCTTAGTTATTGTGTTAAGACAATTATATTCTACATTTAGAAAGATTCACATTTACCCTTGTAAATTGAACCATAGGCATGGTCCCACCAATCACCTTCCCTCCACCCACCCACCCCCCCTTCATTTTAAATGTCAGAAGTTACCAGTAAACTCTAAACCAGAAAATCTAACAACCACTTTTGGTGAGTATTTTGAAGTATTTGATGTATTATTCTTCCTACCAAATTCCTTCCTCAGAATCTCAAAAGGTCTTTTGTAGAATGTAGTAACCTTGGAGAGTCCAAAAAACAAAGACTGCAAAACTACTTACTTTACTATCATGTCTAAAAGCCAGTCTTCAAAATATACAAACCATTCATACAAATGAACAGTCAAAAGGAAGGATAAAAGCTATGTGAACAGAAAGGTCTGATACCTATCTTCCCCTAAAGCAAGTTCCATCCATGGTGAGAAGCAGGGCTGTGAAGCCATTGACATTATCCAGACATATTTCCTTGACACCACTAAAGATTGTCAACCCACAGTGGTCTGTCAACGTCCACTCAAGGACACTTGTCTATGTCCTAAGTGTTTGCTCCTCCCCTATCTGCCCATCTGCACAGCCCGCCCTTTATTTAACATGGAGGGTGTTTATCAACCCTGCAAACAGAAGAATTCATAAACATCTAAAAGGCAGAGGTGACAGCAAATGAGAAAATTTCCCCACCAAACCAAGGCAGGCCTGATGGAACCAGCTTTACTTTCCCCCTTCAAACTAGGACAATGCGGGAATTCATAGACTGTTTTATTTTCCCCAACTGGTTACTCTGGAATATGACTCTGTTGACCACTAATCCTTTTCAAAGTATTCCCTCTTCCTCACTGATCTGACTTCTAAAGTGTTGGCTGTTTCTACTTCCCCTCACACCCTACCTAACTACTCCCAAAGCATTAACCCACGGTCTTACCCAACCTGCTTGCCTCCTCCAAGGCACTTCTCCTCACCTTCCCTCAGCCCACAGGGCACGATTTCTCCAAATTCCTCAGTTCATGGTTTTTCGCTCCAATCTTTCTCCTCCTTTCCTTTTACATTTTTGTAATAGTACTTGCAAGGTGAAATTTGAACAGTTTAGATTATAGACCAAAAGGATCCAGCCAGCAAATAGATAAACAAACATGAATCCTAGGCTGAAAAAGGCTTACACTTTAGGAACAGACCTCAATTGTCCTGACCACATGTAAAATTCAAACAGGCTGAGATTTCAATGGTTAGATAGATTGGAAAATTAGAGTAATTAACTGAGTAATTTTGTAAAATAAATAAATAAATTCTAGCAGTGGAGAAAAAGAGACTTAAAAAAAAAATAAACAACAACTGAAGACATCCAGGTTGCCAGTCCACATTGATCAAACTGAGGAGAAAATTGCTCAATCCTCTATTTCACATTTCCTGATAAACACAGTGAAAAATGTCCAGATGACCGAACAATTTCATAAAGTCACTAAAGTATATACATTATTTTCAGCCCTTAATGCAATTTACATGTGTGCAAATGTCTCACATGTGGTATCATGGAGCCATGAATCTGCATTTGCATAACGACCTCTGCCAGCAGCAGCCTTGCAGGTAGCATTTCGGGAATGAAAAAGATGAATGAGGCTCCTCTTTTCAGCAGCTGAAAGCAGGGTTAGACCGTCCTTGGGGATTTTCCAGGTGGCGTATACAGTACAATTTTATAAAAGGTAGCCTCATACCCTTTATAGCAATATTTTTAAATTTTCTCAAAACACATATTAGGTGACCATAACCAAGGACTAGAAAACTTTTTCTTTCAAGGGCCAGAGAGTGAAGACTTACAACTACTATTCATTCAGCTTCACTGCTGTAACAGAAAAGCAGCTGTAGACATTACATAAATGAATGGGCATGGCTGTGTTCTAATAAAACATTATTTACAAAAATGGATGAAGGGTCAGATTCAACATGTGGGCCATAGTTTGCTGGCCTCTGGATTGGCCTCCAAGGTATAAATCTTTGCCCTCCATTGAGATGGAGGAACAGTCAATCATTCATCATCTTAATGATGTTAATGATCATTACTCCTCTTTTATAGATAAGGAAAGGCTAAAAGATAAGTTTTCATACTTGGTTAAGTGTTTGCTCTGGGGACTCATGATCTGTTCTCACGTCCAGTTTTCTTTTCAATAAAGCACAGAACAAAATAAAAAATAAAACATTCTAATAGCAGTTCGATACCAGAGTAGAAGAAATGGCAAAAAGAGCAAGATTAAATTTAACAGAGTAAAGTTAAAGGAGTGCAAATTAAGTGTACACGACAGTAATATGAGTTCATTGGGAATAAAAGAAATATAACTGTCAATAGTTCCCCCACCTGTCTGCAATGAACTTCATTTATTTCTCTTTATCTGAGCTCCTTTCATTTTCTGCACAACATTATTGAACTTGGTGATTTTAATTCATAATTACAAGTATCAGAGTAAGGCAGCGCCTGTGGCTCAAAGGAGTAGGGCACCGGCCCCCTGTACCAGAGGTGGTGGGTTCAAACCCAGCCCCAGCCAAAAACAGCAACAACAACAACAAAAAAAAAGTATCAGAGTAATAGACAAAGGATATCAGTGACATAAAGAGTAAACACCTTTTCCCAAATTTAAGAACAGATTTTATATCTGAATACACCTGAGCACATGATGGATAGAGACAATCCAGAACACAGAACAGAAGCAGATAAAAATCTTTAGAATTATTTCAGTGACATTTATTGTCTGAGTACAGGTATTTGAGTATATTCATTGTTAAGAGAATTAAAAATTCAAGAGAATATTTTTACTCACTAGGTTTTCACATACTTACGGTTTCAATAAAATAATTTGTATCTTAAGATGTATGTATATTAAAACTTTTTTATAGACATATACTAAAACATTTTTTCTTGCTCTAAAGTGTTTTTCATTAACTGCTACTCATTCAAAGTTTTCATTAGTTGCTTCTCATTAATCTGGTAGTACTTGGATTTAGCAAAATATATATGTTTTTAACTTTGAGATTATTCTGTTCCAAATGAGTAGATTGGCAAAAAGCATACGCATTTCTTGAATTTTAAGTGGACATGAAATTTATTAATATTCAGATACAGATGGTATTTTCATATAGCAAAGATATTGTTTTTGTCGTTCCCTTTTCTTTAAGCCCTTGGGTTGATATTGCTGGTTCACTGTGATCTGTCTTCTCTTTCTTGGGCATACAAGCAACTCTACTTTCTAGCCACCCTAGTCAGTGCAAGCCATGTGATCAGTTCTAGTCAATGAAACGTAAGCAGAAGAAATATGCATCACTTCTGGGCCGATGCAGTGAAATGCTGGTGTGGCCCTCCTTCCTCTCTTGCCCAGTCTTAGAAAAGACTGTGTTGAGATGGCAGAGCCACAGATTGAAGCTGTTTGAATTACTGAATTTTATAATGTAAGAAATCTTACCTAGAGAGTCTCCCAGAACCTCACTCAGGGCCAGTTTTACAGCGTATCTCCTATAAGACCACAGACTCCCGGCTTAGACAGGCTATGCTTGGCTTAAGGCTCTGCTATCACTGTTTTGACAATATTTTTAAAAGGGGCCCAATATTTTCATTTTGCACTAGGCCCCATTGAGTTTTCCCCCAGCAAACACGCAGAGTAGCTTTTGCAGAATAGTGTTTTGCAGCGTGAAAGTTTTAAGCCACTAAAATTGTGAAGCTGTTTGTTTCTCCATGTATGCCTGCCGTATCCCAACTAATACAACCATGAAACCCTTAAAGACTCAGTAAGGGTAACCCTACTCTAAGATACTTCCCTGAATACCGCTCCTTTCCCTGAAACAGGTATCTTCACTGAATGTTCCCATAGCCCTCTTATCCGCTCTAACTCCAATACAATGCACTCTGGTTATTTGCTGACTTATCTCCCTGTGGTGGACATTATGGATTCATTCCTTCTTTATCCATTCCAATTCTTCTGATGCAACTTCCTATGTGGCAGAAACTGCAAAGCTAAAAACTACATTTCCCAGACTTCTTTGCAATTAAGCTAGACAATAGGGCCTACATTTTGCTAAGTAGGTATACTTATAAGAGGTTTGAAATGGGGAAAAAAAAAAAGGCAACAGGAGGTCACAGATTTCACTTGAGGAAGGTCAGTTCTTCTTCCGAGTATGGTGTTAAAGGAATTTCTTCTTGGCAGCAGCTCTGGCAGAGGGTCTTGCTGAATATTGTAAATCAATAGCAGTGAAGGCCAGGCTGTGGTTGGGCAGGGCATTTTCCTTGTCTGTTCTAGTAACTGGCTATGTGGCATTTACACCTGGCTCCGTGGATATTCCAAAACTTTTTCAGCTACCCAAATTATATTATTCTCTCAAATAAACTCTTTTTTTTTTTTCTCAGAATGGAATTGTCTACAACAAAAATAACAAAAAGAAAGTATGTTCTTCCTCACTAAAGTGTAAGGTCTTTGAGGGCAAGGACTGAATCTTATTTTCAAAATCACCTTTCCATTTCACTCCCCAGCCACCTAGAACTAGTTTAATGTTTAGTTTCCTAATAATGGCTCAACTGATATTTTAAGAAGAAAAATAGACAGGAAAGCAGGCAGGTTGGAAAGATGTTGTAATGATTGATGGTGTAATAAGCAATTTGACTAGGCTAAATAAGGGATACATAGAGAATTGATAGAACATTATTTCTGGGTGTGTCTGTGAGGGTGCTTCATTTGAATCAGTAGACTGCTAAAGAAAACTGTCTTCCCAATTCTGGCAGGCATCATCTAATTCACTGAGGGCCTGAATAGAACAAAAAGGTTCTCTCTGCTTGAGTTGGGATATCCATCTCCTTTCTCCTGGCCCTCAGACAACAGTGCTCCTGATTCTCAGGTCTTCCGACTCAGACTGCAACTTATACTGGTGGGTTCCCTGGTTATCAGGCCTTTGGGTTTGATTATAATGACATTACCAGCTTTTCTGGTACTCTCTCATGCAGACAGCAGATTGTGGGACTTCTCAGTCTCCTTAATCACATGAGCAAATCAAGCCCTCATAATAAATCACTTTCTCTCTCTCTCGCTATGTGCTTGTGTGTGAGTGTGTGTATATATATATATATTTACATATAAATATATGTATATATTTATGTGTGTATATGCATATATGTGTGTGTGTGTATTCTGTTTGTCTGGAGAACCACAACAAATACAGAAGGGAATCATTATTTCTAAACATTCATAGAATACAAACCTGTTAATATACAATCCTCATATTTTAGATTATAAACGTAATACATTGCACAAATACGCAGGACATCAAACAGTCTTACAGTTACAGAGAAACTAAATCCTGAGCACCACCAGGATCTTTCCACATGCTACGGCATAAAGGTAAGCGTGCCATTGCTGCATCTGAGCATCTGTAAACAATCTATTTTAACAAGCCCGTTGCTGCCAATCTAGTTCCCAGATAATAAAATGCTTAAAAATAAAATTATACAAATGTAAAAAAACCTGTGCTTTTCCACAACTCACAAGCCAGGTTTTCATCAGGCACAGATGTATCACATTACTCACAAGGGAGTAAGCTGCAGTCCTAGTTAGGGAAAGAAAATTTGTCAAAGTGATTCCAATTTAAGCCTATCCCTTCACCCAGGGTTACTCAGAATTTTTCTCACCATCCTTATGGCAGCATCTTAGGTAGAAGCAACACCTTGAGCTGCCCTGTAGTTAAAAAAAATCTAAAATCAACAAATTCATCAACTAAGTAAAAAAATTGGTGCTGCTCAGGCAAATGCACTCTCTGCCTCCCCATATGTTCTCTTCAGCGTGGAGTGTAGTACTACTTTATATAGTATCAACTTCTTATTTGTAATTGTACAGTCACAGAAAGTAGGTCAAGACACACTGGAGCTTTCCCATTTCCCAAATACTATGTGCCACAAGTGACGGTGAGACTTATCAGAGTCGAAGTACAGGAAAGGAGGCAGGAAAAACAAGCAGAGGATAAGAAGAAATGCAATATATTTCACTCTGAGCCTCTTCATAAATCTTCATCTCCCTTCCCACAAGATCCAGGAAAATCACAGTTTCACTCTGGGACAGGGATGCTCATTATCCAAGTTCAAAACCTATGAAAAATTAGGGTGGAAAAATCATTCACAACTGATTTATGGTCAAATTGAAAGAAGTGGAAGTGTTGGACCAATCACCTGCTTTTTAAATATCTTTCAATCTCAAACCCACTTTAAAAGCTTGGTTCCAATCTGCTTCTATAATTAGAGTCCCAAAACAAGAGGCATTAATACCTCTAGCAGATCATTAATCATCTCAGCTGCCTCATGATGGAGGCCACAGCCGTGGACTAGCAGCAGGCTTGGGCAAATAAAATAGTCATTGATCTCTATTTGAAGACTAGAGCAAGATGGTCTAGTTTGTTGTTTGTTGATGTCTATCACATTGGAATTGCTACACAGACCATCAATAACAAAACCATTTCACCGGAATGGCCTGAAATAGCAATAGAAACTATGAGTATTTCCCAGTCATAAGCAAACTAAGGTCCATTTTCAGGTGCCTACACTTGGTCACTACTTCGTCCCTACCAGGTGATTAAACAGCAACTACTCATTGTCTCCTACTGTCTCAATATTGAGACCAAAAGCGATGTGTATACACTCAATGCCTCTATAAACTGCCTACTGGATTCCCTTCAATCCTTCACCAAATCACCTCTTTTCATAGCAGCAGTAAAAACTCATTGATATCAACTATTTAGAGTTGTATTTTTCAACTTTTTTATCTCAGGCACACTTGAGCTGATAGTTAAATTTCCTCAGCACAGTTAAATTATGTTGATCAAAAAAAAAAAAAAGAGTAGAAAAAAAGAATATACTTACTGTGCTTTGAATTTCTCGCAAAAACAATGAATGATCTTTAAAAAATGTTTATGGCACACCTAAGGTCTTCTCATGGCACATCAGTGTGACATCACACAGGGGTTGACAACCACTGATTTAAAGGGAAGATTTTTAAACAATGAGAAAAAATAGTTATTACAGAGAGTTTTCTTTCTATAAATAAGGTTGCCTTCCTTTGTGGTCTGTTAGAAATAGCCTGATATCAGGTTCCAATAGATATAGAGTCAACCACAAGATCACTTACTTCAGACAGTAAACCCCTGGCCATCCTATTTCCCTCATCTGTTCTTTGTAGGTAATATAACTTGCCCGTCCTTCCTTAGAAGATGTCATTGAAGATGGTAAGATTTAAAACTTATAAAATACCTTAGCTAATTTGAAAGCACTATCCAAAGGTAAACTTCCACTAAAACAAGAAAAATAAAATCTCAGTCACTTAAGGATCTGTATTAATAAACAGATAGGAATGATTCCTTGTTAGCATATTACTAGTTATCTATAAACGGGTTAAATATTACTTGAAAATCATCTTAGTACAACCATCTCCAATTTGACTGCCTTATTATGTGCCCTATATAGAAGCACTAATCCAGATGTGAAGGAGCAGAGCTGCACTTGGCTAGAATAGCCCACAGTTATCCCAATGCCAAGCTCACCACCTGCATTCCCCTGTAGAGAAATCCGGCAGAAGGGACCTGTAGTCTCTTACAAATACCATCAGACCCCTAGAATTCTTCTACCATATCAGTAGAACTGGTTGAGTGAAGACCCTTCTCTGAATCTTTCGTTAGCCATTTTGTAAAGGCAAAACAGAGCTACTTGCACAGAAATAGAGTTTGTTTCTGGTTCTGATACCCACATGGTACAGATGCTATTGCTAACCTGACAAAGAACCAGAATTCTTTAAAAGTTTTCTAAATACCCAAGAGAAACACTGTCCAATAGAACTTTCTACAATGAAGGAACTTCCTTTAATCTGCACTATCTGATAAGGTAGCCACTGGTTCTATGTGGATGCTGTGTACTTGAAATGTAGTAGGTGTGAAGGGGGAGCATAATTTTCAAATGTAAAAATTTAATTTAGATAGTCAAATGTGGCTAATGGGCATTATATTAGCTACTGTAGCCTTAGTCTTTTCCTAGCCTGATTCCAGTTTTGCCATTGCATCTGTGGGACCTTAATCTATAGGAACCTCATCTGCAAAATGGTGGTAGGAGTAACCATCACATAGTTTTGATCAGGTTAAAGGTAATGTATCAACTGTCTGGAGGCACTTAGTATCCAACATTCTCTACGTACTTAATACTTATATCACCTTTGAGCACCACTTTCTCCAGGAATCCTCAGCTCATCTTAAAATGCAACCTAAGGCCTTTTCCTTAGAGGTCCTAAGTCATCTGCATATCATTTATTTAATTGCTTGCATTGTCTTACCAAATCTTGACCCCTCCACTTATCATTATATTTCAAGTATCAATGCCTAAAATACAGCAACTCAAAGAATTCTTGAAAGGCTAACATATTCTAGAAATTTCTAACATCTCCCAATATTCTTCACATTGAAGTTTGTTCCTTCAATGACTCTAATTCCCAGTTGTGCTGCCTAAGAAGTGAAGGTAGCATTACCTACATTCTTATCACAAAGAAACTCAATCTGGTTTCTTGTGAGAGTCAAGTAACAGTAAAAACAGATTCATGGTAAAAAGATCTCAAGTCAATCTGCCAGGCCTAAGGTGAGTCTAAGAGTATTAGACTGAATTCCCTCTTACTTTTCAAAAGAGCAGCAGGCACTGGAGTTTCCAAATGGTGCTTCACTGCTTAGATTAAAAAGACCCCAGACCCTCACAGCCAATTGCTTTGATATCTGGATGCACTGGGTGTTACCAATGGCAACAAAGTAACTGCACGCAGGGAGTCCTGTTATGCCCAATGAAATTAACACTGGCCACAACTTCAGTTCAGACAGAAAACAAGTCACAAGCCTCAACATTAGAAGGTTTGTGCAGGTTATAACTCTAGAGGGTGGATCAGACTTATACTTTTTTTTTCCAGAATGATGTTTGAACTTGGAAGAGAATAAAAATGTATCCCACTCTTTAAAAGAAGGATCGCCATTCTAAATGCTTGAGTATGGAATCATATATATAATTTCACAGAATAATAGAAGGGCCATTATTGTTACTAAATCTTTACAAGACTTAATTCCTGCATCTGCAAAATGGAGTAATAGTACTCACCTTGCTAGTTTGTATTAAGCATTGAAGATAATGCATTATGTATTGGAGAAGCTAATGAGACAATTGTTATCCAGAATTCTATATCTACATAATTTACATTCTTCCAAAAATCCTAACCTGGCCTGAAAATTTAGTAAAGAGCCCTACCTTCCTATGAGGACATAAGGCTTCTATATTTTCTCTACTTAAATAACTTTTTACTCTCTCTAGATTCTGGCCACTCTGTTTACCATTATATCTTAAATATCAATGCCTAGACCACAACAGGTACTCAACACTTAAAAAATGAATGAATGAGCAAATCAATGAAGAAATGGACGTTTACATAATAACCAACAACAGAACACATGCAGGAATGACTTGCTTCTGCTACTCAGGGTTCATACCCTATTCTCCTTCAGAACTGCAATTACCTGGTATGGTAATGGGCTCCCAAAGCTGTTGACATAATAATCCCCAGAATTTCGAAATCTTAGGACACGTGGCAGATGGAATAAAGGTTGTAATCAGCTTATCTTCAAACAAAGAGATTACCCTGGGTAGGCCAATGTAGAGGTCTTTAAGAGAGAGAGAGGGGAACAAAAGAGATGAGGAAGAGAGAGATGTGACTATGGGAAAATGTCACAGTGATGAAATCAAAGGACTTGACCTCCTAGAGCAGGTGTCCTCAAACTACAGCCCTCGGGCCACATGGGTCCTACTCACAGAGGCTCAGGTTCAGTTAATCTGGGTGAGGTGTTCTAAGGCTTTAGGATTTTTGAAACTGCCCCCACCAAGTCATCTGTGAAACAAAGCTGAAGAATCATTCAATAATGCAACAGTATTTAAACAATCAGTATCTTTCACCTATCCACACCCAGAAAAAAAAAAAAAAATCAGCCAAGTAGCTCAGTTTGAGAGAAAAAGGGAAACAATTTTAACATCTCTTAATTGTTTTATAGGAACATGTGCTCTTGAGCAGTATTTCAGTTGGCCGTTACAAGAGCCCTATTGAGAAGGGAAGCTATCACAATCTACTTCATACGGAAAAGAAATATGAGGGTAGACGGCAGAGAAATACAATGGACTCCTCAAATCTGGCAATTTCTTTTCTTGTTTGGGGTTCATTGAGGGTACAAACAATTAGGTTATACTGCTTGCATCTGTTAGGTGAAGTCCCTCTTATTATTGTGTCCTGCCCCCAAAAGGTGTGCCATACACCTCATTAAAACTATTTTCACCACTCTTGACTTTGAAACCATCTATCATTGGTTCAATTTAGTAATGCATTTCAGAATCAGTTCATGAGCAGTCAGTGGAATTTAGTCTAATCACCCAGATCAAGGGTTAGCAAACTGCAGTCCACAGACCAAATCTGGTCCACCCTTATTCTTCTAAGTAAAGTTTTATTAGAACACCACTATGATTTATTGACATATTATCTACAGCTGCTTCCATACTACAAGAGCAGAGTTAAATAGCTGTGACATCGACTTTCTGGTTTATAGAGCTGGAAATACTTTTACTGTTTGGCCCTTATTTAAAAAATTCGCTAAACCCTGACCTAGATCACATACGAATCCTCTACCTTCCCCCATTGCCGCCATTGTTATCCTTCAGGATTTTACCCTTATACAATGTAAAGAACCTGGTGGAGGCATCCAATGATAACAGCTTGTAGATATAGACAGAAATACCCAAGACTGGTCTTTAAATAATAACTTTAACCAAAACTTTAGTACAGAAACTCCATATACTTTAAACATTATCTCATATTTTTCTGACAGTTTTTATCAGGAAAAAAATTGTGGATAACCAGTGCATTAAAGACATCATTTAAATCGTTTAAGATATCAGCTCCTTTGTGCCTTTTCCTACTGTCAATGTTTTGAGAATTAATTGCTCATTTGTACATTGTACTATACAATGAAATTCAAAAAGACATAGCATTTGCCTTCTGGGAGTTTATGCAATCTACGACAGGCAAAGATGGCAAGGAAAGAATGCTCCTTAGGGGATACACTAACAAACCCATAAAACAAACAAGCATTAATGTAATAAATTCACAAAAGGTGAGTCCCAATTTAATAGGAAGGCAAATAAACAAGCATTCTTGAAAGTAACTCAATTTTCTTAACAAACTCTTTTAATTATGTAATGGAAGGTTTTCCAGAGATGAAGTTTTAGAAGAAGGGATTAAGGTGACCTGAGAAATAAGTCTAGGCATATAGCTTAATTATGCTTAAAGGAACAAATTAGCTGTAAGCACTGGTATAGAAGTTTACCCAGGAAGACTAAGAAGAGCCAAAAGCATTTTAGTATCTGACATTGAAAGGAAAGACAAAACTCTGTATTTGGAATGGCAGAAATGGAGCATGAGTCTCACTCCCATCGCAGACATCATGCAATACTATGATTATAAATTGTATATATAGTCAGTCTTCGTCCTGTCTCCTGACATAGCTCCTAAAATCCTGAGAATCGCCAGAGCTATAGAGTGTTTTCTGTATGTTAATAAAATGGCTGGTGGCTGGAGGTTCCTAGACAGCTTCAGGATGGGAGCTGATCATAGCAAAAACCAAGGCAAGAGTAGAAATTCAGAACGCCCCTCACCCTGTACTCCAGGGAGGGCAGAGGGACCAGTGATTTAATCATGTCTATGTACTGCAGCCTCCACAAAACCCCAAAAGAACAGGGTTTAGAGCGCTTCTCAACAGCTGAGCACATGAAGGGGCTTGAAGGGTGCATGCCCAGAGAGAGCAGAGAAGCTCCAAGCCCCTTTTCTGATACTTCACCCTATGCATTTTCTACCCGGCTGTTCATCTGTACCCTTTGTAATTTTCTTTTTAATAAACTAGTAAACATAAGTAAAGTGTTTCCTTGAGTTCTGTGAGCTGCTTTAGCAAATTAATTGAACCTGAGAAGGGAGTTTTATAACTACAATGTACAGCCGGTTGGTCATAATATAAGTAATAACTCACTGCTTGCAACTGGCATCTGAAGTAGTGGCAGCCTTATGATACTGACGCCTCAACTGGCAGGATCTGATGCTATCTCCAGGTAGATAATGTCAGAATTAAATTGCCTTAGAGCAGCGGTTCTCAACCTGGTTGCAACCCCTTTGTAACAATGAAAAATACATCACGGCATTAGGAAGGTTGAGAACCACTGCCTCAGAGGATACTCCCTGAGTACAGATACCCCACTACAGAATGTATTGCAGAATTGTTTGACTGATGTGTGTGGGAAAAACCTCCACCCATCTGGGTTCACAGAAGTATTCTGTGTTGTGAAAAAACATTAGGCCTATCTTTTCTTCTACATCATTAATGGATCTCAGCATTCTTTCCTGCCAAACATAGGTCGCCTTATCATTCTGTCCATTATGGCACTTTGAGTATATCCAACACAAAATGATCAGAAGTGGTCCTTAAATTTGAAAAGGAAATACAACAGCTCTACTTTAAGTCTTTCTTCATTGGACAATGAAAGGCTTCCCTAATCCCAAACAATCTTCTCACCAGCACCCAGAAAAAAAAAAGTTGAAAAATTATAAAATGATAACCTATATGAACTCAAAAGGACCACCATTAGCAGTCTCTAGAAGAGAAAGCAATTTGTAATCAGAGTGGAACTTAGAGCTATAATAAGAGAAAGGAAGTGGATGCCAAAGAATAGAAGAGTGGCAATTCAAAATCACTGAGCACACAGTGGACACTGTGCTGTGTGCCCAGATCCCCTTCAGGACTGAGGCACTTAATTCCCCCGCTGTCAGAAGTGCTGCCTACTGATAGCTCACAGCTATAGCATCCTCCAGGAACTACCCTTGGTCAAAGTGAGCTACACATACCAAGTTCCACTGCCTCCCCTGGAGAGCACCCATCCAATGACTGGTTGACACAATAAAAAGGCTGGGCTCTCTCGGGATAATTCTGAAGAATAGTCCTGACTGGAGTCTTCCCTTGGGTTTGACTGAAACCTCAGCTGCAATCGCATTACATTTCAACTTCTCCCTCTGCCAAGCTGGCCGCCCTCACTCTTCCTGATGTTCCAGAGACCCCCCTCCAAAACTCCTGCATGCAATTCTCTGCCTCAGAATCTGTTTCCAGGGAAAACAATTTAAGACAGAATACCATTTGAATAATGGGCACAGTTAGGTATTTCATATACTTCATTTCATTTAAAGAAATCATTATTACAATGACCATTTGAAAAATGATTAAGATTCAGAAAAGTCACACACTTAAAAATAAATGCCAGAGCCAGTAGTTGAACCCAGGTAGATGCTATATTGTGTGAACCAAGGGTTAACTGGCAGAGATCCAACAAGAAGCCCAAATATCCAGATGAGCCTGGATAATGATCAAGGTTGAAAAGATAAGAAACACTAGGGCAGGGCGGTGCCTGTGGCTCAAAGAAGTAGGGCACCGGTCCCATATGCCAGAGGTGGCGGGTTCAAACCCAGCCCTGGCCAAAAAACTGCAAAAAAAAAAAAAAAAGAAAGAAAGAAAGAAATACTAGGGCAAAGTTATGAAAGGCTAGGAAGTTTGAGCCAATAGTACAAATGAATAGAAACTAAAAGAAGACCAGTTTGGGAACTTGAAATGTTAGCCCTGGAATCTCAATTATGTTTCTTACCTGCAGGTAATCTCTAGTTCATGTTTGTGTACAAGAAACAAATAACGAGCAATAGTAGCAGCTATCACTCATGGGAAAGAAATCTCAAGCTGGCACTGTATTGCATGGTTTCCATATTCTGCTCATTTAAAAATCCCCAACAGTGTTGCACACAAGTACCATGAGTACCACTTTTCAGGTGAGTGTAACTGAAGCTCAGAATAATTAAGCAACTTGCCCATGGTCATAAAAGTAATGAGTGCAAAAAGCCAATAACCAAGTGAAGGCTTGTCTCTACATTCAGTTCATGATGACCCTACAACAAAATACAAAGGTAATCCTAAAGGAACCAGGGAATCTAATACTGATAAAAACTCCAACTAAGTAACATGTACAACACTTATAAACCAGATATTTCCCGCCTCTTAAATCTTTACAGCAACCCTATGCAGTTGAGTGCTATTATTATCTTCCTTGAATAAAGGAACAAAAAGTATGCAGAGAGAGAAGAAATTTACCCAAAGTCACAAAGCTAGTAAGAGATGGAGCCAGCATGTGAACCCAGCTGTCTGACTTCAGGGTCCTTACTGCTGTTAAGCAACCAAAACCTGAAGGAGGGGAGCTGGGTTTACATATAGTCTCTTAAAAGAAATAATGAATCAAAAAATGCTCTAACATTTGTGACAGGAATCTCAGAGATCTAAGATGCTGTGGGCCACTGTGACTAAGAAACTGGAATTAGGAAGGAATCATAGACGGAATCAGTTAATTTTGAAGAGATAATAAAAATTTTCTATTATATTTTATATTTGTAAAGAGATTTTCCTGTATTTTTGTAAAATGTATAAGATGTGTCTAGCTAGGACTGGGTCAAGCAGACCATTCATTCAGGAGTAGCCAGGAGATCAAAGTGTCATCTAAGAGGGAACATTAGCCAAACCCAGAGAAGGTGGCAACTGGTGTGGAATCTGGAACAGAGGAACTCACAGGAAAAGGAATGACCTAAAACCCTACTCTGGAAGGAGAGGGAAGAAAGAAACTGCATAGAAGAAGATAGTGCCCTGAAAACCCAGTGCCTGGCTGTGTCTGAGGGAAAGTCAGTCTGGAACTTCCATTTATTTAATGACATTTCCATAAATATTAAGAGTAGCTCTCATTTTTTCCTTCAAGTGTCTCCTTCCAAAATAAATCCATGGTTGTTCCCATCCTAAGACTGACATCATTCTGGCACCTAAGTCACTGCAAAAAATGTTTCTTCACAATCAGCTCCAGGCTGTCATCCAGGCGTCCACAACATGATGCTTCTTATGGGCAGCAGGCGACTCCCTTTCAACCCAGTTCTGTATTGCTCTTTGAACCTTGCCCAAAATAGCCCTTTGAGTTGCTCTGTAAACGGGTTTCTTCACCACAGAGACTCTGCTTGGGTGGTCCTCTCCCTCTGGCCTCAGCTTTCACTTCCCAATACTTTGGCAGATATAATAGAGGCAACATTCTATCAGGAAGACCTTTACCATCTTATGTTTCTTAATTTGTCACTGTAAATTCATTCTTCTTCCTTTTTTAGATGTTTATTACTCCTAGAACTTTTTATAAATGCTATATTCTTTTTTTTATTCTCTCCTAAAAACATATCTGATGAATCCCCAATCCCATGACAATCGCTTGAAAAAAACTGCCCAAGGAACTGCTGATTTTTCTTATTTTTCCCCTGTGCTGACAATCACCTTCCCACCATCACTTCATTTTATTATCCTTCATCATTACCACTTCCCTTGGATAATGCATCTATTTTGCCTACAAAGGCAACAAACATCTCAGCCTTTACTCAAATCCTTATATGACCCCTGATAAGCAGAGAATGGCCTCCGAGGCATTTTCCATGAAGCCTTGGCACAAGGAAGTCCAATGGCTCACTTTGTTCTTGTCAGCACTGCAAAGGCCTAAGAGTCTTAGCTCCTATTCCATTGTCATCTATACTGAGTTCCTCTCCTACATTTAGAGAAGAGTGACAGCAAATATTTTCATGTCCTTATTCATGCCAATATATTTTCTAAATGTTAAATAGCTTTATCTGGTTCAGAAATGGCATTCAGTAAGCTCTTTCTGAGTCCAGACGTATTAGAGCAGCCTGTTTCTCAGGTTCAGTTTGGATGATAAAGTCACCAGGTGGTTATAGGACCTCTGGTTCTAGCTGCTTCCAGCTTAATTCAGGCATCTACTGAAAGTGAATGAGCCCCCAGATGTCTGCCTGTCTAACACCACCCTAACTAAGCCCAGTTTCCACTGAAAATTTGTTTCAGCTAAAAAATGGGTCACAATGGAAGACAGGCTGGTCCCATGGTCCCTGATGACAGGATCAGTGGGAATAAATCCAGAGTCACCGTCTACACCCATAATGTTTCAGAAAAAAATCACCAAATAATGAGCTCCCTATTGTATTAAAAAACAGGATGGGAGATCACAAAATCTAGAATTTGGGGATGAATATGAAGCTTCCACTGAAAGCTGTTACAACAGGACAAAATTCATAACTGTGTCATGATTGTGGAAGTTACTGACCAAGTCCTGGTTTGGCTACTGATTTACTCTGCAAGTTTAGATAAGACAGCTGTAAAATGTCCTTTCTGCCAAATGAACAAAGTAGAGCTTCTTGCAAAAAATAAATGCTTTACCATTCTGTTTATAAATGGTATTGTACTTACCAATGAAAACTAAACAGAAAATAGATGACTGTACCTCCTTCATGCACCCACGCCCTCACCTCCCATCACTCATCCACAGTAATCCCCAGAACACATCCAGAAATGTGTGGGAGGGAAAGCTGCATAATGGATCCCTGGATCCCTGTAGCCTCTCTCTAGTCAGACAAGAAGCAAGATAGATCTGGGAAGCAAAGCAAATAGGCCTCGCACCTCCTGCACATTAAATTAACCAAGGATTTAATTTAATACCAACAATGTTCACAGGACATGGGAAATTGTTGAATTTAAGTGAAAAATAGTGTGCTTTTCAGAATTTTTCCATCAAATTATGAATCTGGAAGAACAATCACTCATGGAGAAGACAACTGGAGACCTGCAAAGTTTTGGGGTTTTGACATCACCAACTATAGGAGAAAAAAAAAACACATGGAATTCTTCTCATATTTAAAATTTAGGAAAAGCTGAAGGAGCTGAACTTGCTTATTCCTCTATAAAATAGTGCTTCAGAGTAAGGGCATGATGGATAACTTCATATAGATATTGGAAAGTAAACAATGCTGGAAAAACCAAGGATTACTTCTACTGATATTAGATTTAAAACAAAAAAATAGCTGAAGCAGACAAAATAGTCTCTACACAAAGCCACTTGTCTTCCTGCCCTTAACACCAAAATAAACAAACAAGGCTTTATAATAATAGGGGCAGGTGTGCAACCTACCACCTGGCAAGATAGGAGACATCACAATGACTCAAACCAGCTTTATGCTCTGACAGGTTGGTGTTCAGCTGGTAAGCAATGGTGTTAGCATACTTAGACATAAAAATACTCAAAATAAAACAAAACCCTCCAAACTAGTTGGAAAAATGGTTACTGTCTTGAATCCCTCCAGGTGCCCCCCACACTGACTGCCCTTGGTCTCTCTCTTGAAATGTTCTGCGCCTGCTGGCTATACAGCATCAAAAATGTTAGCAGCTGCCATGTCAGGTGGCCTCCGGGTCCTTGTTTCAGGTTCAAATTCAAGATCTTTAGTTTGATTGGTATCCATACTTTACCATTTATATTAAACATCATCTCTATCCTCTGTCCTTGTTCTATGGTTGAAAAGTAAGTGGATTCTAGAGTCTTTCCTTCCCGCAGACAATAATACCATTAGCTTATCAGTCATCAGATAAACCCAGCGGAGGTATAGTTCTCAATGTATCCTTTTAGGTAGTGCCTTATTTTTGCCTAATATAAAGCATAGCACCCAAAGAGTACAAGAAGCCTGGGGTTTAGCATCAGCGTGCCCTGGGTTTGAAGCCCAGATATTCCCTAGTTTTGTGGCTGTGGTGTAGCCATGTAAACTAAACTTCATCACCTGCAGCACTGAGGTAGAACCAAGAATTCTGCAGGTTTGGAGAGGACTAAAGATAGTATGATTAAATGCCAAGCACAGTGCTGGACATCTGGTGGGAGCTTAATAAAGTGTTCTAATATGATTATTATACTGGAAAAGATAGTGGATGGGATATCTGGAGCTAATTCGCATATCTATCTCTGTATTCCAAGATGTATTCTTTTCATTTCCCAAATCTCTGTGTCAATTGAACTTTTTCTTTTATGCAACACCAGTCAGCATCCAATTCTCAAAGCCTCAAAGCTTCTCTTTTGGAAAATTAGGTACAATTCACACACCAGTCAGTGAATCTACATCCCTTGCCTCCATAAGAAGACAATCCCAGGACCTCAAGGCCAACACTGTGCACCATCTGTAATTAACTCTTCACATATGAAAGACAGAGTAAAATAATCCCAAGACTGATACCCAGTTGACATTAGCCTTAGAAGTCCTGACACTGAGACTCCGTTGAGTAAGATCTTTCATCTGAGGACTGGGTGACCATAAAACACTACACTCCAGCAAGATGCCCCAGCAGCAGATTCCTGATACTCACTGGGTTCTGCCTAAGTGGTAAGACTCCCAGTTTCATGTTCTTGGGGCTGCTGCAATGCTGCCCAGTGGGGTCCAAGCTATGAAACTTTATTACAAGACCAGGAGATGATGAGGTGCTAACTATATACTCTTGTCTAGACAAGCTCAAAGCCAGCCCAATTTATACTGAAATATCATAAGCAGGTTTCAAGTTAGGCTACAAACTTTATCATCTCATGGCACACTTGAACCTATAGTTAATCTCCTGTGGCACACTTAAATGATGTTTAATCAAAAAAAAAAGAGTTCAAAAAAAAAAAAAAACCAATATACTCACTCTGCATTGAAATTCTTTCAAAAATAATTGAATTAATGATCTTTAAATTGTTTTTATTTTTCTATAAGGGTATTTTATTCATAAGCAAAGTGTAAATGGCAAAATCTTATTTCTTCTGCAAGTTAGTTTATGAGGATAAATGTTACTTTACTTATAAGAAACAACATGTAATACTGAAAGTGATGGCTAATTTATTCATAATAAAAATTTCCAATTGAATTAAAATAAGTTTATTTCTTAATATAAATTATGTAAAAAGTTGCTTTTATAAAACAAATTAGCTATAAAACTAAAATAATTATACTTTACCTGTGATATCTATGCATAATATAATTTTACGCATAAAATAGATTTAGAAAGCATGTTTCAACAGATTCAAAAAAAACAAGGATATGTGTGTGTGTGTGTACAGGGTGGCCATAAATTCTGTGTGCAATTTAAAATTTCACAGCACACTACATTGCACATGAACTTTATGGCCACCCTATGTATATTTATATATAATATAAATGTGTGTGTGAATCCATTCATATATATGGATGTATGCCTATGTGGATGGATACACAAACACATAAAATGTCTATATGTATATCCATATCAATATATGTATATAGTTATATTCATATGGCAGTAAGGGTAGAAAGCAATAGATGGATTGCACTACTTTTAAGAGTGCATGTAGTGAGAATAAGATAGAGTCAGTGAGGCTAGGGCTGAGACAACACAGCTAATCTAGCCAGTCTAGGTCCTATGAGACTTTCATTTCATGTCTTCCATACTATTTGGCTTTAACCTAAAAGTGTATATCTTAAGTAGTTTAAAACAATTGATTTAGGAGATTAACTTGTGAATTGGAATATTGTGATATGAATCCTGGGTTACATCAATTATGTTTATTATTAGTCATGGATTATGGTGATTACTGTTGCTTAAGAGTACGGTTCTTGCTTTTAACCTTTATAAAACTATGATTTTGGAAATGAAAGAACAGAAACGTCTTGGAGAGACTACTCTTCTCCAGAACTGCTGGCCTTCTAACAAATAAAGTTTGGTGGACCTATCCCTGTCTTTGCATATTGGCAGAAAGTGACAGGTGGCCCGACCCTCTTCTTGATCTGGTGATATTTTTTTTTTTCTTTTTTTTTTTTTTTTTTTAGTTATTTGAAACTCATTGAAGGTACAGAGAATTAGGTTACATTGATTGCATTTGTTAAAGTCCCTCTTATACTTGTGTCCCACCTCCAAGGGGTGCGACATACACCATGAACTCCATCTCCCCTGTCTTCCTCTCCCCACTACCTCATTCCCCTACCCAATCCCTTACATTAATGACTTCATATTAAATCTGAGTACATTAGATTCTTGCCTCTCCATTCTTGTGATGCTTTACTAAGAAGAATGTGTTCCACCTCCATCCAGGTTAATAAAATGATATATAGTCTCCATCTTCTTTAGCTGAATAATATTCCAATAATATTCCATGGTATACATATACCACAGCTTGTTAACCCATTCCTGGGTTGGTTGACATTCAAGTTGCTTCCATCTTTTAGCAATTGTAAACTGAGCTGTGATAAACAGTCTAGTGCAAACGTCCTTGTGATAAAATGATATTTTTTTCTTTTGGGTAGATGACTTGTAATGGGATCGCAGGATCAAATGGGAGGTCTAATTTGCATTCTTTGAGGATTCTCCATACTTCCTTCCCAAAAGGTTATATTAGTTTATAGTCCCATCAATAGTGTAAAAGTATTCCCTTCTCTCCACATCCATGCCAACATCTGCAGCTTTGAGACTTTGTGATGTTGGCCATTTTCCCTGGGGTTAGGTGATATCTCAGAGTAGTTTTGATTTGCATTTCTCTGATGATGAGGGATGATGAGCATTTTTTCATATGTTTTTTAGCTGTTCATCTATCTGCTTCTATTCGTATCTCTTGCCCAAGGATATATGGGATTTGGGGGACTTTTTTGTTCATTACTTTGAGTTCTCTGGAGATCCTAGTTATCAAGCTAGGTATGATTCATAATATACAAATATCTTCTCCAGTCTGAAGATTGTCTATTTACTTTGGTGGTTGTTTCTCAGCTGTACAAAAAGTTCTGTTTAATTAAACCCATTTGTTTATTTTCATCATTGTTGCAATTTCCATGGACATCTTGATAAAATCTTTCCCCAGGCTGATACCTTCAAGTGTTTTACCCACACTTTCTTCAAGGATTTTTATTGTTTCATGCCTTAGGTTTAAATATTTTGTCCATCTTGAATCAATTTTTGTAAGTGGTGAGAAGTATGGGTCCAGTTTCAGTCTCCCAGAACTGGATAGATGTGGTTATCCAATTCTCCCAACATCATTTATTGAATGATGAATTGAATGATGAATAGAAACTGGGAAAACAGTTTAAGAAATGTGCCATTTATGCCTATTTTCTTATGTATTCTAATTAGAAAATGACGCTGAATTTTATTGAATGCTTTTTCTGCATCTATTGAGAGAATCATGTGGTCTTTGTTTTTGCTTCTGTGGATATGATGAATTACGTTTATGGACTTGCATATGTTAAACCAGCCTTGCATTCCTGAGATGAAACCTACTTGATTGTGATGAATGATTTTTTTAATGTGCAGCTATAATCTACTGGCTAGGATTTTATTGAGAATTTTTGCATCTATATTCATTATATAGATGAAGTTATCCTTTTTAGTTGGGTCTTTTCCTGACTTTGGTATCAAGGTGATGCTTGTTTTCTAGAATGTACTAGTCAAGATTCCTGCCTTCTCAATTGTTTGGAATAATTTCTGCAGTATGGGTATAAGCTCTTCTTTGAAGGTTTAATATAATTCTGGTGTGAAGCCATCTAGAACAGGGTATTTTTTTGTTGGGAGATCTTTTATTGTTCCCTTGAAATCAGTTCTTGAAATTGGTCTGTTCAAGAGATCTATTTTTTTCTTAGCTAAGTCTAGGGATAGGGTGCAATTCCAGGTATTGATCTATTTCCTCTACATTGTCAATTTTCTGGGCATAGAGTTTCTTGTAGTACTCAGAGATAGTCTTTTATATCTCTGTGGCATCTGTTGTTATTTCCCCTTTATAATTTTGGATTGCAGTTATTAGAGATTTTACTTTTCTATTTCTAGTTAATCTGGCTAAAGATTTATTGATTTTATTTTTTTCAAAAAAAACAACTTTTAGTTTGTTAGTTTTCTGAATTTTTTTTTGTTCTTATTTTCAATTTCATTAATCTCTGATTTAATTTCAGTTATTCCTTTTCTTCTGCTGGGTTGAGACTAGATTATTCTCTTTTTCTAATTCCATGAGATGGTTCGTGACTTTGTTGTTGAGCTCTTTTTCTGTTTTTCTAATGTAGGCATCTAATGTGATAAATTTCCCTCTTAAGACTGCTTTTGCTATATTCCATAGGTTTTTGCTAACTTGTGTCTTTATTATTGTTATGTTTGAGGAATTCTACAATTTCTTCTTTTATCTCTTCCTGAACCCAACTGTCATTCAGAGTAAGGTTGTTTAATTTCCATGTCTTTGTGTGAGGATGACCGGTTTTGTTGGAATTGAGTTCATCTCTATTGCCTTGTGGTGTGAGAAGATACAAGGTGTAACTTCTATTCTTTTAATTTTGCTGAGGTTTGATTTGTATCCTAGGATGTGGTCCATTTTGGAGTACATACCATCACCTGATGAGAAAAATGTATATTCTTTAGCTTTGGGATGGTGTGCTGTATATGTCTATTAATCCCATTTGTTTTAGGGTTACATATAAGTCCTTTGTATCTCTGTTTTGTTTCTGTTTAGAGGATCTGTCCAGTTCTGTCAGAGCAATGTTAAAGTCCCTGGCTATTATGGTTATGGGATATCATATTGCTCAGACCCATCAAAGTCTGTTTCATAATCTTAGAACTATAAGTTGGGTACATAAATATTTAAAATTAAAATGTCTTTTTGTTGTATTATTCCTTTGACTAGTATAAAGTGTCCACCTTTTTCTTTCTTACCTTTAGTTGCTTTAAATCTGGTTGTATCTGACAATAAAATTACAACCCCTCCTTTGTTCTGATTTCCATTCGCTTGAAATACTATCTTCCATCCCTTCACCCTGAGTCTTGATTTGTCCTTCAAAGTTAGATGTGTCTCCTGGGAGACAGCATATTGTAGCATCTGCTTTTTTATCCAACCAGCCTGTGCCTCTTCAGTGGTGAATTCGGTTCATTGACATTTATTGAGAGAATTGATAAATGTGGTGGTCTTCTATCTTATTTTGTGAAAGTCCATTGTGGAAGCTAGATTTTGACCTTTAGCTTCTGGTGTTTACTTTGCTGGTGTCCATTGTGAAGGTCAGTGTTGAGAATAGGTCTAAGTATTTCCTGTAGAGCTGGTTTTGTTGTGGCAAATTTCCTCAGTGTTTGTATATCCATAAAAAAGGAGAGTAATTGGTGGGACCACACCTTCAGTGCATCTTACAAGGGTACATGTGAAATTTATTAGGTGTAGAATATAAAAGTCTTAACACAATAACTAAGAAAATGCCATGAAGGCTATGTTGACCAGTTTGATAAAAGCATTTCAGATTGTGTGTAAAACCAGCACATTGTATCCCATGATTGCATTAATATATACAGCAATGATTTAATAAAAAAAAAAGATTTGATTTATCCATCCATTTTGAAGTTTAGTTTAGCAAGATACAGAATTCTGGGCTGAAAATTGTTTTGTTAAAGAATGTTGAAGGTGGATGACAATGCCATTCTGGCTTGGAAGTTTCAATTGAAAAGTCTGCTGTCATCCTAATGGCTCTGCCTCTGTAGGTCAGCTGGCACTTACTCCTGGCTGCTTGCAGAATTTTTTCTTTCATTTTGACTCTGGACAGGTTCATTACAATTTGTCTTAGAGAAGTTCTGAGTTGAGCTGACCCAGGTTTTGATATCCATCTGAAAGGAGTGTATTGGGATCTTTAGTAAAACTTGGGAAGTTTTCATTTATGATGGTCTCCAGTAGGACTTCCATTCCTTTAGGATAATCTTCTTCCCTTTCAGGGATCCCTATTATTTGTATTTGAATGCTTCATGGAGTCTTGTAGTTATTTAAGCTACTATTCTGCTTTCTCTCTTTCTTCTTTTGTGCTTCTTTGACTACCTGGGTTAACTCAAAAACTTTATCCTCTTAGCTCTAAGGTTCTTTCTTCTCCATGGTATAACCTATTTTTGATACTTTCCACTGGATCTTTACATTCCCTGATTGTCTCCTTTCTTTCCTTAAGCTCCACCATATCCTTTCTATATCCTACATATCTCTCGTGTGACTTTTGGTTCTGTCTTTCCATTTTCTCTTCTTTTTATTGTCTTCATCATCCATATCTAAACTCCCTTTCTATTAAATCCACTAATTTTTTATAGGTGGAGTCTTCTGCAGTAGCTGCCTCCTGGTCCCTTGGGGGAGTTGCTGTTTGGGTTTCTCATGTTGCTGAAATTTTTCTGTTGGTGCCTCCTCATGTGTTCTTTCTACTTGTTCACCTCCTTGTCCTCCCTTTTCCCTCTCACTTCCTCTTTTGCTTCAAATTACCTTGTCTCAGAGCTTAGATCAAAAGGAAGAGAATAAAGTACAAGCAGGGAGAAACAAGAGGAAAAGAAAGAAAGAAGAAAAAAATAAGAAAATATAAAAAGAAAAGAAAAAAGGGGGAAGAGAGATGAAATAAAAGAACTGAAGAACAGGAGAGAATGAGGACAGGAAGACAGAATGAGAGTGACAGAAGAAATGGTATTGATTGGCATGGTGTTAGGGTCACTCCCATAATTCAAGGATTTTGAGAGGCCCGGCCAGGAGGATTTCTTAAAATTAGGAGCTTCTTACCAGCCTGACTATTGCCAAGCTCTTCCTCATGACCAAAAATATAGGAGTCCTTGCTTTTAATGAAGTCTCCTAGTAGAATCTTAATGAAATAAAAATGGAAGTTAAGAATAGAACCAACCAACCAAATTAACAACAGAATACAATGAAACAAAACAAAAATGCTCAAATAGCCAAAAACTGCAGCAATCTTGACAATATAGAAAAGAAGAGAAAAAAATAATGAATAAAAGTTTTAAAAAATACTAAAAATAAAATACTAAAAAAAAAAAAAGTTATATATAGTGGAAGGGACCAACTTTAAAAGGAATATTTATGTTGTAAATATATCACCAGGACCCCAGGTGGTGGTGTGCCTTTTTTAAAAGATGGAGAACACAGATGGCCACCTCTATGGTCCTTATTCCTAACTTAGTTGCCTTCAGTGATTCCCTGATTATTTCCTCAGCATTCAGCCTCCGCTGGTTTGGGATCATAAAGCTCTCCAGAATCCTTCAGGGGCAGGTTTCACAGAGCCCCATGACTCCAGTTCCCATGGGGTGTAGGAGTCCCTCAGCCTTTCCCAAGAGTGGAGTTCTGATCCTGGGAGGGGGAATTAAGATAGCCATGCTTTAGGCCCCTGCTATGACATTCCCACAATGGCAGCCCCCTGACCACCCAAACCTTCCCAGTATGGCTAACTTGCCAGCCACCAAACCAATGGCAAATCCATTCCAGCTAGTATTCAAATCTGGTTGCTGTATACTGTTCAAGTCCACCCACTCTTCCAAGCTTTCCACTCAACATGCAGCTTCCCCACAAAACTGAAAAGTCCAGAGAAGGCTTCCTCCCATCCTGGATCTGGATCAGGGGACACCTTTTCCAGCAGGTCACAATCACTTGCCTAAAGTGTCTGATTTCCACCACTCTGGATCACACGCAGTATCCAGCTCACCACCTCCTCACTGTGCACCCTGAGATAGACTCCAGGCAAGGTCCCTGAACCAGGTATGGCAGTGTTCTCTCTTTTTCCCCAAGTCATACTAGGAGAGCTCAGCTGAATGATCCTTCTGGTCTGCCACCTTACTCCACCTTTTGAACTTTAAAAATTTTCACAGGACACCTAAGATCCTCTCATGGTATACCAGATTACTGTGGCACACTGGTTGAAAATTACTGCTATAAGGTATGTATATAAATGTTTATAAAGATACAAGCTGCAGTCTATTGTACATGTTTTAAGGACCATGCACTGTGCTAAGTATGTTTGATATTTCATGTACAATCACCCTACAACACAAACATTATCTGAGTTAAATACATGGGGAAACTGAGGCCCAGAGAGGTAAAATAATTTACTAAAAAGACTCAAAACCAGAGCAAATCATGCACTTTTCAGTGCTTGATACCTCCTATTCATATTTAATTTTCTCACTGAAGTAGAAATCAAATCCATTTTATCAAATGAGAAAATGGAAACTTAGAGAAGGCCACCCTTATAAGTAGTGAAGACACTAATAAAAACTCACACTGTCTCCCTCCATCTAAAATGCATACAAGGGTATAGACACTAAAGTCAGAGGATTAAGTATTTATTTTATACACACACACTTTTAAGGTAATCTCAGTCAGGGGTACAAATAGCAAAAGAAGGTGAGTAGGGTTCAGAAAATGCAGACCAAGAACACTGCAACAGGCCTAGGATCCTAATGTTCCAAATCTCTGGGAAAATACGAGTTCTGTGGTTTTTCCCCTATCCACCCTCTCCTCAGTCTCTGCTATTTTTTTAATGGGGCCACAAATTCTAATTTCTGTGGTCTAGTGGCAGAAAGATATTTTTTATTACTGGCTGGAGCTTAAAGACTTCAACTAATCTCCCCTTCTCAAGCCTTTGGGGACTTGACTCAAGATCCTGCAATTTATTTTAATCATGCAAACTCCAGTCTTTCTTTCATTTCTGACATAATCAGCTCAAGGGATTTTCAATAAAAGGCAGTATGCCCCATCTGACAGGAACAGTCAATATTTGGCAAAAAGTTAACATGCGACTCAAGTGGTCAAGAAGAAATTAAGGCAGAAAATAGTAAATATTGCCTGCTGTAAGTATTCTACAGAAATCTCTCTTGGTCTTAAATTCAATGCTTTCATCTCAAGAAAGCAACTTAACTGCCACTGTTTGAGAACAGTAAAGGAGTAAATGATTACACCTTTACAAATTCAGCAGGATTTCCCACCAAAGAACTTGGACAAAATTGCTATGAAGTCATCCCACACGTAGGGCAAAGAAATAAAACCACTGAACTCTCCAGCAAAATAAGTCAGTGGGCAGTCCTACAGGGGTATTGTGTGGGAAGGCAGGTAGAGTTCATTTGTTAAGAACCCAATATCACATAAAATTTAAATTAAAAATAAAACAAGAGCTACTTGAGAGGCTGAGGCAAGAGAATCACCTAAGTCCAGGAGTTGGAGGTTGCTGTGAGCTGTGACACCACAGCCCTCCACCGAGGGTGATACAGTGAGACTCTATCTCTAAAAAAATAATTTAAAAATAAATAAAACAAGACAAAACTCCTCTTAGAATCAAAGATTTTACACATTAAAAGATGGTTCTGAGTCAGCTTTGTTAATTAACATGGCTGAGAAGACCCTGCTGCTTCACTATGAAGGGAGATGCATCTCTACACTCCACACTCAACATGGGGCCAAAGGATGCTGGCATTCCAGACTTTACCCAGCATGGTAAGTGCATATAATAAAACTCAGCTTTGCAATTTCTTAAATGTTTTAGTCATTCTGAGCTGCTTTAACTAAATGAGGCTCTAGGAGCCAGCATACTAGAAAAAAAATTAGCATCTAGTATATCTTCAGAGATCATTAAATTCATTTTACCTCTGTTATTCAGATGGAAAAACATGTCTGTCCTTTATTCTTTTCCCATAGAACTGCATAGTCCAATGTTATGCCTGGCTTCTTTATGTGGCCATCCAATAAATACCATCCCAAACCAGACATGACCTAAAGGGTACTCTGATACCACCACGCCCAGTCAACTCCTCCTTTGTGGCAGAAAATGGCACCATTAACATCCAGTTGTTGACAAGAAGGAACTGCCGTCAGCTCTGACTCTGACACCTGCCTCTTGCTTATGCCCCATCCCCTTGCATCCTCTCAGTTCTTCAGAAATCTTGTCAATTTCTACAAGACATCACAAACATAAGCCCTTCTCTCTCTTTCTCTGCCAGCATCTTAACTCAAACAACTATCAACTCTCAACTAAATGCTGCAACAGTCTCCTAATTGATCTTCCTTCCTTCAACCTTTCCCTCTTCCAATCCTTTCTCTGTTTAGCAATGACAATCATCATACATATTATACAGATACAGTTAAGTTCTCACCTAACATCACTGATAGGTTCTTGGAAACCACAATATTAAATGAGACAACAATAATGATATGACTTTAACCATAGACTAAGTGCTGTAAACAAAAACTAAGATCTTTTGGCATATTTCTAGTCACAAAAGCAAAACAAAACATTGCATTTCATTGTTTAGATGTACAGTTGGCCCCTCTGTATCCATGGGGTCCACCAACCCTCAGTCAAAAATATTCAGGAAAAAACAATGAAAAATAACAATATAAAAACAAAAATAACACAAATTTTAAAATCTAGTATGACAACCATTTGTATAACATTTACACTGTATTAGATATTATAAGTTATTTGCAGATGATTTGACATACATGGGAAAACATGTGCAAGTCATATGTAAATACTATACCATTTTAATAAGGGCCTTGAGCATACCCTGATTTTGTGCAACAGGGCTGTGGGGCACAGCTGGCAGGTAGAAGCTGTACTAGCTGAAGTATGGGTCCCAAGGAGGGCTGTTGAGCAGGTCCACCACAGTCAGGAGTAGGCACTAGAAGTCTGTGAGGCTTTGTCTTCAGCCAGTAGGGAGCAGGGAGGAATTATTATTCAATATCTTTATGACTCACTTGGATGAAGACATAGAAAGTGGGCTCATCAACCATTCAGATGTCACAAGACTGGGAAAGATAACTAGCAGATTGAACAAACCAATCAAAATTCTAAAGATTTTGACAGTCTGGAATGATGAGTGACAACTACTAAAATGAAATTTCATCAGGGAAAATTATTGCTTGGGTGGGTTCCCTGGCTAGAAGATGAATCGCCACCAGGAATGAACATGTGCAGGAAAAAATTACAAAAAGAGAATGTTTTATCTCTAATTCTTCCACTTGAGAGGCTGGATAGGGTGTGGGAGAGAGAGTACTGCTGCACAGCCCTATCAATGAAATGACAAAGAAGCTTATGTCTTTCTTCCACTAGACGTCTATTCCCTGGGTCCTCTGTCCATGACTTACTTCCCAATTTTTTTGTTTTGGAAATGTTCAAACACAAAAGAGTTAAAAGACTAGTACAATGAACTCTCATATACTTGTCACCCAGATTTAAACTGTTGACATTTTACTATGTTTTGTATACATGTTTGGGTATGCTCGTCTGTCCCAATTATTTTTAAGTAATTATAAAACCTTTAACATTTTGTATACTACATAACCACAATATCATAATGCTATTAATAAGATGATACTATTAACAATCATCCTTTTACAATATTCAATAAATACCTGATACGTATTCAAAATTCCCCAGCTGGCCCATAACACCCATTATAGCTTTCACTTTTACACTCTGAATTCAGTCAAGGTTCCCTCAAGACATTTGGTTGTTATATCTCCAAGAATTTAGCAATGCCCCTCAGTGCCTTTGGTTTTGAATTTGTCTGTTTCCTTTCAATGTCATTTAACTGATGCCTGTACTCTCAGAATTTCCTATAAATTAGAAATTAAGCCTGCATTTTGGTTAAATTTACCTTACACATTCTTTTTTTTAAATTTCTTATAGCATAACTGAGTACATTAATGCAATCATGGGGTACAGTGTGCTGTTTTCATTTACATTTTGAAAGACTCTCATCAAACTGGTTAACATAACCTTCATGTCATTTTCTTAGTTATTGAGTTAAAACATTCATACTCTGCTTTTAGAAAGATTCACTTGTACCCTTGTAAGATAAACCATAGAGGTGACCCTACCAATCACCCTCCCTCCCCCCATGCACCCCTCTCACCACCCTCTTCCCACATTCTAAGGCTATAATTAGGTTATGACATTCCTATAAAAGCTATGAATTAGTTTCAAAGTAGGGCTGTGTACATCGGATACTTTTTCTTCCATTCTTGAGATACTTTGCTAAGAAGAACATTTTCCAATTCCATCCACATAAACATGAAGACCTTACACATTCTTAAAAAGAACACTTCAGAGATGATTTTTTAAAGTGCACCCTGTTAAGAGGGATGCTGTGTCCATCTCACTGTTGGTAATGATGACTCTGAGTGAATGGATGAGGCACTAGCAGATCTACTACAGTTAGCAAGTAATCTGTGGTATCATGCTTTCACCATGGATAAGCATACTTTGCCCAACAACTCTTCATACAAAGGTTTTAATACTTATTCACTATCCTTGCTTATATCAATTATTTCATAGGGACAATAAAAATGAAGATGTTCTAATTTTATCATCACTTCATTTGTTATCTACTGTTATTAATTTAAAAAGAGATTTTACTCATTAACTGTAAAGGAACTAGTTTCCTCCTAAAAATTCACATTGGATACTTATATCTTTTCCATGTTCAAGAATTTCAACCAAAAAGTTTCTAATAGAGGTCAGCAGACGTTTTCTGCATAGAACCCAATAGTAAATGTTTCAGACCAGGTGTGTCCAACCTTTTTTTGTCTTTGCCACACATTAGAAGAATAAGATTTGTCTTGGCTCACATATAAAATACACAAATACTTATAAAAGGTGATTAGTGAATGAATGAATGAAGGTTTGTACATACTTTTTGTGATATCCAACACCACAGATAAGCAAAAACTATCCCCCCAAAAAATCAGTATGTGGGCCATGGCCACCCCTGTTTTAGACTTTGAAGGCCACATGGCCTCAGCTCTACCAATGTAGCATAATAGCAGCCATAGAAAATATGTAAACAAGTGGATATAGGTGTTCCAATAAAACTTTATTAACAAAAACAGGCAGCAGGCTGATGGGCCATGATCTCCCTTCCCCATCCCATTCTTTATTTATATCATTTACTTTGGATATCTTTTATTCACCCTAGCAATTGGTTTTCAAGGCACTTTCATATTCATTACCCAGTCTGCTCTTAACAATTACTGTGTTGCCTAAATGAGGCATGCATATCAATTCTATCAGACAAATGAGAGGAGGCTCAGAAAGGCCAAAGTGGAGCTGAGAACCTAGATCACAGGTTATCAGTTTATAAGGACCTTTGCCTGCTACTTATATTCTCATTTTTTCTCTTTATATAAATAGGCACCAACTCCAAACCCACCATCATGAACAGCAAAGGCAATGCCCCAAAGACTTCTGAAAAATGAAAGGTCAAACAATCTAATCACCAAATTATGCTTTCCCCAGAGAGTTAGCTATTGATTTTCCAGAACGAAAAATAAACCATCTCAGCATAAACATTCTCTGAAGACTATAGTTATATTTTCATTTCCATGAAAAGAAAACAAAATTTAAAATGTTCTGAAATGCATAACCCAGGTGGAAATTAATGTCTGGCCTCAGTTTGTTAATAGAATGTAAAAACAAATGAAGGTGCAAACCCGTGCACATTGCCATTAGCGTTGCAACTAGATCTATCAAACTGTCAGAATCCACAGTTTTCTTTCCTAACTTATTAACAGGTGGTAAAATGTACATAAGCACACTGAACATTGTAAAGTGCTTCTCCATAGTCAGGTAATATTATTGTTGTTACTGCTGTCACTGTTAAAGACAGAAATTATCTTAAATGGTGAGACAAAATGCCTTATTTTGCCAACCAAGTAAGCTTGCATCCATGCTGGGCAAAAAAAGAATATACAAAGAAACAAGCTCCAAATCGGGCCTATTTATTATTGATTGTCATGAAAAGATTTAGGGAAAAGAAAGGGATTACATTCTATTTTTTTCTTTCTTGCATAATTTATCTTAAACTCTATGGGGGTGGGGGGATGTAAGCTACTTAAAGTTGAAAAAAAATCTTAGCCATCATTCTATCATTCTATCTCATAAAATGATAACCAAGTTCACAGATACAGTTATTGTTTCGCTATGAAAGAACAAACACTTTAGGGAAGAGGGAAAAAAGCTAACTTTTCTGAGGCAACTACTATGATCTGATATTTTATACTAAGCCCAACCCTAATAATTGTAGGGACCTGGGCAAGAATACAAATAAAAGCCTACACTGAACATGTTTGAACTTTTAAAGTTATACATAGAACAGCTAAATGAAACATGTTTTACTTTGGACAACACTTCATCTATAACTAAAGTCACCAAAAAACGAAACATAACTGAATTTAATTGCACGCTTTCCCCTGTTATGTTGATGGACTAGTGACTTGAGAAAGAGGAGCTGTTTCATACTGCAAGATGTTCCTCAGTCACCACGTGCAGCTACTGCAGAGAGCACACTGATTCACGGGCGCCTCTGGACCCACGAAGAGGAGGAAACGGATGCTCGGTCCTACTGAAAAATAATACTTTATGCATTAAACTTCTAGACTCATGCTGAGAGGAAGGCTTTACAATTTAATTAGTCCTTTGTCTTAGCAAAGTGTTTTTGCTGCCTGAATCCTCCCCACACTCCAAAGCAGCGCTTGTCTCAGACAGCACAGCCCATAAATCTTCGCGGTATTAAGATGCAGTCATCTTTTGTTTGAGAACATGGGGCGAGATATGGGAAAGCATTTCCATGAAACCTGGGCAGTATTAGTAGTCATGAGAGCAAATGTTTAGCTGCCAACTCTGAATGCTGAATCTTGAGTAACGGCAGCATCCTATATTCTTTATCAAATGTGGGGTGTGTGTGTGTGTGTCTCTGTATGGGGGTGGGAGTGCAGACTGTGACTGTGATGTGGGACCTTCCAAATCTGAGTCCCAGGGTAGCAGCCCCTCTAGTCCAGTTTTAGAGCTGGTTCTGCTAGATATTAATTTTTCTCCCTCAATGCAGCTATGAAGCACTATTTCTAGTACATATCCCTACGTAGCCCAGAAGTGAGGACTTCACTGCCACTCATTTTGCCATACCAAGCTAAATCCAAGATTTCTGAATAGTTGTTTAGGATTGACAACCACTACTACTCATGATGGTCACTTCAAAGTTTCCCCACTGCACAGCTGTACACGGACAGGGCCAGGGAAACCATCATTGTACTCTGGAAGGGCTGGAGGAGAGAAACACTGAGAACATATTTTTTCCAGGGATACTTTTCCTCCAATTTAGTCTTTTTTATAGCAAAATAACACAGTTGCTTTCTAGCACCCTCTCATTTTGAAAACCTACTTTTGGCATTTATGCAGTAAGTGTATGCCAGGCACTATGCTAGGCTCTAAGGAGAAAGAGACTAGTCTCGTTAAAGATCCATGTATTCCACATCCATGCCTGGGCCTTCCATAACTGTTTCCTGGGCCTTTAAGAGGGAAATATTTATTAATTCTCCCAGTACTCCTCTTTTGCAATAAAAGGCATTAACTATAGCATTAAAGTATATTAGGTACAAAGTTCTGTTTTTCCAGTAATTAAGAGCAGACACATTAAGTATCCCCCAGTCTAAGATCAAAGAACCAACTGCCATTCCATAGGCTTGTTGAAAGGTAACAGGTCAGCAGAATCGGCAGTAAGTCCCTCTCTCTGCCCCACCTTCACCCCTATATTCTCACCTTGTTGATAAGGATAGAACACAGGGGAGAGAGGAGGGTGAGTTTCTCAAGATTAGCTAGTCTTCCCTGTCCTAATACAGGGAAGGGAGGCCGCTCCAAGAAAAGTAGAGATGACACAGATGCCTTCACTGAAGTCCGTTTAGTCACTGAGCTCACTTGCAGGTCTCCCTGCCCCTGGAGATAGGCAAAGAGCACTGAGCAGAAAAGGGAAAACTTGAGAAGTTTTCTGTTCCCAAGATATATGTATGAGTTGAAGCTGAAGATGCCAGTGGACTACAGAGACAGAAACACCACTAACACCAGACAACACCACATATAGTCATGCCAGGCACAGCCACAGGGCAAGGTAAAGACAGAGAGGTCTCTAGTTGGGACCCAACTAGAAGATGGGGTAGAGCCTTGAACAGGGAGCCAAGGGGGAGTGAGGCCTTTTCCCTAAAGTCTGATGGAGACAGTGTGCATCCTCAAAGATCCCAGAGACTGAGTCATAAGCAAGTCATGGCCAACCAAGAAGACATGCAAGGTGACATTCTCATCTCATCCCCTTCTTCACTGCCCCGACCCCAGAGTAGTCATTCCAAGAAGGGAGAGAGAAAAGAGTGTAAGAAAACAGACCTTAATCCAGACCCTGCCGCTCCTAAACACCAGAACCTCATGTTCAGCCCCGGCTGGGGGGAGGGAAGGAAGGAAGACTCTGAGAAGGACAGAGGATGACTGAGATGGAGAAATATGAATTAAATAGGAGAGCAAAGTTTTAAATAGTAAACACAGACTTAAAAACATCAAGTGGGATTGTTCTGATGGGAAATACAAAAGTGGGTTTTGCAAGAACAAATTGGTAGTGGTTGTCAAATGAAATAAAACCGTTTCATATGATAATGATAGGTGTACAAAACACTCCCCAACAATATGAGACTCTGGCATACTGAATATTTTAAGCTGAAGGAAACTGAGGTAACCACAAAAGGGAAGTCTCTCAGATCTTCTCTCTGGATGACCCGCATATGACAGGTGTCCTGCCCTTTACCAAAGGAAAGGAGTGTTACACAGACAGGCCAAGAAGAATCTAAACAAACAAGCCTAGTTAAGGTCCCCTGAATTTATTATCATTAGGTCATACTCATTTTTTGACCAATCATACTTCTATAATACTGTCCATTCTTCATTAAATCAAAGCATTAAAATACAGTTTTCCCTGAGCATTAGAGTCTTCATTTTTGAAAATTCTCGTGTCACCTAACACTTTGGTTAAATAAATTTGTTATGCTTTTCTCTTGCTGATTTCCCTTTTGTTAGACGGTGTCAGCAAATAAACCTGGTGTTGTCTGAGTGAGGAAACGAGACTACTTTTTCTCCCCTAAAATACCAAAGCATTAAGACGGCAGGAAATTAGGAAATGCTCAAACAAAGTCATCAAGCCATGACTGGTAAAAAAAAAAAAGTCAGGAAATGACCTCACTGTTTTAGAAAGAAACCTGATGTGTGCCCAGGAGAGGTTCCGGGAAGGCTGGGCTGGGCAGCTCCGTCCTGCTTGCCACTTGCCAGCTGTTTGGAGTTATATCAGAGAATGATGCTTCTCGCCTTGATTGGCAAAGGCATTTAAATTTGGCAGAAAGTCTGGCTTAAATGTTTGCAAATTGTCCACATTTACAGCTGGGATCTCTTTCTCCAAAACTGTAAAACACAGAAAATTGCACTCTGCGTTTTTCTTTTTGAACCTTCTTATTGTTGCTTCTCATCTTCACGGGTGCCCGTTAATAGCAATCGCCTTTGGAAAGGAGATCAGAAATTACTTCACAAAGAGTCTGTTCTTCCAGATGACATTGGTAAGACGGTTTTATTTATCTATTTTTTTTTTATAAATCTGTTTCTCTTCTGATCTCCTCACTTTGCAGCTAAAGTCTTTCAACCTACTTGGGATGAAAGAAGTACTGTAGAATATTGATTTTTTTTCCTTCCCCCTATAAACTCATGACAAATGGTGAACAAAAGCTTATCTGGAAGTTTAGATGTCCAATTAAAATTTTTGCTCTCAAGTGAAAATTCCTCTAAAAGGAAAAAAAAAGAACTCCAACTTCTTTGCACTCCTCATCCATCTTCATCTCGCTGGTGACATGTCCCAGAACCAGCCTCAAAAATCGTAAAATTAACTTGTGGTCCGGGGTGTGCGTGTCTGTGTGTTTGTGTTTTAAAAATGAGAAGTATCATTCAAAATGTTTCTCTCCCCTTCATTCAAAGGGAAAGCAAGACATGGAATCTGGCTGGAAGGATGACACAATTTTGTGAATTTGGTGGTAACCTGGAGCCAGGCCTGGTTTGGTGTAGCTGGGGTGAGATTGGACACAGTGGGCTCAGAAGGGAAGGGTATGTTATTTCAGGCAGAGCCTAAAGGTAAGGAGAGGCAGAAAATGGGAAGGTGCAGGGAGAGACCTGGCTGGGCATTAGCAAATCATCTCAAAACACTGATGCATTGTTTCCGGGACTGGCATGTGGTTTGTATGACAAACTGTCAGGAAAAAGTCTGGAGAATGAATCAGAGCCTCACAAGGGTCCCTATTATTAAAGTCTCAGTATTTAAACTAATTCTTTACTTACCTTCCTTTGCCTCTGACTCTCTCCTTTTCCATCTATTAGCCTGCCCTGCTACAACTATGCTAAGCTCTTGACTCTCTCTTCATGCCCCTTCTCCAACAGCCACTTGAAACTATTACCACAAAGGTAAGAGGACATCTGGTAACAGACGTGGTGCTGATTATGTGCAATGGTAATGAAATAGTAGAAAGATAATTATGATTCTGGCCTCTAAAAGAGAAAGACAAATGCCGAGATATACACAAATGTACAGGTATACACACATGTGCACAGAAGCATACATACATGCGCACATATTCCCACACATGCACATGGATGTGTCTGTGAGCACACATCCACGGAAATAGAAAGCAAAAAGATATGATTCTTCCCTTTAAAAATAAAGCTAGTCCTGAAAGAACCTACCAATCTTTTCACCCCACAGAATTCATTGTGTAATCTAAAATCCCACAACACTTTCCCATAGAATGATAGCAATAATTATCTACTGATACTCCAACCTCAACTTGATCATCATTTCTCTACAGAGTCACAGAACAGTTTTGAGTGATGGATTTAAATGCAAAAACCTCTATAATCCCAAATTCCTCATTTACTCATGGATTTGGCTCCTGGATCCTTAAAGCCCAAAGCTCAAAGATTTCTGAGATTGGTTCTGGGACATGTTGCCCATGAGATGAAGAAGCAGGAGGAGTATAAAGAAGTCAGAGTTCTTTCCTAAGAGGAATTGAGACAAAAAATTTAATTAGACATCTAAACTTCTAGATAAGCTTTTATTTACCATTTGTCATGAATTCATAGGAGGAAGGGGGGAAAAATCCACCTTCTCTGCTCCCTGCCTCTCTTCCCACACTCACCTCACCTCTCTGGGGCCGTCTGTATCTGCTTTGATTCACAATTCTCACATCACCTTGGAGAAGCAGACACAGAACATCGAAAACTGCTCTGGGAGCCATTAGCCAAGCTGCACACCCTAATGAGCAGACACTGCTCAGCTGTATTTCAGAGGGCAGTGAGCAGGTGAGGATTATGTACCCAGACAGGAAAAGTTTAAAGAAAAAACTATCTTCTTGCTTTTAGAAAATAAAGTAGGTTTGTTCCCAATGGTGGGAGGGGAGGTATGACTATAAGATAAAATTTCGAATTCTTTTTTTCATGTGAGCACTATAATGGACCCAGAGTAGTGATCCCTTGATCCCCAGCCCACTCTTCCTTTTTTATTTGACAGGACTTTTTTGCTTGTTAATATCATAAAAAAAAAAAAATCCCACACAAACTGGCTTAAGCAAATAAAATGAAAGTATTGGCTCATGTAGCAGAAAATGCAGAGCACTGTCCAGGCCCTCAGTCAACACTACTGTATCCAAATCAATCTCAGTTTCAGTCTCAGTCAATCTTCCTTCCTGCCTCCCCTTTCTCCTTTGCTTGGCTCAGTTTTACTCTGTAACAGACTGATTCTCAAAGGGCTCTCCCCATTTGATGGCAAAGATGGCTGGACTTATACTCTGCAGCCTTGGCCCAATAACACCGCCAGAAGTCTTGAAGATCCTTCCCACTGGCCAGACCTCTATTATGTGACTTTCCCAAAATGATCCCTGTGGACAGCAACCTGCTCTGCTCTTATTGGCCGTGTGTGGTTCACATGCCCCTCCCTGGAATGATCTAGGGCCATTTGTCAAGAGCTGCCAAGAAAGGAGAGGGGTGTGAAATTCTACCCTACTGGAAGTTAACACACATGCTGCTGGACTCCTCGGTCAGAGACAGAGAACTTTATGGCTCACGGCACAGCAAGGAGCATGTGCTTCGTGTTCACATTGGTTCCCCTTGCTCCCTCCGACCCTTGAGAAAATGCAGAGTGGCCCAGGCTGGTGCTGCACACACACAAGTTGACACGCACCCCAGCTGAGGACTCTGAGTTCAGGAAACCCCAATCCTATAAGGGGGCTGCTAGCAAACCTGCTCACCCTTCACCCTTCACAGGAAGGAAGATATTATCTTTATTATTCTGGTTAGAAAATAAACCTGCCCACTGCCTAAAGACAGACCCTATCTCCGTCATCCAAAGCTGTTTACTACATAAGCACCCTTGAAAAGTGGACTGGCACTGGGAGGGCTGCTTCTTCACCCTGAGAAAATGTGTTCTGAGAGCAAAAAGAAGCCCTGAGCAGCCAAAAAGAAGTACTGCCTAACTCCAGATGTAAGACATCTCTGACTCCCCAATTCAGTTTTACCTTTCTGAGAGTCCCTGACAGTTTTTGCACCTGAGTGAACTGTATCAGTGTCAGATTCAGACATATTTCCATCTGAAAGCATGTTTCCTTGAAACCCACTTCTTTGAAAAGACCTCAGATTCCTAGGGGTAAAATACATCTCTCTGGGATCACGTCTTTGCACAGGCTGTGTGATGGTAAAGACCACAAAATCCTGCCTCAAATGCCAAGCCCTGTTTAGACTGGCCCTGGAGGGTACCGGGACTGGACCACTTTGCTTCTGCATGGTGACTTGCTCCCCTCTAACTCTTTAAGTTGACACAACTGAAAAGAAGAATTGGAAGTCAACAAGTAGGCCTGGAGGTAGGTAAGTAAAAGCTGCCACGGATTCAGAATTTGCTTTGTCATTTGACTACTATGACCCCACCTGTCTGTGAACTTTGAGGCACACTTTGATTCTCCCTGGTGTACTTTCCATGGACAGAACGTAGGAAGAGAAGACTGGTCAGAAAAGACACAAGCATGTATAGAATTCACTCAAGAAGGGGCAAAGTTTTCCCAGTGAAACAGGCCATGCAAAGGACAATCCTCAAAAGGAATGAATTTGAAATTCCACAAAACTCTCTTTGAAAGAATTCTGTTATTTTGAGCCAAAAATATGTTTCTCAAAAGTCTGACCTTGTTGTACATGGAGAACACTGTATTTCAAAGATACACAGATCAAGTCTTTGAGTCACAGACATGGTTTTATTAGCTTCAGAGTCAGATTGCTCAAGAAAATATTTTTAAGATTTTAATGTTTGAGCTGAGCTTACCGAGGAAAGTGGTGGGGGAAAGGAGGAGGGAGTGTTGACTGCATCTAGCAATTCTGGGCTCTTTGGCAAAAAAATTCACAAACAGACCTTGGATGTGTTTGTTGCTAGAGAAAGCACATGCTAGAGATGAATGGTAGGTAGCAGGTAGTCTTTTTCCTTGTCTCCTAAGCTGCCCTACAACCCCTACGCATTCCAGAACCCACGTCATCTGCAAAATAAATATATATGGTCTCTCCCCCAGTTCCTGACACAGAGCTCCTAAAATTCTTGTTATTTTCTAAATGTAAGGATAATATGAATGACTTTTGTTATAATATTTGGCTTAGTCCCTAACTCCATAGCACAAAAGCTTTTAAGACTCTTGGAATCTCCAGAAGGATAAGTTTCTCTTTGTATGCTAGAGAAATGACTAGTTCCTGGGGACCCTAGATAGTTCCAGGATGAGGGCTGGTCACCAGGAGGACCTGGGCTCGATTAGAGGGCTGGAACCTTCACCCCCATCCTTTGAACTCTGGAGAGGTGAGAAGGGCTAGAGATTGAGTCAAGCAACAATGGCCAACCATGCCTAAGAAATGAGACCTTCACAAAAATCCTAAATGAAGGGGCTTGGAGAGCTTCCAGATTGGCGACTGTAACAGTGTCCCAGGGGGATGGCATAGCCCAACCCCATGGAGACAAAAACTCCTACACTCTAGACCCTTTCAGACCTCATCCTACAGACCTTTTCATCAGTCTATTTGTATCCTTTATAATATTCATTATAATAAAGAGTATAGTAAGTAAGGTGTTCCTCTGAGTTCTATGAGCCATTATACCAACTGATAGGACTGAGGAGGCAGTTGTGGGAATCTACTGTTTGTAGCCATGTCAGACAGAAGTGTGGTGAACCTGGGGACCCACCACTTGTGATTGATATCGGGGGGGGGGGGCGGGAGGGAACGGTCTTTAGGGAATGAGCCCGTAACATCCGAGTCTGTGCTAACTCTGAGTAGCAGTGCCAGAACTGAACTAAGTTATATAGGGTATCCCAAAAATCACCCCAAAAGTTACTATACATAAGGAAAATGGAAAATGGTAACTAAATGTATCTTTATTTACAAAACATTCCTTATGAAATTTTATAAAGAGGTCGCCAACACATACAGAATATTTTGTAAACATTTTGTAAAATTTGTAAGGAATATTTTTTAAATAAAGGAATGTTTATCTATAATTTCCTATTTTCCCTATGTATGGTGACTTTAGCGGTAACTTTTGGGTCATCCTGTAGAATACCCAATTGGTGACCACAGAGAATTGGAGTGATAATGTGTAGAACACTACTCCTTTGATGTCAGAAGTGTTGGGAGTAGAGAAGTGATTTTCTTTTATAATCCGTCCACCTGTCCAATCCCTCATTGAACAAATGTGCATTAAAGATCTATTATAATTATGTGCCAGGCACTGCTATGCGTTAAAGATTCAGTAATGACCAAAACATTCATGGCCTCTTCCTTCATGGAGTTTACAATCTAAGAGAACATGCAGTATTCACAAAGTAAAAACACAAATGAATCATAAAATATTGTGCTAAAGACTAAAAAGGAGAAGAAATGAAAAAGCAGGACACAACCTTTGCTTGCATGGTTAGGGACGGCTTCTCTAAAGAAGTGACAGTTGCTGAGACGGAAAGGATGTGAAGTACTAAGAGGGGAAACAGAAGGTAGTAAGAAGGGTTCCCACAGAAATCAGGGACTTCATGAAGAGCTGGAGGCAGGAAATAATAGGAAGGTGGGCAGGTCAGGAAGGAGACAGGCGGCTAGGGAGGTGCAGATGCGGCAGACAAGGCTGGGGAGACAGGCGGGCCCCGGGTCAGTGAGCCAGAACACACAGGGCCTCACAGGCTGGGGGCAGGGGCTCTGCGAGGTAGCAATGGGAATGAAGCTCCCTGACTCAGGTTCTTAACAGAGCACTCTAGCTTCTGCATAGATAATGAACTTGGGGCCAAGGAAGGAGTAAGGAGACTATTTAAAGCATGGTCTAGGGACTAACAGCATCAGTATCACCTGGGAACTTGTTAGATTTCTAGAACCCCACCCTAAATCTACTGAATTAGAAACTCTGGAGATTAAGCCAAGTAATCTGTATTTTAAAAAACCTTCCAGGTAATTCTGATGTATATGGAAGTCTGAAAAACCACTAGTTTGGGGATTACCATGTAGCCTTGGCAAGAAATTATAGCAGCTTACAACAGGATGGTGATAATAGAGATGAAAACCATTAACTCTGAACAATCCATAAGTATAGTCAGGTGACACACACCAACACTTCAGTCAATGACAGACCACATATATGATGGTGGCCTCAGAAGATTATATCATACTTTTGCTATACCTTCTGTATGTTCCGATATGTTTACATAAATACTTATAAGTCATAATTGCTTACAATATTCAGTACAGGCTCGTGCTACTAGGCGTGGAGCCCAGAAACCATAGGCTACCCCAGATAGCTACATGTGCGGTTAGCTGTGGCTGCACCATCCAGGCTTCTGTAAGGACACTCTGGGATGTCCACACAATGACTAAACCCCCTAATGATATGTTTCTCAGAACACATCCCCACCATGAAGTGTATTAATAGGTATTCCCTACAAATTGGGAAAGGTGAACAAATGTAGCACGTCTTAGAGCCGTGGTTCTCAACCTTCCTGATGCCCCGATGTATTTTCATTGTTACAAAGGGGTTGCGAATGGCAGGTTGAGAACTGCTGTCTTAGAGCCATCAGGACAATAACTGAGGAAGCAAGAAGGTCTTGTTCTGTCCCCCTGTAGGTGCTTGTGTGAGGCTTTCTCACCTCCAGGGACTTCAGCACTTGAGGTTCCTTAAAAAATTGCTACATCTAAGAGCTAATATTTTAAACTCAATTATACTCAATTCCATTCAACAAGAACCTGCTGGGTACAGAGTAACAAAAACTTATAAGAATTAAAGAAGTCTTTGTAAATAACTCCCACCAGGAGGACCTAGAAAATAATAATGAGGAGGTGAAGGAATTCTCAAAGGCAATTGTTGCATAAAAGCTGATGAAAAAAGCAGAGAGGAAAACTGCCCAGTTGGTTCTTATGCTGGACACCACATTCTTCTGGTATGACTGCTTTTTTTTTAATTCCAAAAACCCATCCTTCCCCAAAACACAACACGCATGTACGTGTATGTGTATGTGTGTGTGTGCAGGTACACACTCTCTGCCACACTCACCACAAAGACACACACATATCATTTCATGGGAAAAAAAAAAAGAAAAGGACTAACATGTTTCACAGCCCTCCTGTCCAGCTACAGTGGGAAATATATCAACTAATCTCACCTTAATCACCAAGTTCATGGACAAAGTTTCTTCTGTGATCTCTACTTTTAGAAGAAAAACTGAACTGTTTAAGAGAGAACAAAATTTCCTTAAATTAGGTCCCAAACTGCATCCATCCAGAAGAGTAGGTTTGAGGAAAGGAAGGACTTTAGTGACCAGCTAGTTGACCTCCTTTAACAGAAAATGTCCAGAGACTTGCCTGATCCCAACCCACCCACAGCAGTCCTAATATGAGAGCCCACCTACCTCTCCCAACATTTTATCTTTCCCACACACCTTCCAAAAAGTCATTACACTAAGAGGATACTTATTTATAATAAAACTGTTTCAATAAGCTTCACTTAATGCCTGTGAACTAACACACTGCCGCGTGTTCCAGATTAATCGAGTGGCACTCTGCTCAAGTAACTCCGTGCCCTGAACATTCTGGCCAGGATTTCCCTCTGTGTCCTCAGCCAGTGCTGTACTCTCGGAGTAAGACGTGCTCACATGCTATGAAGGTAATGATTAGAGGGATTAGAGACATTTCTGAGTGCAGCAGACTGACAGAGAAACCAGGAGAGGGCTCTTCCCTGGCAACATCAATTAGGCAATCCAAATTGCCAGAGTGAAGCAACATCTTACTTCAAATAGAACAGAGTTGGGGGAAAAACACATGACCAACATCAAGAAAGCAGCAGCAGCTCCAATAATCTCTCTCTACAGAAATAAACCCCAGACCTTAACAAGGGTATCACTCAATGCTTTTTTTATTTTCTTTTTCTTTTTTTCTTTTTTTTTCAAAGGACAGCTGAAAGAAGCAGGGATTTTGATGGGGAAAAATGATGTCTATGATTTGGTTCCCCAGAGTTTATTTGTTTGGGTCATTTTCTCTTATTTATTTTTCACAGATCAATATCTATCTTCAGTTTTATTCCCCCACAATTTAACAATCTGAAAGAGAATGTTTCTGCAGAAAAACTGACTCATGGGAGGGGTGGGGGTTGGCTCATCCACAGCAGATTTGCATTTGGGGAAACCTGTCTGGGAAGTACTGATGCCAGTGCATCTGCTGCCTTTAAGATCAAATATTTACTCGGGGGAAAATATAATCTTTTTTTAATTAAGAAAGCTTAGACATGAACAAAATAACAGGAAAAATTTATGCTTTCTATTTAGTCCTAAACCAGTCTGTGACAAAAAAAAAAAAAAATGGTAAAATAACTGCATTCCTTGAAGACTGCTCAACTATATCATTCAAGGCACTTTGGGTAGTGCAGACATGCGGTGGCTCAGATGGGCTTGGGGAATGTTCCTGTAGGGGATGCCTTTAATAGACTTGTGTTAGGTGCCCGTTTTGCCTAACAAGGCAGAGCCCCAACCTCATGAGAGAAAAATTAAAGGCACAGAGTTAGAAAAAAGGGACAGGAACAAGGATACACTGAAAAGAAAAGAAACAAAGAGAGGTAAAAATGTCAAGGCAGAGAGTACAACAGGCACACCCAGAACCGCTGTGTCAATGGTCTTAGCTTAGGCCTCTCCCATCAGATGGCACCTTCTCTGTTTCTTATCCTTGGAATTTTTAAAGTCTACCTGTGTCTTTAAAGCTGGGCTTCTCACAACCAATGTATACTGAACAGACTGAGCCCTTATCCTGATTATTTTGGAGGCACCGGCTTCAATTTTTTTCAGTCAACCTGACTATATTAATCTATATTATCAATGACCGTAATCCAACTCACAAAGTAAGAAAATATGGTTGGTCACTTCCTTCTTAAAATCCACTGATCCCTCTTCATTGCTCTGGGCATACAGGTCACTTTCTCTAACACGTCTCACCAAGCCCCGTAGGACCTCACCTCTGCTGACCTTTGCATTCTCTGTTCTCACTTTGTCCCACCTCAAACCCTGTGCTCCAACCAGAACTGTGGACATCTCTCATTAACTCAAGCCCACCAGGATGGCAAAAACCTCTACCTCCTCCTCAGGATCCCAGAGCTCACTCACCAATCCAATCCCTGGCTCTCAGCATTTACCAAGAAGACTTCCACAAATCTCTCCAACTCTAATGAGCTGCTTTTCTGATGAATCCTCACAGGACAGGACAGCTGCACAAATCACAGCATCTCTGCCCATATTGTAACTGCCTCCTAACCTGTGGCTCTTCCCACCCTGCGGCCATATCCTTCACGTTCCCTCCTATGTATCCAACCTTAATACTGAGGACAAGAAAGACACCTTAGTGTCGCTTTAAGCAGAACCATTATTTATTTCCCTTGGATATAACAAGAAGGAATGCTAAGAGAGACCAGCTTACGTACTACATAATCCCCAAATTTCTTATGAGGTTCCATGCCAAGAAAAATCCACATTTCGTGGGTACTGCTTCATCTCACTTCCAAATGTGGGATTTTTAAGAATCAGAACAGCTCTGGACCAGTGTGGTTCGCCCAGCAATGGTAGTAGGCACTAAGGGATTCTGTCCCCGACTGGCAGTCATCTGCTGCACAGACTACTTGTCTGAGGTGGTGTTCCCTGGGAAACAGACTCTGAGACTCGGAGATTTATGTGCAAAAGGTTTATTGGGAGTACTGTTAGAATTAATTTTGGAGGGACGAGAAGGAAGCAGGACTGGGCAGGAGGAAGAGCTGAATTGAGATGCAAACTGAATAGAGAATTCTGAATCCCACAGGGAGTTTGGGGGCTTGGAATTCCCTCTGGAGTTGCCCTAACTGAAACAAGGGAGACAAAGTCATGGGATATCATCTGTCCCTACCCTCCTTGGAGGTATTATAACCTTGGATAAAGCAGCTCCCAAAGGCAGCAAGTAATTAGGGGTGAGAATGAGAGCTGGGAACTGTCAGAACCTGCAGTGGCTGCAGCTGGGGAAATGAACGCCTGGGTCCTGAATCCAGCATCTGGGCTGCACAGCACAGCACCCACTATACTATTTCCAAGAAGAGAAAGAGGTTCTGATGCTTTTATTACTTTTCTCTGGTCAGAATGCCTGGGCACAGAGTGTTTATCAGTTACAACTTTCCTTCAGCTAATTGGCAATACAATGAGATAGATTTCTCTCTCACATGCTTACAAGGAAATATCTAAAGAGCTAGCAAGCATTCTTTCAATAAAAGCACAGCTCTATCAAGACACATTTGGTGTGCAGCTATGGTGAGTGAGGGGTGGGGGGTGTAAAAAGACGGAAAAATTTAGAGGATCTTAATTAAGAGCAATAAACGCTTTCTATACACTATTCATTCTGCAGGCTTCCTTTGAGAGGGGAGCTGAATCCAAATGAATCCAGATCAATCACAAAGTTCTAGGCCCTCAAAGGAAATGTTCCTGTGACCCGAAACTCCATGTGTATTTGTTTAGCTGAACGGAATGAAATCTTACGCAAAATAGTGGCATGCATATTTTTATTCAGAAACAGTGAAGGTTTTGGTTCTAGAATGTGCTAGAATACCCTGGGCCAGTTTTTTAAATGTAAATTAATAAATCCATGCTGGGATTTAGGAATCAAAACCACAGAAGACAGAGGAAAGTGCAGAGAAGGAAGAGGGCTCTTACAGGAAGCCTTGGGAGAGATCAAGGCGGTAAGGGAAGGTAAACTGCACTTAGCATTGCAGTCTGCTTGCATCTGAGCCAAGGAAGAAAGCTGAGCGGTGTCTAAGAGGGGCTGACAGCTGCAGGTCCCAGGAAGGCAGAAATCAATAATTCTGAGTCATAAAATCAGAAAAGGCATTGAACATTTGGATGGCAAAGTAGACCCAGGAAAAGAAATTATCCTGTGTTATGCCAGTATCTGTAAAACAAACAAACAAACAAAAACAACTTGCTGCGACTGATGGGAAAGGCGATCTGGGAATTACCTTACAACCCACTAAAAATGTAAAAGTGCTCACTGATATTGTCCCCAGTTAAGGTGCCGTTTTATTTAAGGCGCCATTTTATTTTAGACACATAAAGTTTTAAACTCTTTCATAGACCCAACTGGGACTTCTATTGCCCAGTATTATTTTTGAAATGATATCCTCGCCTGTGATTTCTCCTACTCTGAGGGTTAATACTGAATTTCCATGATTAAGTAGAAGCTATGGCATATACACACATTTTACTAGTGGACGCACACACCACTCTCAGCTTACCAATCTCCCCCATGTGCAAGTTTGTCCACAGACTCATAGAACTTGGCCATCGGTGGGCTACTGGGACAAGAAGGATGGCAGTCCCCGCTTGGTCATCTGCTAGCTTGTGACCTTGCAAAATTTCCTTAACCACAGTACGACATAGCTTTCTTGTCTCTAAAATAACATAAAAATGAATATTTTAAAGCCCCTGTCCATCTCACAAGAATTTCTGAGAGATTCAAATTAGATCTCTGTAAGTGAAAGTGGCTTAAAAACATTAAGATGCGATGCAAACATAAGGCAGGATGACACAAGGTGGAAAGAGCATAGGATTCTATTATGGAAAGAGCATAGAAGACAGCCCGTAAAATTGGTAAGAAAAATGGTTTAGATATAAATTCATTTACGTTTGGCCACTTTTCACCCTAGTAACCACATGAAACATAACAAATGAGCTTTTCTTGATTATTGTAGAAATGCTTTCTAGTCCTTAGATAGCATGATAAAACAGCTGTGTCTAGTGTGATTTTTAAAAAGTCCTTAATATGAGCTGCTATTGCGTGAAGGGTTTTCAGTGTATCATCTGATTTAATCCCCCATCACAACCCTACGAAGAAGGAACTACTGCATGTATTGAGCCCACTTTACAGATGAGAAGTCTGAAACTCAGAGAGGTTCACTAATTTGCCCATGATCACATATATGGGAATGGCATCACCAAGAGTTGTACCCAGCAGTCTGGCTTCTACCCCAGCACAGTGATATCCTAGAATGAAAGAGAAATAAGAACACGGACCTTGCAAATTATCACTGTGGGAAGGAGGTAGAAAGAGGTCAGGGAAAGAAAATGCTTTAAAGTTTTAAAATAGGTCATCGAAGTTTTTATCTATCCTCTTCTAAGTCTATAAAACTACATGATTAAAAACAAGCCCCTACCCCATAAATAGTCTAATAACTAGGAATCTCTTTATTTCTCATAAAAGGACAGATTTCTCTCATTGATGGTTCTGCTGCCTGACCTCAGATTGACCTAACCCCATTCCCAGTCCTTAGTTGATCTGAAACAGGACAAATGAACAGGTTGGTCATGCCTACAGTTGGCCACAGAAATGCTATGACAACTATCAATTTTTCTTAAAAGAAATGATCTGTACCTTGGGTCATATCCTATCTTTCATTTTTTGGAAGAAGAGACTTTAAAAGCAAAAATGAGGTACACTAAGGGTTTGTGTAATAAGACGTCCGAATTTCCTATAGGTGAGAGCATGATACCATGCCATTCAGAGCAGACAGGGCAAGTCAAATGCCCTTTGAGCTTTATGTGACCACAGGCGAGAGTAGTCCCTTTGAATCTGTAGGCTCCTGTCAGAAGAACTTTATTCAGTTCCCAACCATGAGTGCCTTCTTTGTGCCAGGCACCATGTCAGACACCTGGGACACAGAATGGGTATGACCCAGTCTCTCTCCTGAGAAAGTGAGAGCACAGCAGGGCAAAGTAAGAGACTGCTAAGGAGAGCTTCTAAGTACAGACCCTGGGAAGCATACTCTATAAGAGAGAGTGCACAAGGAATAACTTGGGACCGAGACTAACCAGAAGATGGGAAGAGAAGCAAAAATAGGACCGCAGATCAAAAACAAAGTACATAAATGGCTCCCTGAGATGAGTATTGAAAAGAGATGGGAAGAGGAGCTAATAGGGACACGGAGGAGGCAGATGCACATGTAGGAATTATAGCTAAATAAGATGAATGAGATCTGGGATCCAACTGGGTAGGATGGAAGAGGGGGCTGATCCCAAAGTTTCTGTTAAGTGACAAGTTTCAAACTACCATTGGCACCATCTGTTGGCCACAACAGGAGGTGACATACATTGGCTTGGCACTAGGTTCTGTCTAAATGAACTTTTGGAAGTCACCAGGTAGAGGACCATCTCTATATGATGATGTCCTTAGCAAAAAAGAGGAAGAAGGGATAGTGGTTAAGAGGACAGGCTTTGCCTCAGACTGCCAGTGGGGTCGGGGGTGGCAGGGGAAGGAAGACATCGGTCACTTATCTGTGACTCAGATTAAGTCAAATGTAAAATAACAATAAAATAGTAACTATGACAATTAGAATATATGCTGCAAGGACAAGAACTAGAACACTGGTAGTGGGAAAAGAAACTGACAGCACCTTTCTTTTGGAAAACTATTCATATCTACTAATGTTGAGCACATGTATGACCTATGACCCCAAAATGTGTACCAATGGATACTGAATGATCTACATGAGAATTTCCTAATAGTTCTATTCGTAGTAATAAAAACTAAAAATAACTCAAATTTCCAGAACACAAAGATGGATATATAAATTATAGTATATGCCTACAATGGAACACCGTATAGCAATAAGCATGGAAGTCAACTACACACAGATGGATAAAACCCACAAACGTAACCTTGAGGAAAGAAGCCAGGCACCAAACAGCACAAACTGCATGACTAAATCTGCATAAGGTGCAGACACAGGCTGAACCAGTACATGTTCAAAGTCAGGGTAGCAATGACCACTGAGTAGAGGGGAGGGAGGGAGAGAGCACTGAGGAACCCCCTAAAATACCGGTAACATTTTATTTTGATTTGGCTAGTGCCCATCTGAATGTATTTACTTTGTAAGTTTTTATTAATTTCTTAAAAAGTTTTAAAAAATTAATTTTTGAGGTGCTGTTCTACTTTTAAAGATCTCAGCACAGAACCTGCTTGATAACAAGTATTTAGCACAGTTGAGATTAGAACATCAAGAGCAAGGGTCCTCAAACTCTTTAAACAGGGGGCCAGTTCACTGTCCCTCAGACCGTTGGAGGGCCAGACTGCGGGGCCCAGGACGAGTCAGCTGCTAAGCAGGACAGGCAGTGGTGGCAAAAACACCCGGCAGGCTGGATAAATGTCCTAGGCGGGCCGCATGTGGCCTGCGGGCTGTAGTTTGAGGACACCTGATCAAGAGACTGAAGAGGATAAGGGTAAAGAGTCAGAGGAGGAATTGGGGAGGAAAATTGGAAGGGCATAAATTCTATTGCTGCCTTCAGTAGACACATTTGTTAGCTCCACAGTCCCTGAAGCCATGCAGAGTAAAAGCCTGCGAAGGGAGTGACTAAGTACAGAATCGGAAAGCAGACTATATGCGAGGGAGCAGAGAAGGAATAACTTGGGACAGAGATTTATCAGAAGGTGGGAAGAGAAGCAAAATAGGATCACGGATCCAAAACCAGAAAAGAAGAATCTGTCATGAAGTGTGGTGTCAAGAGTTTTCATGCTGCATAAGACTGGGACAGATGAAGAATATATATAGCCTCCCAGACTTGCCTGTGACCCTGGCTGGAACAATTTTAGAAGAGTTGAATTTAGAATGGAATTTGAGGGAGGAACGGCAGTGAGACATGAACCACTAGGGCAGTGAAGGGAAGGGGAGAAGCTCAACACTCCATCAAGATGGGACAGATGACAGCGAGGTCTTCATTGCAATATTTAAGACCTGAGTGTTTTGTTAACAGTTTGAAAGAGGCTGGTCTGAGTGCAGGGCTATTAACGACTAGTTGATCGCAACCAGTTAAAAATTCCTTTGTTCCTTCTCCACTCCACTGCTTTCCTTGACTAGTACAAAAAATAAATAAATAAAATGTGAAGGAACATAGGAGAGGAAGTAATAGGAGACACAGGAAAGGTGAGGCACCTGAAAGGATGAGGTCTTTGAGGAGACAGAAGAGGCAATGATCCAGCTTCTAGCTCAGTGGGAAACTGAGCCTCAGAGAAGAAGCGTGGGCCCTTCTTCTCTACCACAGGCAGAAAAGCAGCATAGACGAGAGCCAATGTAGCCTGCCGCCGCGGACTGTCATGACGATGATGACCCCAGCAGGAGCTAAGTTATTAAGATGTGCCCATGTCCTTTACACCGAGTACCCACTCGTAGCATAACCCCCTGGTCCAGGTACTATTGTTACTTTCATTCTACAGATAAAAAATTGGGTGCAAGGAGGTTAAATAATTTGCTCATACTGTTAGGCAGTAGAGCTTTGGTGCTCTTCCCAACAGTCTCCTCAAAATATCTAGACCTCATGCCCTTCTCAGGAGCAGTATGTTTGGATCCTCTTCGATACAAAACCTGGGTGGAGGAAGTAGAAGAGCCCTCTGGTCTACCGCTAATGTGCTGTGGGGCTTTGTGTGAGTCCCTTCTGGCCTCTGAGGCTCTCACCTGTGGAATGGAAGACTACGACTAGATGAATCTTCTCAGATTATTTCTACCTCCAGCATTTTCTGATCACTTGGGAAAATGTCTTAGGAAAAGTATAATGTCTTAACAGTGAATCTTTCGCAGTTTTTAAAGTGAAGAATGAGGCTCATTCAATCAAGGGGGGTCAGTAAACTTTTCCTTTAAACTGGAAGGTAGTAAATATTTTAAGCTGTTCAGGTCATACAATGTCTGCCGCATTTACTCCACTCTGCTACTTTAGTGCTGAAAGCAATCATGGATATGTATAAATGAAAGAATGTGGCTACGATCTAATACCTTTACTTACAGTAACACGACACAGGCCAATTTGGCCCACAGGCTGCAGTTTGCCAACTTTGGAGCTATGGCCACTGATACCCCCTCCTATCACCTGTAACTCAAGAGTAGTACCTACGGTCAGTCAGTTAAACCTGCCTCAAATCAGTAAGCCAGAGATCTGGAAAACAACGATATCTACCTTACTACAACATTAGGAGGCAAAGATAATAAAAGTGATAATAAAGCAATGAAAACAGATTAGGACATCATACGGAATGGCTAGGCCAGCTGTTTCTGTTCTTTTCTTTTCAGTGACTATTAAATAAGAAAAGGTGGAATTAAATTGCACCAAGAGTTAAGGAAAAAACAGAGAAGAAATTGGCTATGAAATACCATACTGCACTCCAGCGTAAACCAGGAGATTTGGCTTCTCTGGGTATCTCGAAGAACTGAATAGATAATAATGTGTTAACAATCGTCAGAATGTGTCCTAACAGGAACTGATGAGAAGGAAGTGGACATGAAATGCTCTTTCCTTGACATATAAAATGTAGAAGAATATTAATTGTGGTGTACCATGGTGAACACTTGTTGGCTGCATCCCAAGCATCCACTCAACTCTTTCTGACTTTCCCCATTTACATCTGAGACTGTGTGATTCTGGGAAGACTCACTCCATCTTCACCTCCAAGCGGTGGCATGTGTCAAAGTCTAAGCCAACCAAGTGGGCCAATCAGAATGAATCTTGGGCCTTTTATAGGATAAAGGAGCATGGGCATCTTCACCTTTCTTAGACAGGGCCATGTGTGGACAGGAGCCTGGGCCTGCTGGAGCCTTTTGCTACAAAGAGGACAGCCAGACTAAATGTTGCCAATATCAGAGAGAGCAGGGCCAAGAGAATCATAAGCAATAAAGTGAGAGTCCTAATCACTCTGGATCAAATATCACATGAAGCCTGCTCTATCTTTAGGCCTTCTAAAGTTACATGAGTGGCTGGGTGCAGTAGCGCATGCCTATAATCCTAGCACTCTAGTAGGCCAAGGTGGGTAGATTGTCTGAGCTCAGGAGTTCAAGACCAGCCTGAGCAAGAGCAAGACCACATCTTTAAAAACAGCCAGGCATTGTGACAGGTGCCTATAGTCCCAGCTCCTCAGGAGACTGAGGCAAGAGGATCACTTGAGCCTAAGAGTCTGAAGTTGCTGCGAGCTATGATACCATGGGCATCACAGGGCAACACATAAGACTCCATCTCAAAAAATAAATTAATAAATAAAGTTACATAAGTAGATATATATCCTCTGTCGTCTAAGCCACTTTGAGTTGGTTTTCTTGTTACTTTCAAAAGGTTACACACTAACATGTATATCTCCCTAAATTTTTAGGTATTCATAGCATGACTTGGGGAAGGACATGAATGTTTTAAATGATCCTAACATTTTGATATACTTCTAAAGTATTTTCCCAGACTTTAAATTGTTTTGACAGCCCAACAGTCAAATGATCACTTTATCGTCACCACAGTTCCAACCTGTCAGCATTTCTTCCACAGCTTCCTAAAACAAAAAACAGACTAGATTTCAAAGTTTCACTGCCTTTTAGTTAGACCAGATATGAATGACCATAATTTGAACTCCCATTCTCATGAGAGAATTCCTTCTCACAAATCAGTTCTGTCTTCAAGTCTCTAAACTCCCACCCCAGATGGTCTCTGAAGGAAAACTGCAGAAATGACGCTACAAGCATGCTAGTTCCAGCTCCCAGCGAACCCCCATTCTACAAGCACACTAGTTCCAGCTCCCAGAGAACCCCCATTCTACAACCACACTAGTTCCAGCTCCCAGAGAATCCCCAGTCAAGGGCAAGAAACAAGGCATTAGAAATCTGTGTTATGGTGCAGTAGAAAAGATATCTCTGATTTATTCAGAAAAGAGAGGAAGGAACTAGAGAAGGAACTAGGTTATGTTTCATTCGTTCTCTCCACTCTGTTTTCAGTTTCCTTCAGGAGCTACAGTACCACAAGAAATTTTTAGTATTCAGCATATTGGATATTTTACATCAACATAAAACAAGAGCAGGACAACCTATTGGCCGAGTCATAACACTTCCCTCTTGTTAGCCTGCAGCAAAACAAAGATAATGTATTAACCAGCCTCACTGACCCATTCATCTTCTCAAAATATGCTAGATCCTTAGCTTGAAAAGATGCATGATGGTGAACATCCATCTTTTAAATGTCATTGAAACAAGGCTCCTACTTCGAACACAGGGTTGTCTTTTCTCCTTCACTATTACCTGGACCAACTAAAACTTTCCTAAATGGCATGCCCTCCTGCAAACTCAAATATAGATAGAACAGACCCACTACAAAAATAATGCATTTCACTACGTGCTCAGAATATAAAAGGAATCAGACAGGCTAAATGGAAAGCAAACAGAAAAGCCAACAAAAAGCAGACACCGGGACCTTAAAGGCATTGCATGAATCTTACTTCTTGTTTAAGTTATGTTTCTAATGTGCTTTCCCGGGATTTCATGTCTGTGTGAGAACTCAAAAGATTGGAAGGGGAAGGCAAACAGTCTGGAAGCATGAAGAGGTATCTTGGGAACAATCCCACTTGGTCTCTCAGGCTCCGGCTGCAGCTTCTGCTTCTTCCTGTCTGGATTTATTCATTCCTCTCCCCATCATAAGAGCTGCCCCCCCATCTCGTCCAAGGGTAAGTTCATCGATAAATGGCACTATCCTGAGGTGCCCAGGGGGCTTGAAATCCCATTAGCATGATTCTTGCATTGCTTTTCACTGCTTTTTCCTTCACATAGGAACACAGGGGAGTAATGTTATAACCATTATTCTAAGCATGGAAGACCAAAGACCAAGGTGCCCTTTCTTACATATGCTTGCTTTGAAAAAAAATATTTGCAAATTCCCTGACAGAAATTCTATATATTGGAATCCTGCATGTTTATCTTTACTTCTCCTTCTGTGGATTAAAGAACAACAGCATTCATATCACTCCCCAACACGCACACACACCCCAACCACCACACACATACACACATGCACACACAAAGAAAACCTGACCTTGTGGGTTGAAGTTACTTTCACATAACGTAGGGAAAATTGAATTAGGGCAGGGTTAAAACAATACCTCTGACACTGAAACAATTATAAAAATTCCAAGACATCCTTTCTCCCTTGCTAAAGAAAAGATTGATCAACTGCCTAGAGAGCTGTCTGTAAGATCCTTTTCTGCCCTTGCCTGTGTCTTCTCTCTAGGGAAAAACACCAACTTCAGGTACTTGGATCCCAGGAATTATTGAAAAGATCACCTTCAGGGAGAAAGCTAGAAGAACTTGGAAGATTACTAAAATACTTTGTGAGCATTTCTTTGTCAGCGAATAAGAGACCAAGTGGAACCATTCACTATCCTGAAATCTCCATTCACCCTACAAGTAATATAAACAATGAATGGTCAAGTTCAATGGTTGAGAAAGTGGAGGGACCCTATGTTAGCTCATAACTCTACAGCCTACCATCTCTCCAATGAACTGTCATTAACTTAGCCCTGCTAATGGCCATGTACTTTCCTAATTTCCTATACCAGTCGAAGACAGAGAACAAATCCCATTGGTCCACTAAAACTGTGCAGCTCTGTTTGGGGGGGAGCTCTTTACAAGGTCAAATTAACTATTAGTAGTAATGCTTCTCCATCATTCAACAGAGAGGATATGCACTAAAACATGTAGAAATTTCAGAATTTCCTTGCAACCAGCAGTTAGCAAAAATGATAAACATGAAGATAATGTTAGATTCTGTTAGTCTGACCTGGTGCCCTTAAACATCATTCTACCCTGAAACCCCAAATAAATAAACATTATAACATTATAATTTGCTTGGGACATGGATGACCATTTGTGACCAGGTAGACTTCTGCTGTGGTCATGATAGGTACTTTCCCAAGGATCTGCAAAGAACCATGGGTATCAAAGCCATAAACTAGGAAAAGGGGTAGAGTTTGAATCACAGGGAGGATGTGGAGTGTCAAGTCAAATGTTAAACAAGGATGCCAATAGGATTATATGTGGGGTTCACCAACTTAATTGGGCAAAAGGACAAAGTGAGAAAGGATTTTCTACTACTATGAAAACCACATAAAGAAAAAAAAAAGATATTCTAGATGAATAATCATCTTTGCTGATGATCTGTGACATATTCAAGACAAGCCAGGATCTTGGGCAATATTATTTGACCTAAACTTCAAATATCAAGGATGCTGGGTGAGAAAAGAACAAGAAAATCCTTCTCTATCCCCATGGCTCCACAACCAACATATATCCCATCTTCCAGGGGAAAAAAGAGGATAGGGTGCTTCTACCATCTCTCAGACATTAAAGATTCAATTGTCAAATTCTTCTGCTCTTAATTTTTTCAGCTTTATAAAAGGAATGAACTCTACATTCTTAAGGATACAAGAGAGATACACCTGGCAACAGTCTCCCCCCCACACACACATATTTGCACACATAGTACATCTCTCCTTGTTTAAAGAAATGAAGCAACTTCAAACAGAAAGCTGGAGAAAATGTGAAATGAAGATTCTTACTTCACTAATCTGTATCTGTCCCTACATAGAAACCACATATCAAACTGATGTCTTTACTTTCTTTCATGAAAGAGAAAACTGTGCATTTGTAGCCTTTACCAAGCAAAGTTCTATGTTAGAGTCTCTAAGGGGAACTTCTAAAGAATATTGATACCTGAGACCTACCCATAGAGACTCTGACATAATTGGTCCAGGAGAAAGGGTCTTAAATTTAGAGACAGACTTGCACGTCAATCACTTCTCTATCACTGTGAGTTTCATACTCTTGGGCAAGTTACTTCAATTCTCTGAGCCTCAGTTTTCTAATCTGTACCACAGGAATAATATTGCTGTAAGGATCAGAAATAATACATGCAAAAATCCCCCACCATACTCCCTGGCACACAGTGTATCTCCAAAAATGTTAGTTTATTGCTAATTCTCGCCATTCTTCGGGTTTCCTAATAATAAAAGAGAAACCAGAGTAAAAGAATTCTATGTAGTTTTCAAGGATTCTAACATGCTTAAAATGTCACTTGAAATGTAACTGTGTACACGAACAATTATATAGTATCTGAAATACTGCTGTGCCATCTTAAGGAGGTAATATATTTACTGTTGAGCGATGATGTATCCTCTTAATTTTATAACACATTTTTCCTATTAAATATCTGTAATCTAAAACAAAATATATTAACTATCTGGGTTATTATATAACCAATACTTTCAACCATAGCAGAGGATAATAGCAAGCTCTTTAGTGTTTACTTAACAGTAGAGCATTACTTATTCGGACATGAAGCCTGAAATTATTGGTCTCTTGTATAATGGTGCTATTTCTCCAAGTAGCACGTAAAATTATGCTGTACATGAATCTGAGTAGATATAAGCTGGACGTTTTACCAAGGTGCTACGAACCTGTCATGGTCCAACAGTCCTCGGGAGCATCTTACCGTGCAGTGTCTTGCTACCAAATGCCACCAGTGCAAAATACGTGACGGCAAACATCAAACACAAACATGAAGAAGAAAAGCTGTGCAAATGGGGGAAAATGTTTTAATTTCAGTGCATTGATCTGAATTAGAAACGGAGATTTCTCTCTTCAGCCGTGCCCCATTTCTTATAAACAAATCACCCCCGCAGAAGAGTTCTGAAGAAAAAGATGCACAGGGAGGCCCGCTGGATTTATTATGAGTCCCGTCGTCTACAAGATGCACACTTTTGCCTTTCGTAAGAAAGTTGCAGCCCTGGTACTAAAAATGAAAGTGAAGAATTGATGAGAACAGAAGATCTGGCTGGTACTCCGAGTATGAGCACTCAGGCTCCTGGGAAAGGGAGCAAAGCAGAGCGAGGGCAATTATTTTCATTCTCAGTCTTCGTGTTCCAGATATTGGAAAGAATAAAAGACGTATTGGGAAAAGTGCCTGGAGGCACCACCCCAAATGTTTCAAATTACCATTCTGCACATTCATTAACCATCAAAAAATATGCTATGCTGAACACAGTTTTTGGTAGATATCAATCAAAAGCACATTTTCTCACAATGAAAAGGGGGAAAAAGCCACAACCCTGGCATCTTTGTTCCTCCTGATTCCTTTCTCTGGGAAAATATTGCTTTAAATTGCTGTTTGTTCTCATAATGGACTAGTGCCTTTGAGGTCTTTACTGCTTAAAGTGCTCTTAATGTACAGTCAATATACATGTAAAGTTTGCCCTGATTATATGCAGCTCAAAGGATTTCAAAACATCTCCCTCCAAGCTTTCCCTTTCTCCTCAGAATTCCCATATGAGTTTCCTGGAGGCTGATTTTCAACCAAGCACAACAGAGTCTCCTCTCAGAAATGGATTTCCCACAGAAATGGGCTACATCAAAGGAGAGCTCTCGAATGTGAGAGCCATCTCTTTGATTTCATTGAACCGTCACTCAGAAGAACAAAAACAACCCATTCACAGATATTGGAAACGTTATACCAGGCATTAAGTGTGGCTCTAACCCTTCCCTCCCACACCTTCTTGTCCTGTTCTTCTGTGGCTATACTCTTTTGATTTAGCTGTGCTTATTTCAGAGGTGCTCGCCCTTGTGCCAGATATTTCCACTGAACTCAGTGGAACAATCTGTCTCTTCTTCAGTATGTTATAGGTTAACATGGGCCATTCCACATTTACTCCTCAGTCTCTTTGGGGATCTCTTTCCTGTACCCTCCCGTATGGCTATTCACAGAGGATCTGCAGCCCCCCTTCCCCTCCCACCCTGTACACCTGTTCCCTTGGGAACAGCATGCTCATACTCAAGACATTAATACCACCGTCAGCTGATGGCTCCACCACACCTCCAGCTTAAAGCTTTCCCAGTCCCAGATTCCTAATGTGGTGAATGTCCATAAACACCTTATAGAATTTAAAAGGGTGCATTACAGACAGGAAACACTAACTGTCACCTACAACTGAAAAGTGTCTTCCTGAAGGAAAAGGTTATGACCGGAGAGAAACCAGCTGATAAGAGAAATTGGGGGTTGTAGGGTTTGTCTGTTTTTAAGTTTCCTTTCTCTCATCTAAACATGGCATTAAGTTTTGGCTTATACTTTTATCACTTCTAGGTTTCTCATATTTATATAAAAACACATGCACTAAGATTTCAGCCACTGCACTTCATTCCATAGGTCACTGGACTTCATGGACACACTCTTCAGACACACTCAGTATAGGGAGCACTATTAACTCCTGTGGAAGGTTTAAGAGTGATGTAAAAGTAAAAGGGATGGGAGAATAAGTCTGCATTATATATTTGTCTATCTCTCCTTTCAAAATAAAATCAATCTCAGCAAGGGTACCGATTTTTTTTTAAGAGACAGTCTCACTTTGTCACCCTCGGTAGAGTGCCTTGGCGTCACAGCTTACAGCAACCTCCATCTCTTGTGCTTACGTGATTCTCTTGCCTCAGCCTCCCGAGTATCTGGGACTACAGGCACCCACCACAATGCCTGGCTATTTTTTGTTGCAGTTTGGCCGAGGCTGGGTTTAAACCCGCCACCCTCGGTATATGGGGCCAGCGCTCTACTCACTGAGCCACAGGCACCGCCCTGCAAAGGTACAGATTTTTATAATTTGAATGGTGCCTGGCACAAAGTAGATGCTCAATAAAACATCTGCCAAATCAAAGAATGAATCCTTGATGACAAGGTGCCGGGAGTGATCGATCCTCTGTGGGCCTCTTAGATTTACTAGGAGAGGGATAGAGCACAAGAAGCAAAGAAAAAAAAAATGATGTTGAAAAAAAATGGTACCCCCAGAGAGGTGATGAAAGCTCTCCATTACACCTCCCCTGATAACTGCTTCTTAAGTGACATGTGTTGCCATGGTGACAGTCAAGAGAATGAAAAGGATAGAAAGGTATAATCCCTAAATATTCCAAACTATTTTTAAAATGGTATCTTCAACATGAATTTGAGATTCAGCCTGCTACCATGTCATGACAGCAAGCTTGACAGCAGTATCTCATGTTTAATCTTTTGCAAACTAGAATACCTTTTCCAGAGAAACCTTATAGAGAACCAGGGTCTACAGGTGGGGATGGCACCAGGAGTGGTATTGAGAGGTAGTGGAAAGAGTGTCAGGAGAGTGGGCAGAAGCCTGGCTTCTAGCCACAGTGACACCATGGCACGAGCTGCTTCATGTGTGCGGTGAGGGACACACTGTGGGGCACAGACAGCTCATTCGGCCTCTGAACTCATCATATCATTTGACAGATTTTTAAAGGCTGCTCAAGAGATGCATAGCATTGTGCCAAGTGCCATAGGGGACAGAGCAGAGAATCAAGTTCCTGCCCTCAAAAACCGAGCTCTTATGTGATATGTTGACATTTCTGGCCTTCTGTGAGCCTCCAAGTTTTATTTGGGTCAGAGGACCTATGGTGCAACCCTGGAAATGAAAAGTGTGCCTTTGATATCTATCTTCATTGAGCCCTTTTAAATACTCTTATCTACAGCTGCGTGTCACAGGAATGCTAAGACAGGTATTTCATCATTATTTTGTTATAAGGAAATGTATACTGGAATTGACTCAGGCCCTGCTGGCTTTTTGTGACCTCAAGCAATCCATAAAATTAATATAATGGTGCTATTAAGCACTCCCAAATTTGTCTATACCATTATATTCACTATGTCCAAAGACAAGTAGCCCAGTGGATAACCTCTAGTCTTATAAGAAGAGGGTTAAGGCCCATTGTTTCTATCTCCCTCAGAATGAGGCTGCCCACCACACAAGTCAGGCTACATTTGAAGGAAGCAGGCATTAAGAATTCCAAAATATAAGTACTGAGTACATTGGATACTTTTTCCTCCATTCTTCAGACATTTTACTCAGGAGAATAAGTTCAAGTATTCAATGTACTCAGTACTTCTATGAAACCTACTTATATTTACTCACACTTTCTTATGAAAGATAGAATACAACTACAGCCCAAGATGAAGGAGAGAAATGGAGTGGGAAGGGAGAGGAGGGGGGATGTTTGACAGAGGGAGGGTAAAAGGCAGGACCACACCTAGGGAGCATATGACAAGGGTACAAGTCAAATCTATGAAGTGTAGAACATAGATGTTTTGGCACAATAATCAAGTAAATGAGGTGAAATCTATGTTGACTGGTTTGATCTAACCACATTAGATTGTATAAAAAAAAAAAGCACATTGTACCCCACATATGCATGAATGTATTCATGATCTATGTGTATTTGACTTAATTAAAAAGAGAGAGAGATATCCTAGATTCAAGAGAAAAAAAAAGAAAAGAATTCCAAAATAATTTACAAAGGCTAGAAGAATACTATCTAAGAACCAATTTGAACAAAAAGTTGGATGGGTAAAAGATGACAGATAACAGATTAAATCTGAACTTGTGGAATAAGCATAAAATCAGAAACCAGAGTCAGGAAACAGAGTAACAAGGAGAAATAACAGGTCAGGACCAAATTGATATTTTCATATAAAAGGTGCTAATCCCAGGGAAGTGGATCATAACAAGCCAATTTCATTTAGAACAACTGCGTTGTACAATTGCACACAAATTGCGTTGTACAATTTGGAGCACCCCATTTTGAACCTGTCAGGAGATGAGAGGTGAAAAGGGGCTACAATAATATAATACATATCAAAGAAATGAGAAGAATGCATAGACAGGACTACATATACAAGGAAAATATACAAAGGAAGGGTCCTTTGGAGCTTAGTATTCTTGGTTAACAGCTACTGGGTCTACCCACCAGAGACAGTATTTCTCCTCCAAGAGGAACAATAAACAAACCAGCAGTGCCATACTGCAGACAAGCAAACCTGGGTGCAGTGAGGTGGAGAGCTCCTGAAGGGGGCGTTCAACAGTGAGATGCCAGGAAAAGAGATGCCCAGGCTTCCTCAGTGGAAGCATCCAAAATAAAGTTAAGTAAAACCCAAAGAAGGGTACAAAGGAAAGCCTCACCAGCAGCCCTCACCTATTATCTTGTCCTGAGGTACAGAGGAACAAGGAATAAATACATTTAATTTCCAAAAATAACTCTTACAAAAAGAAAGTGAAACCAAGCCTTATGCATTTGCAGTACTAAGTACCTGGCACGTCAAAATAGAAACAGTCCCATGTTTCAATTTAATACATAAAAAAAGTCAAAACTTGATCATTTTCTAATAGAGACAGAAAGGAATACTAGCCAATAAAACTTATTTAAAGTGGGCTTGTATATAAAAATAATTAAATAAAAAACATGGGACATGGAGGAAATGATTCTAATATTAAAAATTCCTTCCTTTTAAAAAAAATTTTTTTTTCAGAAACATCACCAACCAGTTATCATAGAATGAGGAACTTAAAGGACTTAACCTTTCTGTTTGACCCATGGCAGAATTAAATTATATCTTTTCCAACCTGATTCCTCCCATGAAATCTATTCTGTTTAGGATGAAGGTCAAGTACCAAGTGAGAATGATTTAGTGCTGCTCCTCAAATCCAATTCCATAATCACACTCTTGTCTCAAAATACCAGCTGGACATCAAAGAGGAAAAGAAAAAAGACAAAAAAATGCAGACACATTTTCAAGAACATTATAAAGCTGAAATATGGCCATTTCAAATTCTATCATCCTCAAGTACAAATAGAATTTTCATTCATCAAATGCTAAGCAAACACGGAGCCTATTGGCAGCTCCACTGTCCCTTAGCATCTCACCTTTTCACACTGAGCAGCACTTCCCATTTCTATCTCCTCTTTCTCCAAAGAATTTGACTTCTTTTGAAAAACTGCAACGTTTATATTCAATTCTCTCCCTTCCTTTTCCTGCCTATGTGTAATAGCCACTTGACTCCAGAGGAAGTAAAATTCAACAACCCATAGATATTACAGAAAATACCTTAAAAGCAGGCAGGAGCAAAATAGCACAGTGGACAGGCCTAGCGGCTGTTTTGTGTATAATACAAACCCAACAGCATCTTAGAGTAGAGAAAGATGCACTCTCTGATCATTACCTGTGTAGTGACGCACCATCAGGAGTTTGGAGGAGAAAGACGTCATTTAAGTAGGTACCCTGAAACAAAATTTAAGCTAGGCCAAAGGATTGTGTTCTAAAGGAATTTTCACCCCCAAAGCTCTTTGCTAAAGCGTTTGGGAAGCATGCCATGGGTTAAAATTATTCTTCATGGATAAATTATGATTTAAAATAAACACTCTTATACAGAGTAAATTAACATGTATTACTTGAGTGCCTACTATACATTCCACTTTTAGCCATGGTCTTTACAAACTCATAGAAAAGGGGTTGCTCTGTTCAAGACAGAAGTCCTCAATTGTTTTGGCATCAAGGACCAATTTCATGGAAGACAGTTTTTCCATGGATGGTGAGGGTGATGGTTTTGGAATGATACAAGCACATTACATCTCCAGGTGTAACATTCTCATAAAGAGTGCACACCCGAGATCCCCCACATGTGCAGTTGACAGTAGTGTTTGTGCTCCTATGAGAATCTACTCCTGCCACTTATCTGACAGGAGGCAGAGCTCAGGTAGTGATGTGCGCCAGCGAGAGCAGCTGTAAATACAGATGACATTTCCCTCGTTCATCTCCTGCTATGTGTCCCCGTTCCTAACAGGCCACAAACTGATACTAATCTGTGGCCTGAGGTTTGGAGACTAAAGATTTCAGAAATCTGAAATCTGCCTTTGGGTAAATATCCAAAGGAAATGAAATCAGTATATCGAAGAGATACTGGCACTCCTGTGTTACTCACTGCAACATCTTTCACAATAGCTAAGTACTGAATCAACCTAAGTATCCATCAACAGATAAATGAGTAAAGAAATGGTGGCATAAAGATACACAGAGGAATCCTATTCAGCCTTTAAAAAAATAAAATAAAATTCTGTCATTTGAGATGACATGAGATGAACCTGGAGCACACTGAGAAGTAAAATAAGGCAGGCACAGAAAGACAAGTACCACAGGATCTCACTTATACATAGAATCTAAAAAACTTGAATTCATAGAAAGAGAGAGTAGACAGGCGATTGCTGAGGGCTGGGGGAAGCAGTGGGCATGGGGAAAGTCATCAGTCTGAGGATACAAAATTTCAGTTAGATAGGAAGAGAAAGCTCTAGATCTTCCATACATCATGGTGCTTGTAGTTAATAACAGTACACGGTTTATTTGAAAATTGTTGAGAGTAGATCTTTATGAGAACATTTAGTGTTCTCATAAAAAGTGTTTTTTTTAGAAAAAAAGTATATGAAGCACTGCATTTGTTAATTAACTCAATTTAGCCATTCTGCAGTGTATAAATATTTTAAACCACGATGTTATATATAATAAAAAATTATTTTTTAATTTCAAAATAAATACGTAAATACATGAAAAGAAATTGACAATCCAATTGGGGTAATCAGACACCCTAGTGTCAAAAGCTAAATGACAAGACTAAACAGCAAAATATAAACTGTTATCCTGTGTGAGATGTGGGGTCAGAAGGAGGTTTGATAATATGTACACAAAACAACAATTATAGATCTTAAAACATGGTCCTAGGCAAAAGAAAACTTAAAAATAGATGAGAATATATAACTTATGTAATATTATTTACATAAGTTAAATGTACATGAAACAATATGTATTTTGCAAGAATACATGAGAATAAAAAGTACATAATTACAGAGAGTCTTGTTTTCACCGGAGCTAAACAGAAAAAGAAAAAAAAAAAAGAGCCACCATGAGTTTGGCAAGTTGAGATGATCCTTGAGACACAGTGAAGTTAAAAGTTCTAGCAGCTGTAGAGGAGAAGAAACAAAAAGAGTTGGGAAGGAAAGTCACATGAGCAGAGCCTGAAGGCAGAAATGCCCAAGTCCTATTTGAGAGGCAAGGAAAGAATTCAATTGGCTGAGTCTGCTCTCTTGAATACAGTTGAAAGTTGCTAAGACCTAAGCTCATGACTTTTTATATATCATCTACGAGACTATCTGCCTAACAGCCTTCCTCTCCATTCTCATGGCTACCGACAACTTCGCCCTCTTCTTTACCCATTGTGGCTCACACTGATGACTGGTTAAAGCAGGTGTCCTCAAACTACGGCCCATGGGCCACATGCGGCCCACCTAGGACATTTATCTGGCCTGCTGGGTGTTTTGCCACCGCTGCCTGTCCTGCTTAGCAGCCGACTCGTCCTGGAGCCCACAGTGCGGCCCTCCGACAGTCTGAGGGACACTGAACTGGCCCCGTTTAAAAAGTTTGAAGACCCCTGGGTTAAAGCGACAACCATTCCTAACCCCTACACAGCTGTTACCTCTCACAACACAGACTAAGAAGCTAGCTTCTTGTTCTCCCACACTCCCTCAAAGGTAGAGACATTCATGTGGCTCCATTCTGGGTGAAAAGAGAAAAAGGGAGTCTACCGTGGGCTTCTGAGAAAATACATATATGAGAAACTGAAAGATGGAGAAATATTGGGAACCATGTACCTACCCTTTTCTTGTCCTGAATGAGTACTGACCTCTGAAGCCACCTTGTGATGAAGGGATGCTAAGCACAAACATGAAAGCCTTTGTAGGAAAGACAGGATAAAATAACGCACTAAGGTTCCAGTGTTGTAACCTTCATCCCCAACTGCAGATGTTTTGCTGTAACCGTAAGTAAATAAATATCCCTTCATGTTCAGGCACTATTATTAATATTATTTTGCTACTTTCAGCCAAAAGTATTCCCTAACTGATTTGCCTGCCCTCACCCACCCCCTCAGTCCCAAGTGTACAAGGCTGACTCAGAGGAGCCATATTCTTTACGACTCTACTCTCGGGCTGGAGTTAACCACTCCAAGGATGAGGCCTTGACACTGGTCCCTTCCTGGGATCTTACAGCCTGAAGCTGAGAAGGAATGTCAACTCCTCACATGGCTTAAGTCATATGAAATGTTAATCTTAGGGAGTCGGCCTCCATGCTTTGGGCACTGAATTTAAAACCTACCTAGAGTGAGAGAGCCCGGAGTCAGCACACAGAGAGGCACAGAGGAAACATGGACAGTCCCAGTGGGGCTCAATTCCCTGGTGCTAGCTGTCCCTGAGCCCATCTGCATTTGTGCTTTTTGTCTGGTGTGGAGAGTTAACCATTCTTTGAATTCCAAATAAATTCTCCCCCTTTCTGCCTTAACTAGTTTTGAGTTAGGTTTCCCCAACTTATAACCAAAAATTGCAATCTACCTATTAATATAATATTGCATATTATTCCTTTATAAAAAACTTCTCCTATGATTTTTCATGAAACCCAAACAGCTAACATAAATTTTCCATAAAGCTAAATTTTAAGAAAAAAGTAGAAGTTATCTTTTCTTTTCAATCAACTTGGGAAATGTTTTCATTATTCTGCGTTCAAAATGCAGCTCCACCAGCTGGCAGGTTGGTGACCTTGGGTAAGTTATTTGATGTCTCAGAGCCTCAGTTTACTTATCTATTAAGTAGGAATGAAAACCGTAGCTTACTCACAAATATTTTTGAGAATTATAAAGTCACTGAAGAAGTCAGTAAAGAGCATAAAACAATGTAAGGTAGTTAGTACTCAATAAATGGGAGTAAATATTCCTGGGCCTGCACAAACATCCTGAAAATGAGATATCTGATCATGAAAAATAGAAAGTGAATTCTCAGTCGTGGGGCCAACAAGGAGAGTAATCTTTTAAGCATCTACTGTGTACACTGCACTCTTCATAGTGCTTAAAGTACTGCCCATTATGAACAATTAAAGTAAACCTATTATGTAGTTATAACTGCACCACTCTGGAGGCAAGAAGACCAAAGGTTCAGGAAGTTAAATAGTATGTCCACTATGGCATAGCTAGAATTTTAACCCGAGGGTATGTGAATTACGTGACTCAACTTTCTCCATGATACCACATAGCCACAGAAAAAAGAATGAATTAAACATTTTGATTCTCTATATTGGAATACAATGATTACAGTGAATTCTCATCTAACACAAGAATTGGGATCTAACATCAGATTTTAAAGGGAAATTAAGCACAAAGTGATCCTTGAATAATCCTTCAACTCATTTTTAATTTCCATAACTTGATTTCATGAAAGCACAAAAGCAAGAATTTCTTCTTCTAGTTCTTATTTCTATTTTTTCTTCTTAAAAAGTTTTGGGGGAAGAAATGCACAGAACCCCATGGGCAAAGGGATATCATATTGCCCTCTTCTTTAAAAGAAGCCCTTATTCATTTAAATTGGTGCACTCAAATTTGTACAAGGAGAATCCACACGTGGTGCCTGCCACTCCATGGTAGCCACGGTCCAGGAAGTGTTTGTCTTGAGGAACATGTTTGCGGGTCTGGCTATGATTGTTTAACTTCCCTCTCCTCTTCACGAAGGTGAAACAGCTAGATCAAGTTTGGAACAGAAAAGAAGAAAGGTATACACATTCAAATGTTTCTGTTTCCTCAAAAGAGTTAGATAATTATGTGCCTTCTAATTCTACAGGCATACTGCTTGTGTGCACCTTTATGCTAGAATAAATTTGGGGACTCCAGATAAATGTTGAAGATTGAACATACATGTCTGCCACCACACTGACTTAAAACTCCACAAATTGTAACAGCAGAGAAATTTCCCAAGGCAAAAAAGGACAAAGAAGAAGGTAAAAACAATTAAATTTCGATGGCTGGTAAGCATGGGAAATTAGCAGAGAAGAGGAAGTTTATCAGTGGAAGGGAATCTTCTTGCTAAGAGGCTTTGCACTGTAGACCCCTTAAGGATGCAATTTTAGGGGCAGCAGATACCTATGAAAGATGAGTGACTAAAAGTCTCTATAAAAATCAGTCGGATCCTCGAGAACCCCTTTATCAGTCCACACTGACACCCTTCTGTGTTGCCACCCCCCGGATCACCCCCTTTACACACACACACTATCATAGTCTTGGGCCACATTAGTAATGACTCCAGGCTGCCTTCCCTACTAGGGCTCACATATGTTCACAGGACACACCCAGGCAGTCTTTGCCCCGCAAAACTCCAGGTATATCTTTCCCTTTACTCGCATATTTAATTTCATCTTTATCTCAGCAATGTTTCCAGTACAGCAAACTCTCCTTAACTACCACTGTACAAGCAGCTGGTTCTTGGTCATTCATTCTGGTCTTGCATCTCAGTTTGGAATTTTATGTTTTGTTTCACAATGCCGTCACTGAAACAGAATTTAACATTCCATCACATTTATACAATAAAATAATTAGAAAACTAAACATTCTTACTAACATTATGATATGATTCTTACTAACATTATGATATGATCCTCTGATTCTTACTAACATTATGATATGATCCTCTCTCCTCTAATTGGGAAGGAGGATCTGGTTCAGTTGTAATGAAGAAGGTCTGAGTCCTTATCTTCCAAAGAACATCAATAGATAATGTCTATAAATCAAAAACAAGTCAAGAAATGATGGGACAAGCATGCTTTTTAAAAAATACAAAGGTAAACCTTAGGAGGAAAAGCTAAAAGATAGAAGTGGTTGACTCTGGTGAGCAGGAGTTAAGCCAAGTAGAGTCAGAAGAGGGCTCCTGTCATTCCCTGTGAACCTTGTAGAACTGTATACTTTTGAAATACCTAATCTTGACAAAATAAAACTCAAAGGAAAATAAAATATACATGCAGGAATCTGTTCCCTCTCTTAGTTGTTAACTCCACATAGAGTTTCACATCTTAATCTCTCCAAAAAAATGTGCAACGACCACATGGCTAAGTCAAGCTAGGGTGTCAGAATGATTAACCACAATTTGCACTTTAAACAAGTCTGAGAAAATCCATATTTAAATACTATAAACTAGGAGATGACATATCGGTCTATGAAATCTTTCCCAAATAGTTTATTTTCCCACACAGAGAGATCCTTTAATATACTAAAATGATTCAATTGATTCTTAAATGTGATTTACCTACAGCTTTACAGCAATATATTCATTGAATACAGAAAAGAGGGGCTATAATTTCCATACCGTCACACTGAGGATGCTACAATTATGTGAGATTACTACCTTAAGAAAACTTGAAATAGGTACTGGTTATATTTCAATCAAAATATCCTCTTTTCAAAATTCTTTTAAATGGAGCGATCAATCCATTATTATATCCCTTTAAGCTTATGAGTTAAAATGAGGATGTTGTGAATGATTTTCTCACGTTTAGAGTAGCTCTGAAATACAGATTCACAAGCATTATTAGAAGTGTGATCAACCCCACTGAGAATTGCTGTGAATAAATGGCTTTAGTAAAGCTAACTGTTAAAACTTGGCCTTCTCTGTCAACATCAAGCTATCTGTTTTCCCTTCTATCTATAAAGACTTTTTTCAGATAATGCTTTGTTTAATAACGTCCATAGCCCTATAAATTCTTCACGAAATTAGCTTTTTGTGAAATCACAATGACTGTGGCCTCCTTTCTTTAACATATCATAAGCTTTCAAATTATATTTTTCCCCTACAAAGGAACACATGTTTAGAAGTTTATTATATGCATTTACAAGATTTCCTATGTTTATAGATTTATAGAGATGTATAAAACTATTGAAAAGCTTGGGCATATTTTAACTGTAGACACCGAATTTCTTCAAGGAACTTGGCCTAAACCACACTACTACCTAGTGTCCAACATGCATGGAAATATTATAGAAAGCTCTGAAAAATGGTGTCCTAAAAATATTATTCTCCCTATACTGTTAAGAAGGTGAATCATATAATATTTAATCTATTTAATTTAGTTGTCAGAAACTTATTCCCAGCCTCAGAAGATGAATTGAAATAATTGGAGGGGCTAAATTTAAAATTTCTTTTTTTTTTTTTTTTTT
>NW_003852397.1:45255955-45381507 GCF_000181295.1 Otolemur garnettii | reverse complement strand
GCCTCTGCCTCCCAAGTAGCTGGGACCACAGGCGCCCACCACAATGCCCAGCTATTTTTTGGTTGCAGCCATCATTGTTATTTGGCAGGCCCAGGCTGGATTCGAACTCGCCACCTTAGGTGTATGTGGCTGGCACCTTAGCCACTTGAGCCACAGGCACTGAGCCTAAAATTTCTTAAATAATGCCAGCCCTCTTATAATGATGTCACATCCATTGCCCATACATGCGTAGTTCTATTCAACTATGATATTACTGCTAGTAATTAAATATTAGTAGTGTTAAATTATCTTCACATCAGTTCAATCTCAAAACTTAAAACAGAAATATTTTTTAAAGAGAATTTTTAGTTATCCAACAAAAAATCGTTTAAGACTGTACATTAAATTGATGTCTTTTTTCTTCTTCTTAGAAAGCTTTATCCAAGCGTCCTGGAGTATACCATATTATATGTTTAGGCTTACAAAATCAACCCAAACACTGAGGAAATAAATGTATCCTCAATGTATAATATATCAGAAACACTTAAGTTAGGCAATGGTTCCAAATTTCCATAATAATCTTCAAGTTTTTTTTTCCCATACATGACCGGATTTGAGCTAAAGGAAGGTATAAAATTTGACATTAACTTCCATGCCTGAGAAAGCAACGTAGGATAACTAATATTAGAAGAAAAGCTAAAATGCTTCCCCAGTGTCTTTCAAGTGTGAGGTCTTGGTGAGAAAGTGGCCTGTGAGGGTATTGAGACAGGAAACCCTACTTAGAATCACGTCATTGGTCCTTAGATCAACAGCACTGGAAGCCAGAGCACTCCTCCAATAGGAAACACACTCCAGGCTCCATTATTGAAACTGTGTACAAACAGATTCAAGAAAAGTTGAGTATGTACAATGCACATGGCCCCATCTAACTACCCATATGCCCTTCTCACATAGGAGACCCACTCACCCCAAAGAAGGAGAACCCAGCAAAACCCAAAGGACAAAGATGGCAAGGAAATACATTTATGTAATCCCTCCTGTTGACAGCCCAAATGATGGAAATCATATAAAAGAGACATATGCCCAAAAGGCATTTGATGAAATCCACCTTCTTTCCTAATTAAAATACTTTTTAAAAATTGGAATTGCAAATACCTTTATAATATCCTTAATGGTGAGAGAGTAGAAAAGTCCCCATTGGAAGAAAGATTAAAAAGTCAAGGATGAATGCTGGAAGTTTTAATCAAGTCAGAATAAGAAAATGAAGTGACAAACTTCTTTTAAGTTTCTTTTTTTAATTTTTATATTTTATTTCAGAATATTATAGGGCTTATATTCGTTTGGGTTACGTGGGAACATCTTTTCAAGGTTATTTAGCAAGATTTATTAAAAGGCTTAAAAATTATAACAGTTTCTTATTAACCAATTCCACGTCTAGGAAAAGCAATCAGGGATGTGTGAAACTATGTGGGTGACTGTCACAGTGAGAAGAATGGAACAAATGTATATGCTGAACAAAACCAAGTGGTAAAACAATAAATATTTATGTCTGTATATATTTGCATGTATGCTATTGTCTAGCTATCTGTTAAAATGTGCAGTCATTTAAAATATTACCCAAACTGCATAAGCATATGGATGATTGTTATTTTAAGGAAAATATACTAAATAACAGTATAATCTTTATTTTGTTAAGAAAATCTATGTCTATACATAGACACACACATAAAACAATGTTAAGAATGGTAAAACTACAAGTAAATTTTTACATTGTACTTTTCTATATTTTTCCAATCATTATCTAAAATAACCATGTGTATCTTCAGGGTAATAAGGGTCTAAAAATAAAATTAAAATTAAATAAACAAATGTGCCTTGTGAATTCTGAAGAAACAGTAGACGTTAAGGATCTATGTCAAGCTAGAGGTCTCTTATCAGCAGAATATATAGGGTTTAGGAAGCAGGAAATAATAAAGCTTCCTACAATAGATACCAGCTGAATACAGGAAAAGACAAGAAGGTACTATTGATGACGAGGCTTGGGAGTTCTTAGTGATCAAGGACAGGAATAACTGGAGCACACCCAAACACAAGATAACGGCCAGGCCTGTCCAGTGTCTGCTAAAAGAGCACGTGACAGCCGTTCCAGTTTAACTCCGCTCCAGAAATACAGCGTGCAGGATGCCCTGACAGGCCACACCATGGCATGTTGGACTGACTGGCTGCTGTCCTGCAGCTTCTGAATGTGCTTGGTGTGGACAAGATCTGAAAAGGACCAAGCTCAGGGAAGCATGTGAGGTACAGAGCAGGGATAGTGCCTGGCGCTGCGCTCATTTGTCTGAATGTAGGCCTTGGGACAACTCCCGCTAGGACCAAGGGATAGAGGGAGTCTGCAATGTGTCCAGCCCGTATGATTCCCTGATTATATTCACAAAGCAAAAACAAGGAAGGCCATGCCAAACTGCACCGTAAACGCATCATCCATCAGACTCTACAGATCCACATGCCTCGCCTAGTAGGAGAAAATGATGATGCTTCCAGTAAACACATCCATCTGTCGGGGCACAGAAAGCACCAGCATCGCTCTAACACGATGAAGAAGTGGAGGAAAGCCCGCGCAAATGGACGGGATCGTGCAGTCCGAGAAGAAACCGAAGAGAGAGGGGGCACCAAGAGGGGGACACCGCCCCCAAATGCCTGTTGCCCAGACAACAGATTAGGTCGCTCGGAAAGCTTCTCCAATTTTATGATCTTAAAGATCAAGACAAATTATTAACTCAGGAAAAGAAATACGTGTGTGTATCCATCTGTATGTGTGTTTGTGTGCGTGTGTGTGTATATATTTTAAAACTCTTTTAGTCCAGTTCATCATTTGTTCCCAGCCAACATAATTCTAAAGATCAAATTCAAGCTCCTCAGATTAAAAAAGGTGGGGCAAAAAGGCTAATATGTTTTCATAAAAGCAAGTTATATTTGTGAGTTATTAAAAATAACATGATCATTTTTACATTTTTGCACAGTTATCCAAAGCAAGTAACCTGTAGCCTGCACACGTAAGCTACATGTTTCTATGTACACCCCTTACATGTTAAAGCCCCGACATGTGTATCTAAAATCAGAGAGTTTTCTTACATGTAACGATGTGGAGCAGCGGTTCTCAACCTGTGGGTCGCAACCCACAGAAACTGTATTAAAGGGCCACGGCATTAGGAAGGTTGAGAACCACTGATGTTGAGCAAAGTTTCTCAGCCTCAGCACTTTGAACTGGACAATTCTTGGTTGTCAGGAGCTGTCCTGTGCTTTCCATGTGCTGAGCAGCTCCCAGCCCCCTGCCCACCAGGTCCTGTTAGCAGTCTCCCTCCCTGCAGTTGTGACAACCACAAATATCCCTGGGGAAGGCAAAACCTTATCCCCTCCATACACACACTCGAAAACCATATATCTAGTGACATTTTGACCCCTTAATGGGATATTTCAATGTCTGGAAATTACAGTTATTGAGGACTTTATAAAACTCAGACACTGAGTTGCTTAAACATAAATTTAAAGAGAATAACAATATGCTTTTTAGTTCTCTGCTGTGATTTAACCTAGTTTGAACAAAATTTAAAATTTACTAGAGGGTATGAAGAACAAATCTTTTATCATAAAAGTAAGACCATCTTATAAATTTTAGATAAAGTTTCAGTTATTTATTTGTATTCCCATGGTTTGCAAAAAAAAAAAAAAAAGGAGAAATATCCTAGAAGGCAAAAGTATAGAATCCTGTTGCTACAAATCACGCCATAATTAATAGATTTCTATTATGTTATAATAACCATATGTACATATTATGAATGGATTCAACACTGATGTTTCCATATCTCATTAGGCTGAACCCTATTAAACTCCTGTCCTACAACTACTTTGACTACCTCAAAGGCAAGGACAATGTCACATAGTTAAATCTCATATAAAATGGGGATACTAGTCATGTCAACCGTCGTGGGATTACTGGAAGGACCAAATGAAGGAATGTGAACAAAACACTCAAACACTCCAAGTGCACTGCAAATGTCATATAAATTTATTATTGTAACTATTTTTGCATAATACTCTTCCCTCCACATATTTGAACAAAGACGTTTCCTCATTCATATCTGAGTACACCCCTTTCCTAATTCCAACAGCTAGAACAATACAGGACACAAAGTAGATATTTAATAACTGTGGATGGATGGATGGATGGATGGATGGATGGATGGATGGATGAAACGGAGCTGAAAGGGACTTAAGATCACAGCACAGTGAGCCAGGAAGTCTCAAGAATTTGTACAAAGGAGATGGGCAATAAGATTGCAAGATTCAAATAGTTAGAAAAGAACAGGGAGAACCTTTAAATTCTGAGCAAGGGACTTGTAGAAGAAAAGGAAAATATTTAACGTTGGCCAGGGCCTCTAGCCTTAATAACTTGTATGCAGGAGGAAAAGTCCTCACTCTGGACTAATGCAATTCTCTAGGAGCCTCTATTTATGGGTAAAGCCCAGGTCAGATTTCAGACCCCACTTCCCAGGATAGTGCACAGCCCATACAACCATCCATAGCAGACCTACGGTGGCTCCTCAGGAGGCAGTAGCAGAAACCAGTGCTCAGGATCTGACTCTATTTCATTAAGCAAATACTCTCCTTACCACTCCCAGCAGCCACTCGCATTTACCTCTCCACTCCAGATCCTAAGCTTAGAGAACAGTACATCATACGGATTTAATCTCAGCTCTGCTGCTTGGGCAAGTTAAACTTAACCTCTCTATATTTTAATTTCCCCATCTGGGAAGTGGGGATGATGTGATATCTACCCCACTGATGCTATAACAGGTTGAATAATCATGTATGTGAGAGCCTCAGCACAGTGCTAGGCCCCGGGACAATACCCAGTGAGGGGTCCCAGGTACCATTCACCCTGCGAGATGATACCTACACGTCTAATATGAAGCACTTGAAAAGCTAGTTACTGAAAATGAAAATTACTCTTTATGTTGTCCCCTGGGGACAAGGATTATGTATTCTCGTGTTAAATAACTTATTTTATGAGTATAAGAAGTTGGTGCTACTTTTTTAGCCAACAAAACACCAATATTAGAACACTTTTGAGAAACAGAAACTGAGAGAAAGCCTTAAGATTTATTTTATCTGTTAAAAAACTGCATAGCTTCTTCTCTTGACCCTCAAAGAAACCCAGAAGATGGTTGAAATTATCATCCCCAATTTACAGATGGAGAAAATGAGGTTCAGAAAAAGGAGGAACTGGCTAGAGGACACAGAGAAGTAGTGGCAGAGCTAACTGAGCAGATGCAGATTTTGAGGGGTCTGAAGCTTGTACAGTAGATAACCAAGAAAAAGAATTCAATGTTGTGAACGCAAAATTAGATATAGCACATTGGAAGGATCCCGTACAAGTGAGAAGCCTTTTTGATCATTAATTTTATGTGTTAGCTTGACTGGGCCATGGACTGCCCAGGTAACTGATTAACATTATTTCTGGATGTGTCTGTGAGGATGTTTCCAAAGGAGATTAGCATTTGGATTGGTGGACTTAGCAAACGGAACTGCCCTCCCCACTGTGAGTGGGCATCAGCACTGAGTGCCTGGATGGAGTAAAAAGGTGAAGGAAGGTGGGATCCACCCTCCTTCTGCTGACTGTTCTCAAGCCTTTAGACTTAGACTGAAATATAGACCATCAGCACTACAGCTCTAGGACTTCCAACTACATGAAGGACCTCCCCAAGTCTCCAAGCTACAGACAGATTTTGGGATTTAGCTTCCACAACCAGTGCAAGCTAATATTATAAATCTCTCCCTCTCCCGTTCTCTCTACATATATATCTTCTAGGAGATCCCTGACTAATAGAGCCTTTAAGCTTCAAATTTTATTTACTATGAAACAATTTGTCCTCTGACTGAGGTTAGAATTCATTCATTGCATTCAAATGCAGTATTTATGAAGCAAGTAGGCGGGGCACTATGCTGTGTTCTACAAGACACAGTCCTGAAAGCATCCTCCCATCTTCCCCAAATCTTGGGGTCTGAGAGGTCAGCTGGGGTCAACTACAGTACCTAGTTCTTCAAACACCACCTACGTACTGCTGTGAAAGGTATTTTGTAAATCTGGTTAATGTCTACAATCAGCTGCCTGCAAAGGAAATTACTCTCATAATGTCAGTGGGCCTCATCCGGTAAGTAGAAGTCCTTAAAAGCAAAAACTGAGGCTTTTCAGAAAAGAAAACATTCTGCCTCAAGACTCCAGCATCAATTCCTGCCTGAGTTTCCAGCCTGCCGCGCTGTCCTACGGGTTTTAGATCTGCCAGCCCCCAAATTATGAGCCAATTCCTCAATTCTCTATATACATATATAAATACAAAAAGACTTCATATTTATAAATACAGTGATACACTTTTATAAATGACATATGTGTATGTGTATCTCTCTCCCTGCAGTTGGACCCCTGAACGACATGGGTTTCAACTACACAGGCCAGCTTAAACATGGAAGTTTCCCAATGACAATTACACTGAATGTGCCTGCTCCTCCCGCCTCCCCTTCTAACTTCTCCACATCTTCGCCTCCGCTACCCCTGACAGCAAGACCTGCCCCTCCTCTTTCTCTTCTGCCTATTCAATGTAAAGACAATAAGGATGAGGACGTGTAAGATGATCCACTTCCACTTAAATAGTAAATATATTTACTTTAGGATTTTTTTAACATTGTCTTTTCTCTAGCTTAGTTTTAGTAAGAAATACATATACCAAGTATGTGTTAATCAACTGCCATGTCACCAGTAAGCTGCCAGTGAACAGCATGCTGCCTAATAGTTAAGTCTGGGGGAGAATAAAAAATTATGTGTGAATTTTTGAATGCCAACAATTGGTGCTTCTAACTCCTACATTGTTCAATAATCAACCATGTATGTGTGCATATATGTGTGTGTGTATGTATGTGTGTGTGCATGAGTAAATATGTGTATATAAGTGTATGTGTGTGCACATATGTATATATATACATATACACATGTATACAGTAAATATTTAATAACTATACAGAGTGGCCAACTGTGCAGTTTGGGATGAAACATCTCGACAGGAAGACAGTTGATGCTGTAATTCAACCCATGCTCCACTCACGAAACCATGTGCCCTGGAAAGAAGCTCTCTCTGATCAGAGGACTGGGGCTATTAAATAGCTATTTTCAACTCCACACAAACTTCATGGCCACCCTGTATATATATTTGTATGTGCGTATGTGTGTGTGTATGTTCATATATGAGTGTGTGTACATATCACTTATTGTTTCTATTTCCCTGGAGAACCCCAACTTGTCCTCCTCCAGGGATCAGATATGGTCTACTCTCAGCAGTTCTTTATGTGCCCCATATTGTTTCAAAACACTTTAAGCCCATATTTAAAATCTCGTTAGGTTTCACATCAAAAATTAGATTGTCCAGTTTCCTTTGAAAATACTGAGATTTGGAGTTGGGTACGGCCCCCTTTAGAAGCTCACCTATCCGCCCCCATCACATCCTCCTTTATCTTAGCAGCCTCCTCCTTTCCTTAAAGCTACCCACTTGAACCCTATACTCCATCAGTTTGGGAAGATATAAAAGCATTTGAAATCACACTACAAGCCAAGAGACAAGAAAGACTGGCTGCATGAAGCTGCTAGCCTGTGGGCTGGACTCAGACCCCAGGAAGGCCAGGCACTGTTGTCTTCAATCTTCCTACTCCTCATATCCCAGCAGGAGCTCAATGAGGACTTGGCTGATTTGTGCCCCTGCTCTCCAGCCCCTTCATTAGTCATTAGCAGAGCCCAACAGGATATGCACACGGAAAAGACATAAACTATTCATCTTTCTAATAGTTAGCAGTTCTCACAACAGAGTCACTGAGAGCATGAATTGAAGAATCTTAGCTGAGAAGGCAATTAGGGATTCTGTGGGGCTTTTGCTTTTAAACTCCTTCTAGCTCACCTACATTAGGATGGTGCTAAAAACTTGTCATTAGTAGGAGATGCTTTTAAAGTTAATATCTAGCAGAAAGGACAGACTGTTAATGAGTTATCCATATGATTATGAAACCTGAAAATAATAGCAAACTGCTCTCAAGTGTAGAGATCGCAAAGCTGGGTGACAGAAGAGGAAACTGGTTTTCATACCATGACAGATCTACACTTGAGCAATAGGCTTAATAAAAGAAGGCACTGTGTCCCCATCCCATTCCCTTTCTGTTGTTACTGATCATAGAACACAGCAATAGAATACTGAATTTACTGCCATGGCGACTACTAAACTATATGGTGCTTATATGCAAATTAGATACAGGTGGCCTCTCTGGACAGAGAGATTACAGGAGATGCCTGTAATCAACAGATCAAACAGGAGATGCCCGTTTGTAGGGAAGAAAAGCCCCAATCCTCTGATCAGACAGAGCTTCTTTCCAGGGCACATGGTTTGGTGAGCAGAGCATGGGTTGAATTACAGCATCAACTGTTTTCCTGTCTAGATGTTTCATCCCAAACTGCACAATTGGATCCAGAAGTCCTACTGCGAGATAACATATTGTAGTTTCTTGTCTACAAATAAGATTCAGAAGGAAGGAAAGAAAGAGAAAAGCCAGTTCTCTAGATGGGGAGCTGCTCAACGTATTCAGTTGACCGACTCAGACACTAAAATCATTTATTCATCTGTTCATTCAACAAACAATGATTGAGCAGCTAAGGTTCTACTTAACGAGGACTAAAAGTTGTCTCAGACACAATCCCTAAAGAAGCTGAAGGATGTGTCAACAAGACACAAACTTGGCCAGAGTAATGGCTTCAGAAAAACATTCAGAAGACTAGGATCACTGTTGAGTGGGAGGGGTCCTATGTTTCAGGCACCTGATACTTACCCTTTCTATATTTCATACCTAAAAGAATTTCTGAAGGCTCTTCCTGCATAGATACCACTTAAAAGGTTCAACACTAAAACACTAAACTACACTACCACTTAAAAGGTTCAACACTAAAAGGAAAACCATTATATCATTTTTGCAGGCACCTATTTCCTTAGAAAGCCCATAGAGAAGACAGCTAATTTAAAAAGAGGTAGGCATTAAAGTCCAGGACTACTCAATGACAAACGTTCCCTAGGATCAGTGAGTGGTTCTATTAGTAAACAGGAAAGATTCATTTCTCGTTCTTGTGGCAAGCCAGATATAGAAAGGTTTGTGTTTAATTCATGAATTCAAGGGGAAAATATTTTAAAAGTTCAATCTTGAAAATATTTTAAGGGTTCAATTCTGTATTTTTACTTACTGTATAATCTCAAGAACCAGAAATTGGCTTTTAACTGCTCTAAAAATTCTCCAGATTAAAAGTGGCAACCATCACACAGTAAATTGTATCCTCTTTTACAAGGATAACTCTGGCAGAACCACAAGGAGGGGTATTGGTAATAATAGATAATGGTAGTTTAGCCACTGAACATATGCCAGGCATTCTCCTACTTGCTGTGCTATATTAACTCAATCCTTAGAGCATCTCCTTTTTTTTTTGAGAAAGAAAATCAGGTACAGAGCATTTATGTCATTTGCCAGGAACACAGAGATAACTAGTGGTAAAGCTGAGATCTGGACCAAGGCTATTTGGCCCCCGAATCTGGCTATCAACACCACACGTTATTACCTCTATAATAACATAGAGTCATCTTTCTATCCTACTTACCACATGGAATTATAGCCATCAGCTTGAGGGCCCAGGGCATTATGTGTTCCTTGAGGACAAAAATATCCAGTCACTAGCATAGGACCTGCTACATATGAGGCACCCAACAAATATTTGCTAAAAAGATGAATGAATTATGCTCATGGCTCTATTTTAAACTATGCATAGCCCCTACCAAAAGAAGTTACCACATGTATCACAGGAAACAGGCAAAAAAACTAAGTGAAACACAGAAGTTGAGAGTAAAGAAAATTCTAAGTGGGCAAAAAGAAGGCAGGTGAAAAGCCTTGAGGAATCGCCCAAGATGTGTAAGGAGGATCACTCCATGGCTCACGCTGTTCATCCCAGAAGCAGGAGGCTGACAATTAAGAAGGGGGCAAAACCTTTTACATGGAGATACCGAAGGGGCAAGGAAGAGGAGCAGGAAAGGAAGTTGCAAAGTTCCCTTCTCTGAACACCCTGCCAAGTGATCCCTCGGCAGTTTGTTGTAATGATGTTGTAAGAAGCCAGCAAGGTCTAATTCTATAACAGTCGAGAGAGAGTGAGAGAGAGAGAAAGAGAACAGGTGGGCAGGTAAAGGCAGGGAGAATGAATAGCAGCCTTCAGGAGACATGGCCTGTAAATGAAAGTAACTGAAACATTGAAAACTAGAAGATAAAACTTTAACCATAACACACAGACCAAGAAACCTAAGAAACAATTCAGAGAAGTACAGAGAACATAATCAAAACCAGTTAGTACAATCAAAACACAATCACAAATTGCTTGTGCTAATGCAAATTTTTTTTTCTGCTCTGCTCTCACGGAAGATACAAAAATCCATCCAAAAACTACCTTTCATTCTTTACTGCCTAAAGAAAGAGTAGGTTTTGGCTTGTAAAGCTTTATAAGGAGTTATAAAGGCAGAAAATGAAACATCATATCCCAAAGAAAGAAAGGAAAGAAATGCAATGTCTTCTCCATGAAAAAAAACAAGTAGGATGTAGCAAGAAGTTAATGAAACTTAATTGTAATTATCACAGTCCTACCTATCAATTCATCCATTCTTTAATACCAGACCTAAGCACAGCAACTTCTCCCAAGTTCCACTGGAAGATAAATTAATAGCGACACAGCCATGGCCTTCTGGCTGCAGACGTGCCCTTGACTACAGTAATATCAGCCTGTCACCAGTGTTATGTCCAGCCACTCTTGCCATCAAACAATTCCTTTCCAGAAAGTAGCCAGGGTGATTAAAAACAAATTCATTATGCCAACCTTGTTGAAATACTCCCATTGTATTTACAACAAAATCCTTACCTCACACTTATTTTATAGACAAAATTGTGATTACATACACTATTTGAATCAACATAACCATATTTATTTTCTCGTTAGAGAGATCTACCTGGGAAGCAAAATCACAACCACAAGGCTGCCTGGTGACCATGGAGTCTGAGCAACAGTGAATTGTTGACATTCTTCTACAGACTGGCTCCTCCTTTTCTTGCTCACCTTCCACGACTCCAGTCCACAGGTCCCTTCCTGTAACTCATACACACTTGGGAATTTTACACCAGCAGCCTCTCCACTCTGACAAGCCATTTCCCCAGATCTCCCTGACTCTTCTCAGCATTCAGAATGGGCCTCTCTGCCCATTCCCTCCCTCTGTTAGCACATCACCCCGTTTCGGGTCTTGGGTCTTGGGTAATTTTATTGTCACCTTCTAAAATTATCTGATTCAATTTGTTTACTTCTCTATTGTTGCTTTATCTGTAAGGTTCCACAGAAGAAAGAGATGATTACCGACAACCCAGGCAGTTTGATGATCACCTAATAAAGGTGATCATACTCAGTATACTCAGTAGAAAGCCCATAGCTGCTGGCTCATTATCTGCAGAGTGTGGAGAAATCACGGGGATGGTGCAGTCCCCAGGGTCTAGGAACAGTGAGGGATGTTAGTACCCGTGACCCATGGGGACATGGGAAGGAGCAGACGCTGGCACGTGGAGTGGAAAGGGGTTTTGTATTGCATGGACCACTGGTAGGAGCTGTGATCTTCAGGAGCTGATTTAGCCAATCCAAAGAAACCCCAACGCGAGGAAGCTGAAGAATAAATGACCTAAAACCCATCCTCTCCAACAGCAGCTCCCCACTGCTAAGCCCAACAAGCAGCACAGGGCAAGGAATCTGTTGATGAAGGCCAAGGATTGGCAATTTTATTTTTAAAGGGCCAGACAGTAAATGCTTTACGCTTCTCAAGACAGAGGGTCTTAGCCTAGGCAACATAGTGAGACCTCCGCCTCTGCAAACAAAAGACATATATACCCAGATGGGGTGGGGCATCCCCGTATTCCTAGCTACTCAGGAGGCTGAAGCAGGAGGATCACTTGAGTCCAGAAGTTTGATGTTAGAATGAGCTATGATACACTGCATTCCAGTCTGGGTGATAGAACAAGACCCTATCTCTAAAAAATTTTAAACAAAGAAAAAGAAAAAGAAAATATTTTAAAAAAGAAAAGACAGGCTCAGCGCCTATAGCTCAACCGGCTAAGGCGCCAGCCACGTACACCTAAGGTGGCGGGTTCGAGTCCCCAGCCCAGACCCGCCAAAACAACAATGATGGCTGAAACCAAAAAAAAAAAAAAAAAAAAAAAATGGCCAGGCGTTGTGGTGGGCACCTGTGGTCCCAGCTACTTGGGAGGCGGAGGCAGGAGACTCGCTTGAGCCCAGGAGTTGGAGGTTGCTGTGAGCTGTAATGCCACGGCACTCTACCCAGGGGGACAGCTTGAGGCTCTGTCTCAAAAAAAAAAAAAAAAAGAAAAGACAGGGTCTTTTGGCGGCTTCTTAGTTCTGCTATTTCAGGGCAGAAAGCAGCCACAGACAATATTAAGTAAACAGGTGTGGCTGAGTACCAATAAGACATTATTCATGAGCACTAAAATTTGAGTTTAAAATAATTTTCACATGTCATAAAATAGTCTTCTAATTTTTTTTTCATCTATTGAAAACTACAATGGCCCATCTTAGCTCATGGGCTATATTAAAATAGGCACCAAGCAAGATTTGGCCTGTGGGCAGTAGACTGTGGGCATAAACCATTCAGGTCAGCCTTCCAGGACACAGCGAAGGCTGAGAAGGGTAGATGAAGGATCCTAATGACAAACAGAAGACATATAGCACCTCTGTCTTCCCACATTCAAACATAAATACCAGGAAAGCACATTGTATGGGGCCTTGAATACATTAAGTGCTCAATAAAAATTTGAATGACTCATAACATGCATTTTCTGATTATTTCTTTATTTGGTCAAAATCAGTATAACTATTGAGACCCCTTCTGGCCTCAGTCAACCGCATTCCCTGAAAATATGTCTGGGGGCATGATCACAAGGCATTTTACAACCTGACAAATCAAGCAGCAGATCTGGAGTCCTCAAATGATATACAGAGGGAGGAGGAGGGTGCAGGCATCCGAATATACTGCCCAGCAGGACTCCAAGGCACTTCATCCAAAGTTTCATCCTAGTAAGAATGATACAAAAGGAGAAAAAAAAAAAGAATACTTTCCTTTGCCTTAAGCTGAAGACAGCCGCGGGACTTAGCCTGAAGGCCTCTAGATGCTTGACTATCGATTCACCTTCTAATCAAAATGGATAAATGCGCTCACTTCGGCTGCAGTTAGACAAAGAATGCTGCACACAGGTAGGCAGTTCCTGTAAAAGTTTAGGCCTTCCAGATCTTGAGCATATGCATTCTTTGAGGGCCTGGGAGAAGGCTGCTGTTATTTAGTCCCAGCCTCATCCCACGCAGGAAACCCGAAATCCATAGTGATTTTGCAAATCTCTGTGCAGATAAATAAGAAGAATCTATTTCTGGAATTTAAAGAAGTGAAAAATTGACATGCCTTGACTTACACCATATTAAAAACTAATGGATTTTTAATCTATTTTTAGGATTTTTAATAACAATAACACTTTTTAACACATGTGTGCCATGTTACTGTTCTTAGAGCTGTGTGTTTCTGTGTGTGCGCATAGCATCTTCTCATCAAAAATTATAAGGTAAGAATTATTATCATTCCCATTTACAAATGGGGAAATGGAGGCACAAAGTGGTTATTCTGCCTATAAATAAGTAGCAGGCAAGCATGTGAACCCAGGGAGTCCGACTCGTAGCAATTACACTATTCTGTCTCTACACTAAAAAAATCAATCCACTAAAATCTATACCTAAGAAATGCATGTAGTTCAAAGTTCACAGGGAAAGTGACCTTATTCCTTGACTGAAGAGTTCGTAGTCAAGATTCAATACAACAGGTAAACAGAAAGCTAAACAGACTGTACATCATGTCCTAGCAGAATTACCTTCACAGCTGAGTGCAATTGGCCAAGCGCTTATTCATGTCTACTTTGCATCCCAAAAGAATGCGAGGTACCTCTGGGAAGACAACACAATGTGACAAGGGCCCAATTATAAGAGGAACACATGTGAAACAACCTAAGAATCACCAAATGCCAAGAACTTTTCTGTTTCTTTTCTGAAAAAAATTAACCCTCCTTAGTACCAGGTGAGGCCAAAAACTTTTCATTCGTAAGAAGTTTGAATGAAATGGTTCCCAGATAGGATAATGAAGACGGTTACAATTAAAAGCCACATCATTACCTATGAAATATTTCTCCTGTATACATTTTAATTAAGTTCAGGGACTTTTTTGGCAATAAGCTGTTAGCAAATTGAAAAAAAAAAAAAAAAAAAAGACTGTTGAAACCAAAGTCCTATATCAATAAGCCAAAAATGAATGAACTGCTTATTCTTTAGCAACCCAAGTCAATTAATTCAACCCACTGACACTGAATTGCATCTTCACTCTCCTTTAAAGAGTCATAAAATTGTTTCTGAGGAAGCGAGCTGAAGCAGAAGAGTTTAAATGAAGGCATGAAAATGACAGCATTGTGCATGCTCTCTCTGCACTGGCGGGTGAGGGTCATATACAGGACTGGTAAAGGAAGGTGCATCCTTGGAATGCAGAGAGCCAAAGATATTTGGCATCAGGTCCCTTTACTCCCTGGATCCCAAAAGAGGGCTTCCTGTTTACATGTGGGAGGCCCTGGCTGTTTCAGTGGGTCCTTCAGAGCCCTGTAGGGGTGGAATAGCCTCCTCCAGACTGCCCTCATGTTCCCTGTTCTTCCTTTGATGAATCTAGCCAGAGCTTTGCCACTGTCCTTCAGAGATGCAGCCCTGAGTAACAGAACTCTAAATTAACAAGTATGCATTGTGCTGTGGCATCTCTCTTCATATCCACTCACCCACCCTTCCACTCATTCTCTTTTTTCTGATTTCGATGCAACTGGCTCCCTTTTCTCCTGGCCTCTAGAAACTTCAGTATCCTCAACAGACTTTCTTCCAATTCCTAGGGGATTGTTGTCTCAAGGGTGCAATGGGTCCACAGGCATGATCACACATGTCACAGGAGAGACGTGCCCTCATGTGGCAGCACTTTCAGCTCTGTGCCACCCTGTCACAGAACTGGGCCACTATGAGCCCTCCAACCACACTACTAGTGTGCGGCAGACTCTGCTCACAACTTCAGCATGCACCCACACAGACAAATTTGATATTAGACTTCTTCATATTGTATTATTCAGGGTTCTCCAAAGAATCAGAACCAAAAAAGATTTATATGCATATATGCACATATGTATCCTATATATAAAATTACACAATATTATCTATATGTTGGCCACCTCTTGCTAAAATTTTGTAATAAATATTTTATTAAGGGGCATTTAGATACATGTCCCATTTTCCTTATGTATGGTGACTTAAGAGGCAAATTTTAGGACACCATACATATACGTGTGTAAATAATCAATAGTAGGAATTAGCTCAAGCAGTTGTGAAAGCATAGAATTCCCATGATCTACTGTCTGTAAAATGGAAAAACAAAAAAGTCACTCAAGTCACTCACACTAATTCAGTCCAAGCCCAAAGACTTGAGAATTGGGGTGGGGGGAGGGAGGCAGGTAGTGGCATAAGTCCCAGTCTAAGTCTGAAAACCTGAGAACCAGAATCCCATGTCCGAGAGCAGAAGATGGATGTCTCAGCCCCAGCAGAGAGCAAACTCACCCTTCTTTTGTCTTTCTGTTCTACTCAGGTCCTCAATAGATTGGATGACACCGACTCACATCACAGAAGGCCATCTGCTTTACTCAGCTCACCAATTCAGATGCTGATCTCTTCTGAAAACACCCTTATAGACACATCCAAAAATGCTTTACCAGCTCTCTGAGCAGTCCTTAGCCCAGTCAAGTTGACACATAAAATTAATCATCACAAGTCCATTTATTACTAATTTGCCACTTACATACATATCCTTAAAGCATACCGAATCTCTGAATAAAGACAATAACATCATAATTTCCCCTAACATGATACACCTATTCTGTATACCAAAAATGCCACCTAGCTCTTCCCCAAAGGAGATAAAGTGCTTGAGTGATGTTAACTCTTGTCCTGATGCTTATAACTTAAATACTATGATATAAAAGTGACAATACTCACATACAGTATGTTGATATACCTTATGTTATATGATAAGGGAATAAGAGAGGAAAGAAAACAAGGTTATGTACAATTTACTTAATATATGTATATACACATATTTTGTGTATATGAGTGTCCATAGCAAACAAAGAAGAAATATATGTATATACACATATTTTGTGTATATGAGTGTCCATAGCAAAACAAAGAAGAAATAATAATCACAGTCCTCATAATTATTATTACTCATAATAATTACAGTCCTTGTTTTGTACCTGGTTGCATGGTCATAGTTGGTTGTAACTACCTTCTTGTATTACCCACTCTATATTCTTTGCCTTCTGCAAGTGCCTCATCTAGTTATGTTTCTTTACATGGTAGGTAACATAGACCTCCATATTTTAAGGGTCTGGGCCATCAATAGTCTTTCTTGGATTTGTTGCCATAGTTCTCCATTAACCTTAATCACAAAGTAGGATAGTACTAAGAGATGTTCTAAGAAGCATCCATATTTCAGACATCATCTTCCTCACTGCCACTGCAGAGTAGTAATGTCCCCTTGGCAGTCAAGATCAATGACCCTAGCTACACCATAACTCCATTCTTTGCCTATTGGTTTAGATGCATAAGGAACCCAAAGTGGCCAAGTGGTAACCCGAACTCAGTTCAATGCAATCACTGTTTTGTCCCCTGACAGAAGCATTCTTCCCTCTGAAACTAAAACCCCTAGGTCAGCAAGGCATAAAGCTTTGAGACTAGGATTCAAAAATGTTGCTAGTGGGTCACCAGGAGTAACAATGAGTGGTGTCATTCCCATTTCTACCCCTTGATTCCTAGACCTCGGTCTTGGCTAGGAGAGAATCAGTGCCATATAGTGGATGCTGATGCAGAGTATTTATAGCCTTCTGTGGAAACTTTCCCAGCCCTGCAAGGTACTGCCACACAACTAGCTGGCACTGTTTATGAATTAAAATACTTCTCAGCCAACTTAACTCTGGGAATGTCTTCCTGGCCACCTATCCTTGTAGACTCCACTATCCCATCATGTTGTCTATCTCATTCAGGTCCTTCTGCCCATTCCTCTCTCTTCCCTCTTTTATCTATTTCTCCCAAAACCATTCTTGTTCATTGGGTGTATAAATATAATTTAGCTATTGGTTTAATGTTTTCATTACAGACTTTGCCTCCATGACTTCAGCTATCTCTATATTTTCCTAAATGAAAATAGTTTCCTACTTTCTAGTTTCCCATTTTTCTAAGTTCTATCCTAGAACTTTGGTACCAACTATTAAAATAAAGATTTTTTTTCATCTACTACACATACATTAATATTATACTAGTATAAATATATATAAACATTTACGGTATTCTAAAAAGGATATATAATTATTTTAGTAATAAAACATATTAGCATTCATTTTGTTTAACATAAATAAAAGTGCCATAAAGTTATGTTTATATTCAAAATATATATTTCTTAATATGACAAGGCTCAGCTTGTTTTTAGGAAAATAGTTAAATGTTTCATATTAACAGGAATTTGCACAAGTGCTGCAAAATTCACCTATGTAATTATTTCTCATTTTAGAAAGAAGCTTGCCACTGCTGAGCTCAGGCCTGAATTCCAGAGCAATTTTCCTTCTATGGATATGCTGTCTCTGTGGATCACCTGAAATAATGGTCCCTTTGCCCTGCCTTTCCTGGGCCTCCGATGACAGTGGCCTCCTCCCCCATCCACCATTCAACTGTGTTAATGACTCTCCATGTAATTTTGTAAACATACAACAGAGCATTAAACACATCATGAAAGACGTCTTCCCAACGAAAGGATCCTATCATCCTCCTTTCACCTCATCAGGCTTTGTTCCCATCTCTCTGTGGGGTTTTTAATTCATCTGGCTGAACCCAGGAACAAACATTTTAAAGTCCTGAGAACTGCATTCATGTTGCAGAAATTATGAAAATTCTGGCTCACAAGAAACAAGCAAATAAACATTGCTATTGAAGAGCAGAGATAAATATGCATTAAATAAGTTTTGACCCAAATAATAACGCATGTTTAGCATTAACTTATTGGGTTTTGCTAAGTATTTACAAGAGACAAATAATCTTCAGTTAATTATAATACAGTGACCTTGTTTTCAGAAGCACATGGCACTCCATGCAAATAAATAATAAATAAGAATCAGCAGAATCCGAAGTGTTTTAAGTGTTGCCACTGACAGAGCCAGAGTACAAGGAGAAAATTCAACATGGAAGCAGTAATCATGGCAGCACAGCTGGGCTCAGAAGCAAAGAAGAATGGAATATTTATAAAATAACTTTTGCTGGCCCCATACATGGGCTCAACTCTAGAGTTCATAACTATAAATCCAAAATAAAATATGATCGTGAACTCACTCCAGTATGCCTATCTGAGATGTGAAATGGCCTATTTCCAATTCCCAGGGGGAGCCAGCATCTGACATGTATTAGATATTTTATCACAGAGACTGAAACTAAGCATAACAACTGAGTTCAAGTATATAATTTCCTAAGAGTTCTAAAATTTGGCAGAGGGAATTTTTCCTTTTTACCATGGGAAACACAGTTCACTACCAAGAGAAACCCATTTGTGAACAGGCCCAAGTCTTGATTATAAGTCAGACTCTTAAGAAACATCTAAATAAGACACTAAATATATCAATGCAGATGGTCTCATTCGGTCCACAAATCTCAAGAGAGAAAACTCTAGCCCATTCGTGGAAACTGCATCTCCTGTAACGTGATGGAGACCTGACGTTGAGTGCAACTGATCTAGCATTGATATCTGTACGAGAAGTAATTTTTTAGTTGAGTTAGGATGATGGTAGACTGTAATAGGGATACTGCAATAGGATTTTGAAATAGGAATTCTATAGTCATTTATTGACACAAATCCACGTAATTCTTGACTTGTAGCAATACAAAATATTCAATATTTTTTAAAATGCAGTCCTTCCTAAGCAAGATTCCTATTGACGTCAATGGATCCTCTAAAATTGAAATTATTCTATGGATATTTCCATACAGATTTTAACATAGTAATAGAAAGATCATTAGGCCTTTAAAAATTCCCCATGATTATACTGGTAACACAATGCTCACCACAATTTTCTCTTTCATGTGTTTCGAGGGATGCTAGGAAAGTTTCTTTTTAATCATTTATAAGATTTCACATGTCTATTGCACTAACATCTTTCATTTTAAAAGCATACCAGAAACTGTTCCAAAATAGTGAAGATTATGCACTGAAATATAAAACTTTATTGGCAAAATTAAAACAGGTTCCCTGCAAATATGCGAACAATTAAAACACACTTCCAGTAAACGTCTAGTTTATGCACAAACATGGACTACTTTTTACAGTAATGACTCTTTTCCTCAGAGCTCTGAGTCCGGAAAGTTTGCCATGTGGGACAGATAGGAATTTGGCAGGGCTGTTTACTGATTTCTCCCAAGTGCTTACAAATAGCTTCTGTGTTTGATCAGCAGCTTTCTCCTGCATTAACAGGTGTTAGGCTGGGAAGGATTTAAGGAAAAAGGAAATGGTGCCGTCACAGGATGGTAGAGTTTTGGGTTTGGGAAGTGGTGCTGCCTCTAAGGTACACACAGCCCGCTAAGCGGGGAACATCAGCTCTTTCCTTTGCTGTTTTCTCAAATCTTCACATTTGGCTTTCTCCTTCCTTTAGCCATATGGGGTTGGCTAGCATAAGGTCAAAAACAGAGAGTTTTTACAGAACTCTGGCAGGGCTTTCTTTTTGTAAAAAGAAACACAAGAAAATAAACCTTCCAAATTAGTGGAGAAAGAATTTTTCAATCAATGCTGCCTAGAAATGGGCTAATTTTGAGAAATAAAGAATTAAAGTTTCTCTTCATACCACATACTCAAATTTCAGGCAGACTGAAGAAATAAGACATCACTGATGGACCACAGGCAAATATTTAAATTACTGGGGAGAAGATTTTCCTAAGGAAGAAATGCTAAGAAAGGAATAGGAAGAAAAAAAATCTTAAATTTTTTTTTTGAAGAACGCAAAAACAGAGTTATTTTACTACTAAAGTGTAATTGTAATATCTTTGTACTTATAGAAACTTTATACTCTCACATGTGATAATTTAGAAACCACACAAAAGTAAAAACAAGAAAAAGTTTTAAGTTACCTACTGTACTTTAATGTGGTTTGAAAAAGAATAAAACCCTAAACTCCAGGCATGGGCCACAAAAGCCAGCCCAAAGCCAATGAAGACTTGCTATTCACCTTGGCCATCGTGAATCCTCCAGGGCTGGATGCATGACCCAGTCAGAGACAGGAAGGCCGCTCAGACTTCTAGAAAGGAAAATCTCACTCCTCCAGACAGCCTTGATGCCATGTCTGGCAGCCATCTGTGACCAGAAAGGGAGACACCGTAGGAGAAGAGAGCAGAGAACAAAGCCAAGAGATAAGGAGAAACCAAAGCCTGATCTAAGCCCTGAAGATATCTACGATTAAAATCAGTCCTACCCTGGCACTTCTGCTCATGAGAGCCAATACATTTTATTTTTCTCGAATTGGTTATGTTGGGTGTTCTACCATTTGCAAATTTTAAAAGCACTACCACATTCATTTGCATTTAGAGGATTAAAAGGGCCTCCATGAAATTAGGTTTCTAACAATCCACATCTCTTTCTTACCTGTAGGTTTAATTTTCTTAGCTTAAACTTATCAGAGCTCCATTTCTGCAGCTGTAGGGTCACACCCTGATACATCTAAATATTAGAACAAGAGAAGTTACTTGCAGAAAAGTTATGAAGATAAAAGAATGATGAACGGCAAAGCCATAGCCACACTCTACAAATTATCGACAAGGGTACAAAATTTGGGGATATATGCAGGAATTCCTACTGTAGCTTGGAGTTTGACCCATTTCCTCATCTGACTTTAGACACTGGGCTGTAATACAACCTGTGTCTTCAACAGTTCACTTCACACTCTCACTGTAGGAATCTCCAATACCCACAGCTATGGCTGGATGAATTCACAATTGGCAATCACCTACTAGATGAAAAGAATCGAAGAAATCAGCTCTAACAAAACTATGGTATTTCACAACTTCTGTTACCAGCCAGATCCTAATCATTGTTTTGAAGAATGAGTAATTATGCACTGCAGGTGCCGCATCAATCAATCAGCAACATGAATTTATTGACCTCCTATTATGTACCCAGCATTACAAAAAATGCTCTCTGAATTATAATGGATATTAACACTGTATTAAAATGTCAAAGTTATCTTTGCAGCACCTCAAAGAGATGTGTGGGAAACACCACACAGGCCTGTCCACTGTATCCATCAACTACACAATCATGGTTTGACACCATCCATGGGTATTAACCACCAGATTTCATTGCTGGAGAAAAAAAAATGACACAGTTTTATAGTTATATTATTGTGTATGCATCTGTGTGTGTGTGTGTGTGTGTGTGTGTACATTAAGGGTAGTTTTCAAATGCAGAAAATAAGAAAAGACGAAGACACTAAGAGACACTCATACTGTATAAGGACCACTGTGAGTTGTTTTCACAGATGTTAACATAAATTGCAGTATAATTTGTTCTTTATTGTCTCTCTTGCTTTTTTGGCAAACAAGAGGTACAGAAGAAGAAAACTGGAAGGCAAAATAGCACCATGCCACTGAGAAATTTTCAACACCTCCTGAGGTTGTGGCCTGCCACAAGAAGGCAACGTTTAGAACACCAAAATGCCAGAAACACAGCAGTTGCTATGCCACAGAAGATGTTCCAAACCTATGACGGAGAGCAAAGAGAACTAAAAGGGTTATTGAAGGATTACTGAAGCTTAAAGGAAAATTAGCATAAATGGAAGTCCTTGTTAATAGCAGCTACTCCTAAGTGAACGCTGTATCTACAGTAGACAGTTACTGGCTGACTGCTTTGGCTACTCAGCATCCGATGCAGTCTTCAGTTCTGATGGCAATACAAAGCCAGGTGCACCCCAATCCACGTGAAGGACAGTCAAGTAATCCAAGCTTTAGTCACTGAATACTTCACTGTAACTTCTAATCTTGAGCAAAGCACCTAAGAAACACCTCCTGCAGGATGCTAAGAGCTGCCTGTCCCTGATCTACAGCTCTGCGTCAGTTCAGTCTCCCACCCATTCTATTTATTTATTTATTTTTTATTTTTTTATTAAATCATAAAGACATAGATCATGTATACATTAATGCATTTATGAGGTACAATGTGCTGATTTCATATAGAATTAGGAACACTTACACCACACTGGTTAATATATACCTCATCTCATTTATTTAATGATCGTGTTAAGACATTTATACTCTATACTTAATAGATCCAACATGTACCCTTACATTATGCAGTACAGGTGTGATCCCACCATTCACCCTCCCTCAATCTGACCTCCCCCTGCCTTCCCATCCTCCCCTCCTCTCACTTACATCCTGGGCCATAGTTATCATCTATTCTTCATATGAAAGTGTGAGTGATTGTAAATTGGTTTCATAATAGTACTGAGTACACTGGACATTTTTTCTTCCATTCTTGAGATACTTTACTAAGTAGGATATGTTTCAGCTCCATCCATGTAAATGTAAAAAAGATAAAGTCTCCACCTTTTTTAAGGCTGCATAGTATTCCATGGTATACATATACCACAATTTATTAATCCACTCATGGGTCTATGGGCACTTGAGCTTCTTCCATGACTTGGCTATTATGAATTGAGCTGCAATGAACAATCTGGTGCAAATATCTTTGTTACAAAGTGATTTTTGGTCTTTTGGATATACACTAGTAGAGGAATTGCAGGATCAAACAGCAGGTCTACTTTTAGATTCCTGAGTATTCTCTATACGTCTTTCCAAAAGGAACATATTAGCTTGCTCTCCCACCAGCAGTGCAGAAGTGTTCCCTTTTCTCCACATCCAGGTCAACATCTGTAGTTTTGGGATTTTGTTATGTGAGCCACTCTTATTGAAGTTAGAAGATATCTCAAAGTGGTTTTGATTTGCATCTCTCTGATGATTAAAGATGATGAATGTTTTTTTTATGTCTGTAGACCATGGGCCTATCTTCTTCAGAGAAACTTTTATTCAAGTCCCTTGCCCACAGTGAAATGGGATTACTTGTTCTTTTCTTATTAAATTGGAGTTCTCTATGGATTCTGGTTATCAAACCTTTGTCAGAAGCATAACCTGCAAATATTCTCTCCCATTCTGAGGGCTGTCTGCTTACTTTACTTACTCTGTTCTTGGCTGTACAGAAGCTTTTTAGTTTGATCAGATCCCAGTAATGTATTTTTGGTGTTGCTATAATTGCCCAGGGGGTCTTCCTCATAAAGTATTCTCCCAGGCCAATTTCTTCAAGTGTTTCTCCTGCACTCTCTCCAAGAATCTTTATAGTTTCATGTCTTAAGTTTAAATCTTTCATACAGCGAGAGTCAATTTTTCCTAATGGTGAAAGGTGTGGGCCAAAAATAGAAAATTAAAGTCCCTAATATCATCAATCAGAAATGACAAAGGTGAAATAGCAACAGACACCTCAGAAATTCAAAGAATCCTTAATGAATACTACAAAAAAATTTATTTTCAGAAATCTGAAAGACATTGACCAACACTTGGAGGCATGCCAACTTCCTAGAATTAATCAGAAAGAATTGGAAATGCTGAACAGACGTGTCTTAAGGACTGAAATAGAATCAACCATACGAAGTCTCCCACCCATTGTATTAACAGCCTCTCCTCTGGGGCCCTCTCCAAACGCCTTTTTCATGTCTTAACAAGGACAGAATTTGAAAAGTGTGGCTTACACCAAAGACTCTTAACTGACAAAGTCTCCAGCTCTACCTTAGCACGTGTGTTTCTCTGGCTTTTACTCTAAAGTGCACGTCGTTCTTTTAAAGGTGTTTGGTAGCCACTCCAAAGAGCTGGTCAACATAGCTCCATTCACAGATACAAATTAAGATTAAAAGCATTTATATTATATGCATGCATCATCCAGACCGTGGGAATGCAGAATAATAGCATTTCTCGAATAAAAATATCCCCACAGCCATAATCCACATGCATCACCCCAACCCGTGAGTTAAAATTTTATAGCCAGTAGACTCCCTGCTCCACACACAAAACCCCAAACCTAAACCACCCCTACCTGAACCCATTTCCTCTGAAGGAAGGAAGAAAAAAAGGGCAAAAGGAGAAAAAGGAAAGAAGGAAGAGGGAAAAATAGTACTTTTAATATTCTTTTGCAGGGGAAAAATATGTATATATACACCCTCCATATTTTAGCAACTTTTCTACTCCTGTAATAGCAAAGATTTTATGTTTTGTCCAATAAAATTCTATATAACTTGTACCCCTTTTATATTTATTTTGATAACTTCCCAATTCATTCTTTTGGGGGGGAATGATAACCATTGTATTTCTAACAGCACAAACTATATAATAGGATCATGACCCAAAGAGCTAGAAGACAATTTTGTGAACAATAATTCATAATTGTGAATAACGATGTTTTGATGAGGAAAAAATATAACCAACTCAAAGGCATATGCCAATCAGTTTTACTAGAAAATGATAATGGCTGCAATTCATGGATTATTTATGTCCTCTCTATCGGGCACAAAGATGCTAGAGGCTTTACTTACATCCTCATTGGTTCCTCATGACAATCACAATGGGGATCATTCTCCCAGGTTACGGATAAGAAACCTACAAGAGGTGACAGTGAATCTAGGATTCTAATGCCCATCTTCTTCCCCAAATGACACAATTCACAGCTGTCCTCTCTCTTCAAAGAAAACAGGCCATGCCACCCAAGTACTGCTCTCCATCGTGTGGCAAGTTTCCCAGACTGCATTCGTAGTAATCAATTAGTAATTAAAGCTCTACAAACCCTTTTAAGTGATGTCATCACTTCCCAGAGAACTTCAAAAGAATCTTGAACATTCTCCAAAAAGATATAACCAATAATACACTGATGACATTCAGTCTGATTCATACGCTATTACCAAAAGGAACGAAGTAGATTAAGAAAAAAAAATTCTATAAATTAAATGTAATTCATTAAATAACGCTAGCAAGCACTGCACGTCAGAAAGCCGGGCTCACTCAGCCTGCGCTTTTGTGCCTCTGGTAATGTCGTCTAACTCTACAGAGAATAAACACCATCTAATATCCTCGAACCAGTCATCCAAAAATGTCTTTAAGCTTCTGAACTACATGACTCTTACCACAGAGAGCTGAAAAATTGAAAAGTTCTTTGCTCTGGGTCTTAGGTCCTCTTGAGCTCTTAGTCCACCCTGTGGCTAAAATGCAAAGGACAAAAGGAGTAGCAAAATGACAGTAGCTAAAAGAGCCACAGAATACTGACAATCTGTTAATACAGATCCTCAGACTCTTTATCACCAAGATGTGTCTATAGTAATGATAACACCGATATCCCTTTCATACGTAAAAACAAAGCTTTTATAATTACACTGATAGCAGCCCGAGGTAACCATGTTTGGGATTTTTGATTTACCTAATTGTTTCTAATAAACCATTACTTCAGACTGGTTTAATTGAATTCGGTTTATTACTTTTTGTTAATCACAAAACTAACTTTATTATATTTTTTTCCACTTAAGTTTCTTGGCTAAATATCTTCACTGTCCCGATGAGATCTGGCTGCTGGTTCTTTGCTGGTGGCAGAGTGGTGCACAGAGCTGCCTTCCAGCTTATTCTTTAATGGAGTGGCGGGTGTTAAGGCTGTGGAACTCACTAAACCACTAGCCACATGTGGAGCTTGAGCCCTTGAAATGTGGCCAATCCAAAGTAAGGACTGCTGGGAGAGTAAAATGTCCACGATATTTCATGGATTAAATAATAAAGAAATAGAAAGAGTGCAAAATATCTTGATACTGTTGACACTGATTACATACTGAAAGAATTTTTTGATGTATTTGTACTCTTCAAAATATCTTTGCCTCTTTCTTAACTTTTTTAAGCGTGGCTACTAGAAAATGTTTAACTACATTTCTATTTCCATTGGAAAACCCTGCTCTGTGCTGCAGTTTGAATTTGGGATCTGTCAGTCACCAGCCGAACTGCCACACATGTTGTGTGGGCTGTGTAATACACAGGGGCACCCGGCAGCAGGTGCAGGCAGGAGCCAAAATCCACCCTTTGCTCTGCCAGCCAAGCCATCTCCAGGGTAAGAGCCTCTTCCTAGTTTGCTCACACCGCCACACAGGATAGGTAGAGCCTTGCTTATTAACTGCCTGACGTTGGGCAAGATACTTAACCTATTTTCCTCATCTATAAAATGGGGAAACTCTCTGGGGCTCTCAGGGCTTCTGAAAAAATTAAATGAAATAATTCACATCAAAGGGCCTAGGCCAGTGTCTAGCACACAGTAAATTTCAATAAATGTCTTAGCATTAGCTTTTCTGTATAAATCATCCCCAATTCTGACTCTTCCATTCTATTGACATTCTTCAGAAACACTCTCATTATAATACAGCCATCCATGGAGTATCTGCAGGGAATTGGTTCCAGGATGTCCCCACCAATACCAACATTTGCAGATGCTCAAGTCTTTTTATATATAAATGGCATCATATTTATAGACAGCCTACACACACCCTCCCATATACTTTAATCATCTTTAGAATACTTATAATACCTAATACCACGTGAATCAGCAGTTCTCAACCTGTGGGTCACAACCCCTTTGTAACAATGAAAATACAACCTGCCTATCAGATATTTACATTAGGATTCATAACAGTAGCAAAATTGCAGTTACGAAGTAGCAACAAAAATAATTTTATCATTGGAGGAACTGTATTAAAAGAACATGGCATTAGGAGGCATTAGGAAGGTTGAGAACCACTGATGTAAATGCTACATAGTTGCTCTACTGCATTATTTTCTATGTGCATTAATTTGTTGCTGTATCATTACTTTTTTAATGTTTCTGATCCACAGTTGGTTGCATCCACAGATGTGGAAACCATGAATAGGGAGGTCTAACTGTACTGGTCCTTCAAGCGTGTGATGGTTTTCTCCCTCAGACCTCCATGATTTCAATGAAAGTCAGAGTAGTCAGGCATTCTTTCCCAGCAGTTTACTGATGAAATGGAATAGTTCCCAGAAGGTGCGACCGTCAGATTTTGCCAGAAGAAACTTTACCACAACTATTAGGAAAGAAATACAATGAATGGAAAGGTCTGTTTAAATGAGTAAACGGATGTCTAAGAAAAGAAAAGGAATGTCAAATTATTCCCCATCCACTTGCTGAGACTGTATCTCTTCCCCTCAAAATGAATGCCAGGTGTGTAAGAAAGATAAAAACTTTCAATTAAGCCAATACATAAAGATTAAATGACCTTTAGAACAACTAGTGTACTTGGAAAGGCTATTAATCATCATTAGAGTACGTGTCAACCATTATCCAAGAGTATGAGGCCGCAGACTGGGCACACCATTTCACAGGTGATAATATTTCACTTCAAAGTGCAAAGTGACAAAGGTCAACTAGATGAAGCAGGAATATGAGCCCCCGTCAGGGAGAGCTGTTACCTCAGCCTGTTTTCCCACTAGGTGGAAATGAGTTACTGGACACAGACTTCATTAAGCTGGAAGCCCAATTACTATCACATGGCGTCAACCGTATTGCAATTACAGTCCTTCCGGAAGGCAGCCAGCCACCGTTTTCAGTAGAGAAACACTGGTTTGGACAAGGTTTATAAATGATTTTCATTAACTATCATTTACCATTAGTGCAAATAAAAGCACTAAATGCCCACTTTGCTGTAGAGAATGACCTTTGGCCCAGATTCTCTCTCTAACCGATGAGGGCTAAATGTATTGTGACAGCTCCTAATCACATTTAGTGCAGCCCATGATTTGATGGCGCTGGGTGTCCCATCAACTACAGACAGGCCTGGCAAGGCTATTATATTCTGTTTCCTTTTAGAGATATGCATATTAGGATCCCAGGGAATCGAGAAATATAAGCCTTTCCCAATCATCCAGAGTATATTTCAATAGCTTAAAAAGCTCATACAGTTACATCATTACTTACAAAGAATTGCTTGCAATGAGAACATATTTCTCTTCTTTATAATTCAGGTTTATATGCCTAAAATGCATTAATCCGATCAGCCCAACTCTAGTACTATAGATAAAAACCCAGTCATCATAACTCACCAGTCAGAAACAATCCTCTCCAAAATCCACACATAATGTTTTGCAGCTCAGCTTCACCTCATAAAAAGTTAATACAGCTGTGTGATATTTAATACTGAGGCATTGGGGCCTGATTCTGTACTAATCCAGGATAACACATTTCACAGAAACATCAAGGGGAAACTCTGGGAAGTCAAGACTCGTAACATGAAAATGATTTACTTTGGAACTCTAACTCCTTGATTTGAATGAAAACAAGTAAATGGCTGCCAAATACTCAAAATAAAATACTACATTATGAGTCTGACTCCACATTATCGTAGGTAACAGATTTTTCCTAAAAGAAATTAGATCATACATGGTATGGTTTAAATGTGTCCCCCAAGGTGCACGTATTGGAAACTTAATTCCCAATGTAACAGGGTGGGAGGCAGGACCTAATAAAAGGTGATTGAGCCAGGAGGGCTGTGGCCTTATGAATGGATGACTGCCATCACTGTCACAGGTGTGGGTTAGTTATCAGGACAGGGGCCTTGTTAGAAAAGCAGGTTGCTCTCCCCTTGCTCACCAGCTCTCCTGTGTCTCTTGCCCTTTCGTGTTCCATCCCGGGATGATGCTGCAAAAGATCCTCACCAGAGGCTGGCACCATGCTTTTGGACTGCCCAGCCTCCAAAACTACGAGCCGAATAAGGCTCTACTGTTCATAAATTACCCAGTCTAGCGTAATCTGTTATAGCAGGAGAAACGGACTAAGAAAATACATGTCCCCAGCAAATGTCTGACACCAAACAAAGGATAAGGGCTTCTAAATACACAGGCTGAGGCCCAGAGGGAGAAGAGATCGAAGATTTAAAGTTATGCAAAAAAAAAAAATTGTTGTCTAATAAAAAGCCACAGCCAAAAGGCAGATGAATACTGCATGTGCAGTAATGATTCGGAAGCAGGTGTCAATTATCAATTGTCTTTGCAGCATAACAGCCCACTTGTTCTCTTTTTTGTTCCCTGTAAGTAGTCTTTAATATCAGGGGGAAACAGCAAGCAATGCTCACTCTTGTTCTATAGGAAAGTGAAACATATTTGTGAAAAACTCGAGAAAAGGCAATGCCTTTTATCTTCATACAAATATTTAAGGAAAATAAAGAAACACCAAAACACCAGAGGATATTTTATTCTTTGGGGTGTTAAAAATAGGTAGTTTACATTAGACAGGTCTCCTTCCTACAGACCTTTGGCAGGATACCATGTGTTTTATCAACGCTAAAAGAAAAGAAACACCTTTAACTTGGCTATATGGATACAGTTTAAAAAAAAAAAAAAGCCCTGTTATCATTGTTCTCTTTAGTTGGAACCTAAGAGAACCTGAGTGTCCAGGAAACTGTTTTCTTCTGTGAACTGAACTTTTAAAATCAGAGATGTGCAAAGTCATTTAAGAGATACAATCGCTTCTATCTGAAGAATGGCGTCAGCTAGGAAATCGGAGACTGGGTGATGAAGATGATGATGGTTTCTCCTGGGCCAAGCACTTTGTCAGACTCACACATTTTTTCAGGTAAGGAACTTGAGACACAGCAAGGCAAGTAATTTACCTGAGGTCACACAGAGCAGTCACAGTTGGCAGTGCCCATCCAAGCACTGTCCTGGTGTCCAGTCTTGCTCTTCCTTGGAATTGATGTGATCGACTATCTGATCCTCACGCCACTGAATATTTAAATCACGTAACTCACTTCATTTCAGCTGGTTAGCAAGCAGCTAACTGTAATTTGTTGTCTGTGCCCACAGGGAGATAATGAGTTGGCCAGTAACGGGCACCTTAGGGCTCGCTGTACGTTCATCAGTTGGCTTTCTGGTTTTATACATTAGGGTCAAAAGTTTGTGAGTCTACAGCTGAGAGAAGAAACCTCTAGCAGTGCATTGACAAATGAGTGTTCTGAGCCTAGTGGGATTGGGCCCAGAATGTGACAAATACATAAAATTAATACCATCCTGTGATGACACCTCCAGCAGGTTTGGGGCAGGATATCTGGAGATTACCACTGGCCGAGGTAGACCCTTTTCCTTTTAGTTAAATGCACACAATTATACAATTCATGGTTTCTGGTATCCCATGGCTTCCCAAAACATTTTTTAAAAGAAAAAAAAACTGGAGAAAATAAAAGCCTAAGGTCATACAGTTAACCTATAACGAGCTCATTATACTACACTTTAATACTATCTTACAAAGAGATTCCCCTGAATATAATGATTCAGGACATGCTTTATTTGTACCTCTTCATGCTATCCTGCACTTTGGACATGGATTATAGAGCCTATTGTGCTGCCTTTCTTTTTTTTTTAACTTCAAAGTCACTGAAACTAAAAGCTCTGCTCCCTTCTTTAATGTTATACATTTATGAACAAGCCACCACTGGAAATGAAATATTCTAAACGTTTGTTCAGACAGATGCCCCATGTTTTAGTAAAACAGGGCAGTTTCACTTAATCCAGTTTCTTTTGTGAAAAGAAGAGTTTTTAAATTCAATCTTTAAAAAATGGGTCACCTGCAACTGTGTCAAATTCCTAATTTATTCATTGCCTTAACCTTGACATGCCCAGGCACAACGGGCTACCTGTTCGTACATTATCCATGCTGGAGTTTAAATTAGGGAGGAAAGCACCCTGAATGATACTTAGAAAAGAAAGTTGTGAGGTCAAACCCTAGGAGGATGTTACAACAGAGGACTAAAGAGCAAAGACTGACGTTTGAGGCATATGGAGAGATTAGAATCCCAGCTTTGCTACACGAGAAATAGTGACCTTTGGCAAATTATTTAACTTCTGAGTCTCTGTTTTTCTCACATAGATTAGAATAATTTTTTAAAACTACCAGTTGAGCAATTACCACGCTCCAGACATTATCCTGATGAGCAATTTAAACTTCACCACTTTACAATGAAGAAAGTATTATTATTGCCACTTACCGATGAGGACCTTGAAGTTCAGTGAAGTGAAAAGACTTGCGAGAGCTGGGATTTGAACCCAGGCGTCTGGCTCTGACTTGTCTCCTTCATCATTTTACTGAGTGCCTCCCAGGATTGACAGTATAATTAAATGAGATGATACATGAAACACAGTACCCAGCAGGTATTAAGAAATTACCGTCGTCATTTTGATCTGTATGGAATAATTATGAGTTTATTTAAGGCTGAGGTGAAAAGAAATGTAGGCCCTTGAGGTTAAAAGTTACTCCTTGCACTGGCAAAATTTCTGCTTATTCAGTGAAAATATTGTTTCTAGCAATTTCACATTAGTAGCAACAACACCGTCACAGTAACAGAGTGGTTCAGCAGCATGGCTACAGGCCCAGAAGATATGGGTTCAACACCCAATGATGCTACTTGGTGAGAACTTGGGCAAGTTGCTTAGTCTCATAAAGCTTCACCTGCGCAAGGCTGCCTACCTCCTAAGACTATAGTGAGAATTACGTGAAATGATACATCAGAGCACTTAGCCCAGTACCTGTTACAGAGTAAGGACTCTCTAAATAGCAGCTATTATTTTGCGTATCGCAACAGACTTCAGGTCCTCTTGTGTAAAGTATGTCTATTCGTGTTTTGCTCATTTTGGAGATCATATGCTAACACAGATGTCCCAAAGCTATTGTAGGTGGCATGCCTTATAAATCTACAGAATGTTTTCTCTTATGAGCACATTCCCCATCATTATCCCAGCAGTGTTAACACATAGAGCTGAGGGCACACAAGGCTTTTGCTGTTTTCCCATTTTTCTTCCCACGTTTTTTTACCAAACATATTTTTTTCTTTTTAATGAACGAACTCATGTCTAAGTTTCTTGGATCATTCATTTTTTTAAAAAATATATTAATTTCCAAATATTCTCTTTCTACACTTTAATCCATAACGCGTCCAGCATGTGTGCAGGCTTCATAAACTTGTCCCTTGACAACATTTAGCAAACACGGGACACCGACTCTCTACTTAATAGCACAGCTCTGGCTTCTTCTCCAATGGCTCCCTTAAAAATGTCTCCTTTACCCAACCCTTGCCTGTAATAAAGTCCAGTCCGTATCTTCAAGTTTTCACATCTCCTTTACCTTATGATATCCAAAGTCAGAGAAACCACACTGTGCCGCTGTGTTAGCTGTTGAGAAGGGAAAGAATGATTTAGAGAAATCATACCAACTTAACTGGTTGAAAAATAAAAAATCAATCTAAACATTCAGGTTGCTTTTTCCTACACCACAGAAAATAACTTTCTCTAAAGCCTTAAAACTGTCTTTATTTCTCCCTAGCTATTTCAGATTATTAAAAAGCCTTTACTATCCCATTTTCTTTTTGCCCTGTGGTCTTTGGATCTCATTAGAAATGTTTATTCTTGAGAATATAAGCTTTTGCCATCCAGTCAAAAAATATTGAACTTCTCTCCTTTAATCACCAATTAGCATGTTTTGTTTCTCTGTTCTGTGTTGATGCACTTTGAGAGTTAGATTCTTATTTCTCTGAAGAGAGGGTAAGCCCTTTCACACCAATTTCAAATGAGAAAAAGGAAAGTGGAACATTTCAGCTCTCTCCCTCCTTTTATCTTTTTTAAATATTTAAGACACAATCACCAGTCCATTAGAAAGGCACCGTTTTACCACAAACAATCCTTCTACCCAGAAAAGTGAATACATTTGTAGCCTTCTAACCTAAACCACCTCAACAATAAAACTACATATTCAATTTTGGGTAACAAAAGGTTCCAACGAAAGAGGATGATCTAATGGTCTGAATGCTTTCCTAGAGAACAAACCTTGGTCCCAGCCAGGAACACAATCGTCGGTCTGAACTTCTTAGACCTACCACACCCAGCCCCCAGTCTGAAGAGGCTGTCTCAGTCAGGTACAATGAAATGCCAAACATACTGTCCCCACCTTCCCCTTTGCCCTATTTCTAAAGTGGACTTGCAGTCAATTCTGCAAGATTTTACTCAGAGGACCAGAGCAGTTATAATTATTTATAGCAAACCATTATATCCCCAATTACAATCACTGCCTTCTAAAGCGTATACATCTTGCCTTTAGACTGTTAGTCTGCTGTGCTTTGTCCACATAGAGTAATTCTAAAACTGGAAAACCAGTAAGGAATACTTATTTGTATAAATGTGTAAATTTTATTCACTTTAGAACCAAGAGGAGTAATACGTGAGGTATTTGTGGTCCTTAATCACTTCCAATTGGAGAAGACATTTTCAGGCTCCCACACCAACTGACCCCTTAACCTTCTCTGTTCCTTTAGTTTTCTTAAGTCTCACTCCTTTTCCATGTTGCTGAAATACCTCCTATTATAATCTTTTCATTAACTTCCCAAATTTTTGTACACCCAAAAATATCCTTTTTCTTTCTTCATGCTTGATTGGTAAGGTGCCTAAGTATAGAATTCTAGCTACAAACCTTACTCTGCCCTCCTAGGATTCTGAAGACACTGCTGTCCTTGTCTTCTACAATTCAGTGTTGCAGACAAAAGGCAGAACGTCCTTCTAAGTCATATCCCTTAGTAATTGTTTCCTCCCCTCTCTAGCAGCATTTAGGATCTTTCTTTTCTCCTCAGAGTCCGAGGATTCCCATAGGATACATTCAATGTATCATTGCAACTTTCATGACAGAAACCCATCTCTTACTATTTGGTTCTTAATGTGAAGCCCTCTAAGTAGTGCTAAAATCAGGTCGGGCCAGGTTGATGGTCTCAAACAATGTTATTAGGCCTGAGACTCTCTGCTCTCCAGCTCTCAGACCTGGTATTCTGTGTGTTGGGTGCTTCTCAGGCTGATGCTCTCTCCTTGAGAGATAAAAATGGCACCTTTTGGTTTCACAGTCACTGGGTCCTTAAGTGCTAGAGATCTCAGAAAGGCCAAGAGTCAGTCTCTCCCAACTTCCACATCCATCCCTTAGGGAGCATTAATCAGCTAGTTCTAATATATAGTAGAGGAGCTGTTACCAAAAGCTGAACAGACAACACAAGTCTACTAAGCCCACAGCAGGTTTGGGGATTGTTTTTCTTCATTCTTCTTGATACTTACTGGAATCTTTCGATCAGAAGAGTTGCAGTTCTTCTGAAGAGTTATAATTCTTCTGCTAAAGAAAAAGATTCTCCTACTATTTTTTGGCTATACTCTCTTTTCCAATCTGTCTCTGGAACTCCCATTAGAATCACGTTGGCTGTCTAAGCCCCTGCTTCTATCTTAGCACTATTTCCCCATTCTATAACTCTTTTTTTACTGCACATTACAGAAGTTTTCCTTGATTCTATCTTCAAGAACACCAGCATGGTCTTCAGTTTCATCCTACTTGTTATTTAGCTCATCCACTGATTTTTGTTAGTGTTAGTGATCTTTTATTTTTATAAGCTCCTGCCCATTTTTAGGATGAAAGTTCTTTATTTACTCCGAGAACATTATTTTGAAATCTTTGCCATCATTTGAATTGTTGCTTTGGACTTGACACGAGCTGTTCTGTTCCTCTTTGTTCTCTTCACTCACAGTTGTCCTCAAGGTTGTCATCAAGTGTGTGTAACAATGGTTTCGTCATATTTTCGGATGTTGGGCCGAGGAGAGGTGGCATGCATCACTTCACAGCTATGTTTGCTTCTACAAGCTTTCCTCCCTTGGATAGAAGGGCTGACTTCAGGTTCCAGGTGACCACAGGGTACAGGAGTATGACAACAGGTGCATACCATGGAGTATTTGGACATGAGGCATGCAAAGAAATTGGGGCAGCCACAGTTACCACAGGGATAGAACAGTTTGCTATATTTCCTTTCTAGGTACCTGCCTTTTCTTTTCTTGTTCTTACTATATCTGTTCTAAAAATCAGGATTACCTGCATACACTGCTCCACTTACTCGTAGGCTTCTATATTCTCACCAGGCTCTATCCCCAGGCAAATCACTTTGTTGAGGAAGCAGTTTTCTAAGATTAGCTGAAGGGCAAAAGCCCATTCCTCCAAGCGGTTTTGATTAATAAGGACTAGAAGGGGCAAACCCTATCACACCATGACTGTGGTGACTGCCTGCAGCCCATTCAAACTCTTTGCCAACCCAGACTTGAAGCTGGATTGTGGTTTTTACTAAGTTTTATCCATCAGTCCATCAATTGGACTCACATTTTCTCTCTTCCACATAATCTTTAAAACTTCTGCCTGGCAGTACCATTTTGTAGTCTCTAGTGCTATTACAGTTCCATTCTTTTAAAAATATTTTTTCTGTAATTTTAAAAGAAGGAAGAAGAGTTAGATACAATTTGATCACCGTCATGAGCTGGAAGTCTCCAGATATCACTTAGGGGTTATTGGATTGACAAAAATTATAAAGATTGATAATACTGAGTTATGGCAGATGCATAAGAAATAGGCACTGTCCTCTTTGAAAAAGGAGGCTGGAATATCCTTTCTGAGGGAATTTGATCATCACTACAATATGTCAAATGACCACAACCAATGGCTTTGTAATCTCACATTTATAATTTACCCTACAGGAGCACTATCATGACTACTTAAAGATATGTTACATAGGTTTGGCACCTGTAGCTCAGCAAGTAGGGTATCTGCCACATACTCCGGAGCTGGCAGGTTTGAATATAGCCCAGGCCCACTGAACAACAATGACAACTGCAACCAAAAAGTTGCCAGGTATTGTGGTAGGTGCCTGTAGTCCCAACTGCTTGGGAGGCTGAGGCAAGAGAATCACTTAAGCCCAAGAGTTTGAGGTTGCTGTGAGCTGTGATGCTACAGTACTCTACCTAGGGTGACATAGTAAGACCCCTTTGTCTCAACAAAAAAAAAAGATATGTGACATAATTGTGTTTACTGAAGCACTCTATTTAAAGCAAATATTTAGGCAATGAAATAAATAGGGTAATTGTTTAACAATTAATTTATATCCAAAAAATGAATAAAGAGTAAGACAAATCTACTTATAATGACTTGCAATTGACAAAAGCAACTTGCAGAAAAAATATTTTTGATGATCACATTTAAAAAGTGTGCATTTTAATGATATATCTTGCTCTCATCCTGATATGAATGCTCCAAAATGCTTCTAGCACATTTCTTTTGTCTACTCCATTTCTTTATCATTTTAATTTGTAGTCTTTGGTATAAACCAAATGTAGTTGATGGCTATAGTCAATTCAAAACAAGGAGGCCAGGTGTGGTGGCTCATGCCTTTAATCTTAGTACTCTGGGAGGCCAAGGCAGGAGGATCATTTGAGCTCAGGAGTTCAAGACAGACTGAGCAAGAGCAAGACTCTGTCTCTACTAAAAATAGAAAAACTAGCCAGGCACCTATAATCTCAGCTACTTGGGAGGCTGAAGCAAGAGGATCTCTTGAGCCCAAGAGTTTGAGATTGCTGTGTGCTATGATGATGCCACAGCACTCTACCTAGGGCAACAGAGTCTCACTCTGTCTCAAACAAAACAAGAAAACAAGCAACAATCCATACAGTGTACAAAACATGAAACGCAAAATTTCTTTAAAAAGAGAGTTCTGATATATTATACTGCCCCTCAAAAAATGTTGTAAACCAAAAGTAAAATATTTTAGGATTTTAGAAATTTTTCCCAAATTTTTATCTTCATACCTCCCAAATTTTAGGTACCCAAATTCTGTTAGCTGATGTTAGAATCCTTCACGCCACGATTGGAATTCACCTTCATTAAGACCAACATATATTTAGCAAATAATCTCTAAATGACAATTTACTTACTTCCAGAATCAATGCCTCATTATGTATCATCTTTCCAAAGACAGCATAATACTCTGGTTCACACACTATTTCTTCATAAGCTCTCATTTTCCCATCCTTGGACATTTCAGAGGAAGGAACAGAATAACCAGGACAAGAATGTAGTTGGTAAAAAGCAAAGTGTTTCCCAGAGATTGTAAAGTTTAGAATTGTGTTATAATTTCAAAAATGACATTTGAATACTGTACACTCAAAATGTCTAGAGACACTTTGCAAGTTTTACTAATGTATCCAAAGGCTTTCTTTAATTCTGTTAGTGTCTTTGATTTGCAGCATTTTTAAAATTCTTTCTTAAATTCATCTCTCTGCTTATATTATCCGTCTGTTCCTGCATGTTGCCTGCTTTGCCGTTAGAACCCTTAACATGTTAATAACAGTAATTCCCATTCTGATAATCCCCATGTTGCTGCCATATCTGAGTCTGATTCTGATACTTCCCTGGTCTCTTCAAACTGTGTTTTTGCCTTTTAGTATGCCTTGTCATTTTGCCCTGGAAATCGATCATGAAGTACTGGACAAAAGGAAGTGTGATAAATAGGTCTTTAGTGACGTGGTGCCGAGCTGTGAGGGAAGGGAGGTATTCCACAGGTCTGTGAGTAGGTCTCTGTTTGACCCAACTTTTGGGTGTTCTCCGTTTGTGCCTCTGGGCTGTGATCTTTACTAGTGTTTCTGTCTCCCCCTTTCTACCTTCCAAAACAGGTCAAAAATAGGCTTCCCCTCCCCCGGTCAGTTAGGCTTTGGTAAAACACCAGCCTAATTTCTTTGGAACGCAGATCCCCATAAGAAGAACAGAATCCCTTGGACGTATTTCAAAATAGCTACTTTTCCTCTCCCCCTGTCAGAAGCAAAAGAGGATTTTTCTCCAATATTCATTGTGAGACCCGCATGTGGCTCCAGAACACACAGCTCACAGAGTGTGGGAGCCACACCCTAAGGCCAGGCCTGCTGCAGTTTTGTTTTGTTTTTTTCCCCCTTGAGGATGAGGATTTTTTTTTTTAAATGTCAGGTTAATGTGAGGGTACAAATAACTAGGTTATAATCTTTGCACTTATTAGGTAGAGTCCTTCTTGTAGTTGTGCCCTGCACCCAAAAGTTGTGCCATATAACCTTACATAGTGCCCATTAAGTGGGAGCCCTCCAATCTCCTCCCCTCCTCCTGATCTTCCCGCGTGCCCCCTCCCCCAACTTGAATGGAATTCCTGGAGTTTCTAACTCTCAAACTTGCCCACAGTGAGCCTCCAGCGAAACAGCAATTACAGCTCAGTTTTCTCAACCAGAGCACTGTTTTGCCCAGAGGTTTCTCCTCCTGGTTTTCTTCTCTGATAAATTCTAATTCTTTATTTTTCCATACCAATTTGGGGGTAGCAGTTTGCCTTGTGACCCCTCGGCTCTCTGATGGATCTAAGAGTTACTGATTTTTCAGACTATTCAGCTTTTTTCCTTGCTGTATGGATGATGGAGATGACTTGTGGGCCCCTCACATGCCAGATTTGGAAAGGGGAAATTTTATAATCCTCGATGCCAGATGCTTACTGAAATGTATCTGTGTCTGTCTTTATTATTTATTTTAAACATGACAAAAGACAGACAGACTCACTGAAGTAAATTTACAGACACTAGCAGCAAGCCCTGTGAGAAGTTAGAGTCCCTGACTATCACACTAGCACCTGTACTGATGACAACAGACTTCTTACCTCCAGCAGGATGCACAGGAACTTTTCTTCACAGTTAGAAACTAGCAGTAACAAAGCTTTTAACTCCTTATCTGGTGGTGGAGGCAGGGAGAAGGCGCCATCCTTTGTCTTTACTAACAGATTAATAGCTGACTCAGATAGTGAAGGCAGATATTAAGAATTAGGACAGTCCTCATTAGTCTAGTGGTGAGTTTAAAAAAAAAGAATTGAGACAGCTTAGAAAATTATATCACTCTATTGTCCAAAATTATATGCATGCAAACACACCCCTAGTAGGGGAAAATGAAATGCATAACAATTACGAAAAGAGATACTAAATATACTATTAATAACAGAAATGCAAATACACCTCGTTTTTTTAATGCAATTTAGAAAAGGGAATAGTTTTAAGTATGCTAAGAATGATTTTCATGAATGTTTTTCCTAAACTTTCTTTACTAATGACATAAAATAAATAAGCATGACCGTTCTGGGAAATTATATGGCAGTATTTACTACGTAAACTATCACCACGCAATCCACCTCAAATATAACATATACACCAGAGATATTTTGATACAAAAAGCATTGCTTATCCTACCTGAGAGTTAGAAACACTCCGGATACCTTCCACCAGGGAAGTGGATCAGCAAAATATACTATGAAATGCTATGGAGCTGTGACTGAAGCAAACTAGCTATACCCCAAGTATAAGGAATGCTAAACACACAGTTTGACATAAGAAAGCACCACAGTATAATATACAAACCAAGATGACACATTTTATACAGGTTCATCTGTCTTTAATGATGAATGTGTTACAGTAGGTTCCTATGTGAAAGAGGAAAATTGAAATGGGGTAAAGGAAGTAAAGGAAGTGAAAAGGAGTGTTGAGGATTAAAGGTGGAGGAAGATGAAAATAAAAGGGAAGCCTGGACTGGCCTCTCTGGGAGACTATAGTTCATCCACCTCTCCACTTTCCCTAAACTTGCCAGCTCACAGCAGAGAGGAACCAAACCCCCTTGATCCTCTTCTTACCAAGCTTTTCCTCAGGCCTTATGTGTACCTGATGGGTTCTCAACCACGTAATTACGTGCATTTGATTCCTATGAATTTTTTCTTAACTGAGTGATTCAATTAAAAATAATAATAATGCAGTATCTTAGTAACTGTCAACTCCCACTTCTTCATTTTACAAGTCTGGACTTGTTTTGTGATTTAGAAAGTGACATTTAAATATACTCATACCATCGAGGGGCTCTTAAGAATATATTATAATCCTTGACACTAAATGCTTATTTGACTGTGTCTATAATTTGGAAGTATTCCTACTAGTTATTATACATATGAGAAAAGGGAGGGGAGAAAGTCTGGCTTAGACACATAAATTCAGTAAACTAGTAGCAGGCTGTAAGAGAGAAGTCAGGGTCTCCTGGTAGTGTCAAGCCCAGGAAGACGAAGAGTTGCCTAAGAGACGGTTTCAGGCAGTCAGGAACAGATCTCAGGTCTCCAGAGTCCCAGGTGAGTTTCTCCTCTCCTCACTACACAAATGCACTGACTCCAGCTAATCACCATTTCATGCAGTGGTTCTTCCCTGGTAAAACCAGTATCATTATTTGAAGTAAGGAATCACAGACCTCTGTTACCCACTGTTAATTTCCAAGGGATAGCATCACAAACTCGCATATCGACGTTGGAAAAGATACAGTCAAGCCTACAAAAAAAGTAGGGACCATACACTCATATTTTTCACATGAAATCCAAAAAAGCAGAATAACTTAGTTTTGACTTTTAAAATATTTTTTCACAATTGAATAAAGGCTTCCCTGCGAAAAATCCAACATGATATGGTCTCAGTTCTCGGAATTAAAACCTCCACCTTCTTCATTTACTAATCAGATTTGGCCATCGTTGTAGCATTAGATAATTAAATTAGTTTTTACTGACAAAATGCTTCAAGAAAAAAAGGCTCATAAAGGCCCCCCCAAAAAAAATCTAAAATAGTTTCAGAAGAGTTAATTAAAATTATTCATTTTAGCTTTCTCAAAGTCTAAATCTCTCCTCAGGCACTTCTGTGCTCTTTTATTTAGAGGAAAAAATACTCGGCTGTCTGCCTTTACTTTCTCCTTCCAGCTTTAGGCCCAAAGAAATAGAAAAGGGGAAAATAATTCCGAAGAAATCCTAAAATATAAGAAAGAAACAGATTAGAATCAAAGTGATTTCTGCAGGAGGTTGAAAACGGCGTCACGTGGAGTAAACCTGGATATACAGATTACATGTGACTAACTCTGATCTTTCATGAAGAATTGGGATTTGTATCGACAGAAAAAGCTTCCAGCTATAAGAAAACAAAAGCAACAACAATAAACAACACGGATCTCTGTTCTAACAGAAGCACTGTTCATGGACAAAAGAATTGAAGTGGAAAAATAACTTCAGATTTCAATCAACTCTACAGAATGGTTCACACAAACATACACAGAAAACGGGCTTAAATAATAATCACCTGAACAAAGTGCAATAAAGCTGGGGTAATGACACATCTCCCAGGTTTTATACTGACTTCATAGGCTTAGCAGTGGCCTAGGAAGTCACAAAAGGAGCATTTCATAAAAACGAAAGTTCACTTAACCATCTCTGCCCAAAGAGATTCTAAAAATGCTTAAAGGTTTCTAGGTAAGACTCCCAAGTCACACCCAGGAATGTATTTCAAAGTTTAATAGCCTGTGCTCCCAAGAAATAATTTTATGTAGGTAACTTAAATCCTAGAGATTTAACCAGTTTCCTCTCCTTTTTCACTTCAGAGCATAACAGGTGGCCCTGCCACAGGGAGGAGTTATTCCTTTGCTGGAAATGCATTATTAATTTACTCTTCAGGATCAGCTGCTGCTGTTTGACCTTTGCTTCTGGTCTCCCTTCACCACCCTCCCAACACATCGGTCATTCCTCAAACCCTCTGCAACATGAGAGCAAGTCATGTGCAGGGAAGAGCAAAGGAAGCCCCTTCACAATAGTTATAAGGAGAATGGGAGAAGTCTATAATGGAGCCTGTGAGATACCCACCCTTGAGGGAGGAAATTGAGAGCAACACTCAAATGGATCACTGAAGACCCAGTGGTCCCTTTCTAAGCATTTATCCTAAAGAGATTTCCAAGCACTGACATTTATCCACTAAACTGTACCAACATCCATCTCTAAGGATGTTCACTGAAGCCCTGTTTATAATAGGGAAAATTATAAGCAACCTAAAAGTCTAACATTCAGGGAATAATTGTGGAAAATTATATGTAGATTGGGTGGAATAGTACTGATCCACAAAAAAGAATGCTGTTAGACAAGCACATAACAGAAATATTTTTATGATATAGTATATTATGATATTTAAGAAAGGATGCACTACTATAAAGAGTTGTAATTCATGTTACATTGTATGTATTTGTGTTCATGTAAAAGTATTAGCCTAGAATAATATACACAGAGATCATGGCAGTGGTTATTACTGGGTAGTAGGATTATGAGGGTTTCCTTATTATTATTTTTACTTATCCATGTTTTCTGATTTTTCTCACAATGACCTGATATTGTTTTTGAGCTTAAAAATATATATACCAGTTCTTATGTTTGCAAATCTCTTTTAGAGAAAATACCTCACTGTTTGGTACAAAACTAAACAGAAAGTAGATGGGAACATTTAGATAACAAGGATACATCTAAGATAGGAAATGTATGAGATGTAACAAATAAAAAACTAGGGTTCAGACGCAATGGCTTCTCTTCCATTCTGCACTGCTCCTCTAAAGTACTGGAGCTTCAGAACGGCACTCTCATTCCATTTCTTCTTAATTCTCTGACTCTCTTTTCAGCTGTGGCTTCCTCCACTCTGCATTCTGACTTCAGCTGATGTCAACCATTACAACGTAACTGTACCTTCCACCACCCCACTTCTGGCCTTTCAAAATTGAATTTCCAATCTCTAGAAGTCCATTAGGCCCACTTACCTCTGTATATTTAAAACCAAAGTCACCATCCTCTCCCTCATATCTTGCTCCTTACCTATTATTCTTCCTTCCCTCTATTCAACAGCATCATCATGCATTCAAAGTAGATATCTCAGGGTTAATCATCCTTAACCCTTCTGTTATTCTCTAAGCAATTCAGGGCAAGTCCTGCCATGCCCATGGTCTAAAGTTGTCTAGCATGTGCTGTCTCCTCTTTTCGGTTCTAACAGCTTTAGCCCAATCCCTCATCATCCCTAACCAGCATCAGATACTTCTTTGCTCCAGTTTAAAACATAAGTTCAGTATCTCAACCCCTGTGCAAAGCCATCTAGTACCCTCCCCACCTGCTAGAGAAAGACCAAACTGCTTTCTGCTATGCACAGGCTTTTTAAAGGTTGGCTTTAAGTCATCTTATCACTTGCCACCATCATCAACTGCATTGGGCCCACAAATAATGGAGTGCTGGCCTGTAACCATTTTGGCTTTATGAAAGAGGACCCTAAGAGTGGGTGACAAAGAGTGGCAGTGTTGGTAATTCTTGTGAAGGCACTTTAGAAAGAATCCATCCATTGCCAGCCTCGGTGAGCCTTTTCATTCTGTCCCACACTACCAACTCACTGGTAAGCTGGTAAACAGATTCAGCCGATACGAGTTTCTCACCTCCACACCCTAGAACCACCAAGTTCCTACCAAATCCCAAACATACAATGCACATGACACTCTAGTGTCGTTGCATCCCATTTCCACTACCTGGAAGGCCCCTGCCTTTTCTCTACCAAACATTATTCTTATGAGTCTTTCTTAAACTTTCCTTCTCAGTTGTTTAAGCCTTTAGCCCTGTGCTTTCACAACATCATGCAGATTTTTCCATTGTATTTCTCACACCACCACTCCCATGGCACCCCATTAAATGAGACTGTGTAGAGGGTCCTTGCCCAACTCCTCTGTTGACATTGGGAAAGCTAAATAGTCCCTTTTCCAGGCTCTCTCAAAGCTAGGGATAGTCCTGTGATGCAACCTGGCTAATAAGACATCAGTGGAAGATTGCAGGGGAGTTTCTGGGCAATTTTATTATTTTCCTGATCAGAATGAAAAGCATAGCTTATACCCTTCCTTCTTCCTCTCACCTCACACATGGATAGAATACCTGGCCCTACAGAGGCCATCTTGTCACCCTCAGGACAAAGTCAAAGGAATCACACATATTATGGCCCTCACATCTCAGTAGCCAGCAAACTTCAGACTTATAAGAATAGGTAAGAAAAATCAATGTCAGTTTATCTATCATTCATGTTTGTTACTTGGTGTATTTTTAACTAATACTGTTTTTCAACATATTAATGTAATGTAGGAATAACTACTGGGGACATACTACTCTCCTGAAGTAATCACTTTCAGTGATTTGTCCTCATTTACTCTTCAGGCATCATCATTTTATTTACAGAATTGAATAATAATGCACTTAAACATTAAGTAATTTTTCAAACACTATACATAGCTATGAAGTTTTTGAGCCAGGATTCCAGCTCAGAGTTGTCTGATTTAAAAGCTTGTTCAGAGTATGCAGATCCTCAAAGAACCCAAAGTAGACCTCCCATTTGATCCTGCAATCCCATTACTGGGCATCTACCCAGAAGAAAAAAAAATCATTTTATCATAAGGACATTTGCACTAGACTATTTATCGCAGGTCAATTTATAACTGTCAAACTGTAAAAACAACCTAAATGCCCACTCACCCAAGAATGGATTAACAAGCTGTGGTATATGTATACCATGCAATATTATGCGGCTATAAAAAGAGGGAGGCTTTACATCTTTTCTTTTTTTTTTATTAAGTCAAATACACATAGATCATGAATACATTCATGCATATGTGGGATACAATGTGCTGATTTTTTTATACAATCTAATGTGGTTACATTAAACCAATTAACATGGCTTTCACCTCATAACCTGGATAGAGTCGGAACACATTCTTCTTAGTAAAGTATCACAAGAATGGAGAAGCAAGAATCCAATGTACTCAATTCCAATATGAAGCCAGTAGATGACTAATACATGCCCACATAATAGAAAAATTCAAATCAATTCAAGGTGGAGAGGTGAGGAATAAGGGGGCGAGGAGAGGGGAGGAAAGGGGGGGATGAGGGTGCTCCTACTTAAGGGGCACAGTGCCATGGTACATGGCACACCTCCTGGGGCCAGGACATAACTATAAGAGGAATTTTACCTAACAAATGCAATCAGAAAAAAAAAAGAAAAGAAAGCTTGTTCTTTTCAGCACCTGGGAAGACTGACTCAATGAGACCAAACCAAAGAGCTGTCAAAGCCCACATGGGTTTGTAAGCCCTGCAAATGAGAAAGTCTGTATCAACTAGATCCATTTACCAGTTTACCAGTAAGCTGGTAGTGTAGGGCAGATGAAAATCCTCACGAAAGTTGGTAATAGATGAATTCTTTCTAAAGTGACTTCACAAGAATTATCAATACTGCCACTCTTTTGTCACAGGAGATTGGATTCTCCTCTATAAAGCCAAAATAGTTACAGGCCAGTGCTCCATTTTCTTCCATATGCTTGCAAATTTATTCACAAAGGAGACCCATGTTTTAAGAAAGGGAAGGGGAAAGGCTGTTTCAACCATTTATCAGCAAGTCAAAGCATCTCCTGAAAGAAAATCCTTCTGTTTGGAATTGAGAAAGCCATGTTTGGGATCAGAAATGATTTTCAAAAGAGTAGCAAGACACCTCCACCCCATGTTTTAAGGATCAAGAAATATGTGGCTTAATTTCCTCCAGAGTACTGTATTGCACTTACTCTGATGTATATCATAAGGTGGAAGAAAGGGAAAGGGCTTTGTGTGAGACAGGAATATATTTATATCCCAACTCCACTACTGTGTTTTAGCCTGTGAAATTCAATTGACATCATGGTCAAATGGTGGTGATGTACTCACCTTGCAAGATCTTGAGGATTAAATGAGATAAAAGATATACAAAATGCCAGGCCCTCCTGATATATAATGCCTGGCCCTCCTAAGTGCTGAAAGAGCAGTGTTGCTGATAGCAATGATGACAGTTACAAAAGCAATGACAACAATAACCCAAAAGTACCCCACCTGTATGAGACCATGTTAACACAGGGGACAAAACAGGTGGGATATATGCTAGTTAAGGGTTACTAGGAGCAGTGACATGAAGATAAGTTTGAGGACATTTTGTACACACAAAGCTGACTACTTCCTATGAAAAGGTTGATTTCCTGAAAACCTCCCATTACTCCAGAATAATCCTCAAAAAGATAGTGGGCTTTGATGTTTACTAGTCCAAAGTGGTGCCCACTCCTCCCCATGTACCAACAGTATAAACAGTTTTCAATGCACTTGGCCATCAACTTTGAAATTATGTAATTCTTGCTAAAAAATTTATGAGATTGGGTTCATATTATTCTGAATTGTACCTATAAAGTAATATTAATTTTTGTCACAAAATTTCAAATATACATAATTCCAGTTCTCATAAAATGGGACTGTTGAAACTTAGGCCAAGTTCTGAAATCTGAAATTTTAGGTAGAGATTGTTGCCTTTCTATAAAATCTATCCCAACCCTTGCTTCTAGAAAACACACTTTTACCTGGGAAGCAACTGCCTCGTGGTAATCACAGTTTCCAGTTGCCTTGGACCAGCCATAGCCATGTGACTAGTCCCCTCCAGCAGAGTGTAAATGGCATTGCCATCTCCATACCCTTACTCCACCTTCCACAGACGAGATGCGGAAAATGTGGCCAAAAAACATGGCAGAACCAAAAGATGAAAGCATTGTGGGTGCCTGAACCACTGAATTAAAAAAAAAAAGCCAGCCACTGACTACATCCTAGACTGTGACATGAGTGATAAAATTCTATTGTGTGTGAGGCATTATATACCTTTAGATATCTCAATAGCAGTTAAACCTAATGTAGATTCCATAGAGGAAAGTTACATTAAAAGTATTTCGGTTAATAAGAACAGGTGGGATTCTAAAAGCAAGAAGCAAAAAGAAAATCTTGATACATGTAATCACAACCCTTTAAGAGGATTTTTAAAAGTTCAACCCACCAGTATCTATGAAAATATCCAGCCAATGCATCTGAAAGGTGTTATTAATAGCAAATAAAAAAGAAGAAGAAAAGAAAAAAATTGAACCAGATATATGCTTATCTTTACATCCCTGTTTATGTGAAAAGCCTTGGCTAGTCAGCCTTCACAGGTTTAGAAAGAACCTTTACTAACGTTTCTATCTCCACGCACGTGAAAATTAAGGACAGGCAGTTACTGGAGGAATCTTTCTAAGAAACTGGCTATAAGAGCCCACCTCCCAAAGGGACCCGATGATTTTCACCCTTCAGTATTCATACCCTTGTGCTGTCCACAGCCACACAGAATAGGGCTGACCTGTGTATCCAAAAGGGTATGCAAACAAGACAGTGCACCCTTGAAAGCTACATAATAAAAGACCTGTGGCTTCCACCTTTCATTCACTTGACTCATTTGAAAGAATCTAGCTGCCACATTGTAAAGATACCCAAGAAGCCCTGTGGATTCAGGTAGTGAAGATCTTAGTCCTCCCACCAACCACCAGCACTAACTTGCCAGCCACAAGACTGAGCCATATTGAAAGCTGCCCATCCAGCCCAGAGGCAAGCCTTCAGAGGGCTGTAGTCCTGCAGTCCAAGCAGGCATCTGTGCTGAAATGTCTAGACCCTGATCTAGAAGCCCCAGCTAAGCTGTTTGATTTCATAACCCACAGAAACTGTGTGAAAGAGTATACAGTACAGCCTCTGTAAGATGACCAGCCAAGGGACTGTTACAAATTGTCAGCATATGGAAGTGGTCAGCATCAGGAACCAGGCCTACTATACTGATACATACATGTACACATGGTGCAAGTCTAGTCTATGGAGATTAGGTCAACTTAAGAAGGTGATCAATGTAGAGGGGTGGTCAACTATGGAGATTCGACTGTATAATTATTATTTTTTAAGTTGCTAAGTTCGTGGTTAATTTGTTATACAGCAATAGATAACTAATTCACTAACTTGTTCAATATAGAGACAAAGAGAGACAGAGAGAAAGTTAGTTCTATACTAGGCTGGAAAGATTTTGTTGTTGTTTTGTTGAGTCAGAGTCTTATTCTGTCACCCAGGCTGGACTGCAGTGGCACAATCACAGCTCACTGTAGTCTTGAACAGCTGGGCTCAAGTGATCCTCTTGCCTCCCAAGTAGCCAAGACTACAGGTGTGCCCACTATGTCCAGCTAATTTTTCTATTTTTTTTTTTTAGAGATGAGGTCTTGCTATGTTGCTCAGGCTGGTCTCAAAATCCTAGGCTCAAGCAATCTTCCCACCTTGGCCTCCCAAAGTGCTAGGATTACAGGAGTGAGCCACAGCACCTGGCTGGGTTTACTTATCTTTAATTATGTTTAATGCTTCTTGGAAATAAGGGAATAGACTGTGCCAGGCATTGTGTATTACCTTGAATTTTCTCCAACTGAGTTACACGATAAAATCAGTTCTTTCTACCTGTGTGACAGGCTCCTTTTAACAAGGCAGCAAAGATTCTACTCATGAACTTGTTACTGGCTCATGTGAAAAGCAAATGTAAAGGATTCATTGTTTGTGGGTGCATGTTAACTGGTAAAGTTGAAGAAAATACGGCTAATTGAACATAGCATATACTTCATTCAGGCAATCAGAAACTATTTCTTAAGAGCCTTACTTTTCACAGAAAATGAAGACTTGAGGGCAATTTTATGCTTGTGCTGCTACACGGAACACTGCACCTCTCCCATCTCATGATTGAGAACCCTCACGCAAAACTACTTCAGTTTTATCTTTCTTGGCTAAGGGTACTTAAGGGGCAGAAAAAAAATCTCTCATTGTGACTGGCTGGCTTGTTGGAAGTGCCACAGTGTTTGATGACATTGGCATGATCACCGAGGAAGAGCGGCTCATTTCCCTCTTTATAGTTTACAGGAACCATCATTCGCTCTTACATCATGCTAGCTGACACACTGACAAGGCCTGACAGCACCACCCCTACATCAGAAAACTCCATCAGGAAGACCCAGCTTCTAGCTGAGCAACACTGTTCTGTGCCTTATCACTACACGGCCAAGGACAGCATCAACATCTGATGATTCTGTCGAGTCTCATCACCATTCTGACCAACAGTCCAAAGCATAAGTCCTCGGGAATCCACTTTGGAAATAGCTGATTTGCTTTTCCCCAACCTGATTTTTCACTAAATCTGAAATTTATCAGCTATCAAAGAAGGACATGGTATAGAATAGACCCTGATAAATCATTTCTAGGAAGACTGCAACACTCTTTAACAAAATCCATTTGCGAGTATGGCATCTTGCCCTTTAGATTGTTGGCAGTGTACAAACCCACACTTAAGTGCCTGAAGTCTTGGAAGACAGTGTTGGAGTTCCATAGGCAATCCTCATCACTGCAAAAAAATGTAACAGAAATGCATTTGCTTATGATAAAGCTGTGTATGAGTTAACCAAAAGAGAGGGGAGCAACTGTGGCCTGAGGGCCAAATCAGGTCCAACTTCTGCTTTTGCAAACAACATATTATTGGGTTGTAACCACATTCATTCATTCATGGATTGTGTAGGGCAGCTTTTGCATTACAATACCAGGGGGGAGGAGTTGAGACAGACCGTATGGCCCACAAAGTTGCAAGTATTTACCTATTTAGCCCTTTCCAGCCAACATTTGCCAATGCTTGCAATAAAGTATGACACTTCTCACTTTGGCTTCTGAGTGTAGTAACTGATATGGGACCATTTCCTGGCCATTTCTCACTGACTAATAGTTGAAATAACAAATTTGGAAGGTTAAGTCCTTCAACATTTATGATGAAATCAACAGTTTTCCTTCTTAACCAAGTATATTCCTTATTCCTGCTTACCAAAATTTAAAAATGGATCTGCACTGTGCATACACTTGATAAAAAAAAAATTAAAGGCATTGGGTAAGAAATTTAGGTAGCCTTCTTTTTTTGAACATAATGTATTTAATTGGTCACCAATACAGAATTAAGAATTCTTTGCCTTATATTGTAGAAAGATTTTTAATGTAAAATATTTGGGATACAATGCTTTTCCTGACTTGAAAATTCATGAACATGGATTAATCTATATAGTATAAGATAAAAAAATGCTTATAACAAAACTTTATGAGCATAGAACACCTACAGGATTCTAATTCACTGATTTGGAAACACAAAGCATATATATTTTGGCATTGAGACAGAAAGTCTTTGTTAAAGTCTGAAACTATGATTTTTTTAGAGAGGAAGAGTCTCGTCTTCTACCTCCAAGGTAGAAGTCCCAGTCTCAGTTTTGTTAGAGAAAAGACCACACTTGAAATTCTTAGTGCAAGGAATTTTCTCCTTAAACTAGTCTCTTAGATCTGAAAAAAGAATGTGTCCATAGATGGTGGTCCTAACCACCCCACAACAAGAAAAAACATTAGACATTCTTTGTTTTAAAACTTCCTCTCAAAATACTAACCTCATGAAGAATATACAAAGACTCTAAAGATCTAGAACATTTGGCACTACTGATATTTTGTGCCTGATATTTTCTTTGTGGGGGAGGCTGCTGCCTGTGCATTGTAGGATATTTGACAGCATCTTGGCCTCCACTCACCACATGCCAGGGGCATCCTGCCATTGGTTGTGACAACCAGAAATGTTTACAGTTATTACCGAATGTCCTCCAAGCAAGGAAGAGTAAGATCATCCTGTGTTGAGAACCACTGCTCTTGAGAAGGACTTAGACCTCGCCAAAAAAGGTGGTAATTTTGTTCAGCCTGGACAAACCAACAATTCAGTTGGAAGTGAAACCTGTTTCCTTCCAAATGAAGTAGCTACACGTCCTGTCACAGTTGTAATCACAGTCATGTTCAACAAGAGGATAAATCCTCTCTTGAGAAAATTCCACTAAGCCAGTTTCTCTGAGTTGTTATCTTTTCCTATAAAACCCAGGTTTCCTTCCTAGACTCTGGTCAGTACAGAGAAGGCAGCACAGACATTCAGAGAGACTCATTTTTCAACTCAGAGTTTGAAAAATCCCACCCTGACTCAACAGCAATGATGGACAGCCTCTTATAAGTCATCGGGGCTAATAAATAAGTAGCCTGCATTTGCTGAAGAGTCCACTGCAAGAGATTATCGCCTTACATATGGCACATTAACGGAATTTCACAGGACAGTGCCAAAAGTTGAATGTGGCTGTTTTCCTTGTGATCCTTTTAAATCCCAATTCAATTACCATGCTCATTTTTCTGATGAATCATCAGCAGAAAGCCAGACTGTTTTTTAGAGTATGATATGATCCTCAACCGGAACATACTTTTGTCAGACTCTACTCCACCTTCCTGGCATTAAACAGAAATACTATATTTATCCACACCTAAAACTACTAGTGATCAGTCCAGCCCTGAAGAAGGTTAGTCCTTAGTAGTTAATCCAGCATGAAATTAACCCTTTATAGAACTGCAAGTATTTCAAAGATAGCTGTTACATAACTGACACCAAAAGAAAAATGAAAAAATAAAACTAAATAACAGAATGAAGTCTGTGGTGTCACTGTATTAGTGTAACTCTAAGTTGGATAGCTTCAGAGATGCAAATCTCAGCTCTAGGCCACAATTAAATGGATGCATCAAAAATAAAGACTTCACATATATTTTCAATATCACAGCAGCTATGAAATGCTAGCTCTTCAATATTGCTTTTCCCTTAAGGATTGTCTTCCCCCGCCCCCCGCCACCTCTTCTTTCACTAGAGGGATACACGACTAGCAAAGCAACATCTGACGTGTTAATATTACCACTGGTACTGAATCTCTGTAGAATTCAGAGACCGCGCCGTAAACCAGGAGGCTGAAAGTAGAAGCCAAATGGACGAGTGACCGCCCAACATTTCAATTGTGCCTCTGAGCGGGCACAGCAGTGAGCTGCAGGCCTTTCTACAGTAACATGAAGTGAGCATTTCTGAGTGATGAACATGTGAAGACAATAGTTAAGGCAAAAAGGTCCCCAGAGATTAAAAACACATTAATTATTCTAGCTTCCCCTAGTCTTGCTCCTCACTCGGGGACCTTTCTAGGTTTCAAGTTGCTTGAAGCTGTTGATATAGATGTCAACAGTCCATCCGCATTTTCACCCACAAATCCTTGTAGTGAAAAAGAGATCTTCGGAATGAGCTGAGCTCTCCAGCTTCATGTCTTTAGCCCAAACATAAAGAAATAAGAAGGTAACAGGTAATTATGGTTGCCTTGGCTACAACTCTAACTTTTGGCAAATGTATTAGTTTTTCTGTCCCTGTTTTCGATACTTGTTTAAATGCAACATAAAAATACCAGAAAGCTGCCGTTGTTATTATTTGAGATATATGCCTTTTTCTTTCTTGATTATTGTTCTCCTTTTTAGCTGCACTCTCACTCCCTGGGCCGGATTATCTGCCACTGCCACTGCTGGGTGGGAGGAGAGAGTGCTCACATCCAGAACTCTCACTGTTTTCCTTGCCTTGCTACATTTTGAATGTGATGCCTAGGGGCCTCCCAGCTAACTGGATGTGTAAATAAAAGAGTTTTAGATCACTTCAAGGTGTCATTCAAATTTTCTTCCTAGCTAACAGGGAGGAAATTCACCAAATCCACCCTGGGGCCATTTTCCTATCTCTTTTCTGTTGACACTCATGTAATGTGCTAAACAGATGAAGGCAGAGTAAGTCCCATATTCGGATCTTTGGGGACTAACTCCCCAGTCCTTCCTCCAATCTTTAAAAGATCCCTCTTCTTACTCTTAGATAAAACTAAATACAAAAAAAGGGCTGAAAGGGTAGTTTCTATTATCAGACTTTTTTTCATATCCTTTCTTTTTCTTACTATATTTATCCACACCTAAAATTACTAGTGATCAGAATATATTGGAAATTTTATTGAGTGAGATTTAAGATGGAGAAGAGGACACCTTAAGGGTATAACTTTGTAACTTAGTACTCTTTATCCATTATATAATTTGAAAATTATTCCTTGCATTGTTGCTACAAGCATGGAGTCTCTGTGATAATTAGAGTTGGGCTCTTGGCAGGATTTCTCTGCCTGTGTATTCTGACAATAAGTACCATCATAGTAATCCCCATCATGTGAAGACAATCAGTGGTAAATGGCTAAGCGGAGGTGTCAATGATGCTTCAGGCAATGGTTCAACTACCCCCTAATAAAGGCTTTGAACTTGGATAATAGAAAATCCATCTCTTGGAACCACTTTACCAAAGACTGTTTTCTATAACAGTCAAGGACAAATACCAAGATACAGTAGAACACCTAAGTAAAAATAGCAATAACACTCACCAAAGTTGTTGAATGAGATCTTGCTCTAAGCAACCTCTATACACAACAATATTGGTAGTTCTAAAACCATTTGTAAGTAATTCACCAAGAACCTAAAGCAAACCCAAGGAAGTTGTAAAATCTTCATCCTTGTCAAAGGATTAGTTTCAGAGCATCTCAGAAGGGATTTCAATGGCTGGTGTGGGCTATAAGAGATAAAGTCAAAGTTTGTAATATCACTGTCCAGTAGAACTTACTGCAATTATAGAAAGGTTTTATCTCTTCACAATCCAACACAATTTGGTGGTTAGGCTATTAAGTATTTGAAATGTAGCTAGTGCAAATGAGGGACTGAATTTTAATTATATTTAAATAGCCACATGTATCTGTTGAATCCATATTGGATGCGGGTCTAGAAAATGAAGAAAGGAATACTGAGAAGCGTCTGGTCTAAGAAAGTAGGAAAGCATTTCCTAGGAAAGCTGCAAGCTAAGGGCAAGGATAGCAACACAATTTCATTTTGCATTCCACCTCCAATTGATGGGGAACAAATCCCCACTTCTAAGCTAAGGCTGAGCTCCTCCGTAAAGAGCTCTCTGATTAGTTGGCAATGTCTACCATGAACACAGGAAGGGGAGCTGGTGGCACATGTGTTGTATATTTCCCAAGGGCCATACAGCAAGCAGAATTTAAACTCTATAGAAAAAAGTAGGAAGTTAGATTCCCAGATGACAAGAAAGATGGCAACTATAGAAAACAGTCTGGCTTCTGGTTCTTTATTGCCTTGAATTGACACTCTAGTATAAATATGAATAAGCAGGCATTCTAGACATGTGTGCCTGCAGCCAAGGGAGTCACTGGTGCCAGATCATTTATTTACTTGTTTATTATCTGTCATATTTATTTGGCTGTTTGTTTAGTATAGTTCTCAAACACTAGAATGGGGGCCATATAAGAACATGGACCAACCTGTGCCAGAAAGTATTAGGTCAAAGATTATCCAGCCTTATTTGTCACACATGTGACAAATATTTGAAGGTCTATTATATGTAATACACTATGTGACAAATATTTGAAGGTCTATTATATGTAATGGACTATGTTAGGACTGGAGAAACAGCTGTGAAAAAGACAAGTCTGGTCACTATCCTCATAGCATACATCAAACAGATTGCACAATTAAGAATGTGTGATACCCTAACAGCAGGGACCTGTCTTATGGGGTAGGCAGGGGAAGGTTCAAATCAGAGAAACCTTCTTTGAGATTGAACTGAATTTGAAGGTTGGATAGGAAAAACCAGGTGACAGAGAAGTGAAGGAGAGGGAAGGAAGAGCATTCTAGGCAAAGCCAATGGCTTGGGCAAAAGTTCTAGGTAGGAAATGGTGAATTCCAAAATCTATAACATAAATAAGACAATATTTTTTTGTCATCCAACCGTCATCCAAAGAGCAAAGAAGACAGAAAGACAGAGAGCAAGCTGTCAGGGTTGGTTGAAGATGCCCCTGGAGGGGACTATACTCCAAATCAAGTCCCTTGGACTTCCCAGACACCAGAATCCAATCAAAATAATTTGAGGGCACCCTTCCCAGGGATGACCACATGCTCCTATGCACTCTGATACATAACCCACAACCCCTTTAATGAGATATTCTTTTGCTCAATTTCTTAAACAGGATCATACAAAAGCACAAAGGCAGGTGGAGGGGGACTCAATTATGCAACAAAACCAGAAAGACTTACACATAATTTATAGAAAAGCTTACACAAGAATTTATAAGAACACTTTGCTCATATACTACTGGATTTGAATGTCTATTCTAGACAATTCTTAGAAAGGAGAAAACATTATCTCCATGTAACAGTTGAGGATTCTGAGACTCAAAGAAAATGTGACTTGTCCAAGAGTTCACAGTCAAACCACCCAAGTCCCATACTCTTCCCTACAAGAGCAGCTTTTACCCAGTTGAAGGTCCCCGTGGGAAACTGAGTCTGATCCTGAATGACACAACCCTACCAACCATGCAACTTTACACAAATTCTTACTAAAGTGCTTTTTGTTCTACCAATAAAAGCATCCTCCCCAAGAGCTTTCCCTTACCCTGGCAGAGAGACTTTCTGAGTTAGCCTTCCAAAACACACTTCTCCATGGGAGGCTTTGGGAACCACCTGGAAAAGCTCTATGACCACTTACTTATTCAGAAACTTTCATCCAACTGAAATCCAGAGGGTTGCGAACCATCTTTTTAAATCAACTTGTAGAACTGGAATCAATTCACAGGGCCTCTTTAGTTCTGAAATACAATGAATCATTTTCAGATTCATGGATCAAATGCTCCAAAGCACCTTCAGCAATGAGAGCTCTCATATACTGAGTATCTATAAAGGCCCAGATGCTCTGCATACATCCTATAAATAGGATGACCAACTGTCCTAGTTTACCTGGGACGCAGAACTTTTGATGCTACAAGAAAATCAGTTAGTCATTGTACCAGTAATTTAATCCTCACAACCTCAGATATGGTAAGTAGGCCTTCTCCATCATCTTTACGGATAGGAGGATTCTGACCAGAATGTTCATACAGTTTTCCAAAGGTCTTCATAACTAGCAAAACAAACCAGGGTTTGAAATGAGTAACCTCAGTGGCTTGATTTTTAGAGAGGTGGACATCCTCGGGTACTGATATGTAAATGAACACCTCAGACCTTCCACTTCCACTTCCTCTGGAGAATTCTCACTTTTCTATCTTCTGAAGTGGATAGAATTTTTTTCAAGACCAAAAACTAGAAACATTCTCTTTTAGCCTTAAGCTCAATGTTCTGATTTGCATGTCAATGCCAGCAGTGTCATTTCACCTGAGGGCTGCTTTTAAAATTCCCAGAGCAGTGTAAGCAGTTTGAGCTGGGAAACTAGCCAGGCAGTTGTGGAGAACAGGCCTTGGAGTCACACCTGAAGAAGTGAAAAGAGTGTAGCAGGCAGACTTAAAATTAAATCCTTTCCTGCCATATACTAGCTGTGCAACCTCAGGGTTAATAACAGTTATTTCTCAGGATTACTGTGAAGCATAAAATGAGACCACCTGATGAGAATCCACCCTGCTCTGTGACTGGCACATGATAAATGCCCAATAAATAATCCACCAACAATTCCCAAGAAAAGAAACTCCAAATGTCTCTTGCTTTGTAATCTCTTCAAACCTTCACCAAGGTTTCTAAAACCTAAACCTACGTGAAAATAATAGATTTTTATCAATAAAAATCAAGCCTTTTTTTAAAAAATGGACCAAAGATTTGAACAGACTTTTCACCAAAGGAACACACAGATAAGAAAAAGGCACATGAAAAAATGTTCAACATCATTAGTGAATGGAGAAATACAAATTAAAACCACAAGGAGGTATTATTACATACCTAATGACCAAAATTAAAATACTGACAATACCATGTGTCAACAACAATGATATAGAACAACTGAAATTCTCATGTGTTGAAGGTAGGAATGTGACATAGTATAGCCAGTTTGAAAAACAGATTGATAAATTCTTATAAATACATACTTATCATGTGACTCAGTAATCCATTCCTGAGTAATCCAGAAACCCAGTTCACACACACACACACAAAGCTTATCACAGCTGCACTGAGAAAAGCCAAATAATCTGTAAATAGTCTAAATGTTCATCATCAAGTGAATAAAAACATGTGGTATGTCCATACAATAAAATATGACTAAGTAAGAAAAAGGGACTATTCATACAAACAATAAAATGAGTGAATATTAAACACATTGTGTTAAACGAAAGAAGACAGACATAAAAATTACTATATACTATACAGTAGTCATTCCAGTAACACAAAACTTTGGAAAAGGCTAGGGAAGAGTGAGGGGATTATGTGTAAAAGAACACAAAGGAACCCTTGGGACAATAGAAATACCCTAAATCCTAGTGATGGTGTTACACAGGCATATGCATTTGTCAAAACTCATCATACTGTCCATGTACAAAGGGGGTTTTACTGTTTGTAAGTTATAATAGGTCTGATAATTAAGCTCACTAAGTCATCCTAGAAAAAGTGCCACATGCCTCATTCCTGAATATCACTATGGTCATCTTTGAAGTACTCCCCCCCTTGGGAAGCTATGCACCAATGCCAGCACCTAGTCCACCCTTCATGGCAATTTTGGAATCTTTTTCTGGAATGACCATCAGAATTGTCCTTGTATGAGGCCTGACAATTAAGTTTAAGAACTTGCCACCATGCACTTACAGCGGCAGCACTGAACGAACAACTTGAGAAAGTTTCATAACCTTGGCCTAACTGTGGTATATAAGTGTGTCACAGCTCTGTTTTTGTTGACATGTGGCAATGTCTTGCTGAATGGTGTTCACTATTTTTGTTGTGTATTTTTGTGTGCCATACTACAACAAATCTAATGGCCATTCCAGAAAGAGTTCCACAATTGCTTTTAAGGGTAGACTGGGCATTGGCATCCACACTTATTTTCCCAAGGGAACTTCAAAGATGACCAAAGTAATATTCAGCAATGAAGTATACAGCACTTTTTCTAGGATGAGTTCACACACTTAATTGTCATACCTCATATACTAATATCCTAGCTTTTAGAAAATTGTAAAGAACAAGGAGTCTAACTCAGGAGAGAGGAGCCACTAATAGCCATTTCCTTTGGCCTGGTAATAACACTTTGATTTTTTTTTCTCCCCCAGGAACTATACCCCTTCTAAAAATCAGTTTGCCAGAACCTGCAATGAGGATGACCACCCTTCCTGGACAACAAGCAGGTAATTGATCTAAACAAAGCCAATTAGATAATTTTCCACAGAATCTGGGTCTTGAGCAGAATGGTAGGAATGTGCTTTTCCTACTCCAGTGCCCTTGAGAGAGTTTTCATTACTTCCTCCCATTTAGATCTTCTGAGTGTCCCTGGCTTCAGTTCTTCCCCAAAATGAGTTTTGTCATTTTGAGATTACCTTACAGCCTTACAAAATCCTTTTTCCTCAAACTGAAGTTTTTGTTGCCTATAACCAAAAGGCCCTAACAGATGCAACTTTTTAGTTCAATCAGGTTTTTTGCGTCTTAAAATCCTCCACCTACTCCTCCAGAGAAGCCATAGATGGGATGTGTAAAAGCAGGGGAATTCATTTGCTTGTTTGTGTCTTACATGGTCCCTGGGTCCTGGGTTGGGATGTAGGGACTTTCAGTCTTGGTCTTCCTTGGCTTTCCTGATGACAGAAAAACAGACTATTGACAAGTCAGGATGCGTCTCTGTTAACCTCCTGCCCATCAGGAAAGACCTGGAAAGACCTCTTCAGGCCTGTGGGAAAACCAGGTCAATGAGCACCAACTTGCTTTGACCTAGAATGGTATGTCTGTGCCATTTCCAGCCTTCTGGTAATCCAAAAATTTGGGGAAATCTGAAGCCCCTAACTCAAATTATTATTGTTAACAATTATTGAGCAGTCATTATCTATGAAGCATTGAATTTAAAACTTAATGTTGTATCTCACTGGAGCCATACAATAACCACCTGTGGGTAATCAGCATTATAATTCTATTTTGCATATAAAAAGACTGAGGTTTAAAAAGGTAAGACCTTGTCTTTGGGTGGGGGTGGGGGGGGGGCGGTGCAGGCGTGCAGTTTTTGGCTGGGGCTGGGTTTGAACCCACCACCTCGGCCACCTCCGGTACATGGAGCCGGCATCCTGCTCCTTTGAGCCACAGGTGCCACCCAGACCTTGTCTTTTTATAAAGTCAATTTTTTTTAAAAGGTAAAGAGTTAAAACAAACAAATGAAATCAAACTCAGACCCTTCTGTTGCATGGTCAACACTCTTAATCATTTTGACAACCTCCCTAATGTGGGCAAGTTTCTGCTCTGTGGCAGAAATCAAAGTCCACCTGGCTAACACAAAGGAAAAACAAAAGGGATTCCATTATTTTTTCATGCCAGAAACAATCACCCAAGGGGTCAGGCATCAAAGTGAACTGTCTTGATTTTATCAATTGCCTTTTCTCCTCTACTTGCCACTTGAGACTTTGCTGTCCTCTGTGTACTGACAAACCCTATCTTACCTGGCAGGAATGTGTTTCAGGTTGAAATTTAAAAAGGAAGACTATCACTTCTCACAACTTAACAGCAGTCAAGAGCTTTGCCAAAGTTGTAACATACCCAAGGATCACGGGGGAGGGTCAGGGACCTCAAACTTTGTCCTACCCACCAGAAAAACCCTGGAATGAAATTTGACTCCTCAACATGGTCTCATAGAGCCTTGGGGATGTAAAGACGACCTCAAATATAAGGACTGAATGAAAATGTTACACATTCAGGTAACAAAAATTTAGTAGACTTGTTAGCTAATAGTATTTTACGAATGGGCATTTCTTTATTATATTATACATGCCATGAGTACATAGGCTGTTAACATTAGAAAAAGCTGGGTAAAGGGTACACAGAGTCTCTCTTATCTTTGTAACTCTTCTATAAATCCAAAATTATTTCAGAAATAAAAGGCCTTAAAAAATGTAATGGACACATTGGGTAAGAAGTTCCCTACAGCATCCTCCTTAAGACCACATGTTGAGGACAACATTATTGATGGAATACAACTAAAGTGAGAATCAAGTCACTTTTATCAGTGATATGTCATTGGTAGCAGCAATAGAGTCCCTCTGATTCAAAGCCATGAGAATAACACACTTTGAAAATCAGGATTTAATAAGAGCAGAACAAAAATAGAGTCTTATCCTGATACATTTGAGCCATCAACATACCCTTCTATATAAAGCATCCTGATAAATGAGGGTGGGGGTCAAGAATGTGTAGGGTCCAAAGAAGGAAGAAAAAGGGAGAATATATATAAATGAGATGAACCTGAAAGGCACAAGAAAAAATCATTTCTATCACTCATCTGGGTTCAGGGGAAGAATTTACACATTTGCAAAATAACTTGATAAATCTAAGAGTGAGATACCAGAGTGCTAGTCCTCAATACAGGACACTGAACTTTTTCCGAAGAGAACTGAAGAGACGCCAATCCAAGAGTTATTCGGTATAAGCACTTCAGAAGAGTTTTAAAAAGCCCTAAAAAGATGAAATATTTAGGACCTGCAGAAAATTCTGTAAGAAAATTTTGAGGATGATTAAGTGCAGAAATCAAGACTACTTTCAAGTATTTCAAGGTGTCTTACTCAAGGACAATGATCATTTAGCCTTAATCCCTAAGACTAGAAAATAAATTTATTCAGTTTAGAGCAGTCATTTCAGATATGAGGATGAAGGTCTTGAAACAACAGGTGATGAAATCTCTTCCTAGGTCACCAATGGCGATTATTACTACATTGTCTTTAGATGTCATTGCTAAGACAGGAGGCTGTTTTTCGTGTTTAATATAAACCTAACTTAAAGCACAGAGGAGGAATACACGATTGATTTAGAGTCTTCTCCAATTCATGGACTCAAAATATATGTATTATGTAGCAGTTTTAACATGTCTGGGAATAGTAGTTGCTAGAGAAGGAATCAGACATCGTTATTCTAGGACAAAAGTGCCAGTCATGTCATGAAACTCTGGTGTAAAAAATTCCTTGACTGATCCAGTTTTCTAACCTCTCTTTCTATTTCAGAGACTTTCTGAGGACGTATGACCGTGAACCTGCAATTTCGGAGACAAGCCGATCTGGCATGAAGCTCCAATTTCTTTTCCCATAAGACAACTGAGATACATTCATGAAAAAAGAAATCATGGCCCAAACCAGAATCTTAAAAACAAAACACAAAAACCATCGCCCCCAGGATGCTTTTTCTTCAAGGGGCATTATCTACTCACCTTCCATGTATAGTACTTGGAGAAGAATTTAAAGTAAATCAGTAAATCATTCCATTTTTTAAATTCATATTTTATTACTCTCATAAGAAGAAAACTTAGCAGTCCAAATCATTATATCCGTACATTACTATTTTTAAACCTGACTGTGATAACATTCCCGCCTCATCCCAAACAGTTGGGTGAAACCACATTTCACTTTATCCCAGTTTGTCTTCCATTTATATTTTAACGCATAATTTGGTCTCACACTCAAAGGACTTCCCACTAATGAAATAAAGATTTGCTAAGAAAAAAAATCAATGTATTACTTGCCTTTGTATCCATCAAAGACAGAAACAGTTATGAAAGTCTGAAATACAGCAAATGTCCTCACACTCTTAGAAAAACCAGTAGCAGAGAACCAAAGGGTTAACACAGCTGATTTCAGGGTTAAGAGAAGGATGGGGGATGATGTTTTAAAGCAAACACCTGGAGGGAAAAAAGTAGTATTTTGTTTCCACCTCAAGAAAGTGCAGACAAACATGAGGCAAATCACATCACTGGAATACTCAATTATCTGAACATGCTAATTAACGAAATGTAATCAACCTGCTTTCAGTCCTGTCTTCACCTGCTGTAATATTTCCAGTGCTTTGCCGTCCTTATTCCTCACAACCGTTAGAACATTAGACAGTCTGCATGGTGCATCAAAGGGAAGCAAATAAGCACAGAATTTTGCTGATGGCAGGGATTTCTCATGCTCAGGGCACAGGAAGCAACAATATGGAAATGGCAGCCCTGACTGTATGTTTTAATTATTCTCCACACCTATTTTGCAAAAGAGACTTAAAGTTCAATTAAGTAATATGATGCTCAGTTCTGGTTATTTCATAAAACTGAGTGCAGACAGTCATTTAAAGTAGTAAATATGCAGTCATGGTAGAATTAAATATTCATGAAATCAAGAGTGACTGGAAAGCTGAGGATATCAGGATATTAAAATTCATCATAGTTTCCACAATGTAAATCTTGTATGCATTTGTAAGGCACCGGGTCTTGCCTAGAGTGTGTTCAGATTCGAGTTCCTTGGTAGCCTGCCGTTTAAATAACAATATTGATTTCGGAAGATAAACAACAATTTTGATTCTTAGCTCAGTTTCAAAATGCAAAACAATTTTGAACATTTGAAAACCCAAACTTGTTAAGTGAGCCTGTCTCCAAACACAGCACAGCAACATTCACTGTGATCTGGACATGATTAGGGTATTTGTTTAATCCACTAGTACCTTAGGGAAGGTCCAACAGAAACCAAAGCAGTCTACAAGGAGCAGCACTTGATGCCATGCAATTCATTTCTAGCAAGCAGAATTGTCCATTTCCCCATACACTTCCTTAAGTGAGCAAAGGTGAGAATGTGGGTTGACTCTTCTTTGGTACCAATATTCTGATTTGTTGAACCAACTTCTCTTCAATATTAGCAAACATTCAAAACCGGATTAACAAATACACATATACACTCGATAAAGATACAACTAAACCACACCGGCTTCCACAAACTACAAGTATGTGTGAAGACTGTGCCCAGAGGCAAACTGTAATAAATACGCCCTAATATTACTAGGGCATTTTCTCTACTTTACAATTTTCTCAGCAGAAGAAATATCGGCATTGGAGAATGGCATGTGAGCCATGTCTTACTGGAATCCAATTACCTGAAGAACTCCTCTGTCCACAGTAAGTAGCAGCTAACCCCTGGTCTACAATGACACAGCAGGGCTGCAAAAGATTTTTTAGGGTTTCTCTCCTGCCCTCCTAGGGAAGAGCATGCCAGGTGAGAAGGAGGACCTCCAGCTCAGCAATGTTCTCATTTCTGCAAATGAGTCAAACTTTGCTCCCATTGTTACCATCTTTAGGTTGATGTCACCTCCCTCCAAGGAGTCCCAAAAGCCACTTCAGAGCACCAGAAGACATGTTTCCCCTAGACCTATATCACCAAATAAGCCTCGGTTATACTGTGAGGGCAAGCAAAGGTCTCCACACTGCTCTCCGGAGGTGCTGTGCTCTGCCTCAGGCATCACACCGCATGTACCAACAAGACTTTTCTCTGCACACACCGCTGAACGCCGAAACCAGGACAGACTTCTGCACACGCCTTCCAGTTTGGAAAGTCACTGTCGCCCGTGGATTCCCTTAAATCTCACCCCTTCTCCACATCTGCCACCCCCACCCCCACACAAACGGGGGAAGGGGGTTGGGGAGCGGAAGAGTTAAAGTGACAGCCACTACTAGAGCTCCTTGGTTTTGTTCAAAAGGTGTCACAGCGCCAACACTGTGGACCTACCTTGCTCTCTCCTTTCTCGCCGTTGGGTCTCGTCTCCGGATCGTCGCTGTCCTCAGCGCCAGCACTCTCGCCGGGCAGTTCATCCTGAGCCAGCTGCTGCTGCTGCGGCTGGGGCTGGGGCGGCTGTGGCGGCGCCTGGCAGGCTCCGCCAGCCCCCTGGGAGCGGGGGATGGGCTCCGGGCGCGGAGAAACTCCCTCAACATCCATCTCCATCTTCCCATTCACTGGAGGGCAAGACAAAAGCGGAGCAGAGACTTGGCAGCGGCGCCCGGCGGCTCCTCAGCTGCCGGTGGCACGCATGGCTCGCCGAGGAGGGGCCGCCTCCCGCGCGCCCTCCCTCCTGCCACCCTTCGCCTGCGCTCCCCGCAGCTCCGCTCGCCTGCTCGGCTCCGGCACTGGCGGCGTCTGAGTCGCGGAGCGCGAGGAGCCGGTGGCCTCGTGTCCTTGGAGCGGTGGCCTTCAGGCGCCCCCGGCAGTCCCGCTAAGCAGAGCGCATCACCGCGGCGGCAGCGGCGCCTCCCAGCCGCGCGCCCAGCAGCGGGGCGCTCCGGGACTCGCTCTCCAGCCCGGCCTCCCGATCCTAGCCGCTTTCCAGCGTCTCCTGGGGCCCCTCGGCGTTTCCCCTCCCTTCCAACCTTCTGAACAAAGTTGCTGAAGAACAAACCAGATCGCCAGGATTTGCCCAGCGAAACTGGCAAGAATAGGGAATGTCAGGTGTAAGTGAAATCTACCCTTCCTGCCAGCTGACCAAGGGCCGACCCTCACCCTTGCCCCCTCCCCAACGTAAAGGAGCCCAGTGAATGAGCGCTTTCCGACCTGTGCGAGGTGGCGGCGGCGAGGACTAGAGAGGAGCTCGCGGAGGACTGGTGCGCCCACCCCCAACCCCAGGTGACCCCCGGCTGGACCTGGGCTCCCCCCTCCCTCTCGCGGCCGAGCGTGTCTCCGGGGTCAGTCCCTCCGGGCGTGCGTGTGAGTCTCCCAGAGCTCAGCTCCCGGGTCTGCTCCGCTACTGGCGACTCCGCGCCGCACAGCCCCGCATTGGGGAGCTGGAGTAGAGAGGGAGAATCAACTGGCAGATTCCGGGCAGGAAATTGACCTACCCTTGCCTCCTACTGGAGCGTGGGTTAGAACCGGGAAGGGGTGGGGCCCCGCGGGGATGGCGAGGACACGAATCTCACGGCGCGCTGGAGTTTGGCGTAAAGGTCGGCAGCAGAGGGTCGATGGGGGAGGAGGAGGGAGAAGCGAGAAGTCGCTGCCAGGCATTTACTGCAATGTGCCCCGGGCTGGGCCCCAGCTGGGTGCCGTCTCTTTCGAGGGGCGAATTCTCCGATCCTGGAAGAGCGTCCTCAGCAGGGCAGGTCTCCAGGAGGTTCTCGTGGTGACCCCAGGGGCCGGCGGTGAGCTGCGCCTGTAAATATAAATAGAGAGAAATGGCGAGGGTAGACTTGGAAATTCTTAATCGGGGCTCACCGTTAGTCAGGTGATCGGTTCTAAATTTAACAGCACTTGGGTCTTGGGGAGTAGCTTACAACTTCACGGGAACTGCTACTGCAACTCTGGACGTCCAGGACGGACCTTCAGGCAGCTATGGAGAGAAATGGCGGGTTATTAAGAACCTGTTTAATATTAAATAGTGCCCATTGTTCCGGGCTTTGAGTTCCATAATGCCCCCAAATGGATCAGCAGATAAATGAACTATTCATGCATTTCTTAGCAGAGTGGCTTTTTCCCCCTAACATACAATGTATCACAGATAACATTTGCCTAATGAAACCAGAAAAGTGCATTTGCTCATCTCCCGTCTGCTTTGCATTAACTTAAACACAACTTTTACATATAAGGACACACTGTCCCAAGAGATGCAGTACGCAAGAATACGTCATTAGGTTAGATCCTGCAGTACGATGCCTTAATCTCTGAAATTCACATCTAAGTGTGACACAAATTCATTGCCTCTTTAATCATTCTAGACGGCCTATCAGAATAATAGAATACGAACATGCTTTTGGAAAGAAGTTTAGAGACTAAATTACCCGTTCTCTTTTTCTTCAAATTTTCTAAAACCTAAATTTCAAGTTCATTTTCTAAATTGGGAACTTGTTCAAAATAAAGTAAGCTTGCTTTAGTCTGAGATTCACTGTACTCTCAATATTATTTTACACCATGTATATAGGTAATCATGTATCGGCCAAGAAAATACAGAGCTATGTGCTCTTCCCTTGTATATGGTAATAAAGCAACAATTCCTATAAGATTTTCATAATAGTAAATTAGTTTGTAGGTGTAATGTGCTTAGCTGGGTGCCTTAGTACGTAATAAGCCCAACAAACATTGTTATACTGAGAATAATATGACATCAACTCACATTGAGCATACATCTGAAGACCTGGATTTACAAAGAAGACGCTATCAGTTCAAATAATCTTTATTTAAATTTTCTGAAAAATATTAGGTATCTTCAGAGAACGAAGCCCCTTCGGAAGACAGGGAAAGTCAATAGTGTGTTGTGTGCAATAAAGGTTTGAACTTGACAGATTTTTCTTCTACAACGTAGAAATAAAAATCTCATGTCAGTTCCGACAGAAGCAGGAATAGCTGACTGGTAAGTTATGATTCTTCTATGGCTGCTACTTCCAACATGTGTTTGCGAACTTCTTTTAAGACTTAAATGAAGTTTAAATCAAAATAAAGATACAATACTTCAACTAAATTTGTTCTAAATTTAAGCATGTGCTTTTAAAGACTCATATTGTTAAATGCAAATATTTTTCCTTTATTCTGCCCCCCTATTTTGGGGGGACATGGATTTTTTTAGCATCTGTCATAAGTAAATATGGACTCAGAAAATATATTACATTTCAAAACTGTTGATTGCACCTAATTATGCATGTAAATTGCTACTTCAAGCATGCAGACAGCTTGCAACATTTTGAAAATTTTGCCCTACTAGTCATCTGAGGTATTTGTGTTACTATTTTGCAGTTGCCTTAAATGACTCTTCATTTCCCAATTAACTTTCCATTAATGATGGGTCTGTGAATGAGTTTGACCTTTTTTGTCCTCCATCTCTCAGATAATTCAAATTTTTAAATCACCCTTCTTCCTATGTATATCAGACCACTTGATTTTTTGAGTCACTGACATGAGAGTTTACAAAAGGTGTCCGGGGAGATTAGTCAGTCCAGCCCCTTGCTGTGTAAAGTATGATTTTAACAAATATGACCCAGAAGCATCTTAACACCTAGGAATTTGCTAGAAATACAGAGTGTTGGGCGCCAGACCTACTGAACAGAATCTGTATCTAAGAAAATCTCTTGAGTGATTCCTACCACAAAACCACTGCTCTAACACATCATGTGGTTGGCCTTGCTACATTATAATTGTTTGGCACTCACTATTTCCCTAAATTACTATCCAGAAAAGCTTAAGAAAACACTATTTAGCAATTATTTTCTCAATATATTGTATTCCCTACTACTTCTCATCCCCTAGGAGCCTACTGCTGCATGTTGAAAAGTTTTACCAATTAAGAATATTTATCATATATCTGTGGTAATGAATAAGAAATGTACAATTTTCTAAAATCAAATGGCACTGCCAGGCACAGTGGCTGCCGCCTGTAATCCCAGAACTTCAGGAGGCCAAGACCAGAGAACTGAGGATTGTTTTAGGCGAGGAGTTGAAGACCAGCCTGGGTCACATAGGGAGAACCTTCATTCTACAAAAGGCATTAGCCTACAAAGCATTTTATCTTGCATAACAACCTTTATGGAAATAGGTGAAACCATTTCCAAAAAAAAAAAACCTGGTTGTTTTTAACCTGTTTAAGATTTGAAAGAGCACAGTTTCCCTGCTGAGATTACTGATGTCTCATCTTGCAATGCAAGCAGAAACTGACTAGTTAGCAGGTGTACAATGACAATCTTATAAAACTATAAATTTGGAGTAAATTTGGACTAAATTAGGTGTCCCAGTATTGGAGGGAACTATCAAAGATTTTAACTTGTAAGGAATTTCTTAAAAGCACATTCATATAAAGCTCAACAAATTGTTACTCTTAAGGGCTGCCTAGCATAGTAGTTCTCACTTTTTAAGGTACATAAAATCACCTGGAGTATGTTGTTAAAAGGCAGATTATGATTCTGCAGGTCGAAGTCCGGGCCTGAGAATCTAGATTTCTAACCAACATTCAGGTGAAGCTAGTGGTTCAGAACATTAGCCCTAATTGCTGTATCATCCGTCATCAATGGTTCTCAAATTATAATCCATTGGGGGAACTTTCAAAAATCTTCATTGCAAAAGTATTCCCTTCTCTCCACAACCACACCAGCGTCTGCAGCTTTGCGTCTTTTGTGGTATAGGACATTCTCACTGGGGTTAAGTAATATCTCAGGGTGGTTTTGATTTGCATTTCTCTGATAATTAGGGATGATGAACATTTTTTCATATGCTTATTCATGTGTCTTCTTTAGAGACGGTTCTATTCATCTTTCTTGCCCATTGATACAAGGGATTGTTAGCTTTTTTCTTGTTGCTTAATTTGAGTTCTCTGTAGACTCTTGTTATCAAGCTTTTGTCCAATTCATAATATGAAAATAACTTTTCCCATTCTGATGGTTGTCTATTTGCTTTAGTTGTTGTCTCCTTAGCTGTACAGGAGCTATTCAGTTTAATTAAATCCCATTTGTTTATTTTTGTTGTTGTTGCTGGTGGGACTGTAAACTAATACAACCCTTTTGGAAGGAAATATGGAGAATCCTCAAAGAACTCAAACCAGACCTCCCATTTGATCCTGCAATCCAATTCCTAGGCATCTACCCAGAAGAAAACAAAAAATCTTATCATAAGGATATTTGCACTAGACTGTTTATTACAGCTCAATTTACAATTGCCAAATTGTGGAAACAATCTAAATGCCCACCAATCCAGGAATGGATTAACAAACTGTGGTAACTGTATACTATGGAATACTATACAGCCACTAAAAAAACGGTAACTTTATATCTGTTGTATTAATTTGGATGGAGTTGAAATACATTCATCTTAGTAAAGCATCCCAAGAATGGAGAAGCAAGAATTCAATGTACTCAATTCTGTTATGAGGACAGTTGATGCTCATACATGGTGGGGGGTGAGAGTATGGGGAGGGAAAAGAGGGAAGGCGGGAAGGAGGTGTGGGACCACAGTGTGTGACACAACTCTTGAGGGTGGGACACTATTAACAAAAGGACTTCACCCAGCAAACGCAAGCAGTGTAACCTGGCTCATTGTACCCTCAATGATTCCCCACAATAAATAAATACATAAATAAATAAATATCTTCAATGCAATGCACAGAATTTACTCCTCAGACAAATTAAATCTAAATATCTAGGCCTGGGATCTAAATGTCAGTAGTTTTTAGACCTCTCCAGGTCATTACAATGTGTAACCAAGTTTGAGAATCAGTGCTATAAGTCAGTGATTCTCAATTGTGTTTCCCAGACCAGCAGCAGCAGCACCTGGGAACTTGTTAGAAATGTAAATTCTAGTGCCCACTCTACACCTACCAAATTGGAAACTCTAGGGGTGGGATTCAGTAATCTAGATTTTTAACAAGGCATGATTTTGATGCCTGCTCAAGTTTGAAAACCACTGCTCTGATCAGAGATTCTCCATGATTGCACATTAAAATTACCTGGGGAATGTTCAAAAAGTAGTGAATCCCCTCCCCTCGTCAATTAAATAAAAATCTCCTGAGGGTGAAATCGTGCATGTTCATGTTTAAAAGTTCCCCCAGGTGATTCTAATTGTGCAGACAGGGTTGAAAAACATTTCTATAGACTGAATTTTTATGTATGCAAATTGGTGTTTCCATGGAGCAGCAGTTTCTTCTATGCTGGTTAAAAAATCCTTCCTTAATCTGCAAAAATGGAGTACCTGAAAAGGTAAATTAGAGTGCTATCCCAATTATCATAGTTCAAATTAGGGTATTCAGTATTTTCTGATGAGCCACTTTTTTTCTTCTTGGTAACATAACAGCAGCTTCTGCCTTCTGCAACAAGAACTTTGATGTGAAATGGCTTGATTTCAGGTGATTAAGAGACCCACTGACACCAGTCTGCAAGGACTAAGGGTTCCTTCATCAGGTTATTGGCCATCTTTGGGGATGCTGTCGTAAATTGGATAGCTGCTGTTGAAGTTTTAGCACCATGCTACCCAAAGTGAGTTTCCCAGATCAGTAACATCACCATCTCCTGGGAACTGGTTATGAGCATTGCATTGCCTCAGGCCCCATCCCAGACCTACTAAATCAGTATCTGGACTTTAAGATCCCCAAATGATACATATACACATTTACAGTTTGAGAAGCACAATGGTAGCATATCCCTATGAGATACAGAGGTGGCACTCAACCAGCAACATGGTCCTAACTCCTACATCTATCTCTTGGCTCTCCACAGATCCACCCCCTTTCTGAGAACCTCGTAGAACCCTTATGAATGAAGTCCAAATTGATAAGAGGACTATACAAGCATCCTTCCCTCTAGCACCACTGCCCAATAGAACTTTCTGCAGTGATGGAAAGGTTCTGGATGTGTGCTCCTCTTTAAGTAGCCACCAGCTACATGGGGCTATTGAGAAAAGAATTATGGCTAATGTGACTGAGAAACTGAATTCTCATTTTATTTCATTTTAATTGATATAAATTTAAATAACCTCATGTGGTTAGTGGCTCTATAATTGGACAGCACAGCTCCAGACGCATCATCCTTCCTCTTCTCAACCCTTATTCGAGTTCCCAGGTTGCACACCAGCCCCTCCTGCTCAGCTTTTGTATGTGTTAATCCCCAGTGAATGCACCAGGATGAAAAACATCTGCCTTGCCACCTCATTTACATAATAAGTAACATTATGCTTATTATTTTGAATGAGAGGAGTTTAACTTGAATTAAATGCCACCAAAAGTTGTCAAAACCTTTTTCATAGTATTCATAATTGTGTAGCTTTAATTTTACAGCCTTTTCAAACGTCAGCAGACACGGATGCATTTAGAAATTGCCTTAAGAAAAAGAGACAAAAGGCTGCAAATGGATTCAGAGGAGAAGACACATACAGACACCCCTTCCCCCAGTATCCTGTTGGTACATAATGGAAAGTTATGTACATTAAGTGCAGCTATGTTGAAAGTAAATATCAAAATTTGCAGATTACTCTCAAAATGGAAGATGAAATAAAAAAGAGAGAGAGAGAGATCATGGAGTTAACAGTGCCAGAAGATAGCAAATGAAATTCAAATAGAAATGTACTCACAATTAGTCTGGATGTAAATATTTAATCTGTGGAACCAATGGAACGCAATGGGATGAGATTGGTGTGTGTTTGGGGTGGGAAGAGATTGAAACAAAAATACTCATGATTTTGAAGACAGAAAGCAGCCTCCTCAAGTCTCTCAGAACGAAATTATTCTTCTTTCCTTCTCTCAGAATGAAAATAACAACAGCAACCACAATTATAACAGCACTTCCTACCATCTATTAAGTGTGCTCTGTACACTATCCCCTTTAAAAATAGAGATTCAATAATAGATTATCTTCTGTAGTCCCTCCAATAACCACGTGAGGTGGGCATGATCAGGAAAGAGAATATTCAGGGATTCAGATTATTTGAACAACACAACTCAGGAGAACAGAATAAAAATAAACAAATGCCTACTTGCAAGGAAAGAGGGCAGTGTTAAAGTCAAGTCAGCCCTTTCCTTTGATTGAAAAAAGGATGTGCATCATATCTAAGCTGAATTAACCACAACCTTTCTTATAGAAGGAGGCTAACGCAAGGAAAATATTTCATCAGGGGCCAGGCCTTGCCCAGATGCTGATTTGGTACTGTGTGATTCAAGATTATTCCCACAAAGAAATGCGTAGCCAAGGGCAACAGCCTCACTTCTGCAGGATGGTCACTTCATAGCAACTGAAACCAATAAGCAGACTGCTGTTGTTGTCCTCAGGAAAGAAACTCCAAGGGACTTCAGACAATATGATTTCAGGAGCCAGGAAGGAGCTAAGACACCATCTAAAACATCCTGACTTTTATGCCAGCATCTTAAGACCTACCTCACTCAGACTCTCCTTTTTCTCAGAAACTGAGGGCAAGTTTACTCATAACCTACATCAATCCACTTCAAAAGGGAAGGAGCAAAGTGAGGATAAAAGAAGACACAAATATTTGCTCCCTTCAGCGATGAACTGAAAGGGCCAAACTCAGTACTGTTTTTCTACAGTTTGGCTGATATCCCATGCCTACCAACATGACTTCATCAAATTAATCCACAAATCCTAATAGTTGTTCTAAGCAATCTTTGGAGGATGTACCATCCTTTATGGTACATATGTACCCACCAAACATATGACTAAAATTATGGATGTAGTTTATGGGCACAAGAACTCTGAGAGATTCTGAACTTCAATTTCTGGGTACTTAAAAACTTTCCAGGGCAGTTCAATTTTAAGATCTGTCAGAGTCTGCCCAGGCAGTATTAGAGCAATTCTGCCTTAGTGAGCTGGCTCATTTGGCTTCCTGAATCATATGCAAAATGTCAGCTCTGCTGGGCTGCTTATAGATTTGGTTGGTGCTTCTGAATGCTTGGGTGGTGGCAATAAGGAATATACTCCCTCCCCTACAGTCTCCTATTTTTGATAATTTCTGTGCCCTTTACTTTGATTTGGGGCTTCCCAGCTTGGGTTCCTAGATACCCTACTAGGCATCTGTGCTCCATATTACTACACTTACTAGGATCCTTACTAGACACTGAAGTGACAAAGATGAAGCAGATAGTGGCCTTTGTCTTATAAACCATACCAATACAGATACTTATGGTATGCTACCAAATACCATGATAGCACCAGAATCAAAAATGTCAATACAAAGTACTCACCCCACGGGTTTCAGCAAGCAAAGTACTTTCCCTGTATATTCTATAGAAGTCTCTAAGGGAGCACCCTTGCAGGCAGAATGGGAACTGAAGACCCATTCATGGCAAGGGAAACCCCCACACACACACACACACACACACTGAGAACGGGAAAAAATAGAGAAATAAGCTGAGCAAGATGGAATAAAAAAGTGTAGCTAGTTTACTTTTAAACCAGCAGCTAAATCACTTATCTGAGCAGTTCATGCTCTTGCTAGAAGCCTGGCCTGTAAGGAATACATCTTGCAAACACCCCTGCTGGGTTTGCAAACACTCTGAAGAAGAGAATGGCCATAGAAGGAAGCTACATGCAAGGCTGGTGCAGGGGGGCATGAATCAGGCCCTCCCCTGCCCAGTCAACAATCAAAGCAAATACCCATTATGAAGATTTGTATTATGGCCAGGGCAAAGATCAAGAATAGCTCAAGCCCTGAAATATGGGTGGGAGGGTGGGCTTGTACCCTTATAACAGAGGACAAAGCCTCTGGGGTGGAGATCAGAGGAAAATTCCTCCGTTCCACCAATTCTTCAGAGGAGACTGACATAGGTGGTGTCAACTCCACAGAGGACTAAAGGGGATTAACCTCCCCTAAGGAACCTGTATGTGTGACCACAGACAGGAGGCTGCCCCCACACAAGGCTCGGGTTTCAGATTTCTTAAGGCTGCTCAGACCCTTGAAGTTAATAATTATAGACAGAATAAGAACTGACATGCTTATTCAGAGAAACTGTGGACGTTTTTTGTTCCCTTCCTCAGCTTCCCCTCTGGGAATGAGATAATAGTCTTCAATACAAGCTGAGTGGAACAAGCTTGCTGGAACCCCACAAGTGGGGCCGTTTGTCCCCACCTTTGAAAACTCTATTCTGTGTGTCCTGTCTCTTTATCTCTAGCTGCTTTTAACTTTACTTTTTTTCAATTGATCACCACCAGATCCATAGGTCTTAAAGGACCCTTCCCTTAGAGCAGAACCCCAGCAATCCTAAGTTCTTAGACTCTTGAGAAATAAGGCCAAAGAATATGCAAGGTCAAAACATCACCTCTATTACTGATAAAGTGTAGGCAAGAGGATGTAGCTTTTATCTGTAAGCAAACGGTCCTTCTATGTCTGAACACCAGGATCAGGCAGACAAATCCACTTAGCTACAGGAGTGTGGGGGAGTGCCCTTCAGGCAACTGTCTCCCAGAAGATAAAAGGAAGAGACCAGCAAAGTTGGCTCATGTTTCCCAAATTCACTAGGCAGATAAGACACCTCTCCTGGGGCAGAGAGATTAAAGAGAAAGGCCAGGAATATTGTGCTGGTTGAACTCCCTACACATGGAAAGAAACATCAGATGTGGAGAAGTGTTAATTGTCCAAAGAGAATTCTGCTTAAATTTCAGCCTTTATCACACATCCCATGTCCCAATCTCCTTCATTGCTTGATGTCTCTTATGAGAAGGATGAACTCTGGGTTTCTACCATGGACAGCTCCAATGCTTGCCTCTTGTATGCACTCACTGGCCCTATGTGGCCACCAGGTCACCATCAGCTCTACTGGGCACACTCAACTCAATTGCAGAACTAACTTATCGGGTCCTAGACATGGTTGATAGGAATTAACATTCCTCCCGGTACTACATCACTGCCAGGAATTAAACTCCTGACCCAGCTTGCATTAGCATCATGCAGAAATTTTATACAAGTATAAAGTTTGCCGAGGAAATGCTCCAGCAAGTGCCTTTTATCTTACAAGTGCCTAATAAATATTACATTTTTATAATTTGGCTTTTTAAACCAGAAATTATCTTTCATTTCCTTCTATAGTATATTTTAGAAGACCCACCTAATGCAGTCCCTTGTACATGTTGGGAACTAAATAAATGTTTGAGAATGAATATTAAAAAGCTTTTATGTGAAGACTTGAAAATGACTTCACATCTCATTTGGGAAAATTTAGTCTTCAAGTAAGTTCAGTAAGAATAAGCTAGTTGGAAAATATGTTTTTATCATAGATTTACTACGATAGTGTGTTTGGGTCAATTTCACTGAACTATGGTAGGAGGGTGTGTAACTATAACTTTGTACAAGTATCTTTTCTGAGTCTCTATTTTCCTGTTTATGAAATTAGAAACATGTAATTCTTTTCAGGTCAAAGACCCTGAGATAACAATGGTAGACATTTTTCTGACCAGTTAAGCACATGCTAAAAGTATCACATAAGTAAAGGAAGGAAAATTTCTGTAGTTTTTAATGGTATGCTTTCATTTTCCTTTATTAAATAGCAGATCTCATCTCCTATTTCTAGATATGGTTGTTGGCCTCCTGGTTTTTTGTCCTCTAACTGTACACTTTGATTTTCATTTTGGAACCAGAGTATAACAAACACGCACCCACTACATTAAGTAATGAGGTGAGAATGTATATATGAATTTAAATGTATATATGAAACATAAAATTAAAAATAACCTGCAGATTCAGTAATAAACATAATGAATGAACTCTTAGGGAAAACCAGTAAAGGGTTTTCAGAGGATGTCAAAGTAAACGTGGATATGTTTCTAAAGAAAAGAGAAGTATCACTATTGTGGAGAAATTGAAATTTTGGTGGGTGATAGATACCTTCTTTTTTCTTTTCTCTCTCTCTCTCCCTCTCTTTCTTTTCTTTCTTCTCTTTCTTTCTTTTGACAGGATCTCACTTTGTTACCCAGGCTAGAGTACAATGGCACAATCGTAGCTCGCTGTGACCTCAAACTTTTGGTCTCAAAGAATCATCCTGGCTTAGCCTCATGAGTAACTGAAACTACGGGTATGAACCACTGCACCCAGATAATACCTTTTTAATACTGTAGTAGTCTCACATGACTTAAGAATATCATAGATGCTTAGAAACTAAGACATAAGTAAATACTAACTATTTGCTTCTCCTTACTTAGGCCTCTGCTCTGTCGACACTGTTCTCTGTCACTAGTCACCTCTCTACCACAGCAGTCAATGCCTTTGCAATTCCTTGATCTAGTCAATCTTCTGTCTCATATTTAACTCAAGAACATACACAGATTGTTTTTTTTTTTTTTTTTTCTGAGACAGAGTCTCACTATGTCACCCTCAGTAGAATACTGTGACATCACAGCTCACAGCAACCTCAAACTCTTGGGCTTAAGCGATTCTCTTGCTTCAGCCTCCTGAGTAGCTGGGACTATAGGTCCCTGACACCATGCCTGGCTATTTTTTTTTTGTTATAGTTGTCATCGTCGTTTAGCTGGTCCAGGTCGGATTCGAACCCACCACCCTCAGTGTATGTGGCAGGCACTGTAACCGCTGTGCAACAGGCGCCAAGCCAACATACACAGTTTGATTCCCCCTCTTTTTTCTAAATAATATTTCATCAACTCTCTTGTTTTCTCTTCTCTCCCCATTCATCTCCAAGTGACCTGTACCACTCATGCTCACTGTGTCTTCAGAGAGCTCACAAAACTTCAACTTCCTCATCTTGGAAAAGCATCATCTGCTATTAGTCACTAGAAAGATTAAGCACAGCATTAGATATTTTATGTATAACATTTTTTTAATTATCATAACAGCCCTTTTCCAATAACCTTTGGTAGCCCCAGTATAAGGAAATCAAGGCTTTGACAATTTAGATAGCATGCCTAAAGCCACACTCCTGGTGGTAAGAGAACCACGGATTTGAACTCAGGCCTGTCAGACTCAAATTTAAATATGTACACACAAATCATTACAAAAATTTCAAGATACACAAAAATCAAGAAACAAAATCCATGCAGAAGGAAACAAACGAAGCTCTCTCAGCAACAACTCTCAGCCGAGCAAATCAAAACTTGCATGGGTAAATCGGAATCAGAAAGGATGCTGTTGCCTGTGTTTCCTGGAAGTGAAATAATGGACCATAACACAGTTTGTCTCAAAACTTTCATCGTGACTCACATGAATAATAGGTTGATAATCTATTGCTGTGTAATGAATTAATTATTTCAGAACTAAAAGCCCTAAACCAATAGTCATTTATGTTGCTGACAGATCTGCACATCTGCAATTCAAACAGAGCTTGGTGGGTTTGACAACCTCAGTTCCACACAGCACTAGCCCAAGCAGTTTAGTGTGGGCTGGACGCCCCTACACTGAAGATGCCGCACTTGTGTGGCTGGCAAGTTGATACTGGCTGTTGGCTGGGTGCTCAGGGGCTGTGGGCCAGGGGCTTCAGTTCCTCTCCACATGTGCTCACCTAAGTCTGCTTGGGCTTTCTCATGGCATGCTTGGCTAGGTTTCAAGAGCAAAGAACCTAATAGAAGAAGGCAGAAATGCAAGGATTTTATGGCTTAGCCACATAATGCCCTTACCTCTACCCTGTGTTGGTAGAGGCAGACACAAAGGAAGGCCCACCCTGGTTCAAGCAGAGGGTGGGGAAATAGCAAAGTACTAGGTGAGCTTGTAGGGTGGGAGGAAACACTGTTGTAGCCATCGGTGGAAAAACAAGCTGCCACATTGTGATTCCCCCCAAAAGATGACTTTTATGTTTTTATCTCCAAGCCCTGATATCTTGAGGCCAGCTGCACACTTCTAATTGTCTATTAGAATTTTAAAAAAGCCAAATTCTCCAAGCTCTTGGTTAGAACTGTCTTACCCTGTTCTTCATCATGTACGTTATCGGCCCCACTCTTCCTGATCACTAAAGCTGAACAGCTCCACACGCAGCTGTGGGTCCTCCTGCAAACGCCCCACATCTAAGCAGTTGCTGAAACCTACTAATCTATTTCACAAAAGAACTGAGTTGTTCATTTATATATTTTCAAATGATATTTACCAAGTACCTACTATGTGTCTGGCCCTGAATTGTTTATTTTTATTTATTCATGATGGAGATACCATAATACACATATATGCACACATAATTATGAAAAAAATTATACAAACACTGTACATATATTCACATACACAATAATGCGTTTACTCACAAGTAGTTTACAGGCTTATGTGGAAAGAATAGGCAAATCAGCAAAATATTATAATTGCTATAATTATTACATTCAAAGTACACTCAGGGTGCTGAGTTTGCAAAGAAAAGGAACATTAACCTGGATTTGGGGTGAGTGAAGAGTAGAAGAAAGGACCAGGGAGGAAGGGAGTAAACTCTGACGCAGGGGTAAAGGTGGAACAGTTGTAGCCCATTTCACAAACAGAAGTCAAAATCAAACCAAACAGGATGCCAGCATGACTTGCAGTTGGTCTGCCAAGAGAGAATTTCTGAAGTACTGAATGAGACTCCAAAGCCAAACCTCTGTTCAATATATTTCTCTATAGACTCTTACTGAATGTGTCTAAGCTATAGAAAGTTAATTAATTTAATCAAAAACAATCAGTAACACTGAGCATTCCATGTTTGAAACTCAACTCAGTGTAGAGAGATTTTTTTTTTTAATTGTTTACAGAGATTTAAGAGGAGTTTAAAAGGAAAAGGAAAGAAACGTTCAGTCTGGCATGCTGCTCTTTTGCGGGCTTGCTCTCAGATTTATTCCTCACTGTTTGCTGTGTCTGTGGCTCTGCTCTCTGTCTCGGGACACAGCATTGCTGGGCTCCCTTGCTAACTCATCCCTGGGTAGTTTCAGTCCATGGGAGGTGCTGGTGGAAGACCACAGGGTGTATCTGGGGGAGATGCTGGGCTGTTTTTCCCCCTCTCTCTTGCCTCAGCTGTGTCTGGAAGCAGCTCCTGCCAGACAGACCCTCCCTCATCTGCCCCAGATTTTGCTGATGGCACTCGCTCCCCCATGGTCTAGCTCCTACCACTTGGCTCCAGACTCTGCGACCAGGTAATACACCTTCTTCTCTATGAAATTCTAGCCCTGGAGTGGGAACAGCCCCTGCTCTTGTTAGCCTCTGTCGGATCTTCATTATCTTCTAATGGGCATCTCATAAGTGTGTGGCTAATTCTATCACCATCCCTTCCATTAGAAAGGCTAAAATGGTGACTGGTTTTCTGACTAGGCACTGACTGCTACACCTAGGTTGCTCATTTTAAAGTTATTTCTAATTGTGGTAAAATACGTGCAATGTAAAATTTATCATTTAATTATTTATTTTAAGTATACAAGTAAGTGGCATCAAATACATGCACACCATCGTACAAAACCTACCACCATCCATTTCCAGAGAGCTTCTCATTTACAAAACTGAATCTCTGTGCTCATTAACAACTCCCTAGTTCTCCCTAAACCCCTAAGGCAACCATCATTCGACTTTGTGTCTTCATGAGTTTGACTACTCTAGATACCTCAGACAAGTGGAATTGTATAGTATTTGTCCCTTAGAGACTGGTTTATATCACTTAACATCATTTCCTCAGACTCCATTTATTTTATAACATGTGTTAGAATTTCATTCCTTTTAAAGAATAAATATTATTCTATTATATGTATATACCACATTTTGTTTCCAGTCATCCATCAGTGGCATCACTGAAAGCAACGTTTAGTTGCTTTCACCTTTTGGCTTTTGTAAATCACGCTGTCATAAACATAGGTGTACGAATATCTCTCTGAATTTCTGCTTTCAATGCTTTTGCGTATATACCCAGAAGGGGAATTGCTGGATCATATGGTAATTTCTATTTTTAATTTTTGCAGGAACTGCCATACCATTTTCCAAGCAGCTGCAGCATTTTATATTCCCACCAACAGTGTACAAGAGTTCCAATTTCTCCATGTCCTTGCCAACACTTACTTTCTGCCTTTTTGAGAGTAGCCATTCTAACAGGTGTGAGGTAGTATCATACTGTATTTTTACCTTACTTTAATGCCCGAATTGTTGTCTTTGAGTGGCGAAAATTATTGACTCAACTATGTCATATATTATAGTAAGCAAAAAGCAGGATTTCCAGCATAAAGTTTATTGCTGGTTGTGTTTCCATGGCAAACTTATATAAGAATCTTACCAGCACCCAACAACTGAGGCCCAGGGAGGATTTCAGAGTCAGATGGGCCTTTTTCAAATCCCACTTCAGCCACTCACTTACTGACCTTGGGCATCTCTCTCTCTGATACCAGTTTTTCATCTATGACATTGTGAATGATAACTCTTGCCTTGCACAGCTAAGAGAATAAAATTTGCCCTTCATATTTACTTACTATTTATTTATTTACTACTCATATTCCCAATTCTTAGTTTTAAATATTTGATACTTTACATCTTGCTAGCTTGTTTATATAGTTAAAACTTCATATGCTTTTGTTGAAAAAGTATTAATAAAAAGAACTAAAAAATGTGCATTTGTTTTTTTTCCCCTGGTGGCTAAGCTTCCAAAAGGTGGTTAATTAAGAGTGTGATTCCATGATATCTGACAAATAAAAATAACTTTCAATCCAAGCCATACTACCAACCAATGTATGACTTTGGAAAGTTACATAATTTCTCAGAACCTTAATTTTCCCATCTATAAAATGGGGATATTAATAATTTCTAAACTTTTGGGTTGTTGTGGGATTTGGATAATAAAATTACATAAAGCTCTTAACACATTTGTAAATATGCATTAGGTATTATTAGACTCTATCCACACTGAAAATTTTAAATGTTAACAGATTCATTGTTTAAAGATCCATTGAAAACTTTTTTTTTTTGACACAGATTTTAGTTTGAGTATATTTGAGGACATATTGATGAAGACTACTTCTACCCTGATTTACATCCCTCACCTGACTGTCCACAACTCCAAGGCACATAATAACTTTGTATTAAATTAGGTAACTGCCTGCAGGTGAGATACAGACCCTCTAGGGGCCTGGATTTCTATCAGCCTGAACTTCATGGTATTGTGCTTTTTGTGTAGTACAGGAAATCTTAAGGTTGGATTTTGATTAGTAACACAAAACAGAGCCCCTGTCAGAACCATGATCTTCTTACAATGGCAGCACTTTTGCTCAACGGTGGTCCAAACCCTTCAGCAATGTGTACCAGCCAAATTCCTTCATTTCTCCTTTCCTAAGGGGGAAAATGGAGCATAATCTCTACCTCATTCACTCATCCATTCATTTCACAAGCCTTTCTTGAGCACCTGTACCAGGCTTTAAGAAATATACCAGAGTCTCAGTGCCTGTAGCTCAGTGGCTAGGGCGCCAGCCACATACACCAATGCTGGCAGGTTTGAACCGAGCCCAAGCCTACCAAACAACAATGACAACTACAACCAAAAAGTCATAGCCAGGCCTTGCAGTGGGCGCCTATAGTTCCAGCTACTTGGGAGGCTAAGGCAAGAGAATCACTTAAGCCCAAGAGCTTGAGGTTGCTGTGAGGTATGGCACCGTAGCATACTGCGGAAGGCAACATAGTGAAATTCTGTCTCCAAAACCAAAAATTATATATGTATAATATATATATTATAGAGGGAAGTGGTGGTGGCTGGGCTGAACCTGGAAGGAAGAGGAGATGTTAACAAGGAAGAATAAAGGGAGGATGTGTGATATTTGAGGTAGAGAGAATGATGAGAACAGAGGCAAGAGGATACAGTAATGTGGCACATTGCAGAATCTGCAGGGTATAAAGGAGAAGTCGAGGTCAGTGAAAGATGGGCTGGATCTAGGTCTTGAAAGCACCTCTGACCATGGTGAAGGGTTCAGATGCTGAACCAGGCAGGGAGTGGAGGAATGCTGGTGGGATTTTTAGCTGGGACTAAGAAGAGGCAGAATTCATGACGGCCCTACCTATTTGTGGAGAGAGGTAAGATAAGGGGGCAAGAAATCCAGTGGACACATAATAGCTCAAAATAAGCAGCAAGAAATAAGATTTTTAATAAGACAGTGGCCACTGAAAAGAAGGGAAGGTGCTGGATTCGAGAGGAAATTAGAAAGCATAATCAACGGAACTGAGTGAGTCATTAGATGTACCTATTGCTTCTAAATTAAGAATTTCAAGATCACTGAGCAGACTAGACTATAAATATCCTCTGACCACGTGTGAGTACATCAAGCAAGGCTTCAAAAGATGGCCAAGGTAAGAGCAAAATCTATGTGTCTTGTAGTCAGATTTCAACCAAAGCTGACCTATTTTACCATCAACTATGCATTGGAATGTCAGAGGCCAACATATTCTATGGAATTGTGGTTGAGGGAGAAAAAGAAAGAACCTATACCTTCAAGGAGGTGCAAAATTTTGCTGCTGTGTTTATAAGTATTACTTATTTTGAAAGCTCCCTCGAGTCTTTTATCAAGAAACTAAGAATATGCTTTTCTGTGAAAAAGCCTCATATATCTAAAGCCTCTCTTTTTCATCGCTGTGAAGCAAATCTTCACCTACGCCATGTCCAACCAATGAGAATTTCTTTTATTTTTAAAGATCTCCAGATAAATAATGTTTTCTAACCTCCTCGAATAACCCATTCCAGGTCTTACAATTCTTTATGTGAAGACAATTCTCCTCACACCTGTAGTAACTCTCTCTCTCTCCTATGGCCAGGTAAGTCTCTCTCTTCTCATGCTTTTTGGAGTATGCTGAAGTATAGCCGTTTTATGATAGGTATAGATTTGCATTTGACTGGCTCTTGTGAATGAAAATGACTTCCCCCTCAGCGATCAACACAAGGGTGAACCACACTAAATGTAATTTGCTGCAAATTACACTTCCCGGGTTTCAAAGCTAATCATGCACCATTTATAAATAAATGAATTTTGGTTTGCAGTGGGACAATTAAAGACCCTGAACACCAATTCTAGAATGAGGCTTACCATCAAACATTCTCTTGCCTGACAGTTTTCATGTAATTCGGAAAAAGGCAAACTTTTTGGAGTTCATAGTTTAAAGACACTCCCTACTTTGGGCCATAGCTATTATATATCGTATGGTAATTTCCAATGCCTGAGAAGGTTTTAGTAAGGTGGACAACTGGATCATTCTGTGGTGGGTCAAGCATTGGCCACATTTGGGAAGATATTGGCAGGCTGGGTATTGGATGGCTGAAATCCAGAGTTGGAACCCAGGGAGATAAAGGAGGATCAAGAATGGAAAGTAGGGTCAATTCAAGGCTGGAAGAAGAAAGAAAGTACAAGCTATTTTTTTTCAGTAAAGACATTTTGGGCTGCAAGTGGAGGAAAACCAGCTCAAACTGTTTTAACAACAAAGAGAATTTATTGGTTCTTGGAACTAAGATCTGTAGAAATAATAGACTTTCTGGAACAGCTGGACCTGCGCTCTGACTTTATGTCACTACTATTCTCTTGAATCTATTTTTCTTTGTTGTTTCATCTTTGTCCTCAGGCTGGTTCCACACTCATTAGACATTAGTCACACATTCTGTCATGAACAGGAAAATACCATAATCCAATTGACATGGGCTGGTCATACCCTGCCCCCAGATATGGAGGTGGTGGTCAGTCTACCAAACTGTGAGCCTGCCACAACGGCAAATGCTAGACAGGTATCAATGCCTGCTGTGTTACCCACTAGATTAATGGTCAATGATAGCAGAAGGGTGGAACCAGAAAAAAAGGGAGGCAAAAGAATTGGAAAGCAAAAGAGACAAGGCACCAGCAACAGATTCAATCCACTAGGCACAAGAGAACCTCACACTGGAGCAAAGCTAGCCTCAGATGGTAGGATGATTATATTCTTGTTGTCATCGGTACCTAAGAATAACTCCCTAGGAAGGTTTGAAGCCAACATTCATGACAGCCACTTCCTGATTTTAATTATTGAAAAAAGAACAATGACGGTCATAATGTGAGATAGCTCATGGCAGTAAATCACCACTCTAGAATAAGAAAAAGAGGCATTCATTCTTTTAAGCAACTAATGTACTATTTAGTAAATGTCTTCTCTTAAGAACAAAGTAGAACTCTGACACACTAAACATTTCATTAGATAAAACAGCTCATTTCCTAAGAACTGCACTGTGTGCTGTGACAGGATGTTCTAGTACTGACTGATTCCTTTGATAGGAACAAGAAGTTTACACACCAATATTGAATAAGGAAGGGGGGGGAGGGTCAGAGCCCTTGAGAAAGTACATTTTAGGATTTATCAAGATATGAGTACAAATACCACAGGTTTTGTTTTTGTTTATATCAAGAGAGTCCCTCTGAGAGCAAATCAATTAGTAAATATCCAGGGCAGTACTTGGCAAGTAGTAGGCACTCAATAAATGTTCATTGAATTAAAGTATTTATTGAGTACCTTGTAAGTGCCATGACAGGCATTGATAGTAGACTAGCAGGCACTATGCATATTCATTAGCACGCACAGTGCTTGAATACATGGAAGGCTCTTAGTACAGCCTGTAAGACTCTCTCCTTGAGGGAGATGCAACTGGGTCCATATGTGGGTCACACTGGAGTTGCTGGAGAGTTCATGTTCCTGGAAGCATCTCTCAGCCAATGATGAATGGGGACAGTTGGCTTAATACTCCTGTTCTTTTGCCCCTCAACTAGGGTCACTCAGAGGCATATCCTATGCCTGTGAGGATCCTTACAGAGGTCCTGAGCAGGACTGAGCCCCAGTTGCCTTCTGAACCTGCCCATTAATATATTCTGTCTTAGCTCCCCACCCTTCCTTTTCCATGTTCTCACTTTCCTGCCCATGCTTGTCAGGATCATCTTCTAAATAAACCCTTTTTGCATGCAACTTTATCTCATGATCAAATTCCGGAAGAATACAGCTCATGACAGTGGCCTTCCCAACAAATTGTCCCTGTTTTCCTGGATAACAGACCCCACATATTTTAAGGAGAGATGATAAGCCCAGCCCCAGGATATGTATTATTATTGGGATACACCAAACATAACACTCTCATTTTCAGCTTTTGCAGCTACATGGGAATGGTATGATTACTCTAGGCAATGAGATGTAAGCATAAAGGTGATGAAAATTACCTGGAGAAGCTGTTATTATCCTGATAAAATGTTGCACATGTGACTGCCTTCCTCTTGCCTTGAATGTCATTATAGCTCCTGGAGCTGCAGCAAAGAGGCTTTGCTGGGCCTAATACCACTGACTCACTGAGCCAACAAAAGCAATGACTTAACTTTGGGACTTCTTGTGATTGGAGAAAATAAAGCTCTATTTGTTTAAATAAAATTCATATATATTTCTGTTACATGCAATCAAAATACAAAATGCCTAGCATTATATTAGGGATTGATAAAGATTTAAAAGGAGCAATGCATGTCTGTTCCACTGAGAGATGAAAACTAAGTTATGTGATAATTAGGCTATTTTTATTAGCTGTAATGGAGTGGTGTGAGGTAATAGTTCATTCAAGCACAGGTTGAACAACTAACTAGGACATATTCAAGTACCATAGGGTGTTTGAGACTAAAGGACCTTTCAGGTCTCTTCCAACCATGTTTTTATCATTCTCTTACCACAGAGAACAAAAAAGTCAGAGTGGTGGTCTCAATAGCAATCCCAGAAAGGTTCAAAGAAGAAGAGAAGAAATGGGCAATAGAAAGTGGATAGAATATGAACAAAGCAAAATAAAGATCACTGTGATTAGAGCAAGGAGTTGGAAATTCAGGCTGCAGAAAAAATACCTACAACATGGAAGTCTCATAGTTAATACTCTAAACTCGCCCCCCCCCCCGAAGTTAAGGGAAAATGCAGCCACAGCTGATGAATTCCAATGTAGAGGTGAACATAATAGCTATCTCAGAAGAGCATTTTCAACTGGAATATCTGCTCTGAAGTCAGATGATCTTGCTTTTAAACTCTCTTAGGAATCTCAAAATCAGCTCAATGGATAATGACAAAAGTGTTAACTTCTGTAACACCACTCTCTGAAGATGAGATGAGGATGTCATCAGGTGTGGTGTTAAATGCCAAGCTGAACAGAAACTAGAAGAGACTGATGTAGTGGAATTCAAAGATGCTGGACCCTTGAGAACAGCCTGTTGTCATTGCTTGGTGCTCACAGAATCTGTAATTCATTACCTATTCTTTAGCAACACCCTATGAACTATATTCATTAATGAAGAAACAGAAGAGGATCAAGGGATGAGCTCAAAGTAACCCACAAAAGTCTTTTTATCAGTAAAATAAATTTTATCATGAATCTGAAAATTAGAGTTCTGTAATAGGAAAAAATACATGGTCTCTGCTAATCTTAACCAGGACCATCAACCATGTAATTACAATGATAAAGACTGGGATCTATATTTTACAAACTGCACTTACGCTACCTCATTCAAACCTCACTCAACCACTAGATGGTAAATAAGTCAAAAATCAAATCTCCAATTGACAAAGGAGGAAACTGAGGCTCTTAGAGTTTAAGGAACCAGCCCAGTAACCGACCAAGGTCACCTTGATGGTAAGGCACCAGAATCCAGTGCAAACACCCATTCTCCATTCATTACTCTTCCCTGCCTTGTAGCTACCAGCTACAGGAAATCAATCTGATGGAAATCTCTAGTTAGTCCTGGAGTGCCCAAGGTACAAGTTAACACAGAGATATCAATATGAACTATGTCATTTGGTAGCCACTTGAAATGTGATTAGTATGACCGAGGAAACAAATTTTTAATTTTGTTCAATTTTAACAGTTTAATAACTACATGTATCAAGTAGCTATAGAGGCTCTGGAAACCAGTACTAGAGCTGACCAGCCCTACCATGTTCTACATCGCAATGCAAGAAAGGCCGCAACTTCAGATACAGAGGTGGAAATGTGTTTCTTCAATGGCTATTCCCAAATTCCTCCTAAGTAAAGAGCTGTCTTTCCTGGGAAAACTCTTTTGGTAAGCTAATTGGGATAACAGTGTGGCTCTGAGACCATGGATATTGCAGTAATTCAGAGTGTCTGAATCTCAGCACTACTGACATTTTGGACTGGATAATTCTTTGCTGTGGAGGCTGTCCCAGGTGTTGTAAGATGTTCAGCAGCATCCCTGGTCTATACTCATTAGATTCTTGTATCATCCTAATTTTTGACAACCAAAAATGCCTCTGGGCAGTGCTAAATAATCCCTGGGGACCAAAATCACCTTTGGTTAAGAATCACTGTATTAAAGCCATGGTCCAGCTGCTTTGCAGGACAAAATAAGAAAAAGTAGGGTTTGCTCTTGGAAAAAAGAAGAAGAAAAGAGACTTGAGTGATAAGGAGAGTAGAAAATGAAGGAACAGCTAATGAGACATATAAGGTAGAACTCTTCGGATGCTTTGGGTAAAGAACCAGTGGGAGTGCCCAGGGATATGCAGCAGCAAAAAATAATTAAGAACAGAAAGCCGGCTTTTCAACTTGGAGTTGTTTATAATTCCATGATGCAAAAAATCCTCTTTCATGTCCTCCTACACTGTCCAGAAAAATTAACTGTGCTTTGCAAATGTTTCTGTGAGCAAATTTCTGCTGAAGTCAAGTAAGAAGCTAAGATTCACACTTAGTATTAAATTATAAAACTATCAGTACTCAATGCCCCTCATGCTTGTGGCCTTGATGGGAAAGTTAGGAGAGGAGCCAGCAGACGTTCTGGAAGGACACCCCCAGTTATACAAGCTGGGCAGTTGTCAATAGGTTGCTCCCACATGTGTGTATGGGGAGGGAACACCAATGCATGGAAGGTGCACATGAATGGGAGAAAGAAGAGCCGGAGTGCAGTTAAGCAGAGGAGTAACTCAGCCTGAGGCAGAGTCTTGAACTCCTTCCTTGCCCACTGATGCATACCTGACAGGTGAGTGTGAGAAAGCCACAGGAAAGTGTTATGGGCTTACGACTGTTTCCCCTTGTAGTAGTGTGATTCCTATATATTTCATTGATCTATAAACATAATTGCCTATAGGTTTTAGTTCTCCAGCAATAAGATTCTCATCTAATTTCACTATCGATGCACAATGCCAGCTCAGTTTCTCACTGGGTAACTTGGAACAACACACATTTGGCACAATTGGCTCAATCATTTTCATCCCCATACCAGCAGGTTCCAATCATGGAAAACCTAATCAATCTTCTGACCATCTACATTAATTCCCAAAATGACCCAGATAATCCGATTGGCTGCAGTGCAGCCCAGTCACAATTTACATCAGACCATCTGGTGGTTCTACGTCCTCCAAGGGTAGGCCAGAAAGGACCATCTGCTTTAATGCTCTGTGTGTCCTGCTTAAGAAGGCAAAGGTTGAAGCTGACCACACATTAGCAAACCATTCTCCTCCTGCCTTTTTGTGGACCAAAGAAATCCTGAAATGCACTGTAATTTAGCTGCTCACAACCTGAGGAGCCTGCTTTGCATTCTCAGTGAACACTTCGTAATATTCAGAATGCAAATTAAACTTTATGGGTGCCATAACCTTGGCCATTTATTGCAGCAGATTCCATAATTGCCTGATGCTGCTAATACAGCCAAGACTACTTTGACTTCTTTTTTTTTTTTTTATCTTTGCAGATCGAGCTGCCATGTTGATTAAGCAATGCTGGTGTTTCTTTGTGCTATTTCTTTGGCTAATATATTAGGTAAGGTCCCTTTACATACAAGCAACCAGAATCGGTTTTAGCTAGAGATGGGTAGTAAAATTGAAAATAAAACATATCAGTATGCTCAAGTTCAAGCAATACTTAAAAAAAAAAAAGTAGAATTAACATTCTGAGAAAAAAATAGGTTTGCACAATAAGATAAGTAGAGTTAGGGTAAAAAATAAGCCAATTGAATACTAACTGGTAACTATGTGATAAACTAGAAGGCAAAAGTTGTTCTCTGAATAATTTGAACCACAAAGTAGTTATCTATGGTTTGCACTAAGATAGAAGAAAATCACTCAGGGTTATCACCAAGAAGGGAATAAGAAATCCAGGGACATTAGTGATCTATATAACACTTGTGTGCAAATTTTTTTAAGAGGGCCCATTCCTCTGGGTAGGTAAAGCTGGCTCTGATCAGGTATATTCCATTATAATCTTCAGCCATGGAGAAACCGCCACCAACTAAGGTATCCCAGGATAGCAACTCTCCCTCCCATATTTCATTGACATGATGATATCATCAAGGGGATATAAAATCCTAATTTGAGGGTAGAAGTAGATAGTATTTCCAAAATGTCCAGAGGTACAAATTCACTCAAGAAAGAAAGATATCAGAAATTTGGGTGGAGTTAAAAGGGGAGCATTAGGATTTGAATAAAACTTAACTCCAAACATATGGTTTGAGATGTCTTGGATTAGAGGGGACCTGTTTTTCCTCCCACTATTCCTGTTATCTTTCAGATTTCAATTCCTTTTCTTTACCTCCTCTACCCAGTGCCATGGGAATCTTAAACCAGGACACTGCAGAGCTCATTCCTTTGTCAATACCTGGGGGCTGACCTGGGAAGGCAGCTATCTCCAATACGCTTCCTACTATGTCATTTCTAAAGTAGATAAAAGAAATTGATGTATCGAATGGACATGGGGTTCAGTCATCAATCAATCAACACAACCGATATTCTGACAGAGCAGTGAGATGTTTGCGCTTAACAGCCCCAATTCTTCACCCTCCACATCCTATCAACGTGTCCTTCCTCTCACTAGAGAGGTGGAGTCTATTTCCTCACTGTCTTAATCCATGTGTGCAGCTATGATAAAATATCTCAGAGTGGGTAGCTTATAAACCACAGAGACTTATTTCTCATGTTTCTAGATGCTACAACATCCAAGATGAAGATTCTGGCAGGTTCATGTCTGGTGGGGCCAAATCTCTCCTTCCAAGATGGCATCTTTTTGCCATGTCCTCAGGAGGGGATGAGCCCTGTGTCCTCACATGGTGAAAGGAATGGAAGGGCAAAAAAGGGCCTAAGCTTTTTATGCAAAGCACTAATTTATGCATAAGGGTGTAGCCATCATGACTTCCCCCAAAGGCCTCACTTCTTAATACTCCCTCAATGAAGATGAAGCTTCAACATAAACATTCAGACCACAACAGTTGCCTTTGTGTCTGTGCTTAGCAATGTCACTTGTTTGGGACAGATAAGATGAGCATACCAATCCAAGCCTCGACTTCAAGAACACTTGCCTGTTTTTGCTTGTTCTCCTATAGTTTTGTCACCACTATGAGGAGGACATGCCTGACCTTGTCTCCTGTCCCAGCAGTGGATGAAAGACTCACGGAGTAGAGCTGCACCTGCCATGCTGAGCCTAGATCAGAGCCAATCCAGCAGATGCATGAGTGAGCCCAGCAGAGGTAAAATGACCCACAAATTGGTGCATTATAATTCAGTGGTTTGAAGCCACTGAATTTTAGGATGGTTTATTATACAGTGATAGCTAATCGATAAACAGGAACTACAACAGAGCCCAAGAGATAGAGGTTACTGTGAGCTGTGGCACTCTACTGAGGGCAACAAAGTGAGATTCTGTCTCTAAAAAACAAACAAACAAACAAAAAAAAAAAAAACTACAGCAGATCCTCAGCATTCAAGTCTGTGGACCTTTCCACAAACAGCTTCCATTAACCCACAGCAACTCCCCATTTCTGCTTCTCTGTTCCCAATTCCCAATTCCTGACAGGGACAAATAGCTGGGGAGGATACAGCAGAATCTCAGGGAACAAAAATTTCTATGTTATCAGAGTCCAGAAAGCCTCCCTAAAGATGGCTGTTTCTGCTGGGCCCTCTGCCCTGGTCATATACTGTGAATGGTCCCTCCTTCAACCTGCATCTCCCTATACTGCTGATTATTAAACACTTCACTCAGTTTGCAATGAAGTATTAGGTATCTAAAAACGCCAATGATAATAGAAATAAATCTCTGTGGTTACCTGCTGCCTGTCCACCCATTCCTGGAACTTCTTATAACCCATTTTATCCTCTCACCATATATGTTTATCACCAGTGGCAAAGTGAGACCACTGGGCACTTCCATCTGCTTCCCAGAAGATTGCTTCCTTGGACAAACCAGGGTCTGATTCTTTTTACCCAGAAGACAGTTGCTCTGTGGTCTCTGGATCCTGCACTTGACTTATGAGGATGTGAGACCTGTCCTGGGGTTCTGTGGGTGCCTACAAAGGTTTTATTTGGAAAGCCCTATTCATCTTTATTTTTGTTTACTTTTCCTAAGAATGTAACAAATAGCTATAATGATCTTCCTAAAAAGGGTCTGTATGTGAGTACGTCTATTCTTTCCCTACATTGCGTTATGAGGCCTTAGAATGAAACCTGAAAAACCATTTTCCTGGAGGTTGGGAAAAATTTACTACTCTATCATTTTAGGAATCGCCTCTTTTATGAGATGGATGCCCACTGTGCCAAGAAGGTAATTACCCTCTTCACTTCTAGAAGATAGAATTAATCTTAGCCTCTTGGCCATTTTAAGTTACACTTAAAAAAAAAAAAGAATAAATGAATATTTCCCACTTTGTTTTTGCAGTGTAAGTTTTCCTCTGATAATACATCGAAGGCTAAAAGAAGTTTTGATGGTTAATTTTAAAAACGTAAAGACTTAAAGTTTAAAACAAAAGCATACAAAGTTATAAATGAAAGTCCCCTCATGTCAAACTTTTATTTATCTTACATTGTTAAAAAGCTAATGCATAGACTTATCTTATGTAAGCTGTTCAGTTGGTAACTCTTGAAGAGCTATATTACTTTTCCTACAATGGTTTCTCCCCAATCCATGCTTCTTTGGGGATGCAAATAACTTTTCACTGAAAAACACATAAGCAAATATGCTACCAGTAATAATATTTCAGACTTGCCACTTTAGGCAAAGACATACTAACCAATTTACTAAACAAACAGTTTCTAGTCATAAAATATCATATGGAATAAATTAAATCATGCACTATGTGTAGAAGAACCGCGAGTGTTTTGCTTTCATTTGTATGCTCAGGGACAAGAAAGAGGTGACTTCATTTACAACTTTTCCATATTTTGTATAGCTGTGCAATTTCTGTGTGTCTTAAGTTTACATAGTTGGCCTTTATTTGGCTCAAAGGTGTTTTTCTGATTTATAATTTTATTTTGAAGCTTAGTTTGACTTCAGGATAAGTATGAGTTTTCATAAAGTTGTGAACTTGGTGAAAGCGTAAGTGCAGAAAGAAGAATGCATGTTCCAGAAAATAACTTCCTCACATCAGCCTTCCACCGAGATGGGTTGGAGAAGGCATCTCAATCGTTTATGGTTTTTTACCTGGTAGAGCAACCCAAACCTTCTTTCCTGAAGTGTCTGGGCCATAAATAACCCTGCCTGAATTGTGCTGTTGTAGTTTTTCATTGACCTTAACCACAAGGCATGATAATAGTAAGAAACTCTTTAAGTAATTTTCTGTATTCCAGCCATTTTCTTTAACTATAGTGTAGAGTAGTTACCTCAATTTCCTCTTGGTATTCAGAATCAATCATTCCAGCTAGCATAGAACTCTTTGCCTTTCTGTTGAGTCCGAGGCAAGAGGATTTCAAAGAGGCCAGATGGCAGTTAGCTTCCATTTCAATGAAATCACTGTTGTGTCTCCTGATAGAAGCATGCCTCTCTTTGGAACTAAGACCTCTAGCCTAGCAGATCACAAGGTCTTGGGAATAAGAAGCAAAAATTTTGTTAGGGGGTCACTCAGGGTAATACTGGGTAGTGCCACTCCCCTTTATACTTCTTGATTCTTGGACTGTGAACCTTGACTATAAAAGAAACAGCATCATATATTGGACACTGATTCAGATCATACACAGCTTTCTACAAAACCTTGCCCCAGCCTTTCAAGGTATTGCCACCTAGCTGTCATTACAACTGAATCTTCAAAAGGCCATACCATCATTCTGTCACATAAGCTGCTTCTAAGTGCTAGAGAAAATGGTAAAACCAGTGAATTGCATGAGCATGGGCCCATTACTACACTTCTTTTGCTGTGAAGTTAATTCCTTGATTACATGTAGAAGCAATGTGATAGGGAATAGCATGATGGTGGATAAGGCATTTTGAGAGTCAATGGATGGTAGTTTTTGCAGAAGCAAAACATTTAGGGAAGGCAAACCTGTATATAGAGTAAGTGTCTATTCTAGTAAGAATAAAACGCTGCTCCTTCTATGATGGAGGTAGTCCAGTGTAATCAACCAAGAAGCTTCTTGATCACCCAGGATATAGTCTTGTATCAGGGACTTAGGATTTGTCTCTGCTGCGGGCAGATTGCACACTCAGCAGTAGCTGTGGCCAGGTGTCCCTCAGTGAGTGGAAGTACATGCTGAACCCACATGTAACCTCCATTTCTACCACTATGGTCACTTTATTCATGAGCCTATTTGGCAATGACAATGGTGGTTAGAGAAACAGCCTAACTGGTATTCACAGAATGAGTCATGCTAACCACTTGATTATTAAAATCCTTCTCTGCTGAGGTCACCTTTTGATGAACACTCACATGAGACACAAATATCTTCTTTTTTTTTTTTTTTGTCCATTCAAAGAGGTCTACTCACACATCTCTTTCCCAAATTTCCTTGTCACCAATTTGCCCAATCATGCTCCCTCAAAAACTATCCTGTGAAGCCATTAGCCACAGCCCATAAAATAATATATAATTTCACATATGGCCATTTCTCTTTTCAAGAAAAGTGAACAATCAGATGCACTGCTTGAAGTTGTGCTCATTGTGAGGAGTTCTCTTCAGCACTGTCCTTCAGAAATGTCCCAGAAGGGGTCTATTGGGATGTAGTTGTCCACTTTCAGGTGGTGCCTACATATCATAAGGAGCCATCTATAAACAAGCTCAAGACTTCTCTTCCTCTGTCAACCAATATTAGGTCACATGGTAACTTAGTGGCCCATAGTTAAGCACAGCCTTCCTAAGGCCAGTAGCAAACCAAGAGCTGATGGCAGGGCTTTGTTTCAAAATCCTAAATACCTATACTTCAGTTCACCCCTAGGGGCCTGTCAAAGGCTCCAACAGCAACCCTACATGACACTTCAATCATCATAGGATCTGCTGGATCACATGGCCCAAGGAGCAAAGCAGCCTGGATCTGTCAGAGATGCTTCTCTTCTCCTGGGCTCCACACAAAACTAGCTGCCTGTTGTGGTGGTTGGTTAATGGCCAGACATAAGACCCAGCTGAGGGATATATTGCCTTCAAAGTCTAAAGAGGCCCCCAAAGCCTTGTTCCTATTTTTTGGTTATAGGAGAGGGCAGATGAAATGATGCATCTTCATCTTAAAGGGGGATGTCTCAACATGCACACATCACTAAATCTCTAGAAATTCCACTGAGGTAGAAGGTCCGTGAATTTCTGTGGGGTTTATTTCCCACTCTCTAGCCTAGAAATGTCTTACCAATAACTCAAGAATATTGGTTACTTTGTGCTCACTGGGTCCAATCAGTATAAAGTCATTGATATAATAAACCAGTATGTTGTCTTGTGGAAGAAAAAGGAGATTAAGATCCCTAAATTATGACACAGGGCTGGAGAGTTAATATGCCCCTTAAGTAGGACCATGAAATATACTACTCACTGGCCTTTCCAGCTGAAAACAAACTTGATTGGGTTACCTTTTTGACAGGAATGGAGAAAGGCATTTTGCCTGATCAATAACTGCATATAATATATAAAGGCACTGGTTAATTTGTGGTCTGAATGTGTCCCCTGCAAGATTCAGTTGTTGCCAGTGTGATACTATTAAGTGGTTGGGCCTTTCAGAGGTGATTAGGTCATTGGGGCTCCTCCTTTGTGAAAGGGATTCAATTTGTATTGTACTACACCCAATTGCAGAATACGATTCTTAGTTTGATTTTCAGCAACCTTAGCCCTAAAACTATAGGAAATAAAGAGTCTCCTTTGAAAGCACACATAGATTTTAGGTCAACTAGGAGGCACTTAAGCTGAGAATTTGTAATAAAATTTCTTGAGTTTATTCTTTTCTTTCAACACTTTATCCAGTGACATCAAGTGTACAAGCCAACCTCACTACATTTACTACATTTCCAAAAATATTTTTTTGTGTGTATTTGCACCCAAGTATTCTTTTTTTCACTTTTTTTTATTAAGTCGTAACTGTGTACATTGATGTATTTATGGGGTTCAGTGTACTGATTTGATATACAATGTGAAATGCTTACATTGAACTAATTAACACATCCATCACCTCACTTACTTATTTACTGTGGTAAGACAATTACATTCTTTTCTTGATAGTTTTGAAATGTTCCATTGCATCATGCACATTAGGTGAGGTCCCCCCAAATACTTTCCATGCTCCCTCCTCCTCTCCCTTCTCTCTCCTCTTCCCTTCTACTTTCTGGACTACAGTTATGTTTTACCATTTGTATGAAGGTATAGGTGATTATATATTGATTTTATAGTAGTATTGAGTACATTGGATACTTTTTTTTCCCCATTCTTGAGATACTTTACTAAAAGAATATGTTCCAGCTCCATCCAGGTAAACATAAAAGATGTGAAGTCTCTATCTTTTTATGGCTGCATAGTATTCCATGGTGTAAATATACCATATTTGTTAGTCCATTCATGGGTCCATGGGCACTTGGGCTCTGTCCATGTCTTGGCAATTATGAATTGGGCTGCAATAAACATTGTGGTGCAAATGTCTTTGTTGTAAAATGCTTTTGATCATCTGGGTATATACCTAAATATTTGTAATTATCATGTACATAGTCATCCAGCTCTTTGCTTTTTTAAGTTATTGATTAGGTGAATCAAATGGAGATATTTTATGTATCTCTATTAACAGTCCACACTGTGGAGTATAGGTTCTCTCGTTACTACTGGAAATAAGAGTTATTAACATTTTAAAATCTAAGTAGATTAGAGAGTCAATTTCAGTAACCCCATAACCAATTCAGAAAACACATTCTTAAAATTCTATTCTTCTGGAGCTATTCCTGATACCAAAATCTGTTTATGTCAGGCTTTTTCAGAGAAACAAAACCAATAGGGTGTGTGTGTGTGGGGGGGTGTGTTTGTGTATACACATATATGCTTGTGAATTTATATCTATAAATATGATTTTTATATATACATACACACATACTACATATATGTATATATGAAAGATTTATTATTGGAATTGGATTACATAGTTATGGAGCCTGAAAATCCAGATCTAGGAGAACTGATAATATACTTCAGGTATATATAAAGATATTTATCATGAGAAAATGGCTCATGTAATCACGGAGGCTGAGAAGTCCCACGATCTGGTTGTAAACTGGAGACTCAGGATAAGTGGTAGTATAATTCAAGTCCAGGTCCAAAGGCTTGAGAACCAGGGGAATCCATGGTAACCAGTTCAAGTACAGGAGATGTCCTGGCTCAAACAGGCAAGGAGGAAACAAAAAGAGGTGAATTCCTTCTTTTTCTGACATTTGTCTTTTTGTTAGACCCTCAACAGTTGGAGAGATAGAGGCCTATCCATATTGGAAAGGGTAATTTACTTTACTGACTTCATCTATTCAAATGCTAATCTCATCCAGAAACATCCTCACAGACACACCCAGAAATAATGTTCATTCTGGGCATCCATTGGCACAGTCAATTTGAAATATAGAATTAACCATTATACCACGAATGGTAGATTATCTAGAAAAACAGTATACATCGTGTTGAAGATGTGCAGGAGGTCAGGTCTCTAGTGCACTGGCCAACGCAGCTCTGTCCCCTTTTCTTCCAATTCTCAGGCAGAATGTACTGAGAATTCAGCCTCCTAAGATAAGGAGAAAATGCAAGAACAACCCAGGCTAGGTCCTTCTTCCTCCTAGAATAAGAAGTTCTGTGAAGTTTGCATTCACTAAAAAGGTGCCCAGGGCATAAAACCAAGAGCAAAGTGCTTCTGAGTTCCCTCAGCTGTGGTGAGAAGTGGGGCACACACAGATGAGGCTTCATTCATCCTGAGACGTTTTCCTACACCGTAGGGAACTGGCTTGCCATGGATCTGTCTATCTTTGCTGTTTATCTGTGAGTAATACATTTGCTTTGCCCGATGTGTTATGTAAATGTTCTGTCTGACCAGACTTACACTTTGACAGCTGCGTAGTGCAAAACTTCCTACCAGAACTAGAAGCCTTTGCACATGATTCTGAAGCCAGACTGAATTTTAATTCCTGCTCTGTTACCAGATCTTGGGAAAGTTACAGAAATGTTTTTGTTTGTCAGTTCTCTCATCTGTGAAACAAAGATTATAGTAGTGTCTACCTCATTCAGTATTTTTGAGGACTAAATAGTCTATTAAAAGCTAAGGTACTTAGTATACTGCCAGGCATCTAACAAGTATTTAATGAATATTAGCTGTTATCCATGCAAAGGAAAATGGAATATCAAAGCAAATATACCTTAAGTTTGGTTTTTAAACTCTAGCAACTAAGGCTCTCAAAATTTTTCTTTTTGCATCCATCGTAAATTTTCTTTTCCTTGAAAAATTGTTGTCACAAACTCACTTGACTCAGACAAAACTTTTTTTGATCTGCCACCATAAACCTTATAGTTATTCTTCTGAAATAAAATAGAATATGTGTCAGAGTAGCAGATGTTGTCCATGCATCCCTCTTCACTGGAGTCCTGACCACTTCAGACCATTCTAGTGAAAATGGCAAGCCCAAGTATAGGGAACTACCATGGTCTAGGAGCAATCTTTAACCAAGGGCTGGTGGGAACCAGCCAAATATCCCAGCCCCCTCATCTCCTGGGTGGGACTATTCTGAGCTGTCTGCTCTATGCCGGCTCCCAGAGTTCTCCACCAGGGTTGGGCCCCAGTTGTTCTTAGTGAGAACTTGCTGGATAACACACCCTTAGTGTCCACATACACTGTGTCACTCTCACCCCAGCAGTGTTTGGCATAACCTCCCCAATAAACCACTTACCCCCCAAACCTTTGTTTCTGGAGTAAACGTCAAGTAAGAGAACCAATAACACAAATTCAAAAGCTAAAAAAAAAAACTTTTTAAAAAATATTTGTCCCCAAATCAAAAATCTTTTGTAAACACATACCAAACCAATTTAAGAAATTCCAACATGTTCTACTTTGTGTACAATGTATTTCAGATCTTAGCTATTTAATGGTTTCAAAAGAACTTATTACTCCTTAAAATCTTTGGCTCAAAAATTCTATCATATACTGAACATTCTATTCTTTACTTCAGTCTCATTTGTGACAGAAAGAATAGTTTTACCTTGATCAGAGTCAGTTGAACTCTGTGCGATCCACACTTATTTTTTTCTCCCTCACCCCAAGCTCCATTTAGTCCCTACAAAACAGAACTTTCTAGTTCAAATAAAAATATCTTTGAAAAGGCTTATGAAAAGGTTCATAAGATGTGTTGGTGTTTGATATGGCTCTAAGGTGTATAAATGAATCAGGAACACACAGATTAAATTTCCCTTGAAACACAGTTTCTAAAGGAAGGAAGTCCTTGGGGGAAAATATTTGTGAGAATTTACTTCTTTGTTTTGTGTGTTTGGTTAGTTTTTGTTTTGTTTACTTAAAGCACTTGAAGGATTATAGAAATTTTTCTCTTCAACAAAACATCCCTAACTTCTCTTAAATTGCCATTAAGAGATAATCATTTCTATGGAGAAGGAATATTTAAAATTCTTGCTGTTTAAAAACCAAATTTAACATGAATAGGCTTGAGCATATGTTTAAGTTTATGCCAAATTTATAAAGTCATCTGCATTAGAGCTCATGAAAAATAAGTTGTAAGAAGGCTTGAAATGTCTTTACATTTTACACATTCATTTACTTTATTTTCATTATAGATAATTATTTTTTGGTAAGTATTATCAGAGGCAAATGACTCAATGTGAAACAATTTATATTAATCAAACATACACTAAAGAAAGGTTTTTAAAAATATCTGTGTTTATACGTGATTAGGGTAATGAAAGAAATTCTGATGAGATTTAAAGAACCCATTGTTATAATCTATGGTACTTAGCAGAATAATTTTGAGTTGAGAAAAATTATAAATAACACTACACATGCCTGGTCCTCATATGTTTTAGTTTGCTTTGACCAAAATCTACAGTAGTACGTCAGACGCAATGGCTCATGACTGTAATCCTGGTACTTTCAGAGGAAAAAGTGGGAGGAGAATTGCTTGAGATCAGGAGTTTCAGGATAGCCTGAACAACAAGGCTAGACCTTGTCAGTACAAAAAATAAAAATATTAGCCAGGTGCAGCAGCCCATGCCTGTAGCCCTAGCTATTCAAAAGGCTGAGACAAGAGGATGGCTCGAGGCCCAGGAGTTTGAGGTTGCAGCCAGTGATGATGACTTGATGACTCCACTGTACTCCAGCCTGGGCAACTCAGTGAAGCCCTCTCTTAAAAAAGAAAAAGAAAAAATTCACAGAAGTAAGTTTCTGGATAAACTATTTATTAAGTTAACTTCCTTTTAGTTATTTCTATTATTTTGTCTTTTTATATTTGAATGGCTTTTATTTTTATTTAAGAAGAAAAAGTATGCATGGTAATTACTTTCTTCAGTACTAATCTCTCTCTCTCTCTTTTAGAAAAAATATTGTACCCTTCTTCCTTCCTACAAAAAAAAAAAAAAAAAAAAAATCCCAGTCTTTATGACACTCAATACCTTGTCACTTAAAGAAAAAAATTCCGGTCTTTAAATAGTTGTTCTTCTTCCTTTCTGGTTATATCTCAGTGGTTATCTCTTCATTGACACGCACATGCACACAAGCTACAGGAGTTTTCTCTCTGTGTATTTCTCTGTCTCTGTGTTTCTCTTTCTGGCTTCCTTTCTTTGATCTTCTCTTATTCTACATTATTCAACCTATCTTCCCCTTCTCCCCTGTATCCTTTTTTATAAAATCTATTCATCAGAATTAAAGCACACAAAATAGTCATTAATTTACCAAGATCATGTTAATAAAAGAGAGCAAGCAAGAAAGAAAATCATTCATCTTCATAGAGAGAAAACACCAGTTCTTATCATAGCAGAACAATGAAATAACTCTTACGTTGTTTATTTCTTTTTTTCTTGCCCAGGCTAGAGGTCTGTGGTGTCATCATAGCTTGCTACAACCTCAAACTCCTACGCTCAAGCAATCTTCCTGCTTCAGCCTTCCAAGTAACAGGGACTCTTCACATGCACCACCACATCTGACTACATTTTTAAAATTTTGTTGTAGAGAAGAGGTCTCATTATTGCCCAGGCTGGTCTCTAACTCCTGGGCGCAAGCGATCCTCCCACCTTTGCCTCCCAAAGTGCTAAGATTATAGCCATGAGCCAACCCACTAGACCCAAATTCTTGTTTACACAATAATTAAAAATGTTAAATGAGAATTTAATTCTGCACTGTGCCTCCTCACGGGGGTGTTTATGTATTAAAATAAGAATGTGCTTCACTTATTTATCTAAAGTGAAATGTAAGATTAAAAAATGCAAATGTCTATGACATGCAAACACAATTTTACTTATTTATGATGACTAACACACTATAATCAAGACAGAATTCTTTATTCAGTGATCATTCTATTCACTGTGACATGTATTTCAGCAAAGAAAGAAAAGAGATAAAGTCCACAACATGAAATGACAGGTCATTTAGGAAACAGAATTTTATTTATTTTTCTGTAGGGAAAGCTAATTACTTGTTGATTTGAGACCTTATGTCTTGATAAACTGTATTGATTGAGACTGATTCTTTCCTGCAATGTAAGTAACATTCACACATATTTTTGCTACTTCAAAGACTATATAATTTATTGGGGTCACTAATGGTTTTAATAAAATCAGAGAGCTTCAAAGAACAAAAGTAACAAAGGGAAGGTTGCAATCAATACTTTTTCTAATTCTTTATTCCAGCTTTATACATTAACCTATTTTGACTCATTAGCATGTTCCCAAATTTATAAAATGACTAATTTATATAAAAAGACCTATTTAAAGTAGATCTAATGCCCTGTTCAAATTTAGGGGAAAAACAAAAGAGGGATCCAAGTCACCATGAGAGATTAAAATGTAAAGTTGCATTTGTGAGAAACACAATTAGTGAAATCTGAAACAAATAGTGAACTCAGTCTCAGCCCTATTAGCCTTATTGAGTAAGCCAAGCTTTTCCAGCTTCCTGGCCTTTGAACTTGAGGTTCTTCTGCCAGGATGCTCTTGTCCAAATACATGCATCTCTTTCTGCTCAAATGCCTTACCAGAGAAGGCTTTCCTGACATCCTATCTCAGGTGAATAAAATAGCATACCTCATTTTAGTTTTTCTTCTTACATGTTTGTTGATTGATTGATCTGGTCCATATCTATTTTTTTATTAATCTCTGTCTTCTTCATTAGGATGTACTATGTTCCTTATTGTTTACTGCTTTCCTTAGACCCTAGAATAGTATCTGGTATGCATTAAATAAATATTTTTGACTTGGCTAGAAAGTAATTGTGAAGCATTAATAAGTCCTTGCTTGCTGTGCTAGGTCAAAGGATTAAAAAATCCATGAAACTCAATCCCCGATCTAAAAGGTATTCATAATCCATTGTGTGTAAAATAAAATTTATGAGCAGTAATGTTTTTGAATGAATTTAAATATTTCGTGCAGGGGCTGGGCAAGAACTATTATACGGAAAGGAAAGCCACATGATCACCTTAATAAAAGGAATCATTAGAAACAGACCTCATTCTCTTAAGCACCTCCTATTCCTGCCCAAAGTGAAATTTAATCTCCCAGATTTTTAAATTCTCAGTCCATTAAAATGTTTGCTAGCCCAGTGACTCTCCACTTGTATTAGTTACAACAGTGATTGACCAAAAGGATATTTACATATAGTGACCCACTTTTTCCATTAAAATGTAATATTTTTCTTTGTTGATTGCCAAATTAATTTTTAAAGTTAATTTATTTTTATTGATAATAATAATACATGTTTATTGAGTATGTGTGATATTTTGATACATGCATACAACAAGAAATGGTCAAATCAAGACATATATAGGTTATTGGTCACCTCAGGCATTTATTATTTCTTTTTCTTGGGAATATTTCAAATCTTCTCTTCTAGCTGTTTTGAGACATACAATATTTATGAAGTATAGTCACCCTACTGTGCTATTGAGCACTAGAACTTATTCCTTCTAACTGTAGATTTGTACCCTTTAGTCAACCTGTCTTCATCCTCCCCTCCCACACTTCCCAGCCTCTGGTGATTATCACTCTACTCTGCCTCTATGAGAACAACTTTTTATAGCTCCCACATATGAGAGAACATGGGATATTTGTCTTTCTGTGCCTGGCTTACTTCACATAACATAATGATCTTCATTTTCACCAATGTTGCTATAAATGACAGGATGTCATTCTTTTTTGTTTCAATAGTATTCTGATATGTATTTATACCAGTTTCTTTATCCATTCATTCGCTGATAGACACTTAGGTTGATTCCATATCACTGCTATTATGAATAGTTCTGCAATAAGCAAGCAAGTGCAGGTATCCCTTTAAAATAATGATTTCCTTTTCTTTGAATAAATGCCCAGTAGCAGTATTGCAGGGTCATATGGTAGTTCTATTTTTAGTGTTTTAAGAAACTTCCATACTGTTTCTTATAGTGATTGTACCATTTACTAATTTAATATTCTCACCAATATTGTTTAATAAGGTTTTTCTTTTCTCTCCATTCTCACCTTTGTTAGTTTGTCTAACTTTAATGTGTTTTTTGTCTAGCCTTTATGTGGGGTGAGATGGTATTTTATCATGATTTTGAGTTTCCCCGATGATTAGTGAAGTTAACCATTTTTCATTTGCTTTTTGGCCATTGCTGTGTCTTCTTTTGAAAAACATCTATTGAGATCTTTGTTGCCTTTTAAATCAGACTATTTGGTTATTATTTTTTTCTGTTGAATTTCTTGAGTTCCTTAACAATAAATATTAGTCCCTTATTGAATGAATAGTTGGCCAATATTTTCTACCATTCTGCAGGTTGTCTCTTCATTCTGTTGATTGTGTCCTTTCTATGAAAAAAGCTTTTTGATTTAATATAGTCCCATTTGTCTATTTTTGGTTTTGTAGTGCATGCTTTCAAAGTCTTAGCCATAAAATCTTTGCCTAGATTGCTTTGAAAAGTTTCCTTTATGTCTTCTCCTAGTAGTTTTATAGTTTCAGGTCTTGTATTTAAATCTTTAATCCACTCTGATTTGATTTTTTAATATGCTAAGGGATAGCAGTCTAGTTTCACTTTCCTATATGTGAATATCCAGTTTTTCCAGAATGATTTATTGAAGAGACTGCCCTTTCCCCACTGATCTTGGCATTTCTGTTAAAACTCAACTGACTATAAATGCATGGCTTTATTTCTGGTTTGCCACTCTATTTCATTGGTCTGTGTTGCTTTTTTTAATGCCTTTACCATGCTATTTTGGTTACTATGGCTTTATAGTATATTTTAAAGTCTGATACTGTGATGCCTCCAGATCTCTGTCCTTGACTGTTGAGACCATTTTGATTGACTTTGTTTGGAAAATTTTAAGCTTCTTATATCAAGATGTCTATATCTCTTGCAAAACTAGGGAAGTTTTTAACTACTACTTTATGAAACAGATTTTTTTATTTGTTCATCTCTTCTCCCAATGAACCTTTAAACATTCAAAATTGATAACTTTTGGTGTTCTATATGTCATGTAAGCGTTCTTCATGCTTTTTTTCTTTTGTCTAAGTTATTTCAAAAGACCTGTTTTCAAGTTTAGAAGTTCTTTCTTTTGCTTGATCTAGTCTATTGTCAAAGCTGTTGAGAGAACTTTTCATTTAAGGTGTTGAATTTTTTAGTTCCAGGATTTGTATTTGATTTTTTAATGATATCTTTCATGGAATTTCTCATTCAGATCATTTTTTTCCTGATTTCTTTGTATTGTGCATCTGTGTTCTCTTATATCTCATCAAGCTTCTTTAGTATCATTATTTTGAGTTCTTTTTCAGGTATCTCAGATTTTTTTTTTTTTTTTTTTTTTGGTCTGGGATCTGTTATTAGAGAGTGTGTGTCTTTTAGAGGTGTCATATTTTCCTGCTTTTTCATGTTATTATGGCCTTTATATTGATATCTGTGTATCTGGTGTGAAAGGTCATTTCTCCACTTTTACGAAGTGGCTTTCATAGGAAAAGTCTTTTTTGTATAAATGTATTGGTAGTGTTGATTGGGTAGGATGTTTGGCTTTGATTCCGTGTGGATACAATAGTGGTCTCCACATGGTTTCTTCTGCTGTCATCAGTGACATTGGTGTTTGTTAGCTCTTTAGTAGCTTAGGCCATGGTTCTTAGTGGAAGATGTGGCAACGCTTTGATGCAGACACAGATGCCAAGCACTCTATTCTTTGGGTATCAACAGGTTCAGTGTGCCAGTCCAGACCTCTGGGTGATATACATGGGTGCCACTGGTAACAGGTCTAGATGGGCTGGTCCTTGAACCTGTAACGGTTTTGCTTGGGTGCTTATGGTAGTAGCTGTTGGTTGGGGCTTGGGTAGGTCCTCAGACCCTTGTGTGGCATGTGTGGTGTCAGCAGTGGCAGTAGCAGCAGCAGGCCAACCCTTAGGCCCCCAAGCAGCACATGTGTGGCACCAGTGGTAGCAATGGCAAGTTGGGAGGACCAGTCTCCAGGCCCCCAGATATCATATGTGGGTGGTTATGGTGGTTATGTTGGTTGCAGGCTCAATAAACCAGTTTCCAGGTCTAGGAAACATGTGTAAGTGCTGGCTTGGGGAGGAGTGTCTATTCCCAGATACTTGGACAGAATGTGCAGGCAGAGAATTGGGCAGAGTGGGCACATCCTTGGACTCCTGGAAGGCATATAAGAGTGCAGGAAGTGAAGAGCAGGTTGGTTTGATCCCCAGACCCCTGGATCTCACAGGTACCAACTTGGCTGCTGATGGATGGAGTGGGCCTGTCCTCATATGCCCCAGTGACGTATGCAGGAACTAACATAGGCAGGCGGGGTAGGTTCACTGGGGCACTGATAGCAGTGGTGTTGGGCAAGGTAGGCCTATCCTCAAGGCCCCAGACAGTACACAGTGTGTGTGGGCACCTGTGGTGGCAGGCAGGTGAGTCATTTCTAGGACCTCAGACAATATATGTGGGTGCTGGTGGTAGTGGCTGCAGGTAGAACAAGCTTGTCCTAAGGGCCCCAATGGGGTATGATGCCAGCAGTAGCAGGCAGGGTGGATTGATGTTCCAGCCCTCAAAGGCATGCTTGATTTCCCTCTGTGGTGGTGGCAGGCTCAGCAGACCTGTCCTGGGGCTCCTAGATGGCACCCAGATGGGCTAGTCCCCAGGCATGTGTAGGTATGCTATAGTGACCTGCTAAAGGGGGTGGCGTTGCTGTCAGTGGTACCTGCCTGAGGTTGGCGGCCCTTGGACTGGTGCGGGGAAAGGGGAACACATGCTTTGGCTCCGTTTGTCTCAGAGGCAGGTTTGCTATTACTCTACATTTGTTCCCAGGGTGTAGGATACTCACTGCAAGCGGCTAAAGTGTTACGGGCACAGCCTCATCTCTGGTTCCAGCTGGCCGGGTAATACTGCAGTCCTCTAGGCCAATGTGGAGGAGGTCAGCAGGGCTCAAGGGAGGGGCTACTGGGCGCAAGGGAGGATGTAGTCTAGTAGGAGCTGGGCTTTCAAAATGAGACTTTGCTGCAGCTGCTTGGTCCTTAGGGGGCGTGTAGGGCCCAGCATTAACACCCTCCTTGGAACAATGCCATCATGTGAACTCCCTATACATTGTGTGAACTCAGGGCCAGCAAAGGCTGGGAATCTCTCAGGTGGCTGGGACTAAAGGTGTCTGTAGTAGGGATGTGGACCCACAAAGAAGAATTTCTCTTGTTCCTCCTGGCTCTGATCTCTTCAAAGCTGCTTTGCTTCCCTCTAGTTCCATGCTTTACCTCCCTACTTTCCCTGTCACCTCCCTATTTAATTCCAGCATTCTCTCTTAGATACTCCACAAACATGGTTATCTAGTCACTGTTTTCGTCCTTCTTTGTGGAGGATGCCAGTGTCAAGTGCCTCTAGTCAGCCACTTCGAAGCCCAGATTTACTATTCTGATCTCAGTCATGTTCAGTTCCAATCCATCTGTGCTTCATCCTTCTCTAAGGAACTGGGAGAAATGCTACCTAACTCATTGTCATTTAGCCAATGATCTTTAAGAAATATATTAACCAATGCACTAACTGAAATTCAAGTAGAAACCAATCCCAATCTCACAAAGAAATAGACATTCTCGTATACATCTGGTGGAGGAAAATAAGTCAGTAGACATAAAAAGCCTTAAAACTGTATATATACTCTGACCAATCAATTTGTTTTCTAGGAATTACTTAAAAAATACAAATGCATACAAAGATTGAATGAAATGATAAGGATGCTCATGGCAGATTGGTTTACAATTGTGAAAACATTAAAACAAATGCCCATCAAGATGTTTACTTTTTAAATATAAATATGAAATATTAGGCAATCATTAAAAATCATATTATAGTGATTAAAAGTCCAAATTCTAATTCTTTGATGATACAGTATAGTGTATCTAGTTAATAGAGCTTTTAAGAAAGTTAACTATAAAATTACATGTTTGCTAACAAGCATCAGATTATGACGACTGAAGTCCAAGGAACAATTGCTATCAGAAAGATCATTGCTTATGAGTTTTGGCCAATCAACCTTGTCTTTTCTTGAGCCATTCTGTTTAGTACTTTTCTTAAAACCACAATGTTATCTAAAATAAATATTATATAAACACAAACAAATTGTTTTACTTTCACAAAAAAATCATGCCATAGACAATATTTTGTCATGGAAATATGTTCACAATATATAGTTAAGAGAAAAAAGCAATGTAAACATTATGTGATTGCTATTATTTCATATGTGCATTTAAAGTCCACACAGAATTTACTTGGAAATAGGTTGTAAGGATTGTTTAAATATCAGCAATGACCCTGTAGTTCACAGGAATGCGGATGACTTGCATTTTCTTATTGAAATTTTATCTTCTTTTCCAATGAGCCTATATAGATAGACTGTATTTATCCATGTCCTTTGGCAGGGCTTCTCCATCTGACTCTAAGGTTAGCTCTGTGACTTGATTTGGTCAAAGAGATTTTAGCAACCTTGATGCAATATGAAGCTAGGAAAACACTGCTTGATGGGGCTGGTTCTCTGCTCTGTTTGTCTGCTACTCCACGAGGATATGTCTGGGCTACAAGATGAAAGGCAGCACATGAAACAGTCAGCTTGCTTCTATTTATTCACCTGAGACTGCTCTAGATCATCTGACAACTGGTCAGCCCCCAGACATGTAAGCCCAGCAAGATCAATAGAGATACACCTAAGCAGACTTGCAGCTGACCACAGACACTTGAGCAAGATCTACAAAAGTAGCCAAGCCAGCTGAACCTTGCAGACTCCCAAACTAAACCATGTACTTTGTTGTTTGACATAGGCATTTTATGGTTTGTTGCTACCCTGCACTATTGTAGCAACTGATAGAGCGTGTGTTTGTTGCAAGATGATGGGAGGGGTTAGAAGAAATAAACTATCACAACTTTAGGTTCAAATCAAAGGTCTGGATATAGAATTTTTTTAAAAATGTTTTGAACAGGCTAGACTGTCAGGAGGTTTAAAATCAATATAAAAATAGAACTGTTTTAACATGTGCAAGGCACTATGCTATGGTCTGGGTAGACCACAAAATGGAGGGACATGTAGCCCCTACCTCCAGAAAGTCACACTTACAGTAAGAATCTCTCTTGACACAGATACTGCTCTAAGACAGTTACCAACCATTGTATGAATACACTACAGCACCCAAGAGCTTTAAATTGCTGAAGTTGGTTAAAAATGCATTAGCTTTTTCCCAACATGATTCTAACAGCAAAGTAAAATCAAAAAGGTTGCTCTAGCTGCCCGATGAACTTGAAGTAATGAGGTCTATAAGTTGACTTGAACAGAAGAAAATGATATTAAGCTTTCATGGAGGACAAATGAAAGTATCTACCTGTAACCTTTCTGACAGCCAAAGACCCTTTGCCATTTAAAACTCTGCAGCTGTGTGCATTATTCCCAGGCAGCAGAGAGTTTAATAAGACTTCACGGAGATACCTAACCTTCCAGTCCCTGGCTGCCTGCTGGCAACCCTAAGGCGCTCACAGAGGAAGCTGACAATCTGAGCTAACATCAGGGCACAGATTTCTTCAGACACAGGGGCACAAGGTGGCATAGTAATGTTGTCCTGCTGCTCCCTGATGCATTCCAATGGCAGAATGGTATGAATTCAATCCAACCCCAGTGTCCAGAATCCTTCATTGTTTAATTCTAGACATTCTGGTGGTCGGTCATTGACCTCTATGGCAAAACCTGGCTCTTCTGGTGAATGAAGTGCTGCTTCTTTGGTGTGATGTACAAGTTTCCCTTTGAGCAAAACCCCACTTGTCTTGTCCAGCCTGAACCCCAGTATCCCTCCCCTCACATTCTTTATCTTCTGCCTTCTAATTACTCAGGTTAGTTATTTGCTCTTTCTACTTTCCTTACTTCTGGGCCTTGTTTCATCTGTGACTTTCATCCTCTCCAACCAGCCTTCCATCTTCAAAATCTGGCCTTGCTTCATGGGTTTCTTTCCCCAACTAGACCATAAATGTGGTAATGATAATAATGTAGCACACATCATTGCCAGGCACCTTGCTAGGTGCTTTGTGTGTCTTAACTTTTTTCTGTTCAACTATTCTGTGAGATAAGCATTATTATTACTATCATTATCATCACCTTCATCCTAATTTTCAGATAAGTGAGTCAGAGAGGCTAAAGTAACTCACAGTCAATGTTAGCTCAATAATGTTGGAGGTCATGCCTGTCTTATTCACTATTATTATCTATGCCTAGCACAAACCTGGCCCAAGGTACTGAATAAAGAAATGAATTAAATGTCTCATTAAAGCTGTTTCTGCAGTCAGAATTAACCTCAACCTCCTTTGCTTTCACATCTCTACTCTAGTACTTAACACGTTCCACTTCCTAAGGTTTGGCCTCAATTTCCAAATAATCTGCACTTTTCACATATTGCTGTACATTGATATCCTTTGCTTGGAGAAAGTCAGGCTTTCATAGATCAGGTGACTAATGGTGATTTCCAGTTCTAGCATTGCCTAACAACAGTTGCTACTGAGAGATAGGGCCAGGCATCCATGGGAGAGGTAGAAAGGACCATTGGCAGGAGTTGGAGGCTGATTGGCCAGACCCTTAACCTGAAGAAGGATAGCCCTGCTTCCTCATTCACCTACCGTTCTCCATTCCTCCCTGTCATGAAGGTGTTCCAGGAGCTTAATTGTTCACATAGAATCACCATCCAATATGAGTGTCTTTTGCCAACTTCCCCTCCTATGCTTTGCACATCTTGGCTTTATCCATATTAGTAGAAGTGGTTATGAAAGTATGAAATTATGGGCTTGGCACCTGTAGCACAGTGGTTATGGTGCTGGCCATGGACACAGAGGGTGGCAGGTTGGAACCCATCCCGGGCCAACTAAACAATGACAACTGCAACAAAAAATAGCTGGGCATTGTGGCAGGTGCCTATAGTCCCAGCTACTTAGGAAGCTGAGGCAAGAGAATCGCTTAAGCCCGAGACTTTGAAGTTGCTGTGAGCTGTGATGCTATAGCACTCTACTGAGGTTCACACAGTAAAAGACTCTGTCTCAAAAAAAAAAAAAAAATAAGCAAGTATGAAATTATGGAAGAAAAGGGGACAGTGGGTTACAGGCAGGCAAGTAAGCAGAAGGTGGAGTGGGTGAATGGGGGTTGATAGGATTTGATCCAATTGTCCTAGTAGAAGCAGAAAGTCTCCTGTGGCCAACACCTAATGTAATATACAAGGTGTTATTACCATTGACATCTCTACAATTCAAGAGGAACCAAGAAAGAGAAGTCCTAGTTTTGACCTAACTTTCTATAAAAACAGCTATTGGCATCCCAAGTTGAAAGTTGTCTGCTGGCCTAGGAATTTGTGAGGTTGTTTCTCACTTTTGGCACAGGACACTTCAGCCTGAAGGAATTATATTAAGGGATTTTGTAATTACTGACTCTTAGCTGTCTGGGAAGAGAATTCCCTCTGGTTTCAGATATTCAATTTTCCAATGTACCTTCTGCTTTAAGGTACTTTCTACTTTCTGCTATGTTTGTTTACATTCTTCCTTCACTAGATTGTATGCTCCAGAAGAGAAAGACTTGGCAAAATTTACAGTTATTTTCTGTCTCCTTCTTCCGCTCTGCAAATTTCAATGGTTTGTTTTATAAAATCTAATATCTATACAATTTAATTACATGACACAGTAAGGAAACATCAGCAATAAAATAGACTAATCCTGATCAAATATTTTGGTTAGCTTGCTGGCTTTCAAAAGATCTTTTGAGTTTGGGCCTAAATTCCAAATTGCTGAAGGTAGGCCTTCTTAAAAATAGCATGGGTTCCCTGCAAAAAGCAGTCGTGCATTTATTAAAATGCATCCAAAATGACAGAGAACCCTGCCACTACTCATCAGTATTAAGATATTTTTCTCCCTTTCCCTTTTTAACTAAATATCTGTGAAGAAAGCAAGGGTATTTAGAGGTATTTCTAAAACTTAACCATGGAATGTACGAAAAAAGATAGAAGTTGCTGTTCCCCTACCCATCAAGAAGAAGATCCTAATGCTCTTGGCAATGGTTCCAAAATATTAATTTTATAAAAGAGAAAAAAGGAAATCTGATATTGATGACTAAGTAGATCAACTAATACAAGAGTAAGAAAACTGATCATTTCAAATGCCTGGTTAAATTTTATCTCAGCAATTCTTAACTGCAAGGTACTTGAACACATACTTGGTTCCCTTCAGAAAGAGTAAATAGAAGATTAAATTTATTTATAAACCACTTCCATATAAAATATCTTATTTATTCCTGACAACAATACTCTGTTTTTCACAAGTTTATTCTTATTTTACATATTTTACATGTGAGGAAACTACATGATCATTCTACCGTTCAGCTAGTTAAAAGCTTGTTGGAGACATTATAGATGGTAGGTAATTAAGAGCATGGAATCTGGAATGAAACAGACTTAAATTCTGGCCCTTCCATTTATTGGTTGTATGACTTAAATAAGTAAATAGGTTTGGACCCAAACAATTATTATAATTAATCATCCTGTAATACAATATCAAAATGCGAAGGAAGACATGGAGAAAAGGAAGAGGAAGGAAATACATATATTCTTACCTTTTTTTTGCCAAACAAGATACTACACCTGCTGGGGGAATGGGGCCGAAGACCCAATTCTTGGCAAAGGAAAATACCCCCAGAAAAAGAGGAAAACTAAACAGTAAGCTGAGTGAGTTGGAACAAAGAAAAGTCAGCTAGTTTACATGTAAGCTAGCCATTGCTAGCAAGCTTCTTGTCTTTTCTAAAATTCTAGCCTGTTGGGGATACAGCTTACAAAAACCCTGCTGTGTCTATGAGCACTCATAGAAGAGATCATGGTAAGTCCTAGAAAAGAGACATCCTCCAGGCGGCACCTGTGGCTCAAAGGAGTAGGGAGCTGGCCCCATATGCCAGAGGTGGGGGGTTCAAACCCAGTCCGGGCCAAAAACTGCAAAAAAAAAAAAAAAAAGATACATCTTCTAGGACATTTCTTGCCCATTAAAAAGGCAAAGCAGTGTCGGTGCTTGTAGTTCAAGCAGCTAAGGCGCCAGCCACATAGACCTGAACTGGTGGGTTCAAATCCAGCCCAGGCCCACCAAACAACAATGAAGCTGCAACCAAAAAAATAGCCAGGCGTTGTGGCAGGTGCCTGTATTCCCAGCTACTTGAGAGGCAGAGGCAGGAGAATCACTTGAGCCCAGGAGTTGGAGGTTGCTGTGAGCTGTGATGCCAGAGCACTCTACCCAGAGCAACAGTTTGAGGCTCTGTCTCAAAAAAAAATAAAAATAAAAAAGGCAAAGCAGATACCCATTGTAGAGATTTGCATTTGTCTGGGCCAGACACCAAGGGAGTAGTTCAAGCTCTGAGATATGGGCAGAAGAGCTTCTATCCCTTATTCCAGAGGAAAATCCTCTGTGGTGGTGATGGGTCTTTACCATTGTTTCTAACTCTAAATGCCTCCCTCTCACTGATCCCTCAGAGAAGATTAACACCGGTGGTGTTTTAATCCACAGAGAACTAATGGAGATCAACACATCCCTAGAAATCTGTGAGTGTGATCTTCAAGCAGGAGGCTTTCCCAATACAAGGCTCAGATTTTAGAAGGCTACCCTTAGGTTAATATTAATAACAATAGGAGCTGATAGGATCAGAGAAACTGCTGATATCTTTGTTCCCTCCCTTATCTTACCCTCTGGGCAAATAGACTTCAATAAAATCAGAGTGGAGCAAACACTTTTGCCCATTGCTGGAATCCCACCACAAGCAATGGTCCCAGGAGCTCCCACTTTTAATTCTACTCTATGTCTCTTGTCTTTCTTTACGGTTGTTTCTAACTCCATATTTCTTCAGTTGATCATGGCTAGTTTTCACAGGTCTCAGCAGACACTGCTCTGGGGGCAGGACCCGGACAACACCATTATGGGCATATCTCCACTCTTTACTCTATGTGAAGAATTTAAAACTCTTTAATAGAAGTGACCTACTCAATGAAACTTCAGTAATGTGTTGGTGTCCTATACTATTTATACACATGCTGCCACCTTGATAAAGCAATATGAGGCAATTTATAATAAAACACACCATGGTAGGCTAGGCAGAGACTGGGCTTAGCCTCACCAGTTTATGGGTCAGTTTGGGCCAGATCCAGATAAAATTTGGAAGGGCACTAGGCAGGAGGCCTCAGGCTAGCACTCAGAGTCTAACCCAGGAGACAGAACTATTTTGACAGTACTACTACTCTAGGAATAGAAAACCCCATGAGCCCAGTACAGATGGAAAGTTGCCATCAAAGGTGGTCTGTATAATTGTTGCTGGGACCAAAAAGTCAATTGTATGAAATAATTATTGCCATAATAGTGCTGTGTAATAAACTACCCTCAAACTTAAGTGGCTTAAAATAATAATCCTTTGTTTTATAGATCTATATGTTGACCAGGGAAGCTCAGCTTTATTCTGTAGGTTTGTGGGTCTAGGTTTCATCTTCCCAAAACCACGGGGCTTACTGAGTCATGTTTTTCTCAAGGCAATGACAGCGGTACAAAGTAAAGCAGAAACATTCAAGGTTTCTTACGGTCCAGACTCAGGATTGGTACAATCACTTCTGTCCCATTTCATTTATCAAAGCAAGAGGCCTAGATCATGTTTAAAAGGCAAGGAAGTAGACTATATCCATGATAGGGCCATGATAAGGATATAATGGAGGAAGACACAAATAAGTCGAACTGGTAATTCAATCAACTACTTTAGTCCTCTTGTCTACATTATTCTCATTTCTCTAATGAAAAACATTCCATCCTCATTAATGGACACACAGAAGTCTTACCCATCATGGCATTAGGCTAAAAATTTAGACTCATGATCTGCACCAGGTCCAGACTTCAACTGTACCTAAAAATAAAAAAGACAAATTGCTTCTCCTCACACACAACCTTACACACTATATAGTGGTATAATAGGGACAAGATAAAGACAGTAAACAATTCCATTCAAAAAGAAGAAGATTGGTCCTTAGCAATTCTGAAATCCCTGTAGGAAAATTAGTCAAGTTCCTCTGCCATTGGAGTAGAGAAAGTTTCTTGCTTAGACCTTGGCTCTGTTTACTAAGGGAAGGCTGAGGTTGGATTTGGTAGGAGGGGCAGACCCCTGGTCTAACTTTCTGGCTCTATCCTCTGAGACATCCATTCCATCATCTTCTTCACCTGCCTCTGAAGAGGATATTGAAATTTACTTCTTTCTTTAGTGGCTGAGAAGTTTTCTAAGCTTGTTTCCCACCTGAAAAAATATTGAGGACACCGAGAGGATTCTTTTTTACTTCAGGCTGGCAGTACTTTGACAATATTGCTCTCTCTACAACTTAGCTGTTTTTTAATGCAGTTTGTTCTAGTTCATTCAATATGTCCAAATCATAATTTTTTCTAAGAGATATTTCTCTCTCCAAATTACTAGTATTTAGGGGCACATCAGGTGGGCTATAGTACCATGCCTTGAAGTTTTTAAAGCTGAAAGATCTACTCAAAGTCACCTTATAATATTTTGCAGGTATACCCACACCTCTGATTGGGTCTTTAGCCTGAGGCCATGTTTTTTTGCAAGCCACCTGGATCTGGCATGTGTCCCTCTTAGTGTAATTTAACAACTATGCCCTTGACTAGAGCTTTGTCCTTAGGCTATATCTTAACTTGAGAATCTTTTTCTGGCTGGAGATGTTGAATGTAAGAAATAATTTTATTTTCTAACCCAGAAACTTCTAGGCTCTTGATAAATCCTCTAAATTCTACTTGCAAACTAGTCTTTCATCTTTTGAGCATATCTCTTTCCAGCAGTACTATATACACTTAAAAGAAAATAGTTCAAAGTTGGGTGATTATTAAAAAAAAAAAGAAAGAAAATAGTTCATTCTTTCTAAATTTTTCTTAGAAATCATTTTCTTCTCTTTCTGTCTACCCTTTCATTTGATTATGCTGCTTGCCACTTTGAAAGCTCATACCAAGAAACAAATAAGTGGTTGGAAAGACCCAGTATTTCTATTTGCAAGCATAGAACACTACAATGCAGGCTCTCATAGTCCCACAAGAGAACTGAAGTAGACTCCTAACTGGTCCCCTTCTTCCAGGGTTACTCACTCTCACTCCAGTCTCCATGCAGTGGCTAGTGTAATCTTCCTGAAATATAAAAAGGATTCCACTACTTTAAATTGTTAGTTTTGTTAGTCCCTACAGTTTTCAGGATATATTATAAGCTCCTCGGTCTATGTACATGACCCTCCTGAGCTGCTATGCCTTCTTCTCACCATCACATATCACTCCAGCTAATTCATCTAAGAACAAGTCACAGATGTTATCATTTTTTTCTCTCCTCAAACTTTGGTTTTCTTTTACTGTGCACTCAGGCACCCAGACAGAAACAGGCATAAAGAAAGCCCAAACTGAAACTAGAAAAAGGTATCAATGCCTCAGGTTTGACATACGGAGCACAAGAAAAGGATACTCCTGAAACTGTTCATGGAAATACCTGAGGAATGATGGACTTTTTATTTTTCTATATTGTTGGATATTTTATAGTGATTATGTTTAATTTCTTTCTACGTGTTTTGTAATTACTGTATTTTGCTGAACTCAACTTTTCCACCCAAACTTGCAGATTTTTTCATTATAATTTTTTAATCCAAATTCAAAACTTAAAGTTTGGATTGTACAAAAACTATTTTGACATTTTCCCAAGGGATTTTCCAATAATTTTAATAAAAATATCAGGTATATCAGCTAGATTGCTAGCTCCCACCTAAAATGTACAAAGAAAAATATGTCACTCTTCATTGGCCAAAAATGCTTTTGTTGCTAGTTCAACATAAGTTCAACAAAACCCATTATCATATTCCAATATATTATTTTACATGTGGACATTATTATTGCTTTCTAGGGTTATACTTTTAACATAAGCATAAATAAAAGAATTTAAAACATTTATGTAGTAAGAGACATGAATAGAACCTTCTCTAAAGAAGACAGACAAATGGCTAAGAAACATTTGAAAAAATGCTCATTGTCTCTAATTATTAGAGAAATGCAAATCAAAACTACTCTGAGATATCATCTAACCCCAGTGAGAATGATCAACGTCACAAATCTCAAAGCTTCAGATGCTGGCATGGATGTAGAGAGAAGGGAACACTTTTACACTGCTAGTGGGACTGCAAACTAATACAACCCTTTTGGAAAGAAGTATAGAGAATCCTCACAGAACTCAAATTAGACCTCCCATTTGATTCTGCAATCAATCCCATCACTAGACATCTATTCAAAAGAAAAAAAAAATCTTTTTATCATAAGGACATTTGCACTAGGACTGTTTATAGAAGCTCAATTTACAAGTGCCAAAATGTGGAAACAACCCAAATGCCCACCAACTCAGGAATGGATTAACTATTCAGCCATTAAAAAGATGGTGACTTTACATCTTTTGTATTAACCTGGATGGAGGTGGAACACCTTCTGCTTAGTAAAGCATCATAAGAATGGAGAAGCAAGAATCCAGTGTACTCAATTCTAATATGAAGGTAATAGATGATCTAATATAAGGCAGGGGGTAGAGGAGTGAGGGAGTGGGGAAAGGGGAAGACGGACATGTGTGCCACACAGTGTATGGTCCACCTCTTGGGGGTAGGATACAATTATGAAAGGGACTTTACCTAACAAATACAATCAGTGCAACCTAATTCTCTGTACCCTCAATGAACCCTAAACATTAAAAAAAAATTATGTAGATATGGAATTAGGACCACTCATGTATAATGTATACCCTTACTTTTTCCTCAAATATTTGGGGGCAAAAGTACACATTATACATGGCAAAATATGGTACATCTTTCCATCCTCCAGATGATACTTCCAGACATACTGATTCAGTAGGGGAAGTATCCAGCATTCTTATCTTCCAAAGTCTCTCAGGGACTTTGTTAAGTAGCCAGCACCCATGGGGGAACCATGGTTGAAAGGATTGTTTCAAATATATAAAGCAAATGACATTTTTGTTTTTAAGAAAATTTTCAACTCTTTTAAACATAAAGTTTAAAAATTATTTCCTTTTATTTTATAAATGTTTAATTCTACTAGAATTACACATTCTCTAAGTATATTATATTTGAATTATCTCTAAGGATTATAATAGCTTGGGTAGCCATTTTAACAGTCAGCTATTCTTGAATGAAGAGCCTAAATAATCATTGTTCAAGCTTGTGTTTTAAGGTAAATTTCATAAACCAGTTTATAATTAAGGCAAACAGGGAAAAATATACAAATACCAATATCAGAGGTTTTTAATTCTAAATTTTTATCATTAACTTAAATACCATTTGACTGGCTCCCCAAACCATGGACGTTCTCAAAACATAAAGTAGAAAGTTATTACAAATATCAATTTTGGTGTAACATACAACTATTTGACTAAACATTTTTAAGATTTTGATTTTGGGAAAAATATGAAAATACCAATGTTTTCATAAGAAACTTCTGAAAATATGTACAATGCCCTAAAATTCAGACATCAAAGCATCTATTTCTTTAAACTTGTTAGTTATATTATCAATACATTCTCCAGCTTTTAATTTTATCCCATCAATTACAAGATAGTCCTCTTCATAGTGATTCTCAAACAGACTGCCTGCAGGACCTTCAGGGTTGCATTTAGATAACTGCAAAACAACCACATAATTAATAAGAATGATATCAGATTTACTAGATTATTTGAACAAAACATAAAGCAATCTGTAATTTCTTAAGCCACATCAGTTATGCAAAGTTTTCTGTTATTGTGATATTCAAATAATGATTACCATAGATAGCATAATATGTAGTGAGTGTGTTTGTACAGGAATAAGTTATTATTTAGGTCCTATCTTTATTCCTCAACATTATATAATTTTAGTTTTAATTTTATGCTTTGGGAAAACATGATCCATTTAATTCTCTGTGTGTTTTCTACATTGGTTTATTTTTACATTATTGTTATAGGGAATACAACACAAAACTGTTGTAGGGAATACAACACATTTTCTGTGGTCATCTTCTCAAAAGCATCTGCATTACTTACAAATAGTAATAGTTTTCTCTAGCTTAGTGGGAAAGAACATTGATAAAAGTAATGCATGCACACACACACACACACAGATACAGACACACACATATATGGGAATTATAATTTCAAATTTCATTAAAGGTAGGGCTAACTTCCTATGTAATTCAAGGGAAAAAAATATACATGTAGTTCATATAAGAATTTTCATATATCAAACATGTACTTTTAAATACAAATAATTATTCAGTGAACTCTATCTTTTGTATATATGGATTATGCATTCAGTGAATTATTCAAGTGGATTTATCAAAATCTAAAATTTATTTCCCCCCATTGCTTGCCAAATCAGGGCTTGTCATCCATTGTTAATATTAGCTAAAGGAGAATATAAATAGGAAGGTGACTCTACCGAGGAAAATAATCTCACAAAACATTTCAATGATAAATAGAAATGAGTTTTGATTATCCATGTGTGTATGTTTTTTTTTTCCACATTGTTACTCTCATCCATTGGTGTAAATACTTGAGAGTAATCAAATTGAAACCTCGTAGGTGAAATGAATGTGAAACATCATTGAATTTACAACTTTGAAAATAGCTCATACAATATCTGCTCAGAGAGTCAACATGCTCAGACTTTAAAATTATCAAGTGGCTGTTTTTGGCATGTTTAGCTTATATAGGAAGACACTTTCTTCTAAAGATAAAACATATCTCCAGTTTTAGGTGGAATTGGCTTTGGAAACCATATTAACTTTTTCTAATAACCAAAGATAAATAAATATATATCACCAGAGGTGATAATTTCTTTACTTTAAAACTGGAAATTGTTCCAGCTTTGATATTTGATTCAATTGCTATTTTCCTCATTTAAAAGTGAGCAAGGTCCTAAATATCATGAACCTTGTAATGCCAGACTTACAAAGCTCAGTGTGCAGAGTGGCTTATGAATCAGTCAGCAGGAAGCACTCACCTGCCTGCCAGCAATTTAAAGTGGTTAATTTTTATAATTCCTAAGTGCCTTTTGAAAGCATAAAGAAAACAAGAATTTAAAACAAAAAGCAAGCTTCTGCCTAGTTATGGCTTAAAACACTGTATTTTATTTTAAGAAATAAAAATCAGAAGTAATTTTCTAGTCTGTCAAGTTACTGGTTATAATGGCAAAATAGAAGCCAATTCTGTGGCTGTAAAAGCTCCAGGACATCATCTTAAAAATCAACCTGGCTGTACTTTTGAAAAGACAAACTGTTAACATTGAAAAAACACTGCACAAAACCATATGGTGTTCAAAAAACCCACACATTTCCTAGAAAAAAATAATTTTAATATTACTTATATGTATATAAGATATTATCACCAATCTATAGATCTTGTTCTACAGAATATAAGACCCCTATACATAAAATAAATCTTTTTAGAAAGGAACTGTATTTGGAAAAATGGCATTTATAACCCATCCATATTCAGGTAAAAGTCAGTATTGCTGGTGCTAATTAAGAAAACTATCATACTTTTTAACTCAATTGGAATTTTTAATATTAATTTATTTTAATATACTCATCTCCCTAATGGTAAATTCTATGTATTTTTTTCTTAATTTCTAACTCAGCAAAAGAAATATTTAAGAATCATCATTATTTTTGTTGATGTTCCCAATAAAATTATGCAATTGGGCAGTGTAAGTGTGTAAACACTTTATCCATTTAAAAGTATATCCTTTTCTATATCTAAGAATAGACAGACTTAGTCATAGGTAGTTGCTCAGAGTGTAAATGTGGGAAAAGAGAGACAAAGTCAGAAAATCTTAGGACTTATTTCCTCTAGCAACTGCCATTGTCAATTCTGTCCTTTTCTATGCAAAATACTTTTCCTGATTTACATTATTTAATTCTCAAAACAATCATTCTGAGACAGATCATATGCAACTTTGCCAAATTATACAAGTCATTATCAGCAGGACCAAGATTGGGACACAGGCATTATATTCCAATGTCAGTGTCGATGTGCTTTCATAACTCCAGGCACCCCATATGTCTAAATGAATGAATGAATGAATGAATAAAACTTTAAGGACACACATAACTCTTTACTGCCATTTTCTTTCTAGTTAGGGCACAGTTGTATGACTTTGAAGAAATATCTATTCTATGACTAGTTTTTCTTATACTTATCCCATTACTACTCTGTATTAATGACATGGGCCTTTACTGCAAACCTTCATTTTACTTGCAGAACAATGAATGAAATAAGCATATATGGCCTTTCTGAGTCTGACACAGAAAGCCAAAAATAAAAGAAAAAAGATTGATCTACATATGAATGGTGAAACTTAATTTAATGAAACATTCTACCTCCAGTATATTAATGATGAGGTCTGTCCCCATAGAGGTTATCCTGGTGTATGACCCTGGCAGGATATATTTTTCAGTGAGCTGCTGTAATCCTGGCCCCTTCTCCTGATTATAAATGTCAGCAAGGCCCATCTCTGTGGCCCCTCCAAGATCTAAAATTTAAAAACCTCCTTTTCTTAAACAAATATTTTCAAATATGAATGATGTCTTTTGATTTCCCAACAGGCTACTAGTTTATTATTCACCTCACAATAATCAGGGGCTCAAATTTCAGACAAGTAAATGGTTTTCCATATAATTAAAAATGTATAACCAGGAACAAATTCTGCCATTTAACAAATTTGAGGTTGCTATTTAGGCTTGATAATAATTGTCAATACTACCTTTTCTCTTGCATTTATTTCTTCTTCTCTATGCCCTTCTTCATATTCATCTGGTGTTGCTGTGGACTCCAGCACTTGCTGTAGCATTTGCTCCAACTCTTTCAGTAAAACTTCAGTCTCAGAGACAACTAAAGAAACATCATTAATATAGTAAAAAATGCTACCTCTTAATTAAACAATCTAATTCATAATATTGACCATCCATAAAGAATAAATCTAAATGCCACAAGGTAAAATATAAGTATTTTGTGTAATTTTCACATAGAACCTCTACTACATCAAAATTATTATGAATTTCAAGGTTAATCTTTTATACTTGTTCCTTGAAAATTACAGGTTGTAGTCTTGCCATATATAAACCATAAAGTACTAGAGAAATATCAAAAGCTTACTAAAAGTTTTTGTTTATTTTTAAAAACTAAGGGCCAAAGGCACCAAACTAAATTGGTTATTTGTAGTACTGGGGTCATAAAATTTTTTCTGTAAAGGTTCAGAGAGCAAATATTTCAGGTTTTATAGGCCAGATGGTCTGTGTGACAACTACTCAATTCTGCAGCTGTAGCACAAACCACTGACATGTACATAAGCAAATAAGAGTGGCTGTGTTCCAATAAAACTTTATTTACAAAAACAGGCAGCAGCTGGGGGCCTGTGGGCCATAGTTTGCCAGTTCATACTACAGACTATTAAAACTACTGTTCAAAAGGAAAAGTAATATGATTAAGTGGTTAGACTGAATATATTCCTATACCAAATGGTAACACATCTTAATTGCCTAGTCTGCTCTTTTATAAAAATGCTAGACTTTTAAAAGGTTTTGTGCTACTGTGACATAAATATATATGTAAACAAAAAATCTGGTAACTCATTGAATGTGCTGATATAAAACAATATCCCCCACCAAATAAATAAAAACCTATTTTAACTCTATAGACTCAACTACCAATTAACAATATGTATTTGAATTCTTGACATAAATAAAACAAATATTTTCACTTGATATAGGGCCTATTGAAGCAAAGATCCAAGAAAGGAGACCACATGTGCCCTGCTGTCTGGTACCAGAGACAGATGGAGCATCTGAGAAGCCTTTCCAAAAACAACATAATTCAGAGAGAAAGGCCACGAGTACATGCCCCTTCATCTTCTACTCTGGTCACTAAAATAAAACATACCATTTTCTGTTATCTGCTGGTCACCAAAAATCATACCAAGTAGAGTACAGGAAAGTTTGTGGAACATGAACATATATCCAAGTAGGACAGAAGAGGAAAAATTTAAAATTCTGATAAAACAATTATTAAATGATAGTATTAAGTAAAGTCATGGCTGGTTATGAAATAGAAAGGTTTCCCCTTCTTAGTTATTACAGCAACATCTTTATTGGAAAACCAATTTTTAGTTAATATTTTTCACAGTACAATTTTGTCTACAAAAATAATTTTTCTGTCAATAGTTATTGCTTGCTCCAGGCACTTTCATATTCAATCAACAAATATGTATTGGGTACCTAGCAAGGGCCAGGAACTTGAGACAACAAGCCTTCCTGGTCATTCTCTCTTCCTAGGTAATCTTAAGTTTTCTGTATGAAAAATGTCTTTCAAAACAGTTTGAAAGAAGCTTTCTGATAAGCCACTGCACACCTTAGAACAAGTTCACACATTTAAGAAAAACAAACAAAAACTGTAATTTACATGCAAGTTGCATCCACATAGATCTGTGTTCTAGAGTTACTGCTATAGCCTAAGATCAGAGAATAGAGAATACTATATTCTAGAACAGTGATCTTCAAAATTTAGTGAACATAAGAATCATTTGGAGCTTTTATTTAAAAACATGGATACAACTCCATGTCTACTGAATCAGAATTTTCTAGGGGAATGTATGCTTTTATTGAAGCAACTTTGTTAATGAAATTAACTCCCTGTTTAAAAGAGATTTTTCATTTAGTAACTTATTGTTTAATAGACAACTAGTTGTGGTTATCTTCATACCAATTCCCTAGTCCTCCTCACAAATACCATATTTTCCTACTTTCCATTCCCAGTCTATGAAAATTGGAACTGACATTTAATGCACTGTTGGCAAGATAGATTTTTGAGCTATGTTGTAAAGGAAAAATGGCAAACAAACATCTTTATATTTCTAACACTAGGCTAAAATACAATCAATTCATAATAACAAATGTCATTGCCAAATGGTATTGTAGGCTCTCCGTTTTCAAGTGATCTGAAAAAATATGTACATTGCCTTTTGATCAAAAGGTGGACAAAGTAATGGAGGACTTCATGAATCAACCAGGGTTCATAACACCAACTTGACTGATGTCAAATTCTGCTTCCAGAGCCACGGAAGGTTTGCTTTTCTAAATAACTATTCCTATATTGTAAAGTTCAAAAATAATTCTCAAGAAATAGCAGTTACTGTAATCTACAAACTAGGTTGTCAAAATTGGTCAATGATATCCTCCAAAGATAGGGACAAAATGAAAGCCTTTGCTGATTGCACGACCAATCATCTTCTATCAATACTGATTATCTTGCAGTTTCCCTGACTTGTTTCAACTTGTTGAGAGTAAAGTGGTAGCATTACAGCATTATGGCGGCTCTATCACTCAGAGAAAGTTTAAAAAAAAAAAAGAAAAAAAGAGAAAGTATCTCTAATACTAAGTGCATATCTGGCTTCTAAGAATGAATACAATGTATATATAAAATAAATCAGTGCTGTTTTTCCATTCCTGATGAGAAATGACTATTTCAATAAATCAGTCATGATTTTAAAAGTTTTCAAATATATATTTATGAGTTTTTTTATTTCTATTTTTCTATTAAATGTTTAAGAAGCTGTTTCTTCTTCTGCATAGAGGCTACTGGGTTACCCCAAAGCTGGCACTGAGGAAAAAAAATATAAATTTACAGGGTTATTTCACTCTTGAAATTCTAAAGGCATTTTAATATATGGGGAGGAATAAGTCTTCAGTTGGGTTTTGTTTTAAATTAAACATACATCCCTCCTGTGTGCTTACAATTCTAATGTAGAGATATAGGTTAAAGGGTAATAAAGAAAATAGCACCCTTCCTTGAGATGCTGTTCCTTGAGAATTAAGAGGCATGGTGCTTTTGGGGACAGGGGAATGAGGGTCAATCCAATCTTTTAGCCCAGAAGTTAAAGATAACTCCAAGCCAAGAGTAAATGGGTAAAGCTTATCTTGAGTGGCAAGATATCACCTTTCTATCATCCTTTCTACCTCCTACATCCAGGCCGCAGGGCCCCCTTATGGTTTTTATGGGACTTACCCTATGATCCACATCTTTCCTATATTAACCATTCTTTTCCAATCTTACCTGTCTCTAGTAGCTGATAAACACACCCTTTACTAATTTACTATTAGTAGATTATTAGTTGGTCCTGGGTGATATGTCAATCTTTTATTCACTCAAACTTTTTTTCTTTCTTTTTTTTTTTTTTGAGACAGAGTCTCACTTTGTTGCCCCTGGTGGAGTGCCATGGCATCATAGCTTACAGCAACCTCAAACTCTCGGGCTCAAGCGATTCTCTGGCCTCAGCCTCCTATGTAACTGAGACTACAGGCACCCACCACAATGCCCGGATAATTTTCAAGATGAGGTCTCACTGTCGCTCAGGCTGGTCTCAAACCCATGAGCTCAGTAAATCCACCTGCCTTGGCCTCCCAAGTGGTGGGATTAGAGGCCTGAGCCACCACACCTGGCCTATTTACTCAAACTTTTATAGTCTGCTTACTCTCCCAAGAGAAATGAAGCATTTACTAAGAGAAAATAAGGAAACAATAAACACAAAAACTTAGAAGAATAAAAGAAACCAAATCAGTTCATTAAGGGGAATGTAAAGGGAAATAATTAAATTTTAAAATGCTTAGACCAAATACCAATGCTGTGCAAACCCCTCATAAATTTAGTTTTAAGCTTCCTGATACTCAAAGCAATAAAGAAAATAGCTGTAATTTTTAATTAATTTTAAGAAGTTAGATGTTCCTGGAAAAGTCATTTAACCTCTTAAGGGACTAGTTTCCCCATCAATGCAATAGGAGCTAACATAATATCTATTTACCTCATAAAGATTTTGCAAGTGTTAAACAAACAAATACATGTATATGAAGTGTTTAAAACAATGAGGATAGAGAATAACTGTTAAAGATATTGGCTGTCATTATTATTATTGCTATTAATAGCTTATCATAATAGCTGGATTTTCTTGCCCCTAAACACTGGAAATAAATGAGTTATATGCATTTACAAATAAAATACGGTACATGATATTCCTGGTAAAAATTTTCCCCAAAATACAGACAGGCTTTATAAAACTTATTTCTTAGATTAAATCTCTACACAGCCATGGACATATAGTTTAAATTATTTAATAATTCCTCAGTTTTTTCTGTTAATTTCCAGAAGCAGGTCCTATCCATTCCATGTTGGATTACAGGTCTTTTATTGAATGTCTTTTTCACTGATGAGGAAACTGACACTTAGAGAGATAAAGTAGCTGCACTTTAATTAGCCTTCTTCCTGGTCCTAACTAGGGAGTTTTAGAAGACAGGAGAGCAGAGAAGAGAAAAGGGGACAGGAAGTAGAATGAGAGAGTGTGAAGTAACTGGTGGAGCATAAAGCTCATGAAGGAATAGCAAATCTGGAGCAGGAGACTAATGAAAAAACTACTACCTGGGAGCATAAGGCAGGCAGGTGCAAGAAATGGGACAGAGATTCAAGATGATAAAACTTCCTTTCACTGTTTGACCTAGGACTAATCCTACCTTAAGCTATGAAGAAATGAGACCTATCAGAGGCTTGGATTGAGGAATTCCCCAAAGTATGGGCAGGGGGTAAAAAATTTGAAGAGGGTAAAATTTGAAAAACAACTACTCTTTTAGAAAGTGAGTTAGCTCTTGCAAAGAGACTAGGTGTTCCTGGTTTTTAGTTGTTCATAATGGGGTAGAATAATAAAATACAGGTCAGATGAACTATTTGGTAGTAGAGAGTTTCACAGCCATACAGTATGATTCTCCTTCAGGGGCTTCCTTTTACTTGGCAACTACTGAAATGTATTCATTCCTTTACAGAAAAGAGTCATTTCCAGTCAATGATACCCCCTGACTGCAGTGAATTAATACTGCAGTAGCCTGTGTGAACTGGATAGAAGGATTCCAGTGATACAGCCTTCAGCTGTGGTGCCAGGGATAGATGGATTCCAGTGATATAGCCTTCAGCTGTGGTGCCAGTTCTCCTACTGGGAACTCAGTGCAAGGATAAATCAACTTTTGCTTTTCTGCAGGAAGGTATGAATGAACTGATCAAGTGAGGCAAAGGGACTTAGTAACAAAGAAAAGGCACCTAAGTTAGTAGGACAACAGCAGCAGAGTAAGTTTGCAAACAGAAACAACAGAATTTTTGGTGGTTTAGGAAAACAAAAGATTCAAAAAAAAAAAAAAAAGACTACTCCATCCTGTCTCTGCCTGTTTTCCTTTCTTTTAATGAGACTATAAATGAGTGGCTTATTGAGCCAATTGAAATGCAGGCACTTATAATTCCTCAGGGTTTAATGAATTTTGAATATAAGTATCAAATTCCATATTGCACATAAGCATTTGACTGCTTTTCTTTTTTTTTTCTTTTTCTTTTTCTTTTTTTTTTTTTTTTTTTTTGCAGTTTTTTTGGCCGAGGCTGGGTTTGAACCCGCCACCCCCGGCATATGGGGCAGGTGCCTTACTCGTTTGAGCCACAGGCACCGCCCTAGAGTCATGTGAATTCTTATTTCCCTATAGTTAATATGTCA
>NW_003852397.1:45253703-45255935 GCF_000181295.1 Otolemur garnettii | reverse complement strand
TGGCAAGGACTGGGTTTGAACCCGCCACCTCGGGCATATGGAGCTGGCGCCCTACCCTTTTGAGCCACCCTCAAAAGGTGCCACCCTGACTGCTTTTCTAGATTAAAAAAATGTAGGAAGAGTAAATCACCTTTGAAAATTAAAACTTTCTCCCTGCATTCCACATTCACTATACTAGTTCTAGTACCAATGTTCTAGTACCAATGACAGTTACTTCAGTTGCAAGTCCCAGTCTGCTGGTTTTCTTCCTTTTCTACCTTCAGCACTCCTACGACCCCAATGAATTTGGAGTGGAGAAGTCTGGATTGAAACTTATAGTTATTGGTATTTCCTCTCAAAACTCAGGATGCTTTACTTAAAAAAGTTAAAAACATGACTAAGCCAGAGAAAATTTAATTCGAGAAAATAGAAAGCCCAAGAAAGACAATTTAAAAAGTCCACTATGTAAATCAATACCAAAAGGACCTATTAATATTTCTCATATATATGCACAACAGATTATTTTTTCCTTCAAAGGACTACAACTATTAATACATTTTGCAGAATTTAATACAGGTTAAATAATTAAAAACAGGACTTCCTTTACATACCCATATTTTCCTTTGACAAGGCATCATCTGAACAAACGTTTTCAAAAGAATATTTTAAAATCGCTTTCCTAGAAAAAGAATTTGGCAGATTTGGCTTCAAAAGATCAATCATGTATATTTAAATGATCATAATGTATATCAGTGATAACTGAAGATGATGAGCATACATTTATTTATTTTAGGTACCCTTCCTTGGTTGTTTTATGCATTAAGACAGCATGATGCAGTGAAAAAAGGGGGAGGACTAATACTGATTTATGGACAAGCACAATGGCTCATGTCTGTAATGCTAGCACTCTGGCTGACGTGGGAGGACTGCTTGAGGCCAGGAGTATGAGACCAGCCTAGGCAATATAGTGAGACCTTGTCTCTACAAAACAAAACAAAATATATGGGTGTGATGGCATCTCTTGTAGCTCCAGCTACTCAGAAGGCTGAGGCAAGAGGATTGTTTAAGCCCTCTTGAGGCATTTGAACTTGCAGTGAGCTATGATGCCACTGCACTCTATCTAGACAATAGAGTGAACTCTGTCTCAAAAAAAAAAATATATATATATGTATAGATATTGATTTCACTAGGTGCAAAGCACTAACAATCTACCAAGCACTTTACACAGGCTAATTCGTGTAATCCTCCTCTGAAAAAACCTACTAAGTGATTCTTACTCTCATTACATAAAGAAACTGAGAAATTTGAGATATCAGAGAAATGAAAACTTTGAGATCTTAAGGAAATAGTTGAACATGACAGAACTACACTCTCTCAGACCGCAAAATCCATGCTTTTCCCACTATACGGTTAAATATGTTGCTGATTTAGAGTCAGAAAATATTTGTTCAAATGGACTTTCTCTAACCATAAGATCTTGAGAAAGTCAACTTAGTTTTTCTAAGCTACAATTTTTTTTAACTTTCAAATGGAGAGAATTATGAAATAACACTTCATATTTGATGGGTCAGTGTAAAGTGTAGCTGAGATAAGACAGTGAAAGCCCGTTTTTAAAATTTAGTGATTTGTCTTCTGAAAAGTTTTATTGATATATATATATATATATACACATACATACACACATATATAAAGCTGTATGACTAGTTCAACGATAAACACTAAAACTTGTCATCAGTAGCTTATTAGTTCAATACGAAGGCCTACTTCTGATTTGCATGATCTATTTTTATTTTTGCAGTTTTTGGCTGGGGCTGGGTTTGAAGCCACCACCTCCAGTATATGGCGCCCTACTCCTTTGAGCCATAGGCACCTTCCTGCATGATCTATTTTTAAACTAAAAACCTGCTTCTAATCTGGTTGCTCCTATAATATGCATGTATTAATCTTTAAAATTTCTGATTTAATATATGTATATAAGTATAAAACTGTCTCCATTCTTCTAAGACTACTACTTATCAATCTATTAATTCTTTCTGAAAATTGTAAATACAATATTTTTCTAGTGAAACAGAATCAAAGATCCTAGGAAATGTTATGTAATAACTAAATCCAACATATATAGTTTAATTTTCTCATAATACTTTTTAATTTTAAAAATCAAGACATCTGGAGAACACTTAGAGAACTAAAAATAGACCTGCCATTTGACCCTGCAATTCCTTTGTTGGGTATATTCCCAGATGACCAAAAATC
>NW_003852397.1:45238591-45252329 GCF_000181295.1 Otolemur garnettii | reverse complement strand
TCGCTCGAGCCCAAGAGTTTAAGGTTGCTGTAAGCTATGATGCCAGGGCAACAGAGTGAGACTCTTTTCTCAAAAAAAAAAAAAAAAAAGAAGAAGAAGAGAATAGAAATCATAATCAGCAGGGTCAAGTCTCTATGACATCTCTGACCTCTGGAAGAATCTGTAAATGAACCAAATAGTACTTCTAGAAAAATCAATCAATGAATTTAAGTTCAATGAATGAACTAAAAAGCTGATTAGATACATTGAAAAGAGAGAATAAGTACTCTGAAAGGTAGATTCAAAGAAATCCTCAAAGCTATCGCAGAGAGAGAAAAAAATTACTTTTGGAAGAACAGTTAAGAGGCCTGGAGAACAGAATGATAAAGTCCAACATACTTCTCAAAGGAGTTACATAAAAGTAATATAGAAAGAGAAGAGAAGAGAAAATATGTTAAATAACAATAGCTAAGAATTTTTCAAAATTAAATGTACCACACTGTAGAAGCCCATAGTACCAAGCAAAAGCAATGAAAATCAATATTGTGACACATAATGGTGAAATTGCACACAGCAAAATAAAAAAGTACATATTAAAAGCAATCTGAAAGAAAAGATAGACTATAAAGGAAGGGCAATTGGACTTTAATAGACATCATATCAACAACAATACCTAGGAATATATCTTCAATTAAATTATACCCAACAAAACTGTAATTCAAGAAAGTATATTGTGTATTTGTTGAGGCTGTTTGAGGAGTACCAAAAAGTTCAATAATGTTTTCTCTACTTTTTTTGATTATTGATTTCCATGATTGTAAAAAAAGTTAAAATTTTAAAATACAATTTGTTAAAAGAGTGAGATTTCAAAAGGTATAACTTTGAAAAAAGAGCTAATAAAGAATGTACTTGGGAGAAGAAAGACTAAAAAAGAAGATAAGCAAATTAATTGCTAAACCTGGATAAATTTATGTAAATCTAAATAAACACTGACCTAAAAGAAGATTCCATGGTATACATATATCACAATTTATTAACCCATTCATGGGTTGATGGGCTGGAGTTGAAGAACATTCTTCTTAATAAAGTATTCCAGGAGTGAAAAAGCAAATATCCAATGTGCCCAACACTAATATGAAACCAATAGATGAACAACTACATGCCCACACCAGAGAAAAACACAACTAAATTCAAGTGGGGGAAAACAGGGAGAAGGGAAGAGATAGAGGGGAGTGGGGAGGAGGATCGGTAAGCTCTCACCTAACAGGCACAATGTAAGGGTATATGGCACACATCCTGGGTGAAGAGCTCAACTACAACTCGGACTTTACACATGAAAGCAAACAGTGTAACCTAATTGTTTGTACCCTTACGTGTATTAATCTGAAGTAAATAAAGTTAAAATCAAAGGACCACATAATAAAGAAGATTTTTGTAAAAATAGGTAACTGAATGGAAGAGGAAAAGAGGTCAGACCAAGATGAAAGTATTTGGAACCTTGAATTATTCAAAAGGAGAGAGATGGTGATTGAATTTAAACTGTTAAATTAATTTGACATGTTCATATTTAAGTATAATTACCAAAAGAAGACAAATATAACATATGAAAAAATGCTCATTGTCCCTAATTATTAGAGAAATGCAAATCAAAACCACCCTGAGATATCATCCAATCCCAGCAAGAATGGCCCGTGTCACAAAACCTCAAAACTACAGATGCCGGCATGGATGTGAAGAGAAAGGAACACTTTTACACTGCTGGTGGGACTGCAGTCTAATAGAACCTTTTTGGAAGGAAGTGTGGAGAACCCTCGAAGAACTCAAACTAGACCTCTCATTTGATCAATCCCATTACTGGGCATCTACCCAGAAGAAAAAAAAAAAATCCTTTTATCATAAGGACACTTGCACTAGACTGTTTATCACAGCTCAATTTAAAATCACCAAATTGTAGAAACAGCCTAAATGCCTACCAACCCAACAATGGATTAACAAGCTGTGGTATATGTATACCATAGAATACTATTCAGCCATTAAAAAAGATGGAGACTTCACATCTCTTTGTATTAACCTGGAGGGAAGTGGAACACATTATTCTTATTAAAGCATCACAAGAATGGAGAAGCAAGAATTCTATGTACTCAATTCTGATATGAGGAAAATTAATGACCTAGTACATAGTGGGGGGAGGAGGAAGGGGAAAGCAGAGAGAGAAGGAGGGAGAGGGTGGGAGTTCATGGTGTGTGACACACCTTTTGGGGATGGGACACAATTATAAGATGGATTTTATCTGACAAATGCAATCAATGCAACCTGGTTCTTTGTATGCTCAATGAACCCTTAATGAACCTTCAACAATAAAAAAAGAAAAAGAAATGCCCAATTCTACACAAGTCATGGAAATCAAACAACCTGCTGCTGAACAATTATTAGATCAATGATGAAATTACAATGAAAATTGAAAGATTCTTCTAACTGAATGATGAGGGGTACATAAGTGATCAAAATCTATAGAATTCAGTAAAAGCAGTCCTAAGGGGAAAATTCATAATCTTAAATGCCTACATCAGAAAGAAAGAAAGATTACAAGTTAACAATTTAATGACATGTTTTAAGGAACTAGAAAATAAAGAACAAATCAAACTCAGAGCCAACTGAAGAAAAGAAATAACCAAGGCTAGAAAGAAACTAAATGAAACTAAAAACAAGAAAATAATAGAGAAGATCAACAATAAAAAAAATTAGCTAAAGAAGTTTGTATAGAATGATTTTGCTTCATTTCTATATGTGATTTTGCAAATCCAGAATTAAACTAAATGTCCAGAAAATTATAAACAATATACTAAGGTACTTCAATAAAAAAGAAAAAAATGTTGGCTCAGCACCTTAGCTCAGTGGCTAGGGCGCCAGCCACATATACCTGGGCTGACAGGTTTAAACCCAGCCTGGGCCTGCCAACCACAATGACAGCTACAACAAAAATATAGCCAGGCATTAGGGCGGGCACCTATAGTTCCAGCTACTCTACTCCAGAGGCGGAGGCAAAAGAATCACTTAAGCCCATGAGTTTGAGGTTGCTGTGAGCTATGACTCTACAGCACTCTACCGAGGGCGACATACTAAGACTCTGTCTCCAAAAAAAAAAAAAAAAAAAAAAAAAGTTATGGAGCTGCTTAAAATGTGGTAGTGCTTTCCTATATAAATATGTCCCTAATATATCATTGAGTGAAAAAAGTAGAGTTCAGTTTATCCATTTATGTTAATAAAGTATATGTACTTATTTTTTATATTTTGTTTATTTGTAAGCATTTATTTATACATATAACACTTATGTTTATGCACGTGTAGAAATACTTATGTATATAAAACTGGTAACAGTTTTCTGAAAACTGGTAGTTTTTTCTTAAGATTAAAAGTACTTAATCTCTTATGATTAAAGGCTGGAAAAGAACTTATAGCTGTATGTTTTTATTTCTCTCAAAATGCTACCATTGAAAAAACTCGTAAAAGTTATAAAAAACAGGCTCGGCACCTGTAGCTGAAGTGGCTAGGGTGCCAGCCACATACACTGGAGCAGGTGGGTTCAAATCCAGCCCAGGCCTGCCAGACAACAATGACATCTATAACCAAAAAATAGCTGGGTTTTGTGGCGAGTGCCTGTAGTCCCAGCTACTTGGGAGGGTGAGGCAAGAGAATCACTTAAGCCCAAGAGTTGGAGGTTGCTGTGAACTGTGACGCCACAGCACTCTATCTAGGGCAACAGCTTGAGACTCTGTCTCAAAAACAAACAAACAATAAAATAAAACAATATGGAAATGTTTGTGATATAACACATTGATGAAAAGATAATAACATATTAATCAATGATTAAAACTATACAACACACACACACATATAAATGCTTGTAAACAAATATACCAAGTTATTAAAATTAGTATAATTGAGATGATGGTTTCTGGATAATTTTAAAATTCTACCTCCAAATATATTACCTTATTACTTTAAAAAATAATCACGATTAAAATCTGGGACCTACCTATAAAAAAAGACTTTTACCTAATCCTAACCATCTTATAGAACTATGATTTTATTATAAGTTTGAGAATTTCAAATTTTCTTACATCCTTAACTTCCTATTCTTTTTTGGAAGAAATTAGGGAGAAAATTAAGGGCATTTATTAAATAGGCACCTACTATAATAGAGTAACTAAATAAAAGCTTTGTGTTTTAACATTTACAACAGTCATATAAGGTAATTATATTGTTACCAATTTAGAGAGATTAATTGAATCATGGTAAAAGATGTTTAAGTTAACTTGCCTAAGGTCACACAACTACTAGGAAGCAGAACTAAACTTTCAGAGGCAATCTGTTTCATTTACACATTTGTATTCCTTCTACCACAAGATACTGTTTCCTGAATACACACGCGCACACACACACACACACACACACACATATATATATATCTCCAAACATCTTTCAAAATCTATTACAAGCAATGCCACCAGCTATTCTATCTGTTCTTGGTACAGTTTTTATTCTTGACTAATATGCCAAATTGACTCTGATATTTATTATGGATATTAACTATGGCTTGCATAAGTTCTTTGACATTCTAAAAGTACTTACTGAGCTATTAAAAATATTTGATAGCTTACGACTTGCCTTTCTTTTAATCAAGTGAAACTCAGAGCGATTAGAATGACTTAGTCACAGTCTCTTTCACTCAGACTGTTAATGAGTGGGGCAGAGGTGGTCAGGTAGGTGCATTGGTATTACTCATCTCTATCACAGACAGTTGAACAGCTAAAAAGGTGGGCTAAGGGACTTGTACAAAGGGGGCAGAGACTTGTACAAAGAACACCCATACTTCACCCTAGTAGGCACTTAAGAATGGTACCCAAGACAGCAACACTCATATCTTGGTTCAAAAAAGTGGCAGCAAATGCTACTACAACTCAGCACAGGCCAACCCATAACTTTAACAACTCACTCCTCAATATCCTCTCATGTTTATTCAAAGGGAGGCAGGGTGACACACGGTGACACTGTGATTAGCTTTGATCTAGCAATTCTTCCTTGGGACTCTGTCTTATAAAGAGGGAAATGGGGGTTAAGGTGTATGGCACACCTCTTGGGGGTGGGACACAGTTATAAGAGGGACTTTACCTAACATATGCAATTAGTGTGATCTAATTCTTTGTATCCTCAATGAATCTGAAACAATAATAAATAAATAAATAATAGCACAAGTATGTTAAGAATATATTTGCAGAAGTGTTTACTATAATTATCGTTTATATTGCTTAAACCATACCAGCATTTTGAAAATACCCATATGTCAGCAATACAGGTTGATAAAACTTTGATACATCTGTTATGGTATGCTATGCAGAAGGTTAAAAACAATATTGATTTGTTAGTCAGTAGTTAAATCTATAGAGTGACCTATATAATGAGATCTCATTGTTATAAAAATAATCATAAAACATTTATACATGTACACACAGTTATTTATATAAATAAATAAAATACAAACTGCTCAGATTTGTAAACCTGGGTAAGTGGCTATAGAGACTATTATTTACTTTTTATAATCCATTTTTGTATTGTATTTTTTGTGGTAGTCAACATCCCTATCCCTATTTTTTCTTTACTTGTGAACCAGAGATAATGAATATCTCATATTATGAGATATTTATTTGCTGGAATAAAATGAAATAACACATATGTAATGCCTGCCACTTAGTAGGCACTTAATATGTTGCACCATTATTATATTTTGTTTTCATACCAACAGCTTTCTTTTGTCTAACTATAACATTTGCTATAAAACAATACCCTCTTAAAAACATCCCTCAGTGCCCAAGAATCCAAAATGTACAGAAAAATAAAAGCTACCTTACTAAGTGAAATCAACACTGAAACTTTAGTAGGGATGCCTTGTCAATATTTTAACAGGAACTAAAGAAAACTAATTAAGATTAAATAAAAGTATCTAATGAGCACTGTGTAGATAGGAGTAAGTTCCTTAAATTTTCTAAGCATAATTGCCCTTCTTTGTAAAATGAGGTCAATAATAATAATTGCTCTTTTTTTTTCTCCCATGGGTCTGATGTAAAAGATAGTATTTGTGGAAATGCTTTATAATCTGGAAGTACCATACAGATAAAGAATTGTTTTTAAGGCTTGGCACCTGTAGCACAGTGATTATGACGCCAGCCACATATACTGAAGGTGATGGGTTCAAACTTGACCTGGGCCAGCTAAAAAACAATTGACAACTGCAAAAGAAAATAGTCAGGCATTGTGGTGGGCACCTGTAGTCCCAGCGGCTTGGGAGACTAAGGCAAGAGAATCACTTGAGCCCAAGAGTTTGAGGTTCTAACACCACGGCACTCTACCGAGGGTGACATAGTGAGACTGTCTCAAAAAAAAAAAAAAAAAAAAAAAAAGAACTGTTTTTAAAAACTAAGCTTACAGCCATTTATAAGCAAGAAGTTTAAAACAACATAAGAGTCAAATGAAAAAACTCCAGTGATTTACAAAACAAAGAGTTGATAAAGGAAGCTGTGGTAATAGACCATCACAAGATTCCTACCCTGGCTCTGATACTCTTTGGTTAGTCACTTAATACCTTTGGATCAATTTCTTTTAAGAATAATTATGGTAGTACCTATGATAATGTTTTTCAAACCTACCAGATCCAATAACTCCTTTCATAACAAATAATTTGAGACATTCCATTTCCTAAGTTAAAATAAAACTCTTAGACCACTAGCTATAACCAAATATCTAAGTTCCCCTTCCTTCTTTTAGCAATGGAATCTTCCCCCAAGCTGGACACCTAGAAATTGTATTTCCTATCATCCCCTTGACACTGAGTGTAGCCACAATACTAATTTGGGCCAGTGGGAAGTGACATTTGAAGCTTCGAGTTCATATTTTCTTCTTCAGTTAATTGTTTGTGACTTTTCTCTATCTTACTTTTTTCATGGGCAAGGATGTGGATATGGTAATCAATCTTTGAACATATAGATCAGAACCGCACATTTGGGTAGGGAAGGAACCTAGCAGTCTGGATGATCTTGTGGAGCAAAGTCTCCTCCTAACCTGAACAAATGGCCCACCTTTGTTAAAACATATGATAAAGTGATAAACTTTCACCTTTTATGACTCATTGTAATTTGGAGTCTTATTACAGCATTAAAGTCTGCACCCTATAAATACATCTGTCTATATGAATAATTTCAAAAAATTATAACTAAAATATAAAATAGAAACAAAAAAACATTTTATTTACAACTACATTTGAAGACATAATCAATAAGATAAATTCTAGTCATCCCTATCATGAATAAGTTTGATATAAGTGAAATAGGATGGCCAATGTTATTCTATACATATTCTACAGGAAAATATGCCAGCAGAAATACTCATAAACAGAAGAATAAAAATCACTCACAGGTTGATTAATAGCAGAGCAGACATTTCTATATGATAGGAAAGAAGTTAATCTTAAATGGAATAGAGATAATATTGCAAAATAAAATACAGATTATCTAAGTATAGAACATGAGAAGTATGATATTCTCCCAAATGATCTGGGCAAAATAATTCCCTATGGGATGACCTAATAACAAAATATCACAGAAAATAAATATATCAGACCACACACTTTTTTCTTATATTTTGAAAACCCTCAACTATAACTTTCAGTAGGTAAGGAAGACTATTTTGATGATAAATAAAAGAAAGAAAACGTTTTTATGAATTATGCTTTTATGTCTATTAATTTAGTAATATTTGATTTTAAGTCTATCAAAAGTTATCTCAAATTTCCTACTACACATTTATAACTACTTTCTATGTTTTTTCAAAAAGTTCTGCCTTTTATAGCTAAACATATAGTTTAAAATGTTATATTATGTTTAATAGAGATTAAGTAAATTACTCAGTACTTTTATGAACAATCTGTCTATTCCCTATCAACTTTTCTCTACATAATAAGCCTTCTAAATTTCTTGGCATTTGGTCTAACATGTTATGATTCAGTATTAGTTTCTGTTAAATCAATATACTATTATATTTTGTAATTTATTGAGAATAGCAGAACATTCAAAAGTCATTCCAAATATTGGACAATTGTGTTACATGGCCCTATTCCAACTATTTCAAGATATCTAGTAGGCCTAGGCCTTGCCTAATAAAATGACTTATATTTTCAAAAATTATTATAACCTAAAGCACCTCCAAAAATTTCTAAAATGTACCATGAAATAAAATAAGTTAGAAAAGAAATTAAACGGAAAACAAAGACACAAAACATACAAACTCCATTTTATTATTACTGAACTTAACAGACAAAAATTCTCTGTCAAACTACCATACAAATTCCTAACTGAGTACTCTTACTTTCTGTACATATCTCACTGCAGACCAATAGAAAATTTACAAGGCCATCTCTGGCTCAGGGACCACACTTTGTATGGCATTGTCCTAGGTACAGTAATACCTTCCTTGAGAACAATTGGTAAAAATAAAGCAATATACAGAAATGTTATTTATTTATCTTTCTAATGTTTAACTCTAAATATTCTTTAGCAAAGACTCAAATACATCCATCCACATTAACAATGCTGCTCCACTTCACATATTCCTGTCTAAATCTCCAGACATACACACAAGTTCTATTTCCTTTCTTTTATAAAGGGCAAACTTGTCTTCTATGATATTGAATTCTTCTTCATAGAGGAGCATAAGCATTGTTTAAGCCAGTAAAAAGTCCAGATTCCACTTACAAGCCAAATGGAAAAAATGATAAAATATTTTAAAACAACTCATAAAAATATATATTTAGAACACAAAAATAATGCTCTTTCATGCCTAATATCCTTTTATGTTCTTCCCCAGGTCTGTCTTGACCCAATCCACCACTCAACACTGGAAATCCTTACCACACACTTTCTTTTCCATTATAATGCCTTTTCTTGTGACTCTATTATAAATCCAGAAGAATTTGTTTTAAGGATCAACACTTTCTCTTTTTTTAGTGGTAAGAATGCCATCCCTTGAGGAGAACATCAAGATTCCTCCTATTCCAATCATATTTTTCACAGTAAGTACAGTTAAACAACTGTCTGTACACAATATTAAAAATAACATGTTAAATTTTAATAATTCTTTAAAAATGCTACTGACTTTATAAATTTCCATGACCAGTTTTCTAGCTTCAGAAAATTCATTAGAATGGCTGAACTTGTTGTCTATTTAAGTTTAAGGTAAAGTTTATATTAAGCTGTGAACTATAATTATTTAATTGTTCCATGAGTTGTTTCCACACATGCATAGTACATATATAAAAAGTTAATATATGAAAATATGTATGTCAAATCTAATTTAAATAAAAGCAATTTTTTACTTGCTTACTTACAACTATTGAATGTTCTAATTTCTGATAATTCTATAACACTAATGTAAGTAACAATATTAATTTTCTGGTGTCAACTTAACAAAGGAAATGTACTCAACTAACATTTAGGAACAAAAATTACTATATTTCATGTTTTAAATGATTTAATTTTTTAAACAGTATTAAATGGACTTTTTATATATTTTTATAAGGGTATATATGTTATATGCTTGAAAATTTTATAATATAAAATATGATCTTACCCTTTTCTTGGTCATCAATTCAACTTTGGCATTTGATTTGGATTTATCTGTAAGATAACAAAATATAGCTATTTCAAAAAAAGTGTTTATGTTCCTGTTCAAACACATACAGAGTTACACAATTAGAATTTTCTACTTTCTTATGCAATGATAATTGTATTTCATTTTTCATGGTCTTTTTAATTAAAATGCTAGTAAACTCAGCTTCCCGGGGCTTGGGGGGGGGTCAAAGTAATCCAAAAGTAACAATATCAGTATTTATATACTTATTGACAAATCTTCTCTCTTAAATTTGATTGGTTAGTTGGATGTCCTCCCTAGACTATTTAGTATATCTGATTTCTAAGATGTGCTCAGTTTTTGTGCTTTAGAGTACATAGTATCTAGAATTAAACATTATAAGTATGAGACAGTATAAGATATAAAACAATGTAAATGCTCTCAGACCCTCAATTTCTGTATTGATAAATCAAGGATAATAACTGTCACCTCACAAGTGTAGGTGAGATTTAAATAATATAATCTATGCAAATAAAAGCCCTAAAGCAACATTGGGCAGATAATAGATAATCAATAAATGCTCACTTCCATTTACCTAGTGAAGACATTAGGGAGTATGTGTGTGTGTATGTTTGATTTTAACTTTAGAATACTAGGAAAAATAATTTGATGGTGACATATTTCACTAGTATTATGTTTTAGGTGATTCTATCATTCTTTAATCTAAATAACTGTTCTTGTCCTTTTAACATATTAATAACTGGTGAGTAATGATAAAGTAGCAAAATGTTTCAAGATATAGAAAAAAAAAGATTGTTAAAATTTCATGAAGTATTGAGACTTAAAATAGGACCCAGTGGAAACTTATGGTAAGTTTTCTTGTATCCAAACACAAAAAAGTATATTTTTTCTTTGCTCTTTTGAAAACCTTTAAACTGGGGGTGGAGGTAAGATGGAAGACTGTAGCCAGCTTTCCACAGAGGCTCTTATCCAGAAGGAGATTTAAAGGACAGAAGTTTAGCAAGTAAGCTGATGGTTTGGAGCTGAGCCAAGAGAGAAGATTGAAGAACGTGCAACAACTTTGCTGAGGTGAGCTGCGACCCCAAAAATACAATCAAAATGTACAAAATCCACCACCAAGTGGATGGGAGTCCCCTCCCCCACAAGAAGGGCTTGAAGTTTACTCCAAACAAACAAGCAAGCAGAGTTCAAATGTCCTCCCACTCTATCCCTCGGGAGAGACCCTCTAAAAACTGGGCTTCCTACCCCTATTAGGGGGCATGGCACTCTCCTGCTAGGCATAAAACTGTAAAACTGTATAAAACTGTATATATTCTCTACCAGCAACTTTGAATTCCCAGGACTCCCCTCCACTCTCACCCCAAGGTCGGGAGGTCTGTCATCCATGGAGTTCAGATTCTTGGGCATTTTCATGAGAGGAGTGGAGGGGGAAAGGGCTGGTGCTGGTCTGTGCTGATTCTGTGGCATGGGAGTGAGAAAGATAGTCAGCTCAGAGGGAACAATACAGGAACTGTGGTATCCTGAGTTGCAGAGCAGCAGCAGCAGCAGTAGCACACACTCCAGAGGCCAAACTGGACAGACACGCCCTGTCTCCCCAGGTAACCAGAGGTTCCAGACATTTTGGCTGAGTGGACTTGCGAAGTTCTGCGAGTAAAGACAAGCCCTAAGTGGTACCGACCCGGGTGGAGCAAGCTCAGAGCCCACAGACTTCCAGGGAGGGGTTAGCCAAAAGAAATCTTCACGGAGCCTAGTAGCACCCAGCCTTTAGGGGATTATAGCTGAGACAAAGGCAGTGGGCAGGCAGAGGCTGGAATTGACACCTGAGTGTAGACTCTAATTGCTTGCTGCCCAGGGCTGAGTTTTTTAATCTGCTCTAGCAGTGTCTGACCTGCAGAAGAATTTAGCTGGGACAGAAACAAATTCTGTGAAGTTGCTCTGTCCTGTTCTGCAGCAACATCAACCAGGTATGGGGCTAGAACTGAGTGAACTGCCCCAGCCTATATTAAAAACACTCAAGGTCCTCCTGCCAGACTCAGATCTCCTGGTGACTCAGGTAGTCATAAACTCCGGGAGCAGCTGCTCACTGGATTGAACTGGGTCATAGCCCTGTGGGATTACCAGTGACTGGGTGCAAGGTGGGGAAGGAGGCATCAACCTTCTCAGACTAATTCGTTTGCTGGGTGGGTCATTCTGCCCTCATGGAACACTGGAGCGAGTCATATCTGAGTTGCCAGCAGACCCCTCCTATCCAGTTGCCAGAGACTTTTTGAACTCTCTCACCTGAGACTGGTACTGACTGGGACAACTGATTTGCACCCCTTGAACCAAGCAAATCACCCGAGGACTATCCAAAGTGGCACCCTGGGTGTATGGTTGAGGGAAAGTTTGATTTTCCTTGCCCAATTGTTGTTTGTGGGGGGCGGTGGAACTTAATTGCTGGTATTTCTCCACAGCTGAGACTTCAACCAAGAGTAACTGATTCACTAGGGTAGGACAAAGACCAGCTGAAAATAAGACAGAGCCACTTAGCCCCACCACACCAAGCAGGTCCCCAGTCTCTCAGGCCGTAACACCGTATGGATCTTTGACAAAGCTCAAGGGGAAAATCCAAACAAGGTAAAATAATCATGGGGCAGAATCATTGGAAAAGCTCTGGTAATATGAATAACCAGAGAAGATCAACCCCCCCCAGGAAAGGATGTGGCAGGTGCAACTGAAGATCCCCTTCATAAACAGATGGCTAAGATGTCAGAAATCAAATTCAGAATTTGGATTTCAAATAAGATTGATAGAATTAGAAATTCAAGGAGCATTCCAAAAGTTCACTCAAGAATTCAACAAATTCAAAGACAAAACCACCAAAGATTTTGAAACATTGAGGCAAGAGATTGCAGCCCTCAAAGATCTGAAAAATATGGTAGAATCCCGTGGTAACAGAATGCAGCAGGCAGAAAAAAGGATCTCAGACACATAAGACAAACCTTCTGAACCTGCCCAAGCATCCAAAGAGGAACAAAAATGGAAAGCAAAAATGGATCATTCTCTCAGAGAGCTCTGGAATACTTCAAAGAAAACTAATATTCACCTTATAGGAATCCCTGAAGGCGACGAAGTTGCTTCACAAAACACAGAGGCTCTTCTTCATGAAATTGTGAAAGAGAACTTTCCAGATATGCCAAGATATCGTAAAATTCAGATAGCAGACAGCTTCAGAAGCCCAGCACGACTCAACCTGAATAAGACATCCCCCAGACACATTATAATTAACTTTACTAAAGTTAATATTAAAGAGAAAATCCTGAAAGTAGCTAGACATAAGAAAACCATAACCTACAAGGGGAAGAATATTAGAATGACTGCAGATCTCTCTGCCGAAAACTTTCAGGCCAGAAGAAGGAGGTCATTGACATTTAATCTCCTAAAACTAAAATAACTTTTAACCCAGGATCCTGTATTCAGCTAAACTGAGTTTCATTTATGATGGAAAAATTAAATACTTTAATGACATTCACACATTGAAGAAATTTGCCATAACTAAACCAGCTTTTCAAGATATTCTCAGACCTATATTCCATAAGGACCAGTGCAATCCTCCACCACAAAAGTAAACCCACTCAGAAACTATTGATCAAATTCCAACTTCCACAGTGGCAAAAGGATTAAAAATGTCTACTGCACTTTTGAACAACTCGATACCAGGCTTCTCAATAATTTTAATTAATGTGAATGGCTTGAATTGTCCTCTGAAGAGGCACAGACTGGCTGATTGGATACAGAAACTCAGACCAGACATCTGCTGTATACATGAATCTCATCTTACCTTAAAAGATAAATATAGACTCAAGGTGAAGGTATAGTCATCTATATTCCAGGCAAATGGAAAGCAGAAAAAAGCAGGTGTTGCAATTTTTTTCGCAGATACAATAGGTTTTAAACCAACATAAGGAAGCAAGGATAAAGATGGCCACTTTATATTTGTTAAGGGGAATACTCAATATGATGAGATCTCAATTATCAATATCTATGCACCCAACCAGAATGCACCTCAATTTATAAAAGA
>NW_003852397.1:45172175-45235610 GCF_000181295.1 Otolemur garnettii | reverse complement strand
AAGATAGGTGCATGGTCTACCGATATATGAAAATTGCTTACTATCCTTAATCATCAGAGAAATGCAAATCAAAACTACTTTGAGATATCACCTCACTCCAGTAAGATTAGCCCATATCACAAAATCCCCAAACCAAAGATGTTCGCGTGGATGTGGTGAAAAGGGAACACTTCTACACTGCTGGTAGGAATGCAAACTAATATGTTCCTTTTGGAAAGATGTCTGGAGTACACTTAGAGGACTAAAAATAGACCTGCCATTTGATCCTACAATCCCTTTATTAGGTATATACCCAGAAGACCAAAGATCACATTATAACAAAGATATTTGTATTGGGATGTTTATTGTAGCCCAATTCATAATTGCTAGGTCATGGAAGAAGCCCAAGTGCCCATTGATCCATAAACCATGGTATATGTACACCGTGGAATATTATGCAACCCTAAAGAAAGATGGGGACTTTACCTCCTTCATGTTTACATGGATGGAGCTGGAAAATATTCTTCTTAGCAAAGAATCTCAAGAATGGAAGAAAAAGTATCCAATGTACACAGCCCTATTATGGAACTAGTTTATAGCTTTCATATGAAAGCTATGACCTAATTATAGTTTAAGAATAGGGGAGGGGGGAAAGGAGGGGAGGAGGGTGAATGGGTGAAGGAGGTTGATTGGTGGGATTATGTCTATGGTTTATCTTATAAGGGTACAAGTGAATCTTTCTAAAAGTAGGATATAAACGTCTCAACACAATAACTAAGAAAATGACATGAAGGTTATGTTAATCAGTTTGATGAAAATATTTCAAATTGTATATGAAAACACCGCACTGTACTCCATGATTGCATTAATGTATACAGCTATGATTTAATAAAGAAAACCTATAAATTCCAATAAGAATAAAAGACATGATGAAATATCAGTTCTCACAAATAGTTGAAAGTGAACAAAAAGAAACACAAAACTAAAATTGGGTTCAATGGACCTTGATGGTACACAAAGTTAAGAAAAATAGAATAGAAATTTGTTATGTTAATTCCCAAAATATGCCTCATTATTCTGCACATTTTTAAATATGGAAATGAATTATTTATTTTTTTATTTTTATTTTTTTTAGGAAATGAATTAAAAACAGAAATATCTAAACAGTTATTTAAGGAACTCTTTAAGTACCAGTTGTAGAACCATCTCCCAAAGTACACAATGTTAAGAAAAATAGAATAGAAATTTAAGTTAATTCTCAAAATATGCTTCATTATTCCCCAAATTTTTTAATATGGAAATAAATTAAAAACAGAAATATCTAAATAGTCATTTAAGGAACTTTTTAAGTTCAAGTTGTAGAACCATCTCCCAATAAAAGCAGAGTGTCTTAGGGAGTATCAACAACCACACTGATTTTCTAAGGACAAGGGGAAATTTTTATATGATACTTAAAAATGTTATGATCATAAACATAAAAATACTCAACATCACTAATTATCAGAGAAAAGTAAACTAAAACCACAATGAGATAGCATCTTATACCAGTCAGAATAATCATTTTTAAAAAGTCAAAAACCAAAAGATATTGGTCAGGATTTGGAGAAAAGGGAATGCTTGTACACTGTTAGTAGGAATATAAATTATAGAAAAAAAGTATGGAGAATTCTGAGAGAGAGAAAAATAGATCTACTATTTGGTCAAGCAATCCTATTACTGGATATCTACCAAAAAGGAAAACAAATTGTTTTATAAAAAAGACACCTGCAACTGTATGTTTATCACAGCACTACTCATAATAGAGTCACAGAATCAACATCCATGCACATTAGTGGATGACCGGATAAACAAAATGTAACATACATATTATATTTATACATATGCACCAAAAAATACTACTCAGCCAGAATAAAAGAGTAAAATCATGTTTTTACAGCAACATGGATGGAATTGGAGGTCATTTCCTAAATTAAATAACGTAGAAACATAATGCCTACAGAAATATTAATGTTCCCCCTTATAAGCGAGAGCTGAACAATGGATACACGTGGACACACAGAGCTGAATAATAGATACTTCAGACACAAAAATGTGGGAGGGTGGGAGGAGGTGAGGGATGAAAAATTATATATTGGGTACAACTTACAGTATTCAAGTGATGGGTACACTAAAAGCCTAGACTTCTCTACTATGCAATATATCTATGGAAAAATACTACACTTATACCTTCTAAATCTATAAAATTAAAAAAAAAATTAAAAGTTATGATCATTAGTGATTTTCCTATTAATAACTGTGGGTCTATGTTCTACTTCAGCAATATGCACTAATTTCTCAAAGCTGAATTTTCCCTAGTGAGAAAGATTTAATTTCCTCCCTTCAAAAATCTCTGCATGTAGAGTCGCTCATAAAGAGTGAAAGCAGTTAACAGGAAATGTAGATTTTGATAATGAAAAGGGCCTTCACTCCTCTTTTGAGCTGTATCCAAGTCATATATTACAGTGTAAAATAAGACCTGTAGGTAGTAAATGAAAATGTTCTGTATAAGGAGAAGTGGTTATGCCCCATGACCCAGAACAAATATTAAAGATGTTTTATTTAAAACCATTTTAAAGAGAAATACAAATATTAACATAATTCAATAGTTTCTCTTCTTTAAGTAACTCTTTTAAGGCTTGTTCATTCATGGCATCTGAAAAATTTTATTAGCTTGTGCTTCTTTAAATATAATTGCTAAGAGAATTTTTTAAAAAGGCAGAGGATAGTTCAGCGTCTGGTCTGGCATGTATGGAGCCTAGAAGTTCCCACTTGATTCCAAAAACATGTAAAAATCCTAAACTTAAAAATCAACAGCTCTTAGATTCTTCAGAAAAGTGAGCCCACAAAGTAAATTGTTGCCTCTAAACATGTAGAAACAGACAGGCAAATATAGAGCAAATCAATGACCTTTATGTCCCAATCACAGTCACTTGAGTAGAAACTCATGGGCAGAAATTTCCATGGGAACTAGTACAGGAGTAGGAAAATCTGAACTTTATCTGAGAAATTTCTGGAGACTCAGTGTGGACATGCTGAGACAAAAATACTCCAGAAGGTTAAGGCTATACTTTTGTGAGTTTTACCTCCAGAAGCTCTACTAATTCTCATAGACACAAGAGAGAAAAATCCCCTAGCTTTCCAACACAGGGAGGGGAAAAGTAATCGTTTGAAACAATATGCCTAACAAGGGTACAAGTGAACTTTTCTAGAACTAGAATGTAAATGTTTTGACACAATGACTATGCAAATGACATGAAATTTATGTGAACCAGCTTGATGAAAGTATTTCAAAATGTATAGGAAAACACTACACTGTACCCCATGGTTGTATTAATGTATACAGCTATCATTTAATAAAAAAAAAAAAGAAAAAGAAAAACTATTAAAAAAAAAAAAAGAAACAATATGCCAGAACATTCTGTTCTTCCTAACAAGGCCTGCCCTTAGGAGAAACTATTTTACTAGAGCCTAACCTATTGATGACTTTTCGAAACCTACCTGACATAGAGTGAGGAAAATACCCAATTCCAGTCCCTTCTAGCCATCTTTTAATGTGTAAGAGGTGAAGAAAAAATAAGTCGTTGTCAAGTTCATAGCCTAGGACTGAGACCTAATCATAGACTATAGAATGCTTTCCCTCCTCTAGGTCTTACCACTGTACTACTAACGGCCTATCATCATACTTCCTTTTACCTAGGACATTATCCTCAGAAAGAAAGAAACAGAAAAAAGTATTTGAACAAATGACTGATAATTTTCCCCCAAATTAATACCAGATGCCAAAACACAGATGTAGGAAGTTCATTAAGTAGGATAAATGCAAACAAATTTCCACATAGGCATACCATATTCAAACAGAAGAAAATCAAAGATAAAGAAAAAAATCTTCTCTATAGAGGAGGAAAAACCCTTATCTATAGAAAAGATAAGAATTACATCTAACTTCTCTTCAAAAACCATACCAGTAATAGAGTTGAACAAAATATTTAAAGTTTTGACAGAAAAAAAAAAAGCACCAACCTAGAATTCTATATCCTCTATAATCATATTTCAAAAGTGAAAAAGAAATACTTTCTCAGGCAAAGGAAAATTGGGGACTTTTGTTGGCAGTAGACCTGCCTTGCAAGAAATGTTAATACAAATCTTCTGAGAAAAAGTTATCTAGGTCAGAAACTTGTATCTACATAAAAAAGGAAGAGCATCAGAGCACCAGACAATGAGTAAGTAAAGGTAAAATAAAACCTTTTTTTAAATTCTTAACTGATCTAACAGATAACAGTTTGTTTAAAAATAATAATAGTAACAATGTATTTGGCTACATATGCTTATGTACATATCTTGTGTGTGTATATATATTTATGCTTATATATGCATATTTATAAGTCAAATGAATGACTGATCATACGAGAATAGGAAGGAAGAATTAGGAATATTTGGTTATTATAAGGTAATTGTACTACCCATGAAGCAGTATACTTATTTGCAAGTGGACTTGGACTAGTCGTAAATGTATATTACAAACACTAAGGAAGCCACTAAAAAAAGATTTTAAAAAGGTATAATTGATACGGTAAGAGGAAAGAAAATGGAATCATATAAAATGCTTAATTAAAACCACAAAAGGCAGAAAAAAGAGTGGAAGACAAAAATAGTAACAAAGAACAAAGGAAACAAATAGAGAAAAGTAACAGATATGATAGCTCTTAATCCCACTACATTAATAATAACTTTAAACATCAATGGCCTGTATGTCCCAATTAAAAGAAAAACAGACCATGCGATGTCCACTAATAAAAAGGAAGTAGGAGTAGCTATATTAAATTCAAACATTGCAGACTTCAGAGCAAGGAAAGCCAAAAAGGACAAATGGGGCATACACAATGATAAAGAGGTCAATACTCAACAAGACATAAAACCTTGAACATGCTTATAGCTCATAAAAGAGTATCAAATATGAGAGGGAAAAACTGAAAGAACTGCAAGGAGAAATATATGAATCCACTAGCATAGCTGGAGACTTCAACACCCCTCTATCAGAAATGGATGACTCCAGCAGGTAGAAAATCAATAGTGGAGTTCAATAGCATTATCAATCAATAATTAGATATAGATAATTAACATCTATAAATTTATTTATCCCCCAAACAGCAGAATACACATTCTTCTCAAGCTCACATGTAATATTCACCAAAATATACCATATTCAATACCATAAAATACAATTTAGCAAATTTAAAAGAATAGAAATCATACTATATTTGCTCTCAGACCACAGTAAAATTAAACTAGAAATCAATAACAGAGAGTTGGTTGCAAAATCCAAAGTATCTGGAGATTAAACTTCTAAGTAACACATAGGTCAGGAAAAAATTCTCAAGCAAAGTTAAAAAAATATTTTGAACTAAACTGAAATAAAAATACAACTTATCGAAATTTATGGGATGTAACTAAAGCATGGTTAAAGGAAATGTATAGCACTGATTACATATATTTGAAAAGAAGAAAGCTCTAAAATTAATGAGCTAAGTTTTCACTGTGGAAAACTAGAAAAATAAGAGCAGACTAAACCTAAAGAAAACAGAAGAAAAAAAAATCAGAGCAGAAATCAATGAAATTGAAGTCAAGAGATAAATAGAGAAAATAAAATCATAAGTTTGTTCCTTTAAAGTTCAATAAAGTGATGATTCTACAGATGCTAACTACAAAATAAAAAGAAACACACATATTACTAATATCAGAAACGATAGAATGGGACATGAACATGACAGATCACATGGACCTTAAAAGAATAATAAAGGGATAGTATTAACAACTCTATGCCCCCAAATTTGATAAACTGGATAAAATGGACCAATTCCTTGAAAGACAGATTCTGCAATAAATCTCACAAGAAGAAATAGGCAATCTGAATAGCCCTACATATATTAAAAAAATTAAATCAATATAATAATCTTTCAAAACAAAAAGCACTAAGCCCACATGGATTCACTGGTAAATTCTACCAAATATCAAGAAGGCAATTATACCAATTCTTTACAATATTTTCTAGATGATAGAAGCAGAAGAAATATATTCTAACTCAATGTAAAGAGGTTTAAAAATTGGAACAATTAATGTAATCCATCACATGACAATATCAACATGTGCAGTAAAAGCATTTAATAAAATCCAATATCCATTCATGATAATAAAGAAAAAAAATAGTAAATAAGATAGAAGAACTTTCTCAACTTGATAAAAGCATCTTCATAAAATCTAAAGCTAACATCATATTTAATGTTGGCAAATGAGAAGCTTTCTTGCTAAGATCAGAAATAATTCAAGGATTTCCACTCTCATCACTCTTTTCAACACCCTACTGAATACTTAGTTAATGCAATAACACAAAAAATGTAAATGAAAGGTATACAGTTTGGGAAGGAAGAAATAAAACTGTTTCTTCACAGATGACATGATTTTCTATGTAGAAAATCCAAAGGAATTGAAAGAATTCCTGGAACTATAAGTGATTATAGCAAGGTTACAGGATATATGAAAAAGTCAATAACTTTACTATATATGAGAAATAAAAAATGGAACTTGAAATTAAAACACATTATAATGTACATTAGTATCCCACAAAATGAAAAACTTAAACATAAATCCAACAAAATATATACAATATCTAGATAAAGAAAACTATAAAACTCTGAGGAAATAAATCAAAGATGATCTATTGGGGTGTCCAACCTATGGCCTGCAGGCCACATGTAGATTACTTGGTGACTGTTTTTGCTTATCTGTGGTGTCAGATATTATGAAAAGTACTCATGGACCTTTTCTTTTGGTCATAGCTTTTGTTAGTGTTTGTGTACTTAATGTGTGGCCCACGACAACTCCTATTTTTCTAACGTGGCAGAAAAGAAAAAAAGTTGGACACTCCTGCCAGGAGATAGTTCATGTTCATAAACAGGATGACTTAATATTGTCCAGTTGTCACTTCTTCCCAATTTGATCTACAGATTCAATACAATCTCAGTTAAAATCTAAGGACTTTATGAATATTGAAAAATTATTCTAAAGTTTATATAGGGAGGCAAAGCCCATAATAGCCAACCCAAATATTAAAAAGAACAAAGTTTGAGAACTGAAACTACCCAACACAATACTTGCTGTAAAGCTATAGTGTCAAGACAGTGTGGTACTGGCAAAAGAGCAGACAAATAAATCAGTAGAACAGAATAGACAGCCCAGAAATAAACCACATAAATAAAGTCAACTAATCTCTGTCAAAGGAGCAAAAACAATACAATGAAGCAAAGATAATCTTTTCAACAAATGGTGCTGAAACGACTGGACATCCATATATTGAAAGAGATGAATCTAGACAGACCCAAGACACTGAAAACACCAACTGCTAATGAGGGTGTGGAGCAATAGGAACTCTCAGTCACTGCTGATGGTACAGCCCCTTTTGAAGACACTCTCACGTATGATCAGCAATTGTGATCCTTGCTATTTACCAAAAGGAGTTGAAAACTTATTTCCACACAAAACTGAACATGAATGTTAAAAGCAGCTTTATTCTTTTTTAATTTTTTTTGTTTTTGTTAAATCATAACTGGGTGGACATTGATGCCTGATTTGATATGCAATGTGAAATGCTTACATTGAACAGATTAACACTTCCAACACAATTATATTCTTTTCTTAATACTTTTGCAATGTACCACTGCATCATGCACATTAGGTGAGGTCCCCCCAAATACTCTCCCTCCTCCCCCTTCCCCTCTCTTCTCTTTCCTCTTTTCTTCTATTTTCTGGATTATAGTTATGTTTTACCATTTGTATGAATGTGTAGGTGATTATATATTGATTTCATAGTAGTATTTGTATCCAGATTTATTCTTAATTATCAGAACCTGGAAGCAACCAAGATATCCTGGAGTAGGTTAATGACAAACTATGGCACATATAGACAATGGAATATCATTCAGCATCAAAAAGAAATGAGCTATTGAGCCATGCAACAAGGAGGAAACTTAAATATATATGAGAAAGAAGCCAATCAAGGGTGTGCCTGTAGCTCAAAAAAAGGGTAAGGCACCAGTCCCATATGCCAGAGGTGGCAGGTTCAAACATAGCCCTGGCCAAAAAAAAAAAAAGAAAAAGAAAAAAAAAGCCAATCTAAAAAGGCTACATACTAGATGATTCCAATTATATGACATTCTGGAAAAGGCAGAACTATAGAGACTAAAAGAATTAGTGAGTTCCAGGGGTTGGTTCTGGCAGGGATGAACAGGAAGAACACAGATTTTTAGGGCAATGAAAATGTTTTGTGTAATACTACAATAGCAGATACATGTAGTTATACATTTGTCCAAACTCAAAGCGAGGGAAACATTAAGAGGGAACTTTAATGTAAACTAAGAACCTTGGATGATAATGCTAGGTCAACAGGTTCATCAATTATAACAAATGGAGCATGTTGTGTGCGATGTGGATAGTAGAGGAGTTCATGTGTGTTGGTGGGGAGGAGATAAATAGGGAATCTCTGTACATTCTACTCAATTTTCTTTTTCTTTCTTTTCCCTCCCTCCCTCCCTCCCTTCCTTCCTTCCCTTCATTGTTGGGAAGATAAATCATTTATTTGACACTTTATACTCAGGTACTATTTGTACCCTGAGCATGTTTTTATGTGTAACATACAGATTATGCAATGTTGTAATAATTTGTTTTGTAGCTTTTTTATTTTTAGTAAATCATAACTATGTACATTGATGCATTTATGGGGTTCAGTGTACTGATTTTCTTTATTATTATTTTTATTTATTTTTGGCTGGGGCTGGGTTTGAACCCGCCACCTCTGGCATATGGAGCTTGTGCCCTACTCCTTTGAGCCATAGGCACCACCTCAGTGTACTGATTTTCTTTATTATTATTTTTATTTATTTTTGGCTGGGGCTGGGTTTGAACCCGCCACCTCTGGCATATGGAGCTTGTGCCCTACTCCTTTGAGCCATAGGCACCACCTCAGTGTACTGATTTTCTATGAAGCTGAAAGTGTTCTAAAAACAAAGTGTATTTTTATTTTTTTAAGAGTAATCATTTATTGATTACACATGATAATGTGTACAAAAGCTTCATTCTCATCTATAATTTTATCTGGTACCATTGTTCAACTTATCACACAGGATATGCCAATAATCATCTTTATAACAAATAATCCATGATTTTGTTGGAAGACCCCTTTTAATGGTTAACTACAGGGCACAGCAGTAAGCATTAGTTCAACTACACCAACGTTTCTGAAGACAATGTCTTCTCCATCCAAGCAAGCTGTAAATTAATTTCAAATTAAACCTGGCATCGCCAAGAAGGAATTCTATCTTCACACCCTTGAGAAAATTTACGTAACTGGCTTTAGAGCAGATTAACTTTGCACAGTACATTAAAAAGAAAACAACACATTTATTCAGTGTCACAATCAGGCTGTTACACTTAGCAATCAATAGTATGGGTACAAAAAAAAATCTACATTAAAACTCTTTGTTGGAATGCTTTCCACAGAACAGAAACTAAAATAGCCTAATCACAAGTACAATCTTGGAGTTTTTTACCCATACACCTGAGTATTGTTTAACTCTAGAACAGTGATTTTCAACTGGTATGCGATCAGAGGATCTTAGGAGTACCATGAAAAATTTTTAAAGATCATTAAATAAATGATTTTTGAAAGAAGTTCAAAGCATGGTAAATATATTCTTTTTTTACTTTTTTTAATCAACGTAATTTGAGTGTGCTGCACAAGTTTTAACTATAGGTTCAAGTGTGCTGTGAGGTAAGAAAGGTTGAAAAACACTGCTCTAAAACATGTCTTCTTTGTAGCAGCTAGGCCTTGCCACCAAAGTGCTTGGCTGAGTTCACAAATCTCTTTCAAACTTTAGCTTCCCTGTCTGTTCTCTGGCTCTTTTCTCCTTCTAGACTTTGTTTTCTGGGAATAAAACCTTCTACCACTGCCATAACTGTGGCTCCTACCAGAACTTTGGTTTCATGGGTTAGCAAAGTATTGGCTGCCATCACCCTAGGGGCCACAGCTTCTGCCTCCAAAATTTCCTCTCTGTGTGGGTCCACACAATTTGAAGACTGATTGTTGTAATAGCTAAAATCATTGTAGCTTTCACCACCTCCAAATTTGTTTCCATCATTACCAAATCCATTGTAGCCATTCCCATTGTCATCAAATCCACCACCACCATTGCTACCATCAAAGCCACCACAAACACTGAAGTTTCTTCCACAGCAAAAGTTGTCATTTCCACCAAAACCGTCTCTCTGATCACCAAAGTTTCCAAAACCACTTTGACCTGTTTGACTGGATGAAGTATTAACCATTTCTTGCTTTGACAGGGCTTTCCTTATGTCACAGTTGTGGCCATACACGGTATGGTATTTCTGAATGACAATTTTATTCACAGAATCATGGTCATCAAAGGTTACAAAAGCTAACCCTCTCTTCCTGCCACTGCCTTGGTCATTCATAATTTCAATCATTTCAATTTTCCCATATTATTTAAAATAGGCTCTTAGGTGATGTTCTTCAATGTCTTCTTCAATGTCACCAACAAAGATCATACAGTTAAGTTGGCACCTGGTCTTTGAGAATCATCTCTGAAGATAGCTCTCTTTGATCCCACAACTCTTCCAACCACCTTCTGTGGTCTTACATTCATTGCTGCATCTACCTTGTCCATGGTGGCATACGTGTCAAACCCAAAGTCCCTAGAGCACTTGGTATATGAATCTCTCATTACCCCACAGTCTGTAACTATTCCCCTCTGATCAAAATAGCTCCTGAGATGCTCATAGTTCATTTGAAAGCTAAGCCCTCTCACAAATAGCTTCCACAAGTGTTCAGGCTGTTTAGGAGACTCTGACTTAGACATGATGGCAGTAGGAAGAGAGAGTTAATCATGCTTCTCAACAGCATCTACATTAGCAGAAACAAATAAGTTAATGAATGTATCTATAGAGTCTAATTTTAAAAAACATAAATAATTCCAGGGGAAAAAAGTGAGACATGGTAACACCCACTCTAAAATGTAGGGTATGTAAGAAAATATTAATTTGGGACAGAGCAAGATGAAGAACTAGAGACATCTCCTTGCTGGCTACTCATAGTGAGACAGGGGGAAGTGGCCTTCAGCTACTTCTGGGTGGGGGAATCTGCACAGAAATATCACAGGGCATAGTGGGATAGCAGAGGACTTCAGGAGCTGACAAAGAGATTTGGAGATGAGGAAAACTAACATGGAAGGCAGATGCTTGGTATGGACAGAGGTTGGCCAGTTGGCAAGCTCTTACATAGAGGGCTGGGAATGACAAAGAGCTGTTCTGAAGTATTTCAATTATGGACTGGGCTGCTCACTGGAGCAGCAAGTAGATTTAAACAGCATCCAGCAGCGAGGGTTGAACTCCAGGCACAGTGGTTCTCCCATCATTTTTGTTCCTGGCTGGGCACTACCATTGTGGGAAGACTGTACATGTGGGAGGAACAGTTCATGGGGTCCTGGTGCACAGCCAGCTCAGGTGTGCCTGCTGAGCTTAAGCTAAGTGCCTCTGTACCCCTTGAGAGGGCTTCTTTGTTGTCAGGGGAGACTGTTTGACTGGCCTCCTCAGAAGTCTGCTGAGACCTTTGCAACCCCTGTCCTGCAGGGACTGAATACTGATGAATTGAACAGGCCCAGATTGAGGGCAAAGTAGCCAAGAAGACAAAATTTGGTCTCCTTTGCAACTAGAAAGTGGCTTCCAACCCTGATCACATAAGGAAAAATCAGCATGTGTTCTCCATCTTCTAACACTACAGCACCACCTGGCATCAAGGCACTATATTACCACACACACACAGAGACACACACACACACACACGCGCACACACACACACACTTTGTTTTACATTTTTTGTTTCCTTTTACAATTTTTTCCCCTTAGTTTTTCCTTTCCTTTTTTTTTCCTTTTCTTTTTGTTTTTGTTTAATTTTTGTATTGGGTTGTATTTGTATTTTTTACGTTTACTTTTTTGAATAGCAAGGCCTCCTCCATTTTTGTTATGGTTTTTCAGCCCCCTTTGCTTTGTCTTTCTATTTTATATCTCTCCATTTTCTCTATTTTGGTAGATATTTTCTACTTTTCTGATCACTCTGACATAAATTACTCATACAACAGTTAAGCTCCCAACAAAAATATGCCCTCGTCCAGATGGCTTCACATCGGAATTCTATCAAGCCTTCAAAGAAGAGCTTATACCGATACTGCAGAAATTATTTCAAAAAACTGAGTATGAAAGAATCTTCCCCAACACGTTCTATGAAGCAAACATTACCCTGATACCAAAAATCAGGAAAAGATCCAACTAAAAAACTACAGACCAATTTCACTAATGTATATAGATGTAAAAATTCTCAATCATTATAAAAGTCATACATCACAATCAAGTAAGTTTTATCCCAATGATGCAAAGCTTGTTTAACATATGCAAATACATAAACATAATTCACCATATCAACAGAAGCAAAAACAAAGACCATATGATCCTCTCAATAGAAGCAGAAAAAACATTCAATAAAATTCAACATCCTTTTCAAATTAGAACTCTGAAGAATATACTCATTGGTGGCACATTTCTTAAACTGATCAAAGCCATCTATGACAAACCCACAGCTAATATTATACCAAATGGAGTAAAATTGTAAGCTTTTCCACTCAGAACTGAAATAAGACAAGGTTGTCCTCTATCACCATTACTATTCAACATAGTGCTGGAAGTTCTAGTCAATACAATCAGGCAAGAGAAGGAAATAAAGGGCATACAAATGGGGGAAGAGGAAGTGAAACTCTCCCTCTTTGCTGATGATATGATCTTATACTTAGAGAACAACAGAGACTCAACCATATGACTCCTGGATGTGATTAAAAATACAGTAATGTCTCAGGATATAAAATCAATGACCACAAATCAGTAGCTTTTGTATATGCCAATAACAGCAAAGATGAGAAGGTAATCAAGGGCACAATTCCCTTTTCAGCAACTTCAAAGAAAATGAAATACCTACAAATATACCTCACAAAATAGGTGAAGGACCTCTATAAAGAAAACTATGAACCACTAAGAAAAGAAATAGCAGAAGATATTAACAAATGGAAGAACATACCATGCTCATGACTGGGAAGAATCAACGTTGTTAAAATGTCTATACTTCCCAAAGCAATCTACAGATTCAATGCCATCTCTATTACAATACCAACATCATACTTTCAAGACTAGGAAAAAATAATTCTTTGTTTTGTATAGAACCAGAAAAAGCCCTGTATAGCCAAGGCAATTCTTAGTATAAAAAAAAGCCAAGGGTATAAACCTACCAGACTGTAGGCTGTCCTACAAGGCCACTGTGATTAAAACAGCATGGTATTGGCACAAACAGTGCATAGACATCTGGAACCCAAGAGAAAACCAGGAGATAAAACTAACATCACATACAGCCACCTAATCTTTGATAAACCAAACAAGAACATATACTGGGGGAAAGAATCCCTATTCAATAAATGGTGCTGGGAGAACTGGATATGTAAAAGAATGAACCCAGACCCACACTTACCTCCACTCACAAAAATTAATTCAACATGTATAAAAAACCTAAATCCAAGGCACAAAACAATAAAAATCCTCAAAGAGAGTATGGGGAAAACACTTGAAGCTATTGGCCTGGAGAAAGACTTTATGAGGAAGACTACCATGATAATTGCAATAACAACAACAAATGGGACTTGATTAAACTGAAAAGCTTCTGTACAGCTAAGGAGACAACAAACAAAGCAAACAGATAACCTACACAATGGGAGAGGGTATTTGTATATTTTGAATCAGACAAAAGCTTGATAACCAGGATCTACAGAGTACTCAAATTAAGCAACATGAAAAGAGCCAACAATCCCTTATATCAATGGGCAAGAGAGATGCACAGAATCTTTTCTAAAGATGATAGACCAGTGGTTCTTAACCTGTGGGTCATGACCCTGTGGCATTAGGAAGGTTGAGAACCACTGTGATAGATAAATGGCTAGCAAACATATGAAAAAATGTTCATTATCCCTAATTATTAGAGAAATACAAATCAAAACCACCCTGAGATATCATATAACCCCAGTAAGAATGGCCTACATCACAAAATCTCAAAACTGCAGAGATGCTGGCATTGATGTGGAGAGAAGGGAACTCTTTTACACTGATGGCGGGACTGCAAACTAATACAACCCTTTTGGAAGGAAGTACCCTCAAATAACTCAAACTAGATCTTCCACTTGATCCTGCAATCCCATTACTGGACAACTACTTAGAAGAAAAGAATCCTTTTACCATAAGGAAACTTGCACTAGATTATTTATCGCAGCTCAATTTACAACCACCAAAATGTGGAAACAGCCTAAATGCCCACCAACCCAGGAATGGATTAACAAACTATGGTACATGTATACCATGGAATATTATTCAGCCATTAAAAAAGATGGAGACTTTATTCCCTTTGTATTAACATGGATGGGGGGGTGGAACACATTATTCTTAGCAAAGCATCACAAGAATGGAGAAGCAAGAATCCTATGTATTCAATTCTGATATGAGGACAATTAATCCTATGTATTCCATTCTGATATGAGGACCGTAGAAGGTAGGGGATGGGGAAAGAGGGAACGGTGGGCGGTCATGGTGTGTGGCATAACTTTGTGGGGTGGGACACAATTATAAGAGGATGTTTCTCTAACAAATTCAATCAATGTAACCTGGCTCTTTGTACCCTTAATGAATCCCCAACAATAAAAAAAAAAAGTTAAGATATCCCCATATTTTTCTTTATCTTATACAATAATATTTTAGTATTTTTATCTATTTTTAGTATTTTTGTTCATTTTTTTTCTCTTCTCTGAGGGTTAGGAAGTCACAGAATTGGTCTGGGTCAAAGAGGCCATGAGCTCACAGTCTTCGGTACCCTTCTAGCTTTGACCTTTGGAAACAAGGTGTTGGTAGTTCCCTATGGAGACAATCTGATTTCTTTCTATATTTGACAAAGGTAATATCTTTCTTTTACCCAGCCTGGTACGGAGCTCCTGACTCCAATGAACATGCCCAGACCAGATCCCCAAAGTCCTAGGGCTGTGAATGTAGTTAAAGTACCCCTCCAAACACTACCATTTCTCCTGTTACTCTCTTTCTCTCTTACTGTCTTTTTTCTCTCCTTTTTTCAAATTCATTCCTTCTACCCCCCTTCTTTTCTTTTTTTAAGTTGTTTTACTTGTTTACCTTTTCTTTTCTTTCTACCTTCTCACTCTTACACTTATCTTCCTTTGGTCTTATGCCAAAAGGCTACTTCAACACCTAAGCTCTGAGAAAAGGTATTTTAAAGTGAAGGAGGTAATGAGAAGAAAAAGGTAGGAGAAGGAAGTAAACAAATAGAAAACACACATAAGGAGGAACCAGTAAAAAATACAAACAACATAAAAAAACAGCATAGCGCATCCCCCACCTGAGGGATTATGAGGTAGCTACCACAGAGAATTCCACCCATAAAGAATTAATGGAAATTAAAGAAAGGGAATTTGGAATATGGACAGCAAATAAATACATAAATAAAATTGAAAGGAAAGTAATAAAACAGAACCAAAATATGGAGAAAAGATATGAAGATTATAGAAAGGATATGGGGGAGCTTAAGGACTTAAAGTAGTCAATCAGGAAACTTAAAGATGCAGTACAAAACATCAATTACAGATTAGACGATGGAGAAGAAAGAATCGCAGAGCTAGAGGATAAAGTTCTGAGCTAACCCAGGCAGTTAAAAAGGCAGAAAAGAAGAGAGAGAAAGCAGAATATTCACATAGAGAATTATGGGATTTCATGAAGCACTCAAATGGAAACTCTACTGGAAGATATAATAAATGAAAACTTCCCAAGCTTCACGAAAGATTTTGAAACACTCCTTTCAGAGGAATATTGAACTCTAGGTCATTTCAACACAAATATCTCCAACACACATTGAAATAAATCTGTCCAAAGCCAAGACAAAAGAGAAAATTCTGTAAGAAGCCAGGAATAAGCAACAATTGACCTACAGGGGTAGATCCATCTGGATGACATCAGACTTTTCAGCTGAAACACCTAAGCCAGAAGAAAATTGTCATCTAACTTTAATGTTCTTAAACAAAACAATTTTCAGCCCAGAATTCTGTATCCTGCTAAATTAAGCTTCAAAATCAATGGAGAAATCAAATCTTTTACTGATATGTAAACATTCAAGAAATTTGCCACAATAAGACAGCTCTATAGGAAATACTCAGACCTATTCCCCATACTGAATATCACAATGTACCACCAGCAAAGTAAACATCCAGAAACTAATGTGTTAGGATCTGCTTCTGACACCACTTGTCAGGGCTCGGGACTGGCCAGGTCTATGGGCCCAGCTTAGGTAGGTTCTGGATGCAGACCACTAAGCTACTTTGCTCAGGAACAGTTTCTCTTAGGTGCTTGAGGGCTATCTACTTTAACTGGAGAGAGAGAGACAGAGTATTTTAGAGAGAGTAAAGCAGTCTTCATAGAACAAATAGCTCTTAGTCTTTAGCAGAGCTTGGTAATCTTCAGCAGAGAGGTGCTGTTCTAGTGTTCTGCAGGCAGGAAAGGAGACAGAGTCAGAGTAAGTGGATCCATGATAGAATGTGCATGCCTCTTGTCTGCCTTCTCCTCCAGCCTAATATAAGGCTGAGCTCATGCCTCTCAACACCACAGGTGTAGGGACTGCCAATTCACCAATGCTCTCATCTCACGAGCTCTCTCATGCTTGTTAGAACTAAATCTCTCACCATGCCCTTTTCACCAAGGTGTTCCATTACAGGTATTTCTTATAACTCTCACTCTTCCTAGCCATAAGCTATATGGGCTGCTACACTAATGGACAAAAAACCTAGCTTCCACAATTACACAAAGGATAAAAACTTATTTTGTGAACAGACCTTCACAAAATAAAAGGCATAGAATTCCACCATACTTACTAATCATCTCAATAAATGTTAATGGCTTGAATTCCCCATTGAAGAGGCACAGGCTGGCCAATTGGATAAAAAGATTGCATAAAAAAACCACAAGCCATCCATATGTTGTCTCCAGTAAACATACCTAACCTCAAAGTACAAAACAAGACTCAAGATAAAAGGATATTTCAGGCAAATGGAAACCAGAAAAAAATGAGGGATTGCAATCTTATTTTTAGTTATAAGTGGATTTAAAACAACTAAAGTTAAGAAAGACAAATATGGCCTTTGTTTTCATACTGGTCAGGGGAATAAAACATCAAGAGAACATTTCTATTCTAAATATTTATCCACCCAACTTAAATAGTCCCAGATTTATGAAATAGATCTTGATTGGTCTGAGCAATATGATATTCTATAACACCATAATAGCTGGGGACTATAATACCCCTTTGTTAAACTAGACAGATCCTCTAAACAGAAACTAAACAAAGTTACAAGGGACTTCAATGCAAGCCTACAACAAATGGGCTTAAAAGACGGAGAACATACCGTACCAAAGCTAAGGACTATATATTGTTCTTGTCAGCCAATGGAACATACTTCAAAATAAATCACAAATTAAACTTCAAGAAAACCAAAATAATTGAAATTATATCTTATATTTTCTCAGACCACAGGCAATAAAGGAAGCACAAAACTTCAACAAAAATTTTCATCCTCACACAAAGGCATGGAAATTAAACAACTTTATGCTGAATGACAGGTGGGTTAAGGAAGAGATAAGAGAGTAAATTATTAAATTCCTCAAACATAACAACAATAAAGCTACAATTTATCAATACCTGTGGGATATTGCAAAAGCAGCCCTATGAGGGAAATTTATCACATTAGTGTCTACATCCAAAAACAGAAAGAGAGCACATTAAGAATCTAATGAATCATTTTAAGGAAATGGAAAAGGAAGAGCAACCCAACTTCAAACCCAACCAAAGAAAAGAAATAACCAAAATTAAATCAGAAATGAAATAAATGAAATTGAAAAGAAAAGAATTATTCAGAAAATCAATGAAACAAAAAGTTGGTTTTTCAAAAAGATAAATCAAATTTATAAACATTTGGCCAGAATGACTAGAAACAGAAAAGTAAAATCTCTAATAATCTCTATCAGAAATGAAAAAGGGGAAATAACAACAGATATCACAGAGACACAACAGATTACCTCTGACTACTACAAGAAATACTATGCCCAATAATTTCACAATGTGGAGAAAATGGACCAATTCCTGGAATCATACCATCTCCCTAGATTTAACCAAGAAAAAACAGATATCTTAAACAGACCAATATCAAGCATTGAGACTGAAGAAATGATAAATGTTCCAATAAAAAAAATGTCCTAGCCCAGATGACTTCACACTAGATTTCGAAGATAAGCTTGTACATATGCTGCAGAACCTATTCCAACACATTAAGGACCCAGCTGAAAAGGAGAACTACAGACCAATTTAACTAATGAATATTGATGCAAAAATAGTAAAAATCTTATCAATACTTTATATATTACAGTTACACATTAAAAAAAGTATACATTATGATCAAATAGGCTTTATCCCAGAGATGTGAGGCTGGTTTAATATACCAAACCCATAAATGTAATTCACCATATCAACAGGAGCAAAAAACAAAGACCGTATCAGCCTCTCAACAGATGTAGAAAAACATTTGATAAAATTCAGCATTCTTTTCTAACAAGAACACTTAAGAATATAGATATAGGTGGCACATTTCTTAAACTAATTAAAGCTGTCTATGACAAACACACAGCTAAGATCATACTAAACAGAGTCAAACTGAAAGCTTTTCCAGTTAGAACAGGAACCAGACAAGGATTTCCTCTATCGCTGTTTCTATTCAACATAGTGCTGAAAATTCTAGTCAACAAAATAAGGCAAGAGAAGGATATAAAGGGATCCAAATGCGGGCAGAAGAGGTCAAACTCTTACTCTTTGCCCACAATATGATCTCATAATTAGAAAACCCCAGAGAGTCAATCACAAGATTCCTGGAAATGATCAAGAAATACAATAATGGCTCATGGTATAAAATCAATGTCCACAAATCAGTAGTAATGTCTCAGGGTATAAAATCAATGTCCACAAATCAGTAGCCTTTGTATATGCTAGTAACAGCCATGTCAAAGAAATAATCAGATTCAATCCCCTACACAGGATCTTCATCGCAAATGAAATACCTAGGAATATACCTAACAAAAGAAGTGAAGGACCTCTACAAAGAGAATTATGACACCCTAAAAAAAAAAAAAATACTAGAAGACATCAACAAAGAAGAACATACCATGCTTTTGGCTGGGAAGAATATACCATGTTCTTTTGGCATGGAAGGACGTACCATGCTTTTGGCTGGGAAGAATCAACATTGTTAAAATGCCTATACTACCCAAAACAATCCATAGATTCAATGGAATCCCCATTAAAATATCAACATCAATCATAATTTGAAGAACTAGAAATAATACTTCTTTGTTTTATATGGAATCAGAAAAAACCCTGTATAACTAAGGCAATTTTTAGTAATAAAAACAATGCCAATAAAAACAATAAGGCATCCCTCTATCAGACTTTAGGTTATATTATAAGTTACAGTGATCAAATCACCCTGGCATTTGCACAAAAATAGAAACATAGACATATGGAACTGAATAGAAAACCAAGAAATGAAACAGTCTCTTATAGCAATCTGATCTTTGATAAACAAAACAAAAGCATAAACTGGGAAAAGGAACCCCTATTCAATAAATGGTACCAGAGATCTGGATAACCACATGTAAAAGATTGAAACTGGACCTACACCTTTCACTGCTTATGAAAATTGACTCAAGATGTATCAAAGACTTAAACCTAAGACATGAAACAATAAAAATCTTAGAAGAAAGTGTGGGAAAAATTCTTAAAGATGTCAGCCTACAAAAGGATTTTATGGAGAAGACTTCAGCAGCAATTGTAATAACAAAAATAAACTAATGGGACTTAAACTTAAAAGCTATTACACAACTAAGGACACAACAATTAAAACAAAATGACAACCTTCAGAATAGGAAATGATATTTGCATGTTATAAATCTGACAAAGGCTTGATAACTAGGATCTATAGAGAACTCAAATTAATCCACAAAAAATCCCCTATATCAGTGGGCAAGAGATATGAACAGAAACTTCTCTAAAGAAGACAAATGGGCTCGGCGCCTATAGCTCAACAGGCTAAGGCGCCAGCCACATACACCTAAGGTGGCGGGTTCGAATCCCCAGCCCGGACCCGCCAAACAACAATGACGGCTGCAACCAAAAAATAGCCGGGCGTTGTGGCGGGCGCCTGTGGTCCCAGCTACTTGGGAGGCAGAGGCAGGAGACTCGCTTGAGCCCAGGAGTTGGAGGTTGCTGTGAGCTGTAATGCCACGACACTCTACCCAGGGGGACAGCTGGAGACTCTGTCTCAAAAAAAAAAAAAAAAAAAAAGAAGACAAATGAATGGCTAACAAACATCTGAAAAAATGCTCAACATCCTTAATCATCAGAGAAATGCAAATCAAAACCACCCTATGTGAGAATAGCCCACATCGCAATGTCCCAGAGTTTCAGATGCTGGAGGAGGGGTAGGGAGAGACAAACACTTTTACACTGTTGGTGGGACTGTAAACTAATACAGCTTCTTTGGAAAGAAGTATGGAGAATCCTCAAAGAACTCAAATTAGGCCTTCCATTTGACCCCACATTCCCACTATTAGGCATCTACCCAGAAGAAAAAAAAATCACTTATCATGAAGACATTTACACTAAATGTTGATTGTAGCTCAATTTACAATTGACAAGTTGTGGAAACAATCTAAATGCCCTTCAACTCAGGAATGAATTAACAAGCTGTGGTATATGTATACCATGGAGTAATATTCAGCTGTAAGAAGAAATGGTGACTTTACATCTTTTGTATTAACCTGGATAGAGTTAGAGAACATTCTCTTTAATAAAATATTCCAAGAATGGAAAGGCAAGCATTCAATGTACTCAATTTTATTATGAAGCTAGTAGACAATCTAACACATATCCATGGGCGGCACCCTGTAGCTCAGTTGGTAGGGCCCTAGCCACATACACTGAGGCTGGCAGGTTCGAGCCCAGCCTGGGCCAGCTAAAATGACAATGACAACTGCAACAACAAAAATATCCAGCATTGTGGTGGGTGCCTGGAGTCCCAGCTTTTTGGAGGCTGAGGTAAGAGAATCACTTAAGCCCAAGAGTTTGAGGTTGCTGTGAGCTGTGATGGTACAGCACTCTACCAAGGGTGACATAATGAGAATGTCTCAAAACAAACAAACAAACAAAAATATGTCCACATAAGAGAAAAACTTAATTCAATGGGGGATATGGGGAAAGGGAGGGGATTGGTGTGCTCCCACATAAAGGGCACAAGGTGGGGTTGTATGGCACACTTTTTGTTTGTGAGACACAACTACAGGAGGGACTGTACCTAACAAATTCAAAAATTGTGACCTAGTTATTTGTGTCCAACCTCACAATAACCCAAAATTGAAAAAAAAAAACCAGAAAATATTAATTTTACCAGCAACATAAAATCCTAAGGCTGAATGAGATTATATGAACCACATCCTATTTATTTTTAAAAATACAGTTATAATGAATTTTCCTATAAAATATGAAAAACTTTCTAGCATCAGAAGAATTACCTAGTTGTAGTAATAGTTAAAATGCGCATACAAGAAAAAAATAACAATGAAACCAAGAAGACAGGACTTTGTTAGCATCTGACTGGGTCTACATTTACATATTATATAATGACCCTGCATATTTCATCAATGAAAGACTTCCATCAAATACAATAGTGTGCCAATTTCTCCATGGTAGGAATACTATAGGCTAACCATTAGCAATAATTATTTCTGGATGAATGAAGAAATTACAAGGATACATGTGAAATTTACCAGGTGTAGAATATAAATGTCTTAACACAATAACTAAGAAAATGCCATGAAGGCTATGATAACCAGTTTGATGAAAACATTTCAAATTGTATATAAAACCAGCACATTGGACCCCACGATTGCATTAATGTACACAGCTATGATTTAACAAAAAAAAAAAAAAAAAAAAAAAAAAAGAAATAAAGAAATAAATAAAGAAATAAAGAAAGAAAGAAAAAGAAATCCTCAAAGTTGCTGGATTAAAATAGTTTGCAGCTAAGCTATTCAACTTTTGTAAAATATCTGAACAATGGCTAATTATAATCAAAACTACTTTTGAATACAGTAATAAGTTGAATCCTAGAATCTATAGTAGATGCTAAGCAGACTCAAGGATTAAATTAACTATTTTGGAGACAATGAATAGTGAACTTGTTGTGGCAAAGGTTGAACTTCTTGAAATCTGTTCATGCCCCCTTCACTTTGACTACTTCAGGGATGGAATGAAAATCTTTAGGTATATGGCTCTCAAAAATGAGGCTAAATTACATCTAATTCCTCATGTAAAAATCCTTAGACTTTCAGCAAAAAAAATGAGTTATTGCTGCAAAACCAATCAGAAATAATCTTCTTTAGGTTCTCTGAACAGGCAAGAATACTAGAAGACTTGGGTACAAATAGTTTGGCGCACACAACACTGGTAATGGTATAGTTTCAAAACTTATTGAGAGGTCAAATCTACTGCTAATGAGAAATAGATATTATATAACTTTGAAAAGTAAATGACCACATTATTTAAAAATGTTAATGTTTAAAAAATTAAATGCTTCAGAGTTTATTGTGGTTAAACAAGAGAAATGTATAATCTGTGTAAGGCATAAAATTTTATTTGTGATAACAGAGTGAGTTCAACCTTTATTGCTAATAAACAGAGACATTATATTTTCAGGACAAGGAATAAAAACCTCATTTACGGTAACAAATGTGTCTTCTCCTGGTCTCATAATAAACCAGAGTAGTGGACTTGTCCTACTTTTTCCACACCTACTTATTTGCTTTAAAACCTTAACTTAGGTGCCTAAGTTAAAATTTAATTTTTTTTTCTCAATTAAAATGTTTTTTTTTTAAGTAAACATTAAGGTTTTGCAAAGGAGAAAAGAAATCACTGTTACTTTAAAATTTAGCATCAAAGTCCTGATCCTTTCATAGAGTTATCTTTTAAAAAATTTACGGTAATAAAAATATAAGGAGTCTTATAAAATATGAAGTTATGGTGATAACTAAGAAGCAAAAAAAAATTTTTTTTTGAGACAGAGTCTCACTATGTTGCCGTTGGTAGAGTGTCATGGAGTCACAGCTCACAACGATCTCAAACTCTTGGGCTTAAGTGATTCTCTTGCCTTAGCCTCTCAAGTAGCTGGGACTACAGGCATCTGCCACAATGCCCAGCTATTTTGTTGTTGTTATTGTTGTTGCAGTTGTCATTGTTGCTTAGCTGGTGTGGGTGGGGTTCGAACCTACCAGCCTGGGTATATGTGGCTGGTGCCCTACCCACTGAGCCACAGGAGGCACTCAGAAGCAAAAATTTAGAACATATTTAAGTTTGTTGAAAATTATCAATTTTATTTTATTAAATGATAGCTGTGTACATTAATGCAATCATGGGATGCAATGTGGTGTTTTCATATACAATTTGAAATATTTTCATCAAACTGGTTAACATAGACTTTGTGTCATTTTCTTAGTTATTGTGTTAAGACATTCATATTCTACTCTTAGAAAGATTCACTCGTACCCTTGTAAGATAAACCATAGAAGTGATCCCTCCAATCACTCTCCCTCCACCCATTCCCCCTCCCCTCCACCTTCTCCATATTCTTAGGCTATAATTAGGTTATAGCTTTCATATGAAAGCTATAAATTAGTTTCCTAATAGGGCTGTGTACATTGGATACTATTTCTTCCATTCTTGTGACACTTTGCTAAGAAGAACATTTTCCAGCTCCATCCATGTAAACATGAAGGATGTAAAGTCTCCATCTTTCTTTATAGCTGCATAGTATTCCATGGTGTACATATACCACAATTTATTGATCCATTTGTGGATCGATGGGCACTTGGGCTTCTTCCATGGCCTGGCAATTATGAATTGTGCTGCAATAAACATTATGATACAAATATTTTTGTTGTAATGTGCTTTTTGGCCTTCTGGATATATACCTAATAAAGGAATTGCAGGATCAAATGGCAGGTCTATATTTAGTTCTCTAAGTGTTCTCCAGACGTCCTTCCAAAAGGAACGTTTAGTTTGCACTCCCACCAGCAGTGTAGAAGTGTTCCCTTTTCTCCATACCCACACCAATATCTCTTGTTTAGGGATTTTGTGATGTGGGCTAATCTTACTAGAGCTAGATGATATCTCAAAGTAGTTTTGATTTGCATTTCTCTCATGATTAAGGATGGTGAGCATTTTTTCATATATCTGTAGGCCATGCGCCTATCCTCTTTAGAGAAATTTCTTTTCAAGTGCCTTGCTCACCTTGAGATGAGATCACTCATTCTCTTCTTGCTAATACATTTGAGTTCTCTATGGATTCTAGTTATTAAATCTTTGTCAGAAACATAAACTGCAAATATCTTCTCCCATTCTGAGGGCTGTCTGCTTGCTTTATTTACTGTGTTCTTGGCTGTGCAGAAGCTCTTTAGTTTGATCAGGTCCCAGTAGTGTATTTCTGATGTTGCTTCAATTGCCCAGGGGGTCCTCCTTATAAAATTTTCACCCAGGCTGATTTCTCCAAGTGTTTTCCCTATACTTTCTTCTAGTACTTTTATGGTTTCATGTCGAAAATTATCATTTTTATATGACAATAATATTCTTAAGAATGTGATACACCTACTATAATCTTCCAGATGAATTTATCTAAAGAGTTATGTAAAAATCATAATATTTATGATTCAAGAGAACTTTCTTTGAAAATGACCTGAATTTATTCACCTACTTTATTTTTATTTTTATTTTTGAGACAGAGTCTCAAGTTGTTGCCCTGGATTCAGTGCTATGGCATCATAGCTCACAGCAACCTCCAATTCTTGGGCTCCAGTGATCCTCTTGCCTCAGTTTTTCTATTTTTATTAGAGACGGGGTCTCACTTTTTGCTCAGGCTGGTCTGGAACTCATGGGCTCAAGCAATCCACCCATCTCAGCCTCCCAGAATGCTAGGATTACAGGTGTGAGCCACCACACCTGGCCTATTCATCTAATTTAAAAAAATGTTGAAACTTACCTTTTATTTATACTTTGAATTTATTTAAATAAGACATATTTTCAAAATAATTTGTTCCATAATAGTATAGCATATCCAAATAAAATCTTCATACCAGAGATATTTTAAAGCTGTGGTTTCCAATTTTGAAATACTGTATATTCTTTTGAAATACATGAGAGGACCCATGTAGATAGTCTAAGAGTAAAGAAGATAACAAAAGTGCTAATAACAATCCCTGCATTTAAATAGAGCATATGTTCAGTTACTTAAAATAGTTTCTGAGGACAAAATATATGCTATTAATTTATACAAAAATTATCTTTCCTATAGAGAAAGAGATGGAGAAATTTTAATGTGGAAACATAAAAAATGTATCTAAATAAATCTTACTTTGGATTAATGAAGAATAAAAAACTTATGTACCCTCTTTTGATAGGCTGCACATTTCCAGTCTTTGTTGATGAGAATATCCATAGAGTAGGTATGCCTCTTGTAGTGCACTTTTATACCACTTCTTATTATTCTTACATTTTGCTGGCTATATAAATACAGAAAAAGAATGAGATTATTTTTTAAATATATAATTTTGATTTAAAATTCACTTGATTTAACTATCAAGTTAATGTGGAAATTTTGCAAGTTAATAGCCAAAAGGGTCATATGTTTGGTTCACTTAAATAATAGTGATGATATGATTCTCTTTACTTAGAAAGTCATAAAAAGTTAAGGCTCTCAATGTAACAAAGTAGTCAATATTAATACATTTTATTAGCATAATTTTGATCTTTTAGTGACAATAAGTAAAGTGGTAGAAACTCAAAAGCAAGTTTTAAGGAAATCAATTACATTCTTATCTAGTTTTGGTATTATGGCAATACTGACAAATTTCTTAAAATTTCTGTGCTTTCTTTATCTGAAAAATATGAATGATAACAGAATATACATCATAAGGTTTCATGAGCATTAAATGAAATAATAAATGATAGTTTCTGGCATATTAAGAACTCAATAAGTTATTCTGCTTAGATATAACACATTTTATAAATATTTATTTAGTTTCCCAAAAATATAGCCTGTAAAGAAAAATAGGCAAAGAATCTCTGGGTCAAAAATTACCGTAAAAACTTTCTAGTCCAATAATTTTTCCAATGTTATTTTAAAACATAACAAAAAATTGTGTTTTATCATTTGTATGAATGTGTAGATAATTATATATTGGTTTCATAATAGTATTGAGTACATTGGATACTTTTCCCCATTCTTAACATACTTTACATAGAAGAATATGTTGCATTTCTATCCATGAAAACATAAAAGATGTAAATTCTACATCCTTTTTATGGCTGCATAGTATTCCATGGTATATTAATCCATTCATGGGTTGATGGGCATTTGGGCCGCTTCCATGACTTGGCAATTATGAATTGGGCTGAAATAAACATTCTGGTGCAAATGTATTTGTTTTAAAATGATTTTGGATCATCTGGATATATAGCTCATAGAGGAATTGGAGGATTAAATGGTTAGGTCTACTTTTAGCTCCTTGAGTATTCTCCAAACTTCTCTCCTGAAAGGCCATATTAGCTTACATTTCCACCAGCAGTGTAGAAGTGTTTCCTTCTGTCCAATACACTCCAACATCTGTAGTTTTGGGATTTTGTGATGTGGGCTAATCTCAAATGGTTTTGATTGCATTTCTCTGATGATTAAAGATATTGAGCATTTTTTATCCAGAAAGAAGGAGGGAAGAGGAGGGAGAGAGGAAGGGAGGTAGGAGGCCAGGAAGAGGGAGGGTATCTGGTGGGACCTCACCTATTGTGCACAATGATACATTTCAAACTATTAAGAGTAGAGTGTAAATGTTTTAACACAACAAATAGTAAGTGAGGTGATGGTTATGTTAATCAATTTGATGTAATCATTCTACATTGTATATCAAATTAGCACATTATACCCCTTAATTGTACACAGTTATGATTCAACAAAAAAAAAGTCCAAAAATTAAAAAAAAAGTTTTTTATAATGTTTTTAATGTTTAAGTTTATAAAATGCATGCCATCATTTTCTTTTTGAAAACTTTACCAGCAAAAGAATACGGATAGTTATTATATTAATGTATATTTGCCACCTGTATATAAAGATCATATCTTTATCTCAGATGTATAAAATAACTCACTCTTTATACAGAAATGTAAATCTATATAATACTCATACTTATTAATTCAGAAAATGCAACTATATATGTAGGTTCTTTGCAAATGCCATAACTTTCTTGATGTCCCCATATCAACTGTATACTCTCAATACACTTGATATTTATTTTAGTGACTTACTACATTCTGGCTTGTATTATAGTTATTTGTGTTCATGACTGCTACCATCCATAAAATCAAAGGTCCATGAAGATAGAGGCAATAAATAATATTTTATTTTTGCATCTTCCATACTATTCATCTTTGTATGTTATGTAGTATCCTAATATCACTGCATACTATATTATATCATTGCATTCCCATTGGTCCTGGGAACAGATTAATTTGGCATAAAAGCAGTGAAACAACAAATACAAATAAAAATCTACTTTGATACACAGGATCTATAAATTTCATCAGTAAGTTATTTCATAGAAAGAAAAGATAAAAATATAGACAGATACAAACATTGGAAATGTAGAATTATTTTAGGAATCTAAACTAATTCTTGCATATTTAAAACATTTTTGCAACTCATATATCATGACATTAAGAAATTATAGTGAAAATCTCTTTAAGGCTACACTAATAGCTACTAGCTACCCTAGTCCCCATAGGAATAGTATAAGCAAATAGTTAAAATTTTTTCTTTAGGAAAACAAGTGGGATGAACCTAAAATAAATAATTTGGCAAGTTAGGGGGCAACTGAAAATCTTTGTTCAAAACTTATATCTGCAAGTGTTTAAAAGCTTATCAGTGGGCATGTGCCACCTAGTGGCAATACATGTTAATATTTTCTAAAGCTCTACTTTATAAAGAATACTGGATTCCAGAAATTAGACTCATTGTGCATTATATTTTTAAACTAGTTTTTTTTAATTGAAGAAGTGATATATGCAAATACCAACAATATAGAATGTGTCTTCCTTCTCTTCCAAGTACAGTTTCTCCCAAAGGCAACCATTACTATCAGTTTCTGTTATAGTCTTCCAGAGAGACTGTATGAATTTCTAAGTATTCATATAATTTATATAATACACAAATTTTTATAGAATGCAATAAACAGTTATATATACTTAAGTTTTAAGACTGACTTGCATAATAATTTATTGGTTCCACATATCTTCAGGATCTATCATTGAAGAAAACAAAGTTTAAATTTTCCTATAAGAACAATCTACAACAAGCACAAGAAATAAGTTAAGGGACCAACAAACACATGAAGAAATGCTCATCATCTTTAATTATCAAAGAAATGCAAATCAAAACCATTTTGAGATATCACCTAACTCCAGTAAGATTAGCCCACATCACAAAATCCCACAACTGCAGATGCTGTCATGGATGTGGTGGAGAGAAAGGAACACTTCAATACTGCTGGTGGCATTGCAAATCAATATAGCCTTTTTGGAAAGAAGTATGGAGAATTCTCAAGGAACTAATAGTTGACCTACCATTTGATCCTGCAATTCCATTACTAGGTATATCTACCTGGATGAACAAAAATCATTTTACAAAAATGACATTTGCATCAGAATGTTTACTATAGCCCAATTAATAATTGCCAAGTCATGGTAGCAGCCCAATTTCCCATCAACCTAAGAATAAATTAACAAATTGTGGTATATATATATCATGGAATACTATGCAACCATTAAAAAGATGGAGAGTTTACATCTTTTATGTTTACCTGGATGGAGATGGAACATATTCTTCTTAGTAAAGTATGTCAAGAATGGGGAAAAAAGTATCCAATGTATTCAATAATATTATGAAACCAATATATAATCACTTACACAGTCATATGAATCATAAACCACAAATATAGTTCTTAAAGAAGGAGGAGAGAGGAGGGGTAGGGGAGGAGAGAAGGAAAGACAAGTGAAGGGAGGGTATTTGGTGGGATCTCACCTAATGTGCACAATGCAAGGGTATATTTCAAAAAAACAAAGAGTATATTATAAATGTGTTACCACAAAAAATAAGTGAGGAAATGATTATGTTAATCAGTTTGATTTAAGCATTCTACATTGTATATCAAATAATTACATTGGACCCCATAAATGTATACAGTTAAATTTAATAAAAATTAAATTAAAAAAAAGAAATAAGTCTATAGTATAAGAGGTGATAAGCCCTACATAATAAAGAAAAGATAAGGCAAGGTAAGTGTGATCACAAGTGTTGAATAGACTACAAGTACAAGTAATACTCATTGAAAAGGTAACTAACTTTGAACAAAAACCTCCCTGAAGGAACTTAAGGAGTTAGCCATATAAACATCCAAGTAAAGACCACCTGAGGCAGAAAAAAATCCTCTAATGTAGGAGAATACAGGTATGTTCCCAAGAAAGCTGAGTCTGAATCATGAAGTGAAAGGTATCAATAGGAAACGATTTTGGAATATTAACAAAGGCCAGATCATCATAGAGGTCCTTACAAGCCATTGTAGGGTCCTTGGCTGTTACTCTGAGTGAAATGGGAGCCACTTGGAGAGTTATGAGCAAAAGAATAATATTTGACTTGGTATAATATTTTACAACAATAATTCTGGATGCTTTAATTAGGATAGGCTATACAGAGGGAAGTACAGAAGCAGGACAACTGTTTAAGAGGCTATTGCAATAATCCATGCACGAAATGATGGTGGTGGTGTGGAACAGGGTAGTAGGAGCTACTATGGTAAAAAAAAAAGTTAGGATTCTGGACATAATTTGAGAGTAGAACAAAAAGACTTTCCTGACTAACTGAAAATTGGTTGTGAGAGAAGCTGAAGATGACTCTGGAACTTTGAAACTGAGTAGATAAAAGGATAGAATTTTCTATCTAGTGAGATGGAGCAAGGTGTCAAGAAAGTGAGATTTGGAGGGAGATCAAGATTTCAGACATGTTGAGTATGAGATGTACCAACATACAAGAGGAGGATAATTATGATAATTAAATTAGGTCATTAAGTATGAAATGTTCAATTTCAAGTTAAAAGTTTAATTTATTATACCTCAAACAAGAAGCAGTATAATTAATCAAAGTTTGCACCTAAACCATCAACACAGTTCTGCCATCTTAACAGTAGCTTGGGTATGCTAGAAGCAAAGAAGTCTGGAGAAAAGTGGCAATGTGGTTAAAGGTACTTTCCATAGTTTGTTGAGAACAGAATATTTTTCCTTGCAAGAAGTGGTCCAAAGCCAGGAAGAAGTAGTAGGCATTTGGTGCAGGATCTATAGTTTGAACAGCTTTGTTTGTGAGACATGTGGTCAAGTGTTGCCTTGCAAGAGGATTGGCCTGTCTCTATTAACCAGTCTTAGCTGCTTAATCGCAAGCATCATTTTATCCATTTAGTTGTAGTAGACATCTGTTTTAATCTATTGACTAGGTTTTATGAAGCTGTAGTGAATAATACCAGTCCTGGACCAGCAACTAGGTAACAATACAGTGTACAAATGTCTTTATATTGTAAAGGCAAAGGCAAGCTTCAAGACGAGTTCTCTTCTGACTCTTGTTTAATTCTTGAGGAGCCCATCTATCCAATTTCTTTACCTTTGCTGGTTTGTTTCAAATGGTCCAATATTCTCGGACTAGTAATGTCAAACCTTGCTGCTAATTCACATGTAGGTTGAGATGGATTTGATTCCACTACAGCTTTCAGCTCATTGCACTTTGGTCTCAGATCTCCTCTGTAGCTCATTTTCAAGAGTAAAATCACCAGAATGGAACTTCTCAACCCATTGATGTACTGTGTTCATTAGCCACATCCTTCCCAAATATGTTGTTGATATTTCAAGCTGTCTACACTGCATTGGTTCCATAGGGGAACTCATATTGGAAAATTACATGAATTTTTACTTATCCATGGTTTCATAAAGCTTGCTATAAAGATAATCACAAGCCAAAATGTGGATTTGAAAGGATGAGGATGTACCTTCACAATAAAAATAAAACAAGAAGTCTAAAAGTGAAATGTCAGAGAGATCAACTGTCAAGATTAGTACTTAAGGCAATCAGACATTTCCTACTTAAAAACCTAAGACATCCAAGTGAAGGTGTTAAGTAGCTAAGAAAATTCAGTAGAGGAAACTCAAATGCAGATAAAATTTGGGGATTACAAATACAAACACAAAGTTTTTCATTTAAGTCAAGAAATTAGATGAGATAACCAAAGAAATGAGGGAATAAATGTATATATGTTGACATATGTAATATAAATGCACCATTATCTATTTAAAAAATTCCTCGGTGATGGACATTTAAGGTGTCTCTAATATTATGTTATTTGAGACAATGCTGCAAGTCGGGCTCAGTGGCTCATGCCTGTAATCCTAGCACTCTAGACAAGGCAGGTGGTTCGAGACCAGCCTGAGCAAGAGTGAGAGACCTTGTTTCTAAAAATATAGCCAAGCATTGTGACAAGAGCCTGCAGTCCTAGTTACTTGGAAGGCTGAGGCATGAAAATCACTTGAGCCCAAGAGTTTGAGGTTGCTGTGAGCTAAGACCCAATGACACTCTACTGAGAGCAACAAAATGAGACTCTATCTCAAAAAAAAAAAAAAAAATTTGGCCATATGTCATTTTACCCCTGTGAGAGTGTACTGAAAGATAACTTTCTAGGCATTAAATTACCAAGTTTAACATGTGTATATTTTAAATTTTGGAAGCCATTATAAAATCACTCTTAAATGAGATCACAGTTTATAAAGCCACAAATAATATATTTTCCTGCACTTTATATAATACTTCTGTTTCAAGCTTTTAGAACTGTGTCAAACTTTTTAAGGGAAGAATGTTATTTCTTTCTTATTATCATTTTCATTTCTTAAATTGAAAAATTATGACTAACTTTTCATATTTTTAAAAGCCATTTGTATTATCTTTAATATGGAATGACTGTTCAAATCCTGTGTTAAAATGCATATTAGTCTTTTTATTATAGATTTATATAAGATTTTCCTATATTAAAGAAATAAGCCCTTTGCTATATGTGTCACAAATATCTTCCTCTGTTTATAGTCTATTTTTTAGTACATTTGTACTTTTTCTTTTGTTTAAATCTTTCATCTGTCTAGAACTAGTCTGAATGTAAATGTAAGGTACAGCTCCAACTTTATTTTTTTCCTAAGTATCTAACAATTTGTAACCATTTAATAACCATACCACTTATTCATTAAAGCACTTTTCTTTTTCTTGCAGTTTTTGACTGGAGCTGGGTTTGAACCCACCACCTCTCCCATATGGGGCTGGCGCCTTACTTCTTTGAGCCACAGGCACCGCTCCCTATTAAACCACTTTTCTTACATCTTTGAATACAACCTTAATCATTAACTATATGTCCAACTACTTTTGAATTTATTTGTGATATCTCTACATCATTCTATTAATCTGTCAAATTACTATTAGTACCAAACTGCTTTAACAATTGAAGCTATTTATTATATATTTTATATTTTATAGGCCTAACTCTCTCTCTTGTTAAATCTTCCTACAAATTTTAGAATAACTATAGTTCATTTTAAGTTATGTATTTTTTAGTCAAGATTGCCTTAATATTAATTTAGGGAGAACTAACATCTTCCTTCCATATTAAATCTTCCAACCCAAGAAGAGAATTATATCTTTCCATTTACTCAGATTTTATTCTCTGATATTTGGTAGCATTTTAAAGTTTTATTCATGCAGATCTTGTAATTGTTTCTTAGGCTTATACCAGTGTTGCTATTATAAATGAGAATTTTAATTTCTTCATATTTTCACACTGATTAATTCTGTGTAGTAATTTTATAATCTGACACATAACTGAATTTTTTCACGTTTTTTAATGGTTCTTCTATTTTTTATAATAGTTTTTCCATTTGTGTTCCAGGAGTTTTCCAGGCAATCATCTACTAATCATCTACTAATGATGAGTTCCAGGAGTTTTCCAGGCAATCATCTACTAATCATGTATATTTGCTTCATCTTTCCTTATATGTATACCTTTGCTTCTTACCTTGACTAAATATATTAGCCAATTAGACCAGGACAATATTAAATAATAGTAGCAATTATACATATATACATATTTTAAAACTCCTAATTTCCTTCCTGAACAACCAACTTTTCCTCTAATTTGAACAAAATATTCAGTCAAATGAGTTCATGCACTTTTCAATACATATTGAAAGGATTCACATTTATTTAATTGAACTATTCTGCAACAGCTACCAAAAATAGTATACTTGAAATCATCTTCATAAACTTGCCTCTTTGAGACATTATCACATCTTTCGATTGGAATCTACCAAGGACAAGCTTCTGGGTTGACAAGAAGACTTGACATCCCACTAAACATAATAGATTCATTCCATTTACTAATTATTAGGACAAGGTTTGTGAAGGACTAATAAACATCATGCTAGAATGAATTACAGTAATAACATTGTGATTAAGTAAAATTTAAAAATACTATAGTACTTAATGAGATAAATGTTCAACTTAAAAGTTTACATTTTAGAAATAAGTTAGCAAAGGAAACAATGCTACTTCAAAAGTAAGCCTCAACTAAGGGTAAAACCTACCTTTGAAAAAACCAGACCTGTCTTTTGAAAGCATGAAAACATTTATGTTTACCTTTCTAGCTATCAGTCAAAGAGATAATTCATATTTAACAAGTAATTGTCCCAAACCAAATACTATTGAAAACAGAACTCAAGCTGAAGGAGAAAGGGACTGCCATTCAAACACTTCCATTGTTCCTGTGATTTTTCTGATGAAACCCAAATAACAAAATGTCTTTCAGTTAATTCTAGTACCCCAAAATTCAAAAACTAAAACATCTGCCAGAATATTAGAGGCAAAATTCCGAACTTTATTTTAAGTTAAAATTCATATGCTCCACAAGCTAGGGCTATACTTTAGGGTGGCGGTTCTCTTCATCCTCCAGGTAATTATTTTTCTCTCCCCTCCCCCTTTTCTCAGTTCCCCAGGGTTGAAAGGGTTAGATGTGGGGAACAGAAAAAAAAAAAAACTGCAGAAAATGTGTTTATTTGTCTTCTATTATAGTAGTTTGGGATTGGTGCCTCTGGGCTTAAAGTATTCTTTATTGTGGGGCACTCTGTGTGGCTTTTAGTGAGTAAGTCTCCCAATCTCCCAACTAGGAACAATGTTCTAGTTGCAATCTCTAATTGCAATGTCCTTAACAGAGACAATGTATTTATTTCTTTAAGCTGTTTGCTTTGACACCTATATCTTATTACCATTTTCCTGCTTAGCGGGCAGAAAGGCCTTTTTGGTGGAGACCCATTTGAAATAACCCATGTTGTCTAGCAAAATTATCCCTCCCAACTTGGGAATGCTGGCCATTTCCCAGTGCTACCATTTCTCTTCAGCTGTGATAACCAGAAAGTGTCATCTTGTAGATTTCTCGGGGGAAAGTAGACACCAATATGCTATTTTATTAAGCCCCAAGGTATATATGCATCAAGCACTCAAAAAAGCCCTTGTACTATATGCATGAGTAATGACCATCTTTCCTTTTCCAAACATAGGGAGGTAAGACTTACTGGGAAAATACCATAGCATACCAACATTTTAACTAAAGAAATAGCTATATACTCAACATCAAACCTTTTATATTCCTATATAAATTGAGCTAATGAGTACAGGCAATTTTGGTACCTCTTTTGTAAGGCCCATATACATACAATTGTATCTCACTTTGCAATGTAAAAACAATTAGTTTTGTCCTCAGTTTAAAGTTCTTAAGATGTTTGTCTTTTACCAAAATCTGGGTATATCTAATAATTTTAGAATTTTCAAGTTAGTTTATTTCCCACCCCAAAGCAAAACACAAATTTTAAAATATGCTTAAGAAGAAAATTTCAAGGCTTCTTTTTAGTAAACTCCCAAGGAAGTAAAAGCTTATAAAGTCAAGGATTGAAACCAGTGACTTCAAATGACACCATAGGAAGGGTTGAGCACTATGATCACCAAACTCCAATAAATCCTGTAATCCCAAGATAGGATATTATATATTTTAGTATGTCTATATTACTGTGGCAACTTAAGTTTTCTCAATCAGTTTTATTAAATTTTTGGTGGAGGGGGAAAAAAGTGACAGGATTCATCTAACCAAAATAAGAAGAAATTTGATTTCAGTCATTTGGAAGCCACTCTTTACTTTCCCTAGGATCACATAAATTGGCAAGGAATTGTCCCCAAAAGGTGCTGCCTGGTAAGTGAAGTCCCATCATGGTTATATAAATAATAATACCTTTGTTCAGGTCCCTTGAAATCAGGAAGCCCAACAGCTTCTTTGCCACACGTGGACAAAAGAATCTTGAAGGCACAGGTTCAACCTTCCTGTGTGCCCCATGGTGGTATTCTTCTCCAAGATACTGCTACTTGCCCAGGATACTGACAGACTTTTGTCTCTTCTCCTCTTCGAAGTCAGAGAGTACCTTTTCTGCCTTGATGTACCTGCCCTTCTCTCAGAGGCACTGGCCTCTCTGTTCCCAATCTACCCTCAAAGAACTCAGATCAGAAATACCCGCCAGCCCTGCGTTTAACCCTCATAACGAAAACTACCTTAAGATGAGGGACTCTAAGGGACCTGGCTACTTTTTGGAATACAAGAAAAAATATAATCAAAACAAGAATTATTATCAACCAATCACTGGTGTTTGCTTGCCTGAAAGGAAAATTTCCTAATTATAGGGCTTTAAGTACCTGAATAGATAGAGAAGTGATAGTCTTTCTTTCCCACCCCTATATTTTCCCCTCTGCCTATTGTCACTCCTAATTTTTCTGTATAGCATTCAGAAATAACTAACATGTTGTATCTTTTTCTTATTTATTTGTTTACTATATGTCTTATTTCATGAACTTAAGTCCCATTAGGACACTGAATTTTGTCTTTTTTGTTCACTTCTGAACTTGGAAGAGTCTCAGATAATAGCAGCTTAATAAATATTTATTGAGCACTGTAAACAGACATATTTTGTGCAAGGTGGTATGATTAAAACCCTGTCAGAAAACTGGAGATGAATATAAAAGACTGCCACATTTTAATCTTCAATTATGAGAATACCTTCTACAAAGGTAATGAAAAATTTATAAGCCCAATGACCATTTGGTATTATGGTGCTATTACTTCTAAGATAATATAGAATTGCATTTTTTTGTATAAAATTCAGATCATTAAAGTGCTTCATGAATCGCTGATATATCCTATAACATATGTAACACTTTTTTTCTGAAACAATATGTCATATTTCAACTGGTAATGTTACGTAAAAAAACAGTACCTAATTTTAAAATTAAGGTAATTAAGTATGTAAAATAACTTGATCAAATGCTTCCTAGTATGACCTATTTGGGGGAAGGGTAGAACCTAATTTACCACAATCCTTTAGATACAATGACAATATCCACAATCTAAAATTATCAATTCAAATATTGGTTACTCAGTATTAAAATTAACTGCAAATACAAGTGCTTATAATTTAGAAAATTTAAATCATATGTACTTAGAAATTGCTTTATTGAGCTTCATAAATTTATTGAAATTACTTCAAATACTTAAATTGTTACATTATAAGCTTTAGAAATATGGGGAATATAAATCATAGATTTTATAATCTAAAGAAAAACAAAATGTTTGTTCTTTGGAATGTGTCCCTGCTAAATGTTTGAGGACCAACACTACCTCCTACTATAAAATACTAGGCCTAGGGTCTTAAGCAACTGATGCTATTTATACATTGAAAGACGGAGTGCAGCTCACCAACTAACCACACATTTCACTATTTACTATGATCACTCTTTTCCTCTGTTGAGCAGAGCATTTTCACTTAAAGAAATTCAGTAGAAAGTTAATCAGAAACATATCTTGTCTACCTTAAATTCAATTTCTGCAATACCAACCAGTAATCCAGACAATAAAAACATTCCTGTCCCTTTGATGCACACTGGAAGATAGCTACATCACACCCATGTGCACCAGAAACTATAGAATTATAGCTTTAGTTTCCTTGACTTCCTTTAATGTCTGCCCTCCCTCACATCTGTCATGTTTGATATAAGTTCATATAATCTTTATATAATCAATCCTAGATTATTTAGACAGCTTGTTCAAATTAATCAACACTTGAAGCAAATATTGCTTTTAAAAGTTTATTTTGTTGTTTTTTGTTCTGTTTGTGTTTCCTATAGACACGAACACTAGTTTTGCTTACTCTAACTTAGCAGGAGTTTAAGATTAAAATAGCTCAAGTCCCCCACTCCATGCCACTGGAAAATGTGACCCAAAAAAGCTGCAAAAAAAAAAAAAAAAAAAGGTATAGTGCCATTTAGTGTGATCCTTTATATTAGATTGAGAAACAATACCAAGAAGGCAATGAGCACTAGAGGAGAAACTGGGCAGAATGAAGGAATCAGGAAATCTCAAAGTCAAATCTTTGCAGAATAATTTTATTATGGGGCTTGCAATAATAAGAGGTCCCAAAATAGGAGACCAAACTCCTGAGTGGGTACTCACTGCAATGTTGGGGGTAACAGTAAGAGGCAGGAAACTGAGCAGTTTAAGATTAAATGGCCCCAGTGGACAAATCTGAAAAATCATAAGGTACTAGTAAGCTTTTTTATTAACCTATGTTTTAACATGTATTTAAGTATTTTGAATGTTTAAGCTCTTTTTCCATTAAGAGAATATACAAATGTTGCATGTGGTTTTAAGAAAAAAAAAGAGCACCAGAAATTTTAGGTCGGTCCATTATCTGGAGTAATATCCTTTAGAAAATGATTTTTATACTACCAATATGTCAGCCATTTATGTGATGAACTTGAAATCAGATTTTGAGAAGCGAGAGAGGTCACTTTTCAGCCGTTAAGCTAAGTCATGTATGAGAAGAGGGAGAAAGTGAGAGGGTTTCAGCTCTCATAGTGGGGAAAAAATCAGGTACAACCAAAAGGAGAAACATACTTAAAAGCACAAGGGGACCTATGTCACAATTTTGCCCCAATTTTGTCTGGCTTCTTTAGTATTACAAATTCATAAACACATCCATACCTTCCACAAAGTAAATACAATACATTTAATACACATTCATATAAATATTTCCTTCAGCTAATTCCAGTAACAGAGAAAATAGATTATTTGTGGGAAATAATCTGCTATTCGAATGGTTCTTGTGATTCACTGAGGAAAGCAGGTTTAGGAATATGTACTTTTAAGGAAACATGCAACAGAATATGATGACCAGCAAGTTTGAGGACCGATAGTAGAGAAAGGAAACAAACAAGCAAATAAAAAACCTTAAGCCATAAAGGTTGTATTAGTCTTAGTCTGCAGTCCCACCAGGTGTATAAAAGTGTTCCTTTTTCTCTGCATCCACACCAGCATCTGCAGTTTTAAGATTTTGTGATGTGAGCCATTCTCACTGGGGTTAGATGATATCTTAAGGTGGTTTTGATTTGCATTTCTCTAATAATTAGGGACAATGAGCATTTTTCCATATGTTTGCTAGCCATTCATCTGTCTTCTTCAGAGAAGGTTCTATTCATCTTTCTTGCCCATTGATATATGGGATTGTTGGCTTTTTTCATGTGGATTAATTTCAGTTCTCTATAGATCCTAGTTATCAAGCTTTTGTCTGATTCAAAATATGCAAATATTTTTTCCCATTGTGTCCGTTGTCTATTTGCTTTGGTAGTTGTCTCCTTTGCTGTAAAGAAGACTTTAATTAGGTCCATTTGTTTATTTATATTGTTGTTGCAATTGCCATGGAAGTCTTCTTCATAAAGTCTTTCCCCAGGCTGATATCTTCCAGTGTTTTTCCTATTCTTTTTTTGAGGATTTTTACCGTTTCATGCCTTAAATTTAGGTCTTTTATCCATCTTGAATCAATTGTAGTGAGTGGAGAAAAGTGCCGGTCCAGTTTTAATCTTTTACATGTGAATGTCCAGTTCTCCCAGCACCATTTATTGAATAGGGACTCTTTCTCCCAGTGTATGTTCCTGTTTGGTTTATCAAAGATTAGGTGGCTGTAAGATGTTAGTTTCATTTCCTGGTTTTCTATTTGATTCCAAATGTCTATGTCTCTATTTTTATGTCAGTACCATGCTTTTTTGACCACAATGGCCTTGTAGTACAGCCTAAAGTCTGGAATGCTGATGCCTCTGGCTTTGTAAGAACTGCCTTAGCCATATGGTTTTTTTTTCTGTTTCCATACAAAAGGAAGTATGGACTACCCTCAAAGAACTCAAGCTAGACCTCCCACTTGATCCTCCAATCCCATTGCTGGGAATCTACCCAGAAGGAAAAAAAATCCTTTTACCATAGGACACTTGCACTAGACTGTTTACACAACTCAATTTATAATTGCCAAAATGTAGAAACAGCCTAAACGCACACCAACCCAGGAATAGATTAACAAGCTGTGGTATCATGGAATACTATTCAGCCATTAAAAAAAATGGAGACTTTATATCCTTTGTATTAACCTTGATGGAAGTGGAACACATTATTCTTAGTAAAGCATCACAAGAATGGAGAAGCAAGAATCCTATGTATTCAATTTTGATATGAGGACAATTAATGACCTAGTACATGGTGGTGGGTAGAGGAAGAGGAGAGCAGAGAGAGGGAAAGAAGGAGAGGGATGGGCAAAAGGAAGAACAGAGAGAGGGAAGGAGGGAGGAGGTGGGGTTCTCCATGTGTGACACATATTTTGGGGTGGGACACAATTAAATACAGTCAATATAACCTGGTTTCTTGTACCCTCAATGAATCCCCAACAATAAAAAAAAAATGCACCAAAAAAAATCCCTTAAGCTTTCAAAAACCTTAGCATGAGAATAACAACATCTGCATTAATAATAACCATTTACTACAAATGTAGTAAATGTTACAAGACAATGAAATAATTCCTAGGTTTTAATGATAGCATAAAGATCCCCCATATCCACTGCAGAAAAAATCAATAAGCCAAGTATGAAGAAAACATCTTTAACATCTTTGTCCAACTTTAAAAAAACCTGATGTAAAGGCTAAGTTAATTAATCAAGCCGGTTGAATTAACAAATAGAGATCAGTAAGAAGGCCTTTATGGTTTTCCAGTTTGTAGATGATAGCTTGGTATGTTATGAGTTTGGTATGTCTCTGAAGATTCGAAGCAGATGTCCTAAAGTAAATTTCCAAGCAGGCTGACATATAATATAAAAACCTGATGTCTGTAATTATAAGATCTGGGCTTAAGTCTCAGTTCTGTTGGTGGGTGACCTCAATTAGGCAAGTCACTTAACCCAAGCCTCAACTTTCTTAACAATGAATGAAGATCACAAAAGATTATCATTTGGTCTTTGTAGTCCAAGAAAATGAGATGAGAACTCATTCCTTATGGTGGGAGTTGACTGAGTACATATTTTATTTCTATAGGAATCTTATTATTTAAGAGCCTGTTATTATTTTTCACTTACTAATCTATCCATTGTCTACATAGTATTGCCAGGTACTATCTTAAGCATGTCACATATAACTTATTTACCTTTCTAATAAGCTATAAAATAGGCACCATTATCCTCATTTTATAGAGGAGAAAGATGAGGCATAAAGTTTAGAACTTGTCCAAGTATACATAATTAATAAGACAGAAGTGTAATTCATACATAGGCAACCCAACTCCAGACTTTGTGTACACAACCACAAGAAAAGTGATAAATTTCACCACAAGGCAATTAATTCTATTGCATGAATCTTAGAGATGGTGTTAATAAAGAACTCTTAGCTCACACCATGAAAAATGATGTTGAAAATGATGAAACTGTCATATAGCATTTTTTCGTATCAGGTCACTAAGATGTTGCTTAGGAATTTTTTTTTCTTAGGACTATTAACTGGCAGTTAAAAACTTACATAACCAGAAAATTATACATTTTAAATGGTTAAAATGACAAATTTTATGGTACATACATTTGATTACAATCTTCAAAAAAGATAAAAACAATTCACATTTGATTGTGCTCAGTTTAAAAATATTTTACATATCCTGATTTCAAATTATAGAATTTTATTTTGTAAAATTAAATATATCATTAAGTCTATAGTAAGAGAACATCTTTAAACACTGCCATCTAAAAATGATAGTGAAATATTAATAATATATTGATATATACAGCACAGGAAGCAAATGAACATACAACTGATAGATAATTTTTAAGGCCAGTGCTTATCTAACATGCTGTTATTTCCTACTGCTCTATCCAAGCTGACTGTTTCAGCTAGAGACATTAAAGAACAGGAGAAATGTACAGGTTTAAATCAGCCAAGAAAATAAGCATGTGCTCATTTTCCCTGAGCCTTAAAAACATCATGATTGACCTAAAGGATTTTAAGTGGCAGCATTAATGGACAGCAAGACCTGAACCTAAAAGAAAGTAAACTTGGATGCTATTTTTTATACCACATTTCCTTTTTTTAAATAGAATATGTATTTATGAGAAAGCAGTAGTTGTATTTATTATAGTCAGATGCTAAGATTATATGTTTAATGGTAAAATCATAAGAACAGGTAGGAAATCTAGTACATATTTTATGAGCTAACAAAATGATAAAGAATTGAGAATTGTAAAATTTATTTTCAAAATTAGTTTAATCAGAATTGTTTAGGGTTTAAGAATAATGAATTTCACCTAATTCATACACTTGTCCTGACCCCTTGCAGAAAGATACTTATAAATAGGGTATGGGGGAGAATTAATGAAAATAAAATAAAATAAAATAAACGGTTAACATATACAACTGTAGATTTTCATATGATTATGAGTTTGGTATTTCACCATTCTATGATGGAAGAATTTACTAAAAAGTTACTCTATAACTATTTACTAATTTAAGAACCCCAACATTAAGGACTCATTATAAGTCAATATTGCCCATAAGGGAATGACTCTGAGGCAAATTCAGTGAGCTTTCTATATTGGCTTAAAAACAATGATCTGACTCATAGTTTCTTTGACAGAAAACAGAACTTTTAGTAAACAGAGAAAAAAGCTATATATTGGGATTTAAAAATAATATTGATGTTTCACTGAGAACTCAATATGAGAAATCTAGGAGATGCCTAGTACATTTTTCTTGCAATTGACAATTAGAAAGGTAACTTTATACCATTCTTTATAAATCAATTAAAGTTAGTCATATTATTTGGACTTGTACTTTTAACTTCAGTGTAAGTTCACAGTTATCTAAATTCATATGAGATGAAGTCTAGAGATGACGGAAGTAAAATCAAGAATTTATTTGGAGCAGCAAAGTCAGCAATTATAAATGTGAGTGAGTCAGAAAAGCAGAATAAAGATATGGAAAGAAACTGCTTTCATTCAATTGCAAAAAATATGAAAGATAATATTTCCTGTTCTTCCATATTCCATCAAACAAATCCAAAGTATTCTTGAGTCATTTCTGATATTGGGGCATATTTATTTATACACTATAAAGTCAGAGTAAGAAGATTCTAACTTACCTCTTGTTTCAATAGTTCTTAGCACTTCTGTTTACACTAAACTAGGAAAATATTGCAGCAATGGCCTCATTTTATCTTTGTTCCAAAAAAATTAAAAAATAAGATGACCAACTATCTCCATGTCCCTCAACTTCTGGGAGCACTGTACTGGTTGATAAAAGAATACTAAAATCATGTCATTTTCTACATATGATCTCATTCAAAATAAAGGATATTATTCTTCACTTTGTTGCTTTTGGTATTTTTTTTTAGTACTCCCTCCTTTAGATGTGGTTCCCTAGGGAAGGGAAATAAATAATTTAACTTCCTATTTAACTTGTTACTTACAATGACTAATAACTACTAACATGTATTGAAAGTTCACTATATGATAAGCACTATGCTAAATGTTTTACATGTATTATCTCAGTTAACCTCACAACAATTTTATGAGGCACATGCCATCATAACTTCGGTTTTACAAATGAGGCATTTGGGATTTGTAATGGTTAAATGACTCATCTAAGGTCAACCGTTACTAAGCAGCAAAGCCAACCTTGAAATCCAAAAGCTTTACTCTAAAGCCTAGCTCTTTAGTTACTATTTGTCACTATGACAAATCTATTCTTTTCCTAATATATGTTATTACAAAAAATTTTCTTGTGAGATTATTCATAAATAGATGACAGTTATGGAAATATACTCTAATTGCCTGAATGTGTATCCAGGCCAAAAGCCAAAGAGTTTTTAGAAATAAACAAAAAACTTAAGATAATCATACCAAAATTACAGCAAATTTTATACCAAATATGGAATTAGTATAACATTAACAAAATTTTACAGACACATTGGTATAAGATTATGTGCTAGTAGAAACATGGTACAAGTTTTATTGTTTTTGTTTTTTGTTTTCAAATGTATTTTTACAGTGTATTGACTCAACAGATCCTTATCTAGTTTCACTCCATCACGTTAAGAGCAAAATGCTGCCTGATGATCTATCTTTTTTTTTTTTTTTTTTTTGAGACAGAGCCTCAAGCTATCCCCCTGGGTAGAGTGCCACGGCATTACAGCTCACAGCAACCTCCAACTCCTGGGTCCAGCGAGTCTCCTGCCTCCGCCTCCCAAGTAGCTAGGAACACAGGTGCCCGCCACAACGCCCCGCTATTTTTTGGTTGCAGCCGTCATTGTTGTTTGGCGGGTCCGGGCTGGGGATTCGAACCCGCCACCTTAGGTGTACGTGGCTGGCGCCCTAGCCGGTTGAGCTATAGGCGCTAAGCCCTGATGATCTGTCGTTAAGCTTATTTGCTAATCCTTATTACAGTCTTAGAATTTATGTAGTAATGAACCTTAGATGCAAAACACTATCACAAATATGATATGATGTTAATCCAGATGCACTGGTGAAATCACCACTGAAAATACAATTTAAATATAAGAATTCTGCTTGTTTTCTTTGGTTTCTAGCCCTACACAGGGGAACATCAAGCAGCAAGTAAAGAGTAAGTCTACTAGAGATTGCTATCATTTAATATGTATATAAGAATTAAAAGGTAAAAATTTTTCTCACTGTAGGTGCAAATATGGAAAAACATTAAAAATTATATATACATGTAAAAATAAATATATATCAATAAAATTAAATATATATAACATTTATAAATAAGACTATTGCTTATGCATATATAAGTTGGCATAACATACAAAGAATAAAGAATTAAGACTTTGGAATTAGTCTTCTTGATTTTAATCATTGCCCTATCATTTAGAAGATGATTGACCTTAGGCTAGACAAATAGCTTGAATCTTAGTTTCTTCCAGGTCAAATAGTGATGATGCCTACCTTCATGGGGTTGCTGTGAGACTTTAAATATCTTATGAAAAAGATCTACCTAATCCTTGGCCTATAATGGGCTCAATATTTAATTGCTATAAATATTTGTAGAAATTTTTAGTTACTGGAGTCATTGTAGTTCACGCTAACATCAGAGCCCTTTGTAGGAGAACATTTCCTAGACTAAGTTTATATTCAATGTATCAGTCATCAGTTAGTAGCTTCTACTCATATGTTTGTCATTATACAAAAAAAATGTACTTACTTAATAAGCAACTATGCTATAATAAGTTGCATTATTTCTATTATATATTAGGGCAGTGTTTTTCAACCTTTTTTTTTTTTATTTCATGGCACACTTGAATCTATAGTTAAACTTCCATGGCACACTTTAATTATGATCAAAAAAAAAGAGAAAAAAAAGAATATACTTACTGTGCTTTCAACTTCTTTCTAAAAAAATTTAATTATCTTTGAAAATGTTCATGGAGCACCTAAGATTCTCTCATGGCACACTTGTGTGCTACAGAGCATACAAGTTGAAAATCACTGTACTAGGGAAATTAGAGTAATGGGATCTCAGTCATTTGGCCAAATTCTGAAGAACAGTGAAATTTTAGGAATATACCTTCTAAAGATACAGGTTACAAAGAACTGTGACATCCTGTGTCACACTACTGTCATCAGTGTATGTCAGAATAATCCCAGGGGCTTTACATAACCAATGCTTTTATCTCCTTCACATTGCGTATCAGTCCTATCTTAGCAGGATGACTTTGCTGATTGTAATCATTCAGGATCCAAACCTACATCTCAAACAATACCATTCACTGTGACACAGGGAAAGAAAGAACTCTAGATGATGTTGACTAGCTGTTAAATGGCCAAAGAGATGACATTCATCACTTTCATTAATAACTAACTCACTGGCCCAATCCCACCATATGTGTGCCAAATGTGCAATTCTACTCTGCAACAGAAAGGTAGGGTCCTAAAACACTCTGATGAACATTATCAATAACTACTACAATTAGAAAGTAGCATTACTGGAACTGTAGGTCTTGTTTTTTAAAATTCATTATACCAATATCTATCTTTTGATTGGATAATTTAATCCATTTACTTTTAGTGTAATTATTGATAAAGAGAGATTTCTGTCATTTGCTATTTATTTTCTATAGGTCTTACAGGATTTTTGTCCCTCATTTTTTAATTGCAGTTTGGCTGGGGCTGGGTTTGAACCCGGTACCCTAGGTATATGGGGCTGGCACCCTATTCACTGAGCCATAGGCATCGCCCTGCTTTGAACATTTTTTATTGAGTATATCTCATCTTAGTGTATCAATGAGTAGTTCTACTTATTAGGAGAAAACACTATTATCTGTATGACTAGATAGTGACTGAATACTGTCGTGTTGTCAACAATAATATTAATTGTCAGTAGTGTCATAAATAATGTTAATCTTTGACTGTTAAATTGACTACCAATATCTAGACAAACATGATTGAATTAAAAGACAATAATTAAATGCTTCTAATATAAACTGAAAAATATTCAATTTTCTCATAAATGCATATAATACATATCTTTCTAGGTGAGTTTATTTCTCTCCTATCTTAACATGTGCAGTGAAAAATATATGAAAAGTCCATACTCAGTTAAAATCCTGAATTTATTAAATTAGTTGTTAAACTAAGTTTACATAAATTAGGAGAAAATTATGTTGAGATAGTTTATGAAGTAAAATTTAGTCTGCTATAGCCAGTGAGAATTGTATCTGTTATTCTTTACCCAGTTGTAGAAAAAAGAATCAGATAATTTGTACAATTTACATCTTCTTCTACTTTCTTTAAAAAAATTAAGAATTCCTACATTGTCTACTATACATTATTTTTTGTGTAAGTAGTCCTTTATTTATGAGGCAAGGTATCTAGATCAACATGGCACAATGATGAGATAGCATTTTAGGATATAGGAGCTCCAGAGTAGAGAGGACCACAAAAGATCAAATACCTGGGAAATTCAGGGAATAGAACTATAGGTTATAGGTTGGAGTATCTTCATGTCCAAGGGACAAGGAAATCTCAGCTATCCTAGTTATATTCTAAGGTAAACCTCATGAACAGCCAGAGGGTTTCTCCATTCTTCAGAAAGGAGAAAGGGAGGACAGAAGGAACACTCCTTCTGTCTTCTGGTGCTTGCCAACAGAAGTGTCTAGAAACACATCCAAAACATCAGAGAAGGTACCTCATATTAAGATAACTGCACCACCCACATCTACCACAAAATGGATTTATGTGGTATTATTCCATGCTTAAATATTTTTACTAAAACATAAAACAGTCTTCCTCTCTAGCTCTTTTAAAACTGAATGGTACAAAATACTATATTATCTCAAAGGTATAAGTAAAGCCCATTTTAAAGTACTTCAGATTTCCACAGGTTTCATTTTACTGTGAATTAAATGACATGCTCTAAATATATATGAATATATTATATCTGAATATGTATGTCTCACCATAAAGAGAAATAATCCCAATTAAGTCAAATGTATTCACATTTATAATACCTACTTTCTATCAGGTTTCTAATAAAAGCATGATTTACAGATGAAAGTTTCAATATTGACTTATATTTATACACCAAATGCTTGGAAACAGGTCGAGTTCATCTACTCTCATCAATCTGAGAGGCCAGTCTATACATTAATTGTAGTGTGGAATTTAAAGTTTAAAAATAGTCAAAGACATACTGAAGGAGTTAGTATAACGAAATATTCCATTTGAAATATGAAAAGTTGGTTGCAATCTGTAATTAATTTTCCCTCTGAACTAGGGCTACAACTTCTCAAGAGAATTAAAAAATCACTAAATAGGGTGATGCCCGAGGTTTAGTGGGTAGGGTGCCAGCCACATGCACCAATGCAGGTGGGTTTGAACCCAGCCCGGGCCTGCTAAACAACATTGACAACTGAAACAAAAAAATAGTCAAGCATTATGGTGGGCATCTGCAGTCCTAGCTACTTGGGAGGCTGAGGCAAGAGAATTAATCACTTAAGCTCAAGAGTTTGGGGTTGCTCTGAGCTGTAATACCATGGCACTCTACCCAGGGTGACAGCTTGAGACTCTGTCTCAAAAAAAAAAAAAAATCACCAGATAATAATCTTAAAATTGTTTCAAAAGGTAATTATGTAAAGTCTTCAATTATTTTTTATTATATTGCCTTTAGGAAAATAAAGTTTAAAACCCCCATAACTATTTTATATCCATATTTTCTTTGAAAACTTCTTTAAAGTATGAATATTTAAATGTAAACAATTAGTATACATTATTTTGTTTATATGAATCTTAAAGTAAAAAATTATATATATTTTAGGATCAGAGGGGGAAAATGACCATAATTAAAAACAAGTACAATGAGAATAAAGTATTGATGTTACTGTACCTACCGTTAATGTGATACTATAATGCCCAACAAATGTTGCATCTATCCATGATCTTGAATGGGGATCACCCAGGAATTCTATGTGATACAGTTCAACGTTTCCATCCAGGTCATAGGTCACATATTTCCCTTTAAAAGGATCAGGGCAAAGTATCCCTGGCCAACTTTAAAAAAAGATAATATTTTTATAGTTACTTTGAAGCTTTAAAAAAGTTAGACAACCATTTGTCACAATCATGTATTAAACCTCCTCCTTTGAATTTTAATGACATTTTTATAAAACATAAACATATTCCTACTTAAGGATAGGATATTCATTTGATACAAATAATAAGTTGTATGTTTATAGCTATACAAAGCTTTGAAATAGTCACAGATTTAAGACAGAGATAAGATATAAGAGGAAAGAATTATAAAGCAAAAGAATGATTGCTAGGGTCAATAGAGACATTTAGGCACTACTGATAGGAAAGTTAGGAGGAAAAAAAGATTAGTGAGTCTCATGGCATGGTATGAATTAACTGGTTACTCTGAACTAGCCAATCAGAATGGTTAATTACTAAAATGTGAACCCATTGGCATAGCTTCTGAGAGTGAAGGAGAGAACTTGTGTTTCCCGAACCAGGTCTGCCAAAGGTAGTTCAGGCTGTGATAACACCATGGAATAAAACTACTCTGGAAAAAGCAGAAAGAGGGCTCAGTAATTCTTAACTGTCCTTTTGCCCCTCACCTGCTCCACTGGCAGATGACCAAATTGTTGAAAATCCTCAACAGTGAAAATAAATGTATCCTTTATTAAAAATAAATCTTTAAAAGTTTTTTCTTTCATGACATAAACATTTACAAATTTCTTCAGGTTTTATTCTTATCTTTGGATATTCGTTTCCCACTTTTTCCCTTCCTATTCTATTCTACTTGCTCGTTTGGATTTACTTGATTTTTCTTTTTTATATTGTAGCAGAGAGCTGCTGTCATTGACACCTCTGATAAGCAAAAACTACAACAATATTTTCATATTAAGATTTATTTTCACATGTGCATAAAGTGTTGATGAATTATTTCCAAACTTGTATTGAGTACATGTGCTTGTTTCTCCATTCTTGTGATGTTTCACTTGTGATGTCCTCCAAAGAGGACAGTAGAGATGTCCTTTAAAAACCTCTTAAGTGAGGAAATTCACATCTAGGAAATTGTTTGTTTTATTTTGTTAATAATATTCTGTTAAAAATTTACAAGTGTGGGCGGTGCCTGTGGCTCAGTGAGTAGAGTGCTGGCCCCATATACTAAGGGTGGTGGGTTCGAACCCAGCCCCGGCCAAACTGCAATAACAAAAAAATAGCTGGATGTTAGGCGCCTGTACTTTCAGCTACTCAGGAGGCTGAGGCAAGAGAATTGCCTAAGCCCAGGAGTTGGAGGTTGCTGTGTGCTGTGACATCATGACACTCTTCGAGGGTGATAAAGTGAAATTCTGTCTCAAAAAAAAAATTTTACAGGTGCATAATCATCTTAAAAATTCCTGATTATTACCTACCATTTGATCCAGCAATCCCATTGCTATGTATATAGACAAAGGAAAAAAGGTCTTTTATAAAAAGGACACCCACACTTGAATGTTTATAGCAGCTGAGTTCAAAGACATAGAAACAACCCAAGGGCCCACCAACACATGAATGGATTAATGAAATGTGGTATATGCATACTGTGGAGTACTACTCAGCCATTAAAAAATGGCGTCTAGCATTTTTTGTGACAACCTAGCAGCAGTTCTCAACCTGTGGGTTGTTTGACCCTTTCACAGGGTCACCTTAATAGATCCTGCATATCAGATATTTACATTACAATTCATAACAGTAGCAAAATCACAAAGTAGTAATGTAAATAATTTTATGGTTGGGGCTCACCACAACATGAGGAACTGTATTAAAGAGTCATGGCATTAGGAAGGTTGAGAACCACTGACCTAGATGGAACTAGAAACCATTCTTTTAAGTGAAACATCACAAGAATGGAGAAACAAGCACATGTACTTAATACCAGTTTGGAAATAATCAATCAATACTTAAGTGCGCACATGAAAGTAAATCTCAATAAAAATCAAGCTAGGGACGGAAGGGAGTGGTAAATTCACAGCTGTTGGATATAGTGCAGACTATCTGAGTGAAGGGCACACTTATAACTTTGACTCACTGTGTACAAATAACAAAGGATGTAACTAAAACTCACGGAACCCTTAATATTCTGAAATTTTAAAAAGGGAAAAAATTCCTGATTATGAAACAGATAAATAAAAAAATTATCACTAAGAAAACTGGAGTTTTAAAGTAAGATTTTCACTCAATATTGTTGAAATAAAATAAATTCAAACAGCAAAAGTTAAGAAAATTTTATTTGATGTTATAAGAAGAACGGAAGAAGAATATGACATATTTAAAAGCTGGCATAAAAAACATTCTGGGTGGGATATAATTTGAAGAGAACAGAACTATCCTTTACAAGGGCAAATTAATTATGTCAGTATTCTCAGCACTCCTTCCAGGCTTTTTCACTTTTAGTCCACTCATCAACCTCATAAGGTAGGTGATTGTTATTGTCTTTATTTAAATGCGAAAACTGAGTCTTAGAAATATTATGTAATTTTTTTTTTTTTTTTTGCAGTTTTTTTGGCCAGGTCTGGGTTTGAACCTGCCACCTCCAGCATATGGGGCCAGCACCTTACTCCTTTGAACCACAGGTACCACCCTATGTAACTTTCTTAAGAAGACTGCTAATAACAGGTGAAGACATGATTGAAAAGAGGTCTTTCTGATGCCAAAGTACAAAGTCTTCTACTAGACTAGATCACAGTCATGGCTCAGAAGCAGGAAGTGAAAGCAGAAGGAGGCTATATTCAACTCAAGAAACAAAAGGACTTCAGAAGAATTAATTAGTCCAGAGATACAATATTCACCTTCATAACTTATATTTCCTTGCTGGTTCAGAGCCCAAATAACCATTTGGTAAAGGATAATGAAGTGTGTATGGTGTGTAGTGTAGGGTATGTGTGTGTGTTATTTATGTTTTTGGCTGTAAGAACATGGTTTGTTCATAGGACTGGGGAGTCTCTGAAGGTCTTCTCCAGTTTTATGATAAGATGAATTTAAGAAGGTGTATCTTGTACCATAGACAAAAGTAAAGTTACTAAAATAACAAAAGACCTTTCCTATCAAACATTTGACTAACAGAAATGCTATTGTATCAAGACCACAGAGAAAATTGTATTCTCAGTATAATAATAACAAAAAAAATAGATTACTTTGTCTCAGTAATATCTATTTTTCCCTTTCAGATAAAATATCCTAACTATAGCTAGAGGTTTAATTTTTTCCACACATTAAGTCCATATTTACTTAAATATTTAGTATTGTCTCATAAAAATTATAACTATGAAACTAAAATTATCATCTAACATTTAAATATCACCAAAAATCATATGCTGAAGTCTTAACCCCCAGTACATTGTAATGTAACTGTATTTGGAGACAGAGCCTTTAAAGACATAATTAAGTTAAAATGAATTCATTAGAGTGGGCCCTAATCCAACATAATGGGTCTTCTTATAAGAAGGAGCAAATAGGACACAGATGTACACAGAGTGAAGACCATGTGAAGACACAGAAAGAAGGTGGACATCTACGAGCCAAAAAGAGTGTCTCAGAAGAAACCAACTCCACAAACACGTTGATCTCAGAATTTGTAGCCTTTAGAATTTTAAGAAAATAAATTTCTGTTTAAGTCACTCAGTCTGTGGTACTTTGTTATTGCAGCCCTCACAAACTAATATGACCATATGAATATAAGATATTTGGTATAATTAAGAAGAAGAATACAAAAATATTCTCTGCCTCATATAATTATTTAAAAATTAGATATTTAGATAATTTTAAGATCTAAAGAAAGTATACAAATCATTTTGTAAAGAATCAGAAATCATAAAAATAAAAATCCATAAATTGCTTGAATTTGAGGACTCTAGATTATTGATTTTCTGCTAAATTATCAATTATTATTATTATTTTTTGAGACAGAGCCTCAAGCTGTCATCTTGGGTAGAGTGCTATGGCATCACAGATCACAGCAACCTCCAACTCCTGGGCTTAAGCGATTCTCTTGCCTTAGCCTCCGAAATAGCTGGAACAACAGGCATCTGCCACAACGCCCAGCTATTTTTGGTTGCAGCCGTCATTGGTGTTTGGCGAGCTTGGGCTGGATTCGAACCTGCCAGCTCAGGTGTACGTTGCTGGCACCCTAGCCGCTTGAGCCACAGGCACCAAGCCTATCAACTGTTATTAAAGTTATAAAATCATAAACACAGAAATGTATCTACCCACCCCAAAAACAACTATCAAAATTTTTTTACAGATCATATATTAATAAAACAAAGCAAATTCATGAATAATGCTTAGTATTATTAATGTAAAAATTCTCATTCAAGTAAGTTGATAGGTTCTAACTACAGCTGCCAAGAGATGATGTCTACCCTGCAACCATCAATAAGGATGATGGCATGTGACAATGGAGTAGACGTTCAGCTGCTCCCTGGATGCTGAGCCAACTCTTGTGGCTCTAGAGCTGCAAGGCAGCCCTACATCTTAGAAGAGGAAGGCCTAGAGCAACACTTCTTAACCTGTTGGTTGCGACCCACGAGGACTATATTAAAGAGCCGTGACATTAGTTAGGAAGGTTGAGAACCACTGGTCTAGATGATTATGATTTATTTCATACAATCTGGAATTCAAAGAAGCCTAGTACTTTAGAATTGGAAGTGATAACAGAAAGTGAAATAGAGCTTCTAGACCTAAATGAAAGGGTATATAAACTTGGGAATTTCCATTTCTGAAGAAACCCAGTCAAAAGAAACTTCTATAGGGAGATAAAATAGTAAGAATGAGGGGCAGCAGCAATGGAAACTCCCAACTATCAAAAATTTAGGAACAATGGGTCTTGCAACCTGATTAACAGCTATTTTAAAAGCAACCAAATTATAATTGTTACATTTTACTGTTGAAATCCTGTAAAATGTAAGGAGCTCATGTTTAATACTTGGTGTTTTGTACTTTTCAGCAATTTTTAAAAGCAATCTTAAATTAAAAGTAGCACCGACTCCTTTTGGCATAAATCAGTCTCAGGATTTCTAACACTTAAGTCATGAAAGAGAAAAATACTTTGCAGTTATTATCTACAAGATGTGTTGCTATATTGCTGATACAAATTCTCAAACAATCATTTATATTAAATATCCATTGGGCCCAAGAGTATATGTTGTAAATTATTACCCTATAAAATATAAATAAAATAGAGCTGTCTCTTAAAAAGAATTATATACTAATGAAGTAAAAGTGTCTGTTCATTTTTTAAAACATGTAAAATTATAGAATATATTGCATGCTGATTAAAAGTTGAATTATGAAAAGTATTGTCACATATCCAAATAACTAGTATCTCTTCAGGTGGCAGAAAGGAATCGTCTGACTCTTAGTCTGTGTATGTTGGTTAAAAATGTATCAAACTTAAGGAAAAGCAGAACAGAGGCAACAGATAGAGAAATATGATTACTTCTCTCCACCTGCTACATTCATCATATTCTCTGGCTTTCTACGATTGAAGAAAGCTGATGTCCATTTTTCACCCTCATATTGACCTCAGTTTGAGTTCAAAGACTATTGTCAGCCATAGCATTTCTGGCCTTTTACTTCCCTATTTTTCACTTTTACATGGATAAGAAATACTGAGGCATTGTTTAGGAATCCACAGGTGGAAAGGGAGAAAAGAGTGGGCAATCCAATGGAAGGGTGTCAGAATTACAAGAAATAAGTGTATGACCAACTTTAGAATCTGTGGGTATTGGGAAGTAAAATGCATAAATAGCACAAATAGGTCAAATAGATACCAGCTATTGAAATCCATCTGAGGAAACAGCAAATTTTGGCAGGAAAAGTAACCTTAAGGGAAGTATAAATATATTATGAAGAAATTGATGTTGTACACATTTGTTACCTAGTGGAAATGGTCTTTAATAAGAAAGTTATTGCTCCCCAGCAGAAGTCAAAGCTTAAGCATGATTTCAGTTGCCACATATTTATTCCCAATTAAAAGTACATAACTTTTATTTTAAAACTATGGTTTAGATTACAATGATGCTTAATAGGAGAGAGACTCTGCCTGGGCCTTATTTCTGAACTATTGGAAACAAAATAGATGAGGTAGGACCATCACTAACTGAATGTTATAATTCCTAAGAACTTTCTGTGCCATACCTAACTGTAGGGGCTGTCAGGAAGAGGAAGTTTCTCATTTAGAAACACATTTATGTTAATTCATATGAAAAATAATGCAAATAAAAAATAATAAACTAATATTTTATAATACTGAAAGGAACCATTAGAAATGCCAATTTTAAATTTATAGACTAGATCTAAAAAGTATCACTGTTTATTTGTAAACTTAAAGTCATATTTTATTACAGACTGTTTGGACTACAGTTCATTAGAATGCAAATGTGTTTCCTATAAATTAATTTTCATATTTATGACAAAGCTTTGTATAATGGGTGTGCAAATATTCCCAAAATAGTTACCCTAAATAGACCCTAATTTCTGAATTAAGTAGAATAGGCACCATTATTTTTTCTTTGCATTTTTAAGAGTCTAGACTCTTTCTAGCTGAATACAATACTATTTGATCACTTTCTTAAAATCAAGGCTCCTTAAATATTGAGGAGATAGATTTTTGTCTTCCTAGTACATGCAGACGTTCTCTTCCCCAATTATACATAGGTTTTAAATATATGTTCTGTTTCAGAATGTTAAGGTATATATAACTATTATAATTTGATTCTCCATCAAGCTTGCCCATAGAAAAAGAGCTGTTCTCTTGACATTTATTTGTTTTTACTACATAAAGATGAAATAAGCATTTCCAGATTCTGTATCAGGTTCAGTTAGCTTTATTAGAGAGGGTCAACTCTTCTGAAGAACACCTCTTATAAGATATAGATAAGATTTACCATTTTAGCCCCTAAAAGCTGGAAGTAAGGCTATGTGCTAAAGAGAATTCACTCAGATAATGCAACACTCATAAGTATCTCTGCAGCCAGCAGCTAGTGTCTTTCACTAGGAACTTCAACATCTAAATCATTGTTTTTATTAAGAACTAATATTTAATTATTTTAGTAGGTTATTTCTCTTTATTTTATTTTTATTTTTTCAAATTAATATTAGGGTACAATTTTTAGGTTACATTGTTCTCACTTCCAGGGTAAAGTTCCATTTGTGCAAGAGCCCCTCACCCAGAGGCATGTTATACACCCTCACAATGTGCACATTAGGTGGGATAACCCCTCAGGCCTTCCCTCCTTCTGCCAAATGTCCCCTCCCCTCCCCCCTACTGCTTCCCTCTACCCACAAACTGGACTACATTAGTGTTTTATTGTTCTTATGAGCATGTAATTGTTTATATATTGATTTCATATTAGAATGGAGTAAATTGGACATTCATTTTTCCATTCTTGTGGTATTTTACTAAGAAGAATATATTTCAACTCCATCCAGGTAAATGTAAAAGATGAAAGGCTCCATCTTTTTTAATGGCTGAATAATATTTCATGGTATACATATACCACATTTTGTTGATCCATTCATGGGTTGATGGGCACTTAGGTTGCTTCCACAACTTGGCAATTATGAATTGTGCTGCAATGAACATTCTAGTTTAAATGTCTTTGTAAAATGACTTTTCTTCTGGGTAGATACTTGGTAAATGGGATTGCATGGTCAAATGGAAGATCTACCGTTAGATCTTTGAGGATTTTCCATACTTCTCTACAAAAAAGCTGTATTAATTTGCAATCCCACCAGCAGTGTAGAAGTATTTCCTTCTCTCCACATCCACGCCAGCATCTGGTGTTTTGAGGCTTTGTAATGTGGGATAATCTTGCTAGGATTAGGTGATATCTTAGAGTGGTTTTGATTTTCATTTTCCTGATGATTAAAGACTATGAGCATTTTTTTCATGTGTTTTTTGGCCATTCATCTGTCCTCAAAGAAGTTTCTGTTCAAATGTCTTGTTCACTTATAGAGTGGGTTGTTTGTACTTTTCTTATTGTTTAAGTTCTCTGTAGACTCTAGTTATCAGCCCACTGTCAGATTCATAACACGCAAAAATCTTCCTCATTATGAAGGCTGTTTGCTTTGTCTGTGGTACTCTTAGCTGTGCAAAAGCTTTTGAGCTTGATCCAATCTTGGTTATTTATTTTTGGTGTTGCCGCAATTGCTAGGGTGGTCTTCCTCATAACGTTTTATCCCAGGCCAATATTTTCAAGCGTTTTCCCTACACCCTCTTCTAGAATTTTGAATGTTTTGTCTTAAATTTAAATCTTTTATCCAACAAGAATCAACTTTTGTTGATGGAGAGAGGTATGGGTACAGCTGTAGTCTTCCACATATGGATAACCAGTTGTCTCAGCACCATTTGTTAAATAAGGATTCTTTTCCTCATTGCATGTTTTTATTAGGCTTATCAAAGATTAAATGACAATATGTAGCTGGGTTCATCCCCAGATTCTCTCTCTTATTGTATAGATCTATGTCTCTATTTTTGAGCCAGTACTATGCTATTTTGATTATAATAGCCTTGTAATATAACCTAAAATATGGCAATGTGATGCCTCCAGATTTGTTTTGTTTCTATAAAATTTATTTACTATTTGCGTTTTTTTTCCTGGTTCCATATGAATCAAAGTACTATTTTTTCAAGTTCTTTAAAGTATGACATCAGTGCTTTGATGGGGATTGCATTAAATCTATAGATTGCTTTGGGTAGTATGGACATTTTAATAATGTTGATTCTTCCCAGCCATGAGCATGGTATTTTCTTCCACTTGCTGACATCTTTTGCTATTTCTTTGCTCAAAGTTTCATAATTCTCTTCATAGAGATCTTTCACATCTTTTGTTAGTTATATTCCCAGGTCTTTCATCTTTGGTGCTATTGTAAAAGGAATAGAGTCTTTGATTTTATTTTCAGCTTGATTTTTGGCATATATGATTAGTAGTACTAATTTGTGGATATTGATTTTGTAACCTGAGACACTGCTATATTCTTTGATCACCTAAGAGCTTTGTAGTTGAGTCCCTGGGGTTTTCCAGGTATAAGATCATGTCATCTGCAAAGAGGGAGAGTTTGACCTCCTCTATCCCATTTGGATTCCTTTGATCTCTTTATCTTGCCTGATTATGATGGCTAGGACTTCCAATACTATGGTAAATAGCAGTGGAGACAATGGGCATCCTTGTCTGCTTCCAGATTTGAGTGGAAATGCTTTGAGTTTTACTCCATTCAATATGATATTAGCTATGAGTTTGCTGTAGATAGTCTCTATCACCTTATGGAATGTTCCATCTAAGCCTATTTTCTTGAATGTTTTTATCATGAATGGATGCTTGATATTGTCAAAAGCCTTTCTACGTCAATTGAAAGAATCCTATGGTCTTTGTTTTTGATTCCATTTATTGGTGTATTATATTTATAGATTTGCTTATGTTGAACCAGTCTCGCATATATTGAACCACTTAATTATGATGTATAACCTTTTAAATGTGTTGTTGTATTCTGTTTGCTAATATCTTGTTGAATATTTTTGCATCAATATTCCTTAATGATATTGGTCTATAGTTTTCTTTTTTCCTTCGGTCCTTTCCTGGTTTGGGGATCAGGGTGATATTTGCTTCATAAAATCTGTTGGGAGGATTCTTCTTTCTCTATATTTTGGAAAAGTTTATGCATTATAGGAACTAGTTCCACTTTGAAGTTTTGATAGAATTCTGGTGTGAAACCATCTGGTTTTCTTTTTTAGGATATTTTGCATAATTGATGCTATTTCAGTACTTGATATTGGTCTATTCAAGATTTCTAAATCTTTCTCGCTGAGTTTTGGAAAGTATTATGCTTCTAGATATTGTCCATCTCCTCTACATTTTCATATTTCTGGGAACAGAGTTTTTTATAGTAATTGTTGAGAATCTTATGTATTTCTGAAGCATCTGTTGTTATTTCCCCTTTATCATTTCTGATTGTAGTTACTACAGATCTTATTTTTCTGTTTCTGGCTAGTCCAGCTACGGGTTTATCACTTTTATTAGTCTTTTCAAATATCCAAGTTTTTGTTTTGGTGATCTTCTGAATAATTCTTTTGTTTTAAATTTCGTTTAGTTCTGCTCTAATTTTGGTTATTTCTTTTCTTCTGCTTGGTTTGAGATTTGATTGATATTCCTTTTCCAATTGCTTGAGATGGACCATTAGATTACTGACTTGCTCTCCTTCTGTTTTCTTGATGAAGGCATCTAATGCTATAAATTTCCCTCTAAGGATTGCCTTTGCAATATCCCACAGGTTTTGAATGTGGTGTCATTATTATTTTGCTCCAGAAATCTAAATGATCTCCTTCTTGATCTCATCTATGACCCAGTGATCATTCAGCATAACGTTATTTACTTTCCATGATTTTGAGTGTGAAGATTTCTGTTACTTTTAAGTTCAACTTTTATTCCATGATAGTCTGAGAGAATAAAGGAGATAATTTCTATTCTTTTAAATATGTTGAGGTTAGACTTGTAACCTCAGATATGGTCAATTTTGGAAGATAACCCATGGGCTGATGAGAAGAATTTGTATTCAGTTTCGTAGGATAGTGTTCTATAATGTCTGTTAAGTCCATTTGTTCTAGGGTCTTGTTTAAGTCCATTATTCCTTTGTTTAGTTTCTGTTTGGAGGATCTGTCCAGTACTGTCAATGGTGTTAAGATCTCCAACTATTATAGTGTGGGAAGATATCATATTGTTCAGATCATTTTGGGTTTTTTTTTTAATCTATCAAGGAGCATTCATATAGGGTGCATAGAAGTTAACTATTGATATCTCTTCATATTGTGTGTTTCCCTTGACCAGTATTTAGTGTCCATCTTTGTCTTTCATTATTTTTGTTGGTTTGAATCCAATTGTACCTGCATACAAGATTGCAGCCCCAGCTTTTCTCTGTTTACCATTTGCCTGGAATACTACTGCCCATCCCTTCACCCTGAGTCTTGTTTTATCTTTTGAGGTAGGATGAGTTTCTTATAGTCAACAGATATCTGGCCTGAGTTTTTGGAAACAGTGGGTCAGCCTATGCCTCTTTAAATGAGAGTTCAAACCAGTTACATTAATTGAGAGAATTATAGACATGGCAGAGTTTGGGCCATCTTGTTTTACAGAAATCCAGAGCTTAAATTAATTCCTCTCACCTTCCTTTTAGAAGCCAGGTTTTGTTCTTTAATTTCTGGGTAGGTTTACTTTGGTGGTGTATCCTGTTGTTGATAGTTATGAAGAATGGGTCTGAGTACTTCCTGTAGAGCTGGTCGAGTCATGGCAAATTTTAATAGCATGTGGATGTCAGTGAAGTATTATATTTCTCAATCATAAATAAAACTCAGTTTACCAGGGCATAGGATCCTGGGCTGGAAATTGTTTTGTTTAAGAAGGTTGAAGGTCAATGACCATCCTTTTCTGACTTGGAAAGTTTCACCTGAAAGATCTGCAGGCATCCTTGTACTTTTCCCTTTGTAAGTAATACTTTTCTTATGCCTGGCTGCTTGCAGAAGTTTCTACTTCATGTTAACATTGGCAAAATTAATTATAATGTGTCTAGGAGATGCTTTGTTTGGATCGAGTTGTACTGGGGTTCTGAAACTATCTACTATCTGAATTTCTGTGTCTCTTACAATACTTGGGAAATTCTCCACCATAATGACTTGCAGCAGAGAGTTTGTACCTTTGGGGCCATCCTTCTAAAATCCGTATAAGTCAGATGTTTGACTTCATGAAATGATCCCCTAACTCTCTCAGGGAAAATTCTGTTCTTTTTCTCCATTTTTTTGCCTCTTTGAATTCTTGGGATAGTTTAAGTCTTGTCTTCTTTATCTGAGATGCCTTCTTCACATGGATCAACTCTATTTTTGTGGGACTCTACTGCATTTTGAAGCTCCTCAAATACCTTTTTCAATTCCTTAAGCTATGCTATATTTTTCCTCATTGTGTCCATATCTTTGGTGATTTTGTCTTTGAATTCATTAATTTCTTGAGACAACTTCTGAACTATATTTTGGTTCTCTATTTCCATCTTTTCCTCTATTCTAATTATCATATTTGCCATCCATATTCCAAATTCTATTTCTGACATTTCAGCAATTTCTCTACGGATGGAATTTTCTGATGTATTTTCTTTGATGTCCCCAGGAGGCACACATTTGCTCTGATTTTTCATGTTGCCAGAGTTCTTCTGCTGATTCCTCCTCATGCGTAATGTCAGCTTCTTCCTCTTTTTCTCTTTTTTAATATGTTAATTATACTTTTTCAGTTGACTTGATAGGTTCTCCCTGATAAGTCCACTCCTCTCTGTTGCAGAGCCACTGCTGGACTAACAAAGGCAGACAAGTTGTTAATCCACAGACCCAGACAGTTTCTCCAGGGGGACAAGAATCAGTAGACAGTCCTGGCCCAGAGTTCTAGTCAAAGTCACTCTGCCAGTGCTGGCTCTGCCCACCAATCAAGCTCAAGAGGCAGTCCAGCTGACAGCACTTCCCAGAGTTCAGGAGAGATGCTTATGTGCTGAGTACCATCCATCCAATTGAGCACTGAGGACCACAACTCTGTAGACAGTGTAAGCCCAAAGTTCAGACAAAGTCACTCAGGCACCAGGCACTGCCTGCCCAGTCAAGCTCAGGGGGCTGCCACCCAGCAGGGGACATAGGTCTAAAGTTCAGATAAGAGTTGCTCAGATACCAGGCCTCATCCACCCAATTGAGCTCAGAGAGCCTCCACCTGGTGGACAGTACTAATTCAAAGTTCAGGCCAAAGTCAATTAAATCTTGCTCCCCTCAGCCCCACTGAACTCAGAGAGCCCCCGCATGGTGACAGCCAGTTCGGATTCTACAGAGGGCAGACTTTCCAGCAACTGTTGTTTTTCTTCCACTTTATTGTTTCTGATGCTTGATTCAGCCTGGGTGATGTGTATCTCCTTACTAGGTTATTTCTATATTTATATTCTACTACTGCCTTTTGTACTGTTATTATCTTCCTATGCAGTTCTGTTCCTAAATAAGCAATATAAGTAGACTTAAGCTCTTTCTTTTATTAAATTGCAGGTTACTGTAAATGTAAAAAAAATCAGATAAAAATATTTAAATTTGTTAGGTAGAGTCCTTCTTGTAGCTGTGTCCTACACCTAAAGGTGTGCCATACAGCCCCACATTGTGCCCATTAAGTGGGAACACATCAATACCTCCTTCTTTCTTCTCATTCCCTCATTCCCCCTCTCCCCAACTTGAATTGAATTAAGTTTTTCTCCTATCTGGGCATGTATTATATAGTCTACTGATTTCATATTAATATTGAATACATTGGATATTTGCTTTTCCATTCTTATGATACTTCACTTAGAAGAATGTGTTTCAACTCCATGCAGGTTAATACAAAACATGTAAAGTCACTATCTTTTCTTATGGCTAAATAGTATTCCATGGTACACATATACCAAAATTTGTTAATCCATTCCTGAGTTGATGCACATTTGGGTTCTTTCTACTTCTTGATGATTATAAATTGAGCTGTTATAAACAATCTACTGCAAATGTCTTTTTGATAAAATGATATTTTTTTCTTCTGGGCAGATGCCTAGTGGTAGGTTTGCAAGGTCAAATGGGAGATTGAATTTGAGTTCTTTGAGGATTCTCTATTTGTCTTTCCAAAAAGGCTGTATTAGTATGCAGTCCCACCAGTAGTATAAAAGTGTTCCTCTCTCTGGGCAGTGCCTGTGGTTCAAAGGAGTAGGACGCCAGCCCCATATGCCAGAAGTGGCAGGTTCAAACCCAGCCCTGGCCAAAAACTACAAAAAAAAAGTGTTCCTCTCTCTCTACAACCATGCTAGCATCTACAATACTGGGAGGTTATAATGTGGGCTATTCCCACTGGAGTTAGGTGACATCTCAGGGTGGTTTTGATTTGCATTTCTCTTATATTAGGGATGATAGGTATTCTTTCATATGTATGTTAGCCACTCATCTGCCTTCCTCAGAGAAGGGTCTGTTCATGTCCCCTGCTCAGTGACAGATGGAATTGTTTGCTCTTTTTTTGTGGATTAAGTTCCCTATAGATCCTAACTAGGATCAAATGTTTGTCATATAACATGCAAATATATTTTCCCATTCTGAAGCTATTTGCTTAATTATTGTGTTCTTAGCTGTGCAAAAGCTTTTTGTTTAATTAAATTTCATTTGTTTATTTTTGTTGTTATTGCAATGGCCACTGAAATCTTCCCCATAAAATCTTTCCCCAGGCTGACAGCCTCGAGTTTTCCCCACACTTTCTTCTAAGATTGTTATTGTTTCATGTGTTAGACTTATATCTTTTATCCATCTTGAGTCAATTTTTTTAAGTGATGAAAGGTGCGGGTCCAATTTCAGTCTTTTACATGTGATTATCCAGTTCTCTAGCACCATTTATTATTAAATAGAAATTCTTTTCCCCACTATATGCTTTTGTTTTGTTTATCAAATATCAGGTGGCCATAAGAGACTGGTTTCATCTCTTTGTTTTCTATTTGGTTCCATATGTCTATGTCTCTATTTGTGTGCCAATAGCATGCTGATTCAATCATTGTGAACTTGTAATATAACCTAAAATTTGGTAAAGTGATGCCTCCAGCTTTGTTTTTATCACTAAAAATTACTTTGGCTATACAGGTTTTTGTTTTTTTGTTTTTTTTTTTCTGGTTCCATATGAAATGACAAAGAACTTGTTTACTCCAGTTTTTCAAATATGATGTTTGTATTTTCTTTCTTTCTTTCTTTCTTTTATTAAATCATAGCTGTGCACATTAATGCAATCATGGGATCCAATGTGCTGGTTTTACATACAATTTGAAATGCTTTCATCAAACTGGTCAACATAGCCTTAACGGCATTTTCTTAGTTATTGTGTTTATATTCTACACCTAGTAAATTTCACATGTACCCTTGTAAGATGCACCATAGGTGGGGATTGCATTGAATCTGTAGATAGTTTTGGGTCGTATAGGCTTTTTTTTTTTTTTT
>NW_003852397.1:45137198-45171670 GCF_000181295.1 Otolemur garnettii | reverse complement strand
TCTTGTGGTTGAGTCTCTGGGGTTTTCTAAGTATAAGATCATATCGTGAGCAAAGAGTGAGAGTTTGATATCCTCTGCCTCCATTTGATGCCCTTTATATCCTTCTCTTGCCTGATTGCATTCTCTAGAACTTTCAGTATAATTTTGAATAGTAGTGGCAATAGAGGGCAGCCTTGTCTAGTTCCTGTTCTAAAATTGGAAAAGCTTTCAGTTTGACTCTGTTCAGTATGATATTAGCTGTGTGTTTGTCATAGATGGCTTCAATCAAATGTGCCACCTACCTATATTCCTAAATGTTCTTGTTAAAAAAGAAAGCTGAATTTCATCAAATGATTTTTCTGCATCTATTGAAAGGATCATATGTTCCTTGTTTTTGCTTCTGTTGATATGGTGAATTACATTTATGGATTTGCACAAGTTAAACCAACCTGGCATCCGTGGGATGAAACCTATTATGTATAATATTTTTAAGGTGCAGCTGTAATTTACTGGCTAAGATTTTATTGAGTATTTTTGTGTCAATATTCATTACTGAAATTGGTCTGTAGTTCCTGATTTTGGTATCAGTGTGATGTTTTCTTCTTAGAACATGTTAGGGAATGCTCCTTTTTTCTCAATGTTTTGAATAGATTATACAGTATAGGTACAAGCCCATCTTTGGAGGTTTGATAGAGTTCCAGGGTAAAGACATCTGGCCCAGGGCTTTTCTTGGTTGGAAGATTTTTTATTATTTCTTCAATCTCAGTGCTTGATATTTGATCTGTTTAAGAGATCTATTTCTTCATGGTTAAGTCTAGGGAGATGGTATTATTTCAGTTATTGGTCCATATTCTCCACATTGTCAAATTCTTGGGCTTAGAATTTCTTATAATAATCAGAGATAATCCATTATATCTCTGTGGTATTTGCTGTTATTTCTCCTTTTTCATTTGTAATTGAGAGTATTAGAGACTTTACTTTTCTCTTTATAGTTAACCTGGCCAAACGTTTATCAATTTGATTTATCTTTCTGAAGAACCATCTTTTCGTTTCATTGATTTTCTGAAGGATTCTTTTCAATTTCATTTATTTCTGATTTAATTTTGGTTATTTTTTTTCTCTGCTGGATTTGAGATTGGATCACTCTTCCTTTTCAATTCCTTAAGATGATTTATTAAGTTGTTGATGTGCACTCCTTCTGTTTCTCAGATGTAGGCATCTAATGCAATAATTTCCCTTTTAGGACTGCTTTTGCAGTATCCCACAGGTTTTGGTAACTTTCAGCTTTATTGTTGTTATGTTTGAGAAATTTAATAATTCCTCCTTTATCTCTTCTTTAACTCAGATGTCATTCAGCATAAAGTTGTTTAATTTCTACTCCTTTGTGTAGGGATGCCAATTTTTGTTGGAGTCAAGTTCTACCTTTACTCCCTTGTGGTCCGAGAAGATACAAGAAATAATTTCAATTCTTTCAATTTTGTTGAGGTTTGATTGTGTCCTAGGATATGATCTATTTTGCAATATGTTCCATAGGCTGACAAGAACATATTCATTAGCTTTGAGGTGGTGTGTTCTATATGTCTATTAGGCCCATTTGTTCTAGGGTCACATTTAAGTCCATTGTATCTCAGTTTAGTTTCTGTTTAGAGGATCTGCCTAGTTCTTCCAGAGAAGTGTTAAAGTCCCCTGATATTATGGTGTTAGAGGATATCATATTGCTCAGACCAATCAAAATCTATTTCATAAGACCATTTAATTTGAGTGCATAAATATTTGGAATTGAAATGTTCTCAATGTTTTGTTCTCTTGAGCAGTATAAAGTAACCATCATTCTTTTAACTTCAGTTGCTTTAAATCTACTTGTATCTGAATATAGACTACAAGCTCTCCTTTTTTTCTGGTTTTCATTTGCCTGAAATGTTGTTTTCCATTCTTTTGCCTTGAATCTTGCTTTGTCCTTATAGGTTAGGTGTTTTTTCTGAAGAAATCATATGGATGGATTGTAGTTTTTTTATCCAATCTTTTTATCCCATTGGCCAGCCTGTGACTCTTCAGTGGGGAATTCAAGCCATTAACATTTACTGAGAATCAATAAGTGTGGTGGAGTTCTTTTCCTCTTACTATGTGAACTTCTGTTTACAAAATAAGTTTTTATCCTTTGTGCCATCGTGGAAGCTAGGTTTTATCCTTTAGTTTCTGGGTATTTACTTTGCTGGTGGTCCATTGTGATGTTCAGTGTGGAGAATAGGTCTCAATATTTCTTGTAGAGCTGGTCTTGTGAGAAACTTCCTCAATGTTTGCATATCAGTAAAAGATATCCTTTCTATATTCTTCATATCTTCTGTCCATTTTATGGTTCTGTTTTTACCAGAATCAAAGATTGTTTTGATGTCTTATTGACTCCTACAGTCTCCTTTTGCTTCACTGTGGCCCTTCCATAGATTTTGAAGCTTAGTTAAGTAGGATATAGCATTCTGAGTTTAAAATTGTTTTGTTTAAGAATGTTAAAGTTAGATGACCATTCCTTTCTGGCTTGGAAAGTTTCAGCTGAAAAGTCTGCTGTTACCCTGATGGATCTACTTCTGCAGTTCAATTGATGCTTACTCCTGGCTACTTGCTGAATTTTCTCTTTTGTCTTGAGTTTGGACAGGTTCATCACAATGTGTGTTGGAGATGCTGTATTTTTGTTGAAATGACCTGAGGCTCACTATAGTTTTAAAAGGAGTACTTCAGAATTTTTAGTGAAACTTGGGACATTTTCATTTATGATATCCTCCTGTAGGGCTTTGATTCCTTTGAGATATTCTTCTTTCCCTTCAGGGATACCTATGTTTCAATGCTTTGTGAAGTCCCATAATTCTCTGAGCAAATGTTCTGCTTTCTCTCTCTTCTTTTCTACCTCTTTAATTGCCTGTGTTAGCTCAAGAGTTTTATCCCCCTAGGTCTGAGATTCTTTCTTTTCTATACTGGAATCTGTTATGGATACTTTCTATTGCACCCTTAAGTTCCCTGATTGACTCCAAGAAGTCCTTAAGCTTCCCCATATCCTTTCTATATTCTTCTTATCTTTTGTCCATTTTATAGTTCTGTTTTTACCACTTTCTTGTTACTTTATTGTTTTTGTTATCCATATTTTAAATTCCCTTGCTGTCATTTCCATTAATTCTTTATAGGTGGGGTTCTCTATCATAGCTACCTCATGATCCCTTGGGTTAGTTGCTCTGTTATGTTTTTCATGTTGCCAGAATTTTTCATTTGGTTTCTCCTCATGTGTGTTTTCTTCCTGTTCACTTCTTTCCCCTACTTTTTCCTTCTCACTATCTCCTTCTCTTTAAATTACCTTGTCTCAGAGCTCAGGTGTTAAAATGGGCTCTGTGGTAAGGCCAAAAGTAAGAAAAGAATGAAGAGTGAGAAGAGAGAAAGTAAAGGATAAAAAGAAAAAAAGGAGAAGAAGGAAACAAATGAAGAAAGGGAGTGGAAAAGGACAGTAAGAGAGAAATAGAGAGTGAAAATGAGAGTGAAATAATATTTGGCAGGGCACTGGCTTGGGCAGGTTACTCAAAGTTAAGGAGCTTATTAGCAACCTAGGCAAAACTAAGACCCCACCTTTGGTAAATATTGAAGGAAATAAGTAGTATGTAGCAGTGGGAACCTACCAGTATCTCCCTTCCAAAGACTAAAGGTAGAAGGATACCCTAGACCATGAGCTTATGACCTCCTTGAGTCAGTCCAAGCTGTTTGATTCATCAACATTCAGTCCTAGCGGGATTGAGGACCTAAAGTTCTTGCCTAAAATTTCTTAGGAGGAATATCAAACAGTGCCCCCTGCCAACAAAGTACCCTTCCCAGGCTAAGGGGGTCATTCCAAGGATAGTTATGTAGACTGAGCAGATGCATCAGAGCCAGCTGTGTACTAGAACCCTATGGATTGTTCTTCCCATGTGCATGACCTTCCCACAAGGGCAGCATCCTGATAGTAGCCAACCTGATGGGAGATCTTTCCTGCCTGGTGTTCAATCCTGGCCTCCAGACCCTACTTTTTGAGTTTACTCACTGTTCCAGCAAGCAGTTCAGTCTAACACCAAAAAAACTGCAAGAAAGCCCTTTCCTATCCCTAGATCTCTACAGGAGACCTGGCCAGCTGACCTCTGCCTGTATCCATGCATTGGCCTTTTGTGCTGGTCTTCTTCAGCTCTATACCTCCTTGTTGACTCCTCCTTCACTGTGCCCCTAGTGATATTTCTTGGTTGAATCTTCTAGTCATAGGGGCTGGCTTCCTCTTTTACCTGTCTTACTAAAGAAGTTGGTAAGGAAATGTCTCTAGTCCTCCATCAAGCTTCAGGTCTCTAGACTTAAGCTTCTTAATCTATATCTTAAGTCTGTGCTCAACTTAGTTCACAAAGAGAAATATATGTGAATACATAGTGAAATCCATTCTACTCTCTAATAAGAAGGTAGATGCAACTATGTTTTTCAAGTATTTTGTTATTTTTAATCATAAATTAGAAATAATTCAGGGGTTGGAATAAAACATGTTTCATTTTGAATTGTAAGTCCTAAGACTCAGTTACTTGCACAAAACTACAAAATAAATTCATATGCAAATTTCTAACATAAGATTTCAGACATAGTGATGAAAAACAAATCCATTTCATAAGAGTTATTAAACCACAAGAATTTCCATCAGAGAACACAAATATAAAAAACAATCTAGGATTACAAATATATTCATAAATAACCTTATAAATATTCATGTTCGTGTCTTTGAAAATATTTATTCTCACATAACTATTTCCTTATAATGTCCATTCTGTTTATAACATGGAAGTCAACAGGTAATATAATTTTTAAAACATTATCACATTTGATGTTTTACAAAACCCTCAGTAACAAAAGATACATAATTTTGAGAGATTTCTCACATGTGCAAAGATAGTGAATGTATTAGTTTGCTAGGGCTATCATAAAAAAATAGCAGACTGGGTAAATAAAAGAACAGTAATTTATTTTCTCACAGTTATGGATAATTAAAGTCCAAAATCAATGTGTTGATAGGTTTAGTTTCTTCTGAAGCCTCTCTCCTTGGCTTACAGATATGTCATCTCATTATGTCATCATGTGCTTCTCTCTGTGCATGTGTATTCCTGATGTTTCTTTGTGTGTCTAAATTTCCTTTTCTTATAAGAATCCCAGTTAGATTGGATTAAGGGACACCCTACTGATCTTATTTTAACTTGATCATTTCTTTAAAGACTCTATCTCTAAAGGTAGTTACATTCTGAGCTGCTTGAGGGCAGGGCTTCAACATCTGAATTTTAGGGGAACACAGTTCAGCCTATAAAACTAAGTGACAGATATAGAACATGAATTTAAGTATTGACTTAAAGGCCTATTTTGTGTGTGTGTTTATGTGTTGGAATAAGTCTATCTCAGTTTCTCTATGAAAGCCAACATCTCACTTTCTTCATATAGAATAAGTGAACATGAATGAAAACAAGGTAGTAAGCCAGAATATCCCAGCTTTGAGAATGTTACATTGGCAAATGTAAAGTAAAATAGTAAGGGATTCTTGGAGGCAGCAATGGTGATACAGTTTTAGAATCTGCTAAAATTTCCCTATAAATATAGGTCAAGCAATAATAATAGCAATACCAAACCTAAGACACAACATCTACGATAAAATTAAGTGATAAACTACTCATATGAACACCAACATAGGAATAGACAGGTACAAACTACTAATAATGGCATGACCCACATAATAGCAGCATCTGTTTGAGAAGAGAGGTAAGAGGAGGCAGACAACCAAAAGTGTGATGGTTATCAGAAATTGCAGGCAGAATGGGGACCGAAGACCCCATTCTTGGCAAAGGTAAACACTCCCAGAAAAAAAGGGAAAAATTAAAAAGTAAGCTGAGTGAGTTGGAACAAAGGAAAGTCAGCTAGTTTGCTTTTAAACCAGCTGCTGCTAAATTTCTTATCTGAACAAGTTTTTTCCTTTTCCTTGAGCTCTGGCCTATAGGGGATCCAGCTTACTAACACTACCCAGTTGGGTCTGTAAAGACTCTGAGGAATAATGGCCACAAGAGATACTGTGACAAGGCCTAAAAAGGTACATTAACTAGGCCATTTCCCGTCTAGTAAACAGACAAAGCAAATACGCATCGTGGAGATTTGTATTTGGCTGGGGCAGAGATCAAGGGAACAGCTTGAGCCCTAAAATATGGGTAGGAAGGCTTACATCTGCTATGGCAGAGGAAGACCCTCTGTGGTGGTAATGAGAGGAAAATTCCTCTCTCCCACCAATTCTTCAGAGAAGATTAACATCAGGGGCATTTTACTCCACAGTGAACTAGCAGAGATTAACACTTCCCTAAGAATCTGTGTGTGTGACCTCAGACAGGAGGCTGCCCCCACACAGAGCTCAGGTTCCAGATTTCTCAAACCTGCTCAGACCCTTAAAGTTAATGGTTATAGAAACAATAGGAGCTGATATGCTCGCTCAGACAAACTGCTGGCATCTTTGCTCCTTTCCTTAGCTTACCCTTTGGGCTAATGAGCAAATAGCCTTCAATAAAAGCTGTGTAGAACTGATACTTGGAGCCACCGCCAGAACCCCACAGGTGGAAATTGTGGGGAAATTGTGAAAATTCTATTTTGTGTGTCTTGTCTTTTTCTTTCTTGTTGTTTCTAACTTTATATTTCTTCAGTCGCTCCCTGCCAGACCCACAGGTCTAAATGAACCCTTCCCTGAGGGCAGGACCCTGGCAAGAAATGAGAACCTCACAACTCCAGCATGTTTTCACTGGGAAGTGCAGCAAGTTGAACTGAGAATGGTAGCCAAAACTGCAAAGTGGACTGCACAAAATTTGAAGGTATTATAGTAGTATAGGCGCTCTCAACACTTAAAACTAAGCAGAAAGTACACTTTTGAGAAAAAAACTCACACTGATGAGAAATGGTTATGAGAAAAATCCAAATTGAAGTTAGATGATCAAAAAGAACAGAAGAAAAAAATACAATTAAACACAGGGATATAACACCAAAGACACAAACTATGAAAGAAACAATTGGTAAATTAAAGTTCATTGAAATTACAAATGTCTTCCTTACAAAAGTCCCAGTCAAGAGAATAATAAGAAGAGAAGCCAGACTGGGAGAAAATTAGACTGGTATTCAAAATATACAAAAACCTTTTAAAACTCTACCAAAAAATGAACAACCAAATTAAAAAATGGACAAAAGATCTGAACAGATGCCTCAGTAACAAAGATAATACAGATAGCAAATGCACATATGAAAAAGTTTAACAGCAAAGTATCTCTTTAAAAAATGCACACTAGAACAACAATGAGATATCATAATATACATATATCCAGAACACTCACAACACCAAATGCAACCAATGATGTGAAGCAACAGGAACTCCCATTCATTCATTGCTGGTGTGAATGCAAAATGGTACAGCTACTTCAAAAGATAGTTTGGCAGTATCTTATAAAACCATACACACTCATACTATATAATCTAGCAACTGCACTTCATGATGTTTATCCAAAGTAACTCAAAAGTTTTGTGCATATAGAATCTATAAACAAGGATGTGTATAGAAGCTTTACTCATAATTGCAAAAAACTGGAAGCAAACAAGATGTTCTCCAGTAGGTGAATGGATAAAAATTTCTGCTACATACAGACAAGAGAATATTACTCAGTAATACAAAGAAATGAGTTAGCAAGTTTAGGAAAAGACATGGAAGAAATGTAAATGTATACCGCTAAGTGAAGGAAGACAGTAAGAAAGGCTACATACTGCATGGTCCCAACTATTTAGAATTCTAAAAAAGGTAAAACTATGGAGACAGTAAAAAGATCAATGGCTGTCCAGAGATCGGGGTGAGGTAGAGGGTTAAATAGGTAGAATACAAAAAACTTTCAGGCCACTGTGAATAAATGGCATTATACATTTATCAAAGCACATAAAATATAAAATACAAAGAATGAACTCTGATATAAATTATGAACTTTGTTGATAATGAATAGTGAACATTGGTTCATAGATTATAACAAGTGTACCATACTGTTGTGAAATGCAGATGGCACCTTGGGTAGGAGGGGCCATGTGTTAGGGAAAGGGGATATGTGGAAACTCTGTACTTTCTGCTCAATTTTTCTGCAAATCTAAAACCACTCTAAAAGATAAAGCCTATTAATGGAAATAAAGAAATTAAAATTTAAAATTGGAAAAATCTAAAAAATAAAAGCAGGGAGGGAAAAACCTAGGAAATTTCAGAAAACAAATCCATACTTTTGATACTTCAATGGAATAAGGGAATCTGGGGCTATGAATTTAGGGAGAAAAATATAAAATAAATTTATTCTATACCTTTAAGATCTTGTACTTCAAGATCATTTCTCTGTTTTCCTCCCTTTAAATATGCCTAAAACCCTGAATATTATATATAAAATAAACATAAAGAAGCTCTGAAAGCTGAAGAGAAGAAGACATGCCAGCCAGGGACTTTGAGACCTGAAGAATGACCTGACACTGAGTTTCCTATGCTTTCTTTATGCCTCATATCTTTCTTCTTTCTGAAGAAGTTAGCAATTCAGAAACACCAATAGGTACAATAAAAAAAACCCAAAAGCTCCAGTGAAACCTGCTCTTTTTAGCCAAAGGACAAAGATAGGGGTGGCCTAGAAATATATAGACAACTTTTAGGCAATAACTGCTCTATCCCAGACAAACACCATGGAACAAATGGCAGCCCCCACATTTAACTCTACCAGCAAAGGCAGGTAGTGACCTAGGACTTCAACTACTCAGCAGTAATGAAGTATTCCCTTCCCCTAAACCCCCATTCATCCCACCCAGGCAGTGGCAGAAGAGACCTAATGGGAAGCTGGGCCTTTAAATCACATTCCAATGTGTTAATAAGATCCTCCCCTGATGATTTAAGAGGTCATCTTGGAGCAGTAAAAAGGTAACCCTACCCTTTCCAGCCAGGGTTCTAAGCAGAGATCCTGAACTCTTATTCCTGACCAGCAGTAATGAGGAACTCTTCCCTCCTCTGGAAATAAATAGAGGCTGAATGAGGAACCTAGACTTCTATTCCCACCTACCAGTAAAAAAGAGCTGCACCCCCCATACTTTCTCTGGTGTAGTTGCAAAAGCTGCTAAACAGTTAAAAAAGATCCAAAATGAAAAGAACATTTTTAGAACTTAAAATGCAATAAACAAGTAAAAAAAAAGCTCAATAGATTGTTTTAATAACAGAATGACTATGACAAAAAAAGAATCCATGAACTTAAAGACAGAATGACCCTGAAAGCCCTGAAGGAATAACAGAGAAAATACAGACTCACTTCATCTTGCCTTATCAAAAACCAGGAACTCATTTCATATGAAAGTACTCAGTAAGAAAGAGTAACAGCAGAATCTCTAAAATTATGATGGTAAAAATGAATCACATTTCTACAAAAAAGTAAAAGCCTATTAGAGAGGCATGGCCTTAATAGAGTTCAAAATTATATCTGAAATTTCAAGTTGAGATAGAAGAAATTAAGAAAATAATGTAGGTAATAAAAAATACAAATTAGAATAGCAAAGATAAAAACTAGGTGATTAGAGAAAAATATATGAAAAGGGAAGGGACATAATTAAAAAATCTTTTTTTAAAATTTCAATTAAAAAGTCTAAATGGAAAGAACACAGAAAAATAAAAAATGAAAAAAAATTTAAATTCAAAAAGAACTGAAAAGATGAAAATAATTCAAGAAAAAGTAATATCGAAGACAAAGAAGAGCTACCATAAGTAATATAGGAGTTCTAATAGGAAAATCACAGCAATGTAACAGAAAAAATTTAATGGCCTATAACTTAAGAAAACTTAACTGAAAAGAAAACTTGAACTTATACACTAAAAGTGCACACTTCATACTTAGGAAAATCAACCTAGAATGGAAATCACTGAGATATTATAACAAGTTTATATAAATCTAAAGAAGGCAATAATTACAGACTTTTCAAATGTACATGAAACATTCATACGATGTGTCACGGTGGGCTAAAAAACAAGACTTGGGGAAACTGACTGTAAGAGATTTAAATTAGAACTCAATAAAATACATTAAACTCCTGAAATGTGTAGTTATTCAAAAACATACTTCTAGGGCGGTGCCTGTGCCTCAAAGGAGTAAGGTGCCGGCCCCATATGCCAAAGGTGGCGGGTTGAAATCCAGCCCCGGCCAAAAACTAAAAAAAAACACACTTCTAAATAGCCCATTTCAAAGAAGTCACAAAGAAAATCGGTAAATATTTCAAAGTGAATGATAAAACACAATACATCAAAATTTGCAGAATGTACCTAAAATAGGACTTAGAAATATACAGCTTTAATTGCTTATTATGAGAGGGAAAAAGGATTATTAATTAGTTCACCTAACTTTCCAATTTAAGAAACTAGAAAAAGAATAAATTAAACTCAAAGAAACATGATAAAAAATGATGAGATCAGAAATCAAAAAATAAGTAGACAAATAGAGAAAAAAAGTTGATTATTTGAAAAGGTTTTTAAAATTCATAAACCTACCTAGCAAGACTATTACTTCAGTAGTTTATTATAAAATAATAAAACCCTTACCTTGGCCAATTCTGTAATTTTACCAAAACCAGGCTTCCAAGAGGGAGCTGTGAATAGACTATCTTAAATCCACTTTTATGAAGCTGAGACACTTCAGGAAAGTCTTCTTCAGAAATAGAGCACTTATTATACCTTAGATCAGTGTTCATGAAGCAGTACCATGATTCACTGTGATCAACTTTGGCTGCATCCTCACTTGACAACAATCTCCACTTCAAACAACTTTCATTTTCACATTGAACCCACACTTTGTTTACATACATGTTGTTTTCCACTGAAGAATCCATTCCACTGCTATAATATTCAATTATCTTACCAGCCAATTTTTTCCATTAATGCATTTAATCTGGAAAATATGAAAGAGAAAATAAAAAGGTTAAGAGTATAAGGACAGAACACTTAGATCAAAATCAGAGAAATTCTTTATTTGGGGGGGGGCGGGGGGGAGGGACATTCTTACTTCTGTTGCCCAGTCTAGAGCGCTATGGTGTCAGCCTAGTTCACAGCAACCTCAAACTCCTGGGTTTAAGAGATCCTCCTGCATCAGTCTCCCTAGTAGCTGGGACTACAGGTGCCCGCCACAATGCTCAGCTAATTTTTTTTTCTTTTTAATTTCTGATAGAGACAGTGTCTTGCTTTTGCTCAGGCTGCTTCTGGAAATGCTGAGCTCAAGGGATCATCTCACCTTAGCCTCCATGAGTGCTAGGATTGCAGGAATGATCCACCAAGCTAAGCCAGAAATTCTTCTTTGATATCTTATTTGCCCACCCCCTTTCTATTTTGCAAAGATTATATATTTTGAACATGTTATGTTTCCACCTACCCATAAATGAAGGAAAAAAGCAGAAATGTCAATGTTTCTCAGAATAAAATGCTCCAAAATTAAAAATAATAAAAGTACAATGGAGTAGAAGAAGAGTAAACTATAATTCCTTTAACCTATTACATAGCACACATCTGGTAGATATTCAATACTTTTTTGCCATAATGATAGCTAATCCTTACTAAATACTGACTATGCACCAGGTATTATTTTAAGTGCTTTATGCATATGGTTCATATATAGTCTTCCTGACAACCTTATTATGCCTATTTTTACAGAGAAAATTGAAGCTAAGAAAAGTTATTTGTTTAAAATCCCAAAGCAAGTATATGGCAGAGTTAAAATGTAAATGCAGCAGTTTGGTTCTAAATTCTGTCATCTTAGTAGGCTATACTGCCTCTTCGGTGTATGTATATACAACATGACTTGACAATCCTTTCTTTTTTCAATTCTCAGAAAAATCAGATACAACAAAATATTTTACCATATGAACATTTAAATGTTTTTAAAAAATTAAAGGAATCTTTTGTTTAGATAGTTTTGCCTTTTATTCCCTATTAATTTAAATTTTTCTCAGAGCTATTTTATGAAAATTTGAAACATATGAAATGTTAGGGCTTGGCATCTGTAGCTTAGAGACTAGGGTGCCAGCCACGTACACTGGAGCTGGTGGGATCAAATCCAGCCTGGGCCTGCCAAACAACAATGACAACTATAAGCAAAAAATAGCCAGGTGCTGTGGCGGATGCCTATATCCCAGTTACTTGGGAGGCTGAGACAAGAGAATCACTTAAACTCAAGAGGTGGAGGTTGCTATGGCACTCTACCTAGGGTGGCAAATTGAGACCCTGTCTCAAAAAAAAAAAAAAAAAAAGAAACGAAAAGTTAGAATTATATAAATAAGCTCCTAATTCTAGCTTCAATAATAATGATTTATATTGTAATAAATGTATACAACTAAAATAAAAATAATTACTGGCACCTTATTTTGCAATACAAAGCCTATTTGTTAAGGACTTTGATATACCATGTTAATGAATTAGATAAAACACTCTCTAAGTGTAAGCACCATTTAAAAAACCCCTTAATTCTGAGTTAATCACATATTTAGAAACAGATATATGTCATAGGACTTATCAGAGCCCCTGAAAATTGTTTTATTAATAGAAATTTGCCAATATATTTCAATAGACATAGTTCAAAATTTTTGACCTATTAATCCCACTCATGTGAATGTATCCAAAGAGATCAATTTATTCACACAGTGAAAAAATTCTAAAAACAGAATCAAATGTAGCAAAAAGATAAATATAAAATTTTATTTAATTTGGTGAATTCTTTAATTGGCAAGGAAATTTACACCTTCTGCGTGTGGCAGTAATTTTGAAACCAACAAACTGTTGGATGAGAGGTAGTAGGAGAAATAAGAATCTGATTTGGAAAGAATAGGCATTTTATAATCTGTGTTCTAAATTCTATTGTCCTATATAAAATGTCAAATTTAAAATACCAAGAAATTTAAGTTAGACTCAATTGAAAATGAGTATCACTATTAAGTGATAATGACATTTTCTTAGCGTTAATTTACCTTTTCAGTATTATCCACCATGAGCCCCAACTTCCCAAGAAAATATGAAAACTTTATCTACCACTTAAAAGTAATCTTTTAATTACCTTAGCATTTTATAATATACTATCATAATGGATTTTCATAAGCTTTCCATTGATACAGTGCTACAAACTTAGAATGCATTCTCCTTTATAGAAGTCCATTGATTTCAGGATTGAGAAAATTCCAGACAATTGAGTGACAGTAATCAATTTCCATTTTCTTTTATATGTCTCACAGTTTATTTATGCTACTTATATTGTATATTTTCTGTCAAAGTATTGCTATTTCTTTGTAGAAATTTTTTAAGTGACTATTTTGTGAGGAATAGTTTAATCTAGATAATATAATCTATAAAGCTGTTTAGTCAAATGTAACCCTAATAGATAGCAATAGGGATTTATCCGGTATAATAAAATTAACATTAGAAGAGAGATACAAGCTGCAATAAATAATGGTGGTAAAGAAACTGAAATATATCACATTTATTGAAAAATCTAAGTGAACACTGACTGTAAAAAGCAGTGGTAATATTGACTAATATTGAATTATAAATGCAAACTAGTACTATCATGCCAGAACGAAATGATACAAAGGACAAGAAGGTCACTATTCTGTTATTTTGGAGAAAGGGAGATACATTGATTAATTTAGACCTTGTTAAATCAGATATTAAGGGTAGTATCAGGGGTAAGTATTAAAATAATAGAACTATCACATAAACTTCCAACTCTGTTATTACAGAGTTGAAAAAATTAGAAAACAGAATCAATTCTTTTTGAATCAAAATATTACATAGTTCTGTTGTTCAACATAACAAAGATGCTTAATATGGAATACAGTTGATATAAATTCTTGTAAAGCTTCAGTTTTTATTACTATATATATGTATTTTGTGACTGATATATATAAAATGGTAAAATTACAAGACACCTGAGGAGTTCTTAACAATATCAGAATTTAATGAGACACTGTGAATACATACAGAATGGGAATGAAGATGAATTGGCTACTTAACAATAGAAATCGTTTTTTATTATTTGTAATGTAAATGAGAAAAATAATGATTGTTCTTTCAAACAAAGTTGTTATATTCTTTTGCTCTCCAAAATTGTTGTTAAAGGAAGTGTATCCAATTTTAGCTACAAACTATCACAGATTATGTAACTCTTCTGGGTTCCAGAAAACCAACATTATCTGTATCACTGTCTTCAGAGTTGGGGTACTTTGGCATTATAATTTCAATTTTCATTAGTTTCACTTTTTAGATAATATCTTTTGTAAACATTGATTATACACTGCAATACTGAATATATGTGTTTTCAGTCAAACCTTCATTTTAAAAAAGAAATGTTTACATAGTACTCTATTAAAAGTATTAACAAGATTAAAAGAATATTTGTGCCCTGCTTATCTCCAAAGAAAACTTGAAATGGTAAGATAATTTTAACATCATAGATTAAAATTTCATAAAATTATAGAGAGTATAAAAAGATCAGGACTTGGAGTTAAGAGTATAAATTCTAATCTCAATTATGTAAATTTCTAATTGCATAGTCTCCAGAGAGCTTCAGTGTTCTTATTTGTAATGCAAGGAGAATAAGTCCGGGTGATCTCTAAAACTTGTTCTACTCTGTTTCATGATTTATCCATTCTGGCTTTTCCTATCTTTCTCAATAATGCTCTGCTTCCCTTGCTATATTACTAGCCCCTCAGCTGTTTTCTTTCTTTTTTTCTTTTTGGATACTCAATTAATATCTTTGTTATTCCTTGAGTACCTCCACGTCACATACCTTCATACTTATACTGTTTCTTACATTTCATATCTTCATGATTATATTGTTCCCTAGCAATAGATGACTTTCTGTAACAGATCTGCTTATTAAAATTCTACATCTCCTTCAAGGACTGGTTAAACTATCTACTCTTTGAAATGTGTCCTGATTAAATCATTCCACAGTGATTTCTTATCTTTTTTTCCCTTTTCCCTCTTTTCCCAGTTTTATTGAGATATAGTTGACAAATAAAAATTGTATGTATCAAGTTATATAGCCTGATGTTTTAAATATACATACATTTTAAAATAATCACCACAATCAAGTTAATTAATATATCCATCACCTCTCGTATTTAACTTGTTTCTTTCTGGTGAAAGTAATTAAAATCTACTATCTTATCAAATTCCAAGCATATATTATTATTAAATATAGTCAACATGCTGTACATTAGGTCTCCAGAACTTACGTGATTTATAAATGCCAAGCTTGCACCCTTTTATCAGCATCTCTCCATTTCTTTATTCTCCAACCTTTGGTAATCATCCTTCCACTTTCTAATTCTATGAGTTGGACTATTAGATTCCACATAGAATTGGATTGCAGTATTTGTCTTTTTGTGCCTAGCTTATTTCACATATCATTGGGTACTTTAAGCTTATCTATGTCATAAATGACAGAATTTCCTTCTTTTTATGGCTGAACAATACTCCATTGCATATATTCACCACATTTTCTTTATCATTCACTATTGATGGATATTTAGATTGTTTCCACATCTTGGCTATTGTGAATACTGCTGCAATGAACATGAGATTAAATACCTCTTCCGGATCATTTTCTATTCTGTTGGAAAAATGCCCTGAAGTAGGATTGCGGGATCACCTGATAGTTCTATTTCTAATTTTTTGAGGAATGTCCGTACAATTTTTCATAGCAGCTCAGCTATACTATTTTACATTCTCACAGGGAACAAGGATCCCAATTGTGCTGTATATTCTCATCAACACTATTTTCTGATTTTTTTAAAAAAAATAATGGCCATCCTAACAAGTGTTGAGATATATATCTCAACTTGTGATTTTGATTTGCATTTTCCTGATGATTAGTGATGGTGAGCATCTTTTCATATAATTAGTGATGGTGCGTATCTTTTCATATAATTTTGGACATTAGTATGTCTTTGTCACAGATATGTCTTCTCAAGTCATTTCTAAAATCAGTTTATTTGATTTTTTGCTATCAAGTTGTATGTAGTCCTTATATATGTATATTTTGGATATTAACTCCTTATCAGGTATATGGCTTGCAAATACTTTCTTTTATTCCATAAATTGCCTTTGACACTGTTGTTTCCTTTGTGACATAAATTAATTTTTAATTTGATACAGTCCCATTTATTTATTTTTGTCACCTGTGCTTTTGGTGACATATTAAGAAATCACTGACAACCAATGGTTCCTATACGTTTTTTTCTAAGAGTTTTATAGTTTGGAGTCTTATATTTAAATCTTTAATCTATTTTAGGTTAACTTTTGTGTATAGTGTAAAATAATGGTCCAGTTTCATTCTTTTCCATGTAAGTATCCATTTTATCCAAGGCTATTTGTTGAAGCAGCTATTCTTTCCCTATTGCTTCATGGTGCCTCTGCCAACAATTTGTTGGCTGTAAATGCATGGGTTTATTTCTGGGCTATCTGGTCCATTGGTCTATAACATCTGTTTTTATGACATACCACACTCTTTTGCTTACTAAAGCTTTGTAACATAATTTCAAATCAAGAAGTTTTACTCCTCTAGTTTTGTTCTTCTTGATCAAGATTGCTTTGGCTATTTAGAGTCTTTTATGGTTCCAAAAAATATAAATTTTTTATCTTTCTCTGAAAAATGCTATTGGATCTACACTGAATTTGTAGATCACTTTGGACAGTACATGTATCTTGGCAATATTAATTCTTGTCATCCACAAATATTGGATCTCTTTTCATTTATTTGTTTCTTCCACTTTTTTTTTCATTAAGGCATTATAGTTTTCAGTGCACAATTTTTTTCATCTTTTTTTATTCCTAGGTAATTTATTATTTTTAATGTATTTTAAATGAATTGTTTGCTTAATATTTTTCAAGAGTTCATTGTTAATATACAAAAATGCAACTGATTTTTATATGTTGATTTTGTATCTTGTAATTTTACTGAATTTGCTTATTGGTTCTAATAGTTTTATGATGGAGTCTTTAGGTTTTTCTATATTATAAGATGATGTCTTTTGAAAAAAGAGACTTCTTTAATTTAGAAGGCTTTTACTTCTTTTTCTTGCCTAATTGCTCTGGCTAAAATGTCTACTATGGAAAAAGAAAGGGTTATAGTATATGTGTTTTTACCTTGTTCCTTACTTTAGGGCAGTGAAGCCACCAGATCCTAGACTTCTCTTTGATGGAAGATTCTGATTAATGATTCAATCTCCTCGGTCTATTTCAGATTTTCTATATATTTATTATTCAGTCTTGGTAAGTTGCATAACTACATGAATTTATCAATTTCTTCTAGGTTATCCAATTTTTTGTCATATAACTGTTCATAATAATTTTGTATTTCTGTGATATCAGTTATAATGTTGCCTATTTCATATCTGATTTTATTTATAAGTCTCCTTTTTTTTCTTTTTTTAGCTAAAGGCTTGTTAATTTTTTCTTTTCATAAAGCCAATTCTTAGCTATTTTGATCTATTATGTTCCTAATCTCTATTTTCTTTATTTCTGCTCTAATTTTTATTTTTCCTTCCTTACGCTAACTTTGGGTTTTTTGTTCTTTTTTTGTTTCCATGAGGTGTTCAGTTTGGTTGCTTATTGAGATCTTTCACTTTCTTTCATGCATTTATTGCTATGAACATCTCTCTCTCTCATGCTTAGGATTGTTTTTATTGCATCCCATAAGTTTTGGTATGTTATCTTTTCTTTATTCCAAAATATTTTTAAAATTTCACTTTTGATTTCTTCTTTGACCCACTATTTTTTCAAAAGTATGTTGTCTAATTTCCACGTATTTGTGAATCTCCAACTTCTCTCCTGTTATTCATTTCTAGTCTCGTAACACTGTGATCAGAACACATACTTGATATGATTTCAATATTCTTAAATTCGTTATTCTTGCTTTGTGGCTTAACACATGATCTCTTCTGGAAAATGTTATTTGTGTTGAATAGAATGTACTACTTAAATCTGTTAGGTCTATTTGGTCCAAAGTATAGTTCAAGTCCAATGTTTGTTTCTTCATTTTCTGATGATCTCTCCATTGTTGAGGGGTACTAAAGTTCCCTACTGTTATATTGCTGTCTATTTCTCCCATCAGATCTATCAATATTTGCTTTCTGTGTTTATGTGCTCTGATGTTAAGAGTTTGTGTATGTGTGTGTATATACATAGTTATATCTTCTTGATAAATTGAGTATTATTATATAATGCCATTCCTCATTTCTTTTAACAGTTTTTGACTTATAGTCTACTTTGTTTGATACATATAAGCATGGCCCTGCTCTCTTTTAGCTTCGTTTGGCTTGAAATAATTTTTCCATCCCTTCACTTTCAGCCTATGTATGTCCTTTAAAGTGAATCTTTTGAAGACAGCATATATTATAAAATTCTGTGAAGAAGACAGGCGTATGGCCTACAGACACATGAAAATATGCTCATCATCCTTAATCATCAGAGAAAGGCAAATCAAAACCCAATTTAAGATATCATCTAACTCTAGTAAGATTAGCCCACATCACTAAATCTTATTTTTTTTAATCTATTCAGCCACTTTAAGTATTTTAAATGGATGGTCTGGAGGTATGTGAGGGATTAGGGGTGGCAGTGATTTGGTCTCAGGATGGAACAATAGTGACTCCACATTTGTGTAATTTAATTATTATTAGCTCTAAGTCTTGCTAAACCTTATCTGTTTTGCAGTATATGCTAAGTTTAGTGTTTATTATGTCTTCAATTCATATGTAATCTCCCTTAACTTCACAATAATAGTATAATAATAATTTGTCAATCATTAACATCCATCACACCCTTTATCACCTTCAATACCAATCTGGAGCGTCTAGCCAAATATTTCCCATCATCTCTCATAAATGATGGTTTTGTCATTCTCTTCAATATAATTAAAGATAGCAGATATGAATCCTTATTGGTAGATGTTGATAGAGTATTTCACTGTCCTTCCACCTAACTAGCCCAATATATTATCAATTCCATAGCCTGGAAGTCTAGGAAGATTTCAAAATCTACCAATTTTTTTTTTTTTTTTTGTAACGACAGAGTCTTACTTTTTTGCCCTCAGTAGAGTGCCTTGGCATCTCCCAGCTCACAGCAACCTCCAACTCCTGGGCGTAGGCGATTCTCTTGCCTCAGCCTCTCAAGTAGCTGGGACTACAGGTGCCTGCCAAAATGCCTGGCTATTTTTTTGTTGCAGTTTGGCCAGGGCTGGGTTTGAACCCACCATCCTCAGTAAATGGGGCTGGTGCCCTACACACTGAGCTACAGGCGCTGCCCGAAAATCTACCAATTTTTATTGTTTGTCTAACTTAAGAAAAGTCATTTAACCTTCTATATTTTTACCTGAAAAATTATTTTTCATCAAATAGTTACAATGATGAATTTCTTAAAAATAAATGTAGACAACAGAGAACAATGATAGAAATAAGAATACTTATATACTAGGGAAAGACATATTTTGAACTTGCTCCAGTACTTTACTTATTTAGATCTTAGCAGAATTGCAAGAAGTAAAACAACTGGGGGGAGGTGGAGCAAGATGGCAGACTAGAGACATCTTCTTTGCAGCCATGCATGGTGAGATTGGGGAGAAAAGACTCCAGGCACCTCTGCTGTGAGCTCTGCCAAGAAACATCACTTCGGGGGCATAAGGAGGCAGCATGGCGCTTTAGGACCCCAAGAGTAGGATGAAAGCAGTGAAGAAGTGGTAAGTACTTGTGTTTGGGCAGAGACTAGCCAGTATTGCCATGGCAGTGGAAGCAGGGGCAGTGGAGCAGCAGTGGCAGCAACAGTTTGCAGACAGAGAAGGCCTACACTGTGTTTTCTTTGTTGTTGTTTTTGTTTTTATTTTTTTGACCTGGGCACTTGTTTGAGTTCCCTTGGGAGAGCTTGAGCAAGCGAATGAGTGATTTTGAACAGCACTCAGAGGCCAGAACTGAGACACCAGCCAGAGTGGGGCTTTCAATGTTTGGCTACAGGCTGGGTGTACCCATTTTGGTAAGGTTGCTTTGCAAGTTTGGCTCTCAGGGTCCTAGTGCAAGGCCTGTTCTGGCGTAACTGATAAGCAAGGCAGCCACTTTTGGGGAGATTTCAGTGACGCACACATTCCTAGGAAAGCCACTGGATAGCCAAGGACATGGTTTGGAAGGGTTGAGGTATGTCTATTAAGTGGGCTGAGGAGAGCTTTCAGATTTCCAAACCTGTGGTATTGAAGTCAGGAAGAGGAAGACAGTACTGAGGTCTCCTCAGCAAGGCGAGGCTTCCAGTCTCCATTTTATACAGTTGTATCAGTGTTGTGATTAGAATCCTATATCTCAGACAGGTGTCCTCAAACTACGGCCCACAGGCCACATGCCACCCACCAAGGACATTTATTCGCCCGTTGGGTGTTTTTGCCACTGCTGCCTGTCCTGCTTAGCCTTCGACTCATCCCTGAGTTCTCAGTCTGGCCCTCCAACAGTCTCAGGGACAGTGAACTGGCCCCTGTTCAAAAAGTTTGAGGACCTCTGCCCCAGAAGATCACCTATTACTCAGGCAATATACAGTACAATACACATACATATATGTATATATGCATATATAAAAATAAGTGTATATACATATATATATATTTTCTTTTAAAATTTTTTTCAACTTTCTCCCTAGATTTTTTCTTTTTTTCTCGTTTAATTATAATGTGTCATTGTTTCCTTCTTTAATAATAAAGGATTCATTTTTGCTAGTCTTTCTACCCGTTATTCTTTTTTTCCCATAATTTTATCCCTTAAGGTTTATTTTTTGTTTTATTTTGATTTGCACTATTCTTGTTTTTCTTCTCTATTTGGTGGAGGAGGAGTCCTGTGTCTGCTCAGGCTGGCAAAGAGCTCTAGATTTTGAGGGTCCTATCCAATCCAACCCTCTAGAGGTTGGGATTTGTGGGTGTGGGTCAAAGTACCTTACTGTACACCACTATTACTCCTGTCTCTATCTGTTCATCTCTTTTTTGGGTCAATCTTCCCTATTACCTCCCCCCTTTTCTTTCTCTATTCTCCTTTTTAATCTTTTATCCCTTCTCCCTCTTCACTCTTCTCTTCCTTTTATTCCTTTACCAAAAAGACACTTCAACACATTAGGTCAGAGGGAGGTACTTAAGGAGCAGAAGGAAGTGAAAGAAAAAGGTAGGGCAAAGAAACAGACAAAAAGAAAATACTCATGAGGAAGAAATAGCAGAAAAATCCTGGCAACAAGATATGCAAATATTGAGGAAGTTTGCCACAATAAGACTGGCTCTGTAGGAAATACTTAGACTTACTCTACAAACTGACCATCACAAAAGCAAACTATATACCCAGAAGCTAAAGGATAAAACCTGGCTTCCACAATAATGCAAAAGATAAAACTAAGCAATGAACTTTCACAAAATAAGATGAATAGAACTCTACCACATTTATCAATTATCTCAATACATGTTGAGCTATCTCATTATATCAATTCCCCACTGAAGAGGCATACACTGGCTGATTGGATAAAAAAAGCACAAGCCAACCATGTACTGTATCCAGGAAACACTACTAGCCTTGAAGTACAAATTCAGACTCAGAACTAAGGGATGGAAAACAGTATTTCAAGCAAATGGAAATCAGTAGTTTATCAATTTTATTTATCTTTCTGAAGAATGAATCCTTCACCCTCCCCCCTTTTTGGTCTCTATTTTATTTAGTTCTGCAGTGACTGTTATTATTTTTTTTCTGCTGAATTTGGATTAAGATTTTTTTCTTGCTTTTCTTTTTTCCTGTGGTGCCTTGTTGAATTCTTAAAAGAATTTTCCATGTGCCTTAGGGATTTCCCATGATTTCTCCACTGGACTCCAGTCTTCTCTCCTAAATATTCTATTTGAGGTATAATTATCTATATATAATCATTCATCTAAGCTAGCAAGAAGGGAATTGTGTTCACTGGGATGATCTCCTTTTTACCAAGGAGAAATTGGATTGGTACTCCACAATGGAGGAAGAAAGAACCCTTCTAGAATACAGGAGAGATCCCTTAGGGCATCTCTTATTTAATATTACCATGCCCTATGATTAAAGTTATAATAACACATTTATGGTGCATATTGCAAGGGTACACGTCGGATCTACTAAGTATAGAGTATAAATGTCTTAACACAATAATTAAGTAAATGAGGTGAGGGATATATTAACCAAATATATTCCAAATTGTATATGAAATCAGCACATTGTACCCCATAAATGCATTAATATATACATGATCTACTCTTTATGATTTAATAAAAATAAAATAAAGTTACAATGACAACAACTCAATACAGGCAGGACTACTAATGGTCTGCATCATTCAAGAATGAAGGTTTTGATCACCCCACTGAGGTACTTACCGAGGGTATAAAGGGAATACAGAATAGATAGCTTCAAAAGGTGGTTATAAATATCAATTATGACCACATGAGCAGTTACAGAAATGAGGATTACAGTTGTCTTGAATATTTCTTTCATATGAAAGTGTGTGAGTATAAAGCAGGTATCTTCATTTTTCTCCTTCTCTTATCTTCTTAACTTGCAATGTAAGATGTATTATCTTTATCTTATAGTATTTAAGTATTGTTAACTTTACAACATAGCAGTTAAGTTATGGGATATCTTGAAACACAGCAAACATTACCCAAGGCCTTTGCATCCTTTCCTGGGGAAAGGGTTAGTATGTTTCTGGTTATATGCAAGATAGTTGCATCATGTCAGACAGAAGTATGATGTTATTATTGTCTTTATTTGGAGATTAAATATTGATTAGCGAGATGTGTATGGGTATCAAGTTAACAAGGAGTGGACTTGTAATGGTTAATTTTGGGGTGAATTTTGCTGGGCCAAAGGGTAAAGATATCCTGTCAAATATTACTCTGAGTATTTTTGTAAAAGTATTTTTGGATGAAATTAATATTTGAATCAGTCAACATGAGTGAATCAAACTTTCATCCATAATGTGTGGGTCTCATCCATTCAGTTGAAGGCCTTAATAGAAAAAAGGCTGACCTCTGCCAACAAGGAAGGAATTATACCATCAGACTACCTCTGGACCCAAACTGCCACTCTTTCCTTCTCCAGCCTTCTGGCCTACTCCACCATATTTTGGATTTGTCAACCCTCTACAATCACATCAACCAATTCCTTAAAATAAATGTATCTCCATATATGTATATACTTCCTTTGATTCCTTTTCTGTATAGAACCCTTACTAACATAGAGAGTAAATTAAAATGCCACAAAATCTTACTTACTGAAATTTAGCAGCTTCCTTCTTTATTAAGCACTCTTACGGATGTTGTTAAGTTTTGGGTAAGATTCCAAAATTAGATTCTAGAGTTTCAAAATAGTTAATTTTGAAGATTTTGCTAGTTTAATCATTGTTTTAGTTGACAAATATATATTTTTTGAGTTTCCTATTCCACCTTTTGGTGATGTCACTACAATTTATTAAATGATTGAGTAGATAAAGAATAGATAGATAGATATTGAGTTAGTAAACACACACACAAACATAAAGTAAAGAAAATGTAATAAAATGTTAATATTGGAAAAACAGGGTGTGAAATAACTGAGAATTCTACTATTCTTGAAACTTCTCTTTAAGTCTGAAAATAATCTAAATAAAACAACTTTTATTAACAACAATAAAGAGCTTTTAACATGAAGCTCTTTTAGAAACTAGTTAAGATAGATGACTAAAATTGCTGTGCTCTGTTTCAGTGGGATGACGTAATGAAGACCTGCTCACTGAGCCACTGAGCTTTCTCTAGTAAATGTGCCCCACCATGTCTGATGTTTATAGTGCTTGGCCACTTGCCTGATTAGATGACATCTCACATTACAAATTAAAGAAGGAAAATCACATGATCATCTTAATATCTGGCCCAAAATCATACAAGAAATTCAACATCTATTTGTGATTTTAACAACAAAAATCAAGTTCATCCTCAAATTAGCATTATATATGTATTTTTTTCTTTTCTTTTTTGCAGTTTTGTTTGAATCCACCCCCTCCGGCATATGGGGCTGCCACCATACTCCTTTGAGCCACAGGTGCCACCCAGTATTATATATTATATATAAAAATAAATTCCAGACTGACTAAACACTAATGTAAAAGGAGATAAAATAATGTATATACGTAAAACAATGAAGTAGAAATGCACGTAAAACACAAAAGTCATAAAAGAATAATATACTTTAAGATGTCATGCTTAAATCACTTGTGTAACTGAAATAACACTAAAAAATTAAAACCATAAAGTAAACTGAAAGGCAAGGATGTAACTAGAATAAGATATTTCATTATAGGAACATGTAGTTTAATTTTCAGAATACATGTAGCCTGCTGTGACTACACACAGTAGAAGTACATCAGTAAAGCCGGGAAGCCATAAGGTTGCTTTTTTGTCTGTATTGTTTTTCAGTCTTCTATTAAGACTAAATTTTTTTAATACCCTAGCAAAAGTTTAATATCATTAACATAAAAAGCACAAAGCATTTTTGTGATTTTTAATACATTAACAAAAATGTATATGCTTGCATATAGTACATTTCATAAGCAAAGCAAAGTGAAAGGCAAAGGGATAGAAGACTAAGGTTTGGCAGGTAGACAGCCCTCAAAATGGGAGAAGATATTTGCTAGTTATGTCTCTGACAAAGGTTTAATAACCAGAATCCATAGAGAACTCAAATGTATTAGCAAGAAAAAAACAAGTGATCCCATCTCAGTGTGGGGAAGGGACTTGAAAAGAAATTTCTCTAAAGAAGATAGGCGCATGGCCTACAGATATATGAAAAAATGCTCACCATTCTTAATCATCAGAGAAATGCAAATCAAAACTACTTTGAGATATCACCTAACTCCAGTAAGATTAGCCCGTATCACAAAATCCCAAAAGCAGAGATGCTGACGTGGATGTGGAGAAAAGAGAACACTTCTACACTGCTGGTGGGAATGCAAGTTAATTCATTCCTTTTGGAAAGACATCTGGAGAACACTTAGAGAACTAAAAATAGACCTGACATTTGATCTTGCAATCCTTTATTAGGTATATATCCAGAAGACCAAAAATCACATTACAACAAAGATATGTGTATCAGAATGTTTATTGCAGCCCAATTCATAATTGCTAGGTCATGGTAGAAGCCCAAGTGCCCACTGATCCATGAATGGATCAATAAATTGTGGTATATGTACACCATGGAATACTATGCAGCCATAAAGAAAGATAGGGACTTTACTTCCTTCATGTTTACATGGATAGAACTGAAAAATGTTCTTCTTAGCAAAGTATCTCAAGAATGGAAGAAAAAGTATCCAATGTACACATCCTATTTTGAAACTAATTTATAGCTTTCATAGGAATGTTATAACATAATTATAGCCTTAGAATATCGGGAGGGGGTGGATGGGTGGAAGGAGGGTGATTGGAGGGGTCACCTCTATGGTTTATCCTACAAGGGTACAAGTGAATCTTTCTAAAAGCAGAGTATGAATGTCTTACCTCAATAACTAAGAAAATGACATGAAAGCTACATTAACTAGTTTGATGAGAGTATTTCAAAATGTATATGAAAACACCACACTGTACCCTCTGACTGCATTAATGTACACAGCTATGAGTTAATAAAAAATCTTAAAAAAAAAAAAAAGAAGACTAAGGTTTGGTCTAGTAACCAATAAATGAATACAGAAGTAGAGATAGTCCACATTACAGTGTATTCTACCACTGATAACAGCCAACATGTACCCTCAAATTTTCAAATACAGAGGAAGATACTAATGGCTCGGGCTCTAGTATTATACCTCTAAAGCTGTGATAGAGCTCATGAAATTCACTATGTAGTTTTTACATATGGTGGCATATAGCATGTAAGTTTTTTCCAAAAGGAAGAAACACAGAATTTTAAGTTTAGATAAACACATGTAAAATTATAGGTTACCTATAAATAGTAGCTCAGTTCTTATTATTTTTTATAGTATGCAATTTTTTAAATCCAGTTTAAAAAATAAGCACTGAAGACATTTTTCTTTTTTTCCTATTTTTTCCTCTGTCCCTATTATCTCATAACACTGAATACATTTTTTGGTAATGACTTTTAATAAAGATTTTAGAATTGAAGAGGTTCGCATTCAGGATTCATTAATCACCTAGCATCTCATCATTTAGAATGTCTGACTAAAGGAAGCCACACAAAAGTCAACCCACTCAGCTTCAACACTTAATTCATTTCTTTTAGTAGAATTTTTATTTAAGTTTAAAGTGGACATAAATACCCTAAATGGTTAAAATAAGCCAAATGCTCATTTTGCAAAGGCAAAATCATCACAAAGTCCAACTCAAATGACAGTTAAAATTAAATCATGCAAGTTTCCAGTAAAATCACAAGTCACATCATATCAAAAAAGTCAACTATTTATGCCCTCTGGTAAGCCCTCTAGAAAATGTACTCCAAGAAGAATTACTTCACAAATAATTTTGCTTTATGCCATATTTAAGACTTGCATGTTTTATTTTTCAAGTACTGTAACATTTTAATTGAGTATATTAGCTACTACATAATAACACTTTGGTAGTATTCAAATACAGTACCAAAGCGATCTTCAGGACCCCTTGCCCTGAAGATTTGCTGTTTTCCCAAAAGGAGCTTTGGTTCTGCTTTAGAATTCTTATACAAACACTTTATAAAATATTAACACGGAGAGAGGTGACACAGAATGCAACATAGTCAAGTTACCTCTTTGTATGTTTAGGAATTACTCTCTCCTTCAAAGTATTTGCACTAGAAAGTTTAGTCTGTCCTGATTAATATTTCAGTTATACAGGTTTGAGTGATCAGAACCTTGGCAAAACCTGAATTCAGAATTGTGAGCAAATACTTAGTGTCAAGTCCATGTGATTGAGTTATTATAAATTTATATTATAAGGGAAAGAAGGTATAACTAGTTTTTTAAAAATGCTTCAGCCACTGCTTCTCAATATAGAAAGACTAAAACTATATAAGCTTTGTTACACAATGAATAATATCTCTGTCCCTGAAATCTCCTTAATTTTACTCATCACAAGAGGATTTAAAAAGATTAAAGAGCACTTTACAGCAGGATTCAGATTTTCTATCAAACTTAGTACTTTAATTATTATATACACTTTTTTTCTCTTTTAGTAAGCTAGATACCTCAGAGTTCATGAAAATGGAGGAAAAAAAGAATTAAAAACCATTCTAAAATTGTCTTCAGCAAAATAGGAAATAACCAACTCAAAAGCAGAAAAGCTACTATTATTGGCTGAATTGTCTGCCCTCCTTCATTAAAAAAATTCATATGTCGAAGTATTATCCCCAATAACTCAGAATGTTACAGTATTTGGAGTAAAGGTCTTTGAAGAGGTGATTAAACCAAAATGAAGTCACCCAATCTGTGATACTTTGTTACTGCAGTCCTAGCAAGCTAATTCAGTCACTTTTTTTTTTTTTGAGACAGTCTCACTTTGTCACCTCTAGTAGAGTGTTCCAAACAGCTGACCCTTGGATGATATGACTTTGCTCTCTATAGATCCACTACATGCATATTTTCTTCCACCTCGGCCACACAGAGACAGCAAGGCCAAATCCACCTCTTCCTCTACCTATTTAACATGATGGTAACAGGATGACTCATTCCAGGGAAAGAATAGTAACTATAGGGGCAGCGCTTGTGGCTCAGTGGGTAGAGCTCCGGCCCCATATACCAAGAGTGGTGGTTTCCAGCCCTGGCCAAACTGCAACAAGAAAATAACTGGGCGTTGTGGCGGGCGCCTGTAGTCCCAGCTACTGGGGAGGCTGAGGCAAAAGAATTGCCTAAGACCAGGAGTTGGAAGTTGCTGTGAGCAAAAAAAGAATAGTAACTATATTTTCTGTTCCTTATGATTTTCTTACTAATGTTTTTTCTCTAGCTAACTTTATTGTAAAAATATAGTATTTATTGTATTGTATTGTATTGTATTGTATTTATTTGCAGTTTTTGGCGGGGGCCAGGTTTGAACCTGCCAGCTCTGGTATATGGGGCCAGCACCCTACTCCTATGAGCCACAGGTGCTGCCCAAACTATATTATTTAATACATACATAAATATATGTTAATTAACTATGTAATTGTTAGGGCTTTTGGTCAACAGTAGGTTATTGGTAAAGATTTAGAGAAACAAAATTTTATACCTAGATTTTTGGCTGCATGGGTGTAGGGTCATTACCCTCTAACCTTCCTCTCTTGTTTGAGAGTCAAGTGCAGTTTCTTGTCCTCCTTCTATAAAACCCTCACTCGCCACTCTTAAGTGCAGATGGGTAGAGGCTCTGGCCCCTCTTCATCAAGCTTCTTAGAAGCTGTGTTTTCACTGCCACACGACTTGCCAAAAAATGTCTATTATAGATAAACTCACAACACATTTTATGCATTTTTCAACATGTTAAATTAAAAAGGGAAAGATAGGTGTTTTGTTAGAACTAGAAGCCATCTCTGCCTCACAGCCATCAACTGGTAACTGCAATAAGGAGATTGAGCTGGACAAACACTTTAGGTACTGTGAGTATCCCAATTGTGAGGTAAAATTCCTTCTGCAGTTTACTAATCTGATTGCTTTCTTATCCTGTTGCCAGGTAGAGTATTTACTTTCTTTGGTTTCAATGTAGGGTTTAGAGAGAGTCCTACCCTTATATCAACCGTATTGTGATGATTAATTTTATGTATCCAGTTTTGCCAATTTGTTGGTGAAATTATCCATTTTACATTGTGTGTTTGGCACCCTTGTTGAAGATCATTTAACCATTTATGTGTGGGTTTATTTCCAGACTCTCTATTCTGTCCTTTTGTTCTGTATGTTTTTGCTAGTACAGGTCAAATATTCTCTATCTGCAATTCTTGGCACCAGTAGTGTTTCACATTAGGGATGCTGAACTTAAAAAATGCAGTTTTGTGGGCCAGGGGTGGTGGTTCCCTCCTGTAATCCTAGCACTTGAGAGGCCAAGGTGTGTTGATTGCCTTAGCTCTGACCAGCCTGAGCCAGAAAGAAACTTCATCTCTTAAAAAAAAAAAATACAGTTTTGATAACTAGCTTTGTAATATAATTTGAAATAAAGTGTAACGCATCCAGTTTTGTTCTTTCTCAAGATTGTTTTGGCTAGACAGGGTCCTTTGTAATTCCATATGAATTTAAAATTTTTTTTTTCTATTTCTCAATAAAAATGCCACTGGGATTTTGATAGAGATTGGAATGAATCTGTAGAACACTTTGAGTAGTAAGGTTATTTTGGGTAGTAAGGGTAATAGTATGAACATTCATAAAAAGGGGGCGCCTATTTGTGTCTTCTTTAACTTTTTTCAGCAATGTTTTGTAGTTTTCACATTCAAGTCTTTTGCCTCCTTTGTTAAATTTATTTCTAAGTATTTTATTCTTTTTGAAGCTATTACAAAAAGAATTGTTTTAATTTCCTATTTGCATTATTCCTTGTTAGTATGTAGAAACAATTTATTTTTGTTTCCTGCAACTTTGCTGATTTTGTTATCTCTAACAGTTTTTGGTGAGTTTCTTATGCATGGAATCTTTAGGGTTTTCTACATACAATGTCATATCATCTGTGAAGAGATAATTTTACTTCTTCCTTTATGACTTTGGTGCTTTTTATTTCTTTTTTCTTTTTCTTGCCTAAGTGCTCTAGCTAAGATTTCTAGTACTATATTGAATAGAATTGAGCATCCTTGCCTTCACCTTTGGGTATGAAGTTAGCTTTGGGTTTTTCATATATTGCATTTATTATATTGATGTATTTTCCTTTTATTCCAAGTTTATTAAGTACTTTTATCATAAAAGGATGAATTTTGTTATTTTTTTCTGCATTTAATGAGGTGATTATGTGATTTTTATCCTTCATTCCTATTAATATGGTGTATCACATTGATTGAATTGTGTGTGTGGAACCATTTGTTCAACCCAGAGATAAACTGAACTTGGTCATAGTGTATAATGCTTTTAATGTACTATTGAATTCTCTTTGCTAATTAAAACAGTACTCCATTTGTTGAGGATTTTTACCTTTATATTTATCAGTAATATTGGCTTATAATTTTCCTTTTCTGTAGTGTATTTTTATCTGACTTTATTATCAGAGTAATGCTGACTTTTACAATGTACTTGGACGTTTACTCCTTTAAACATTTTTTGAAAAGTATGAAAAGAATTGGCATTATTTTTTAAATGTTTGGTAGAATTCTCCAGTGATTATTGATTCAATCTCCTTATTTGATATCAATCTGTTCACATTTTCTACTTCTTAATGATTCAGGATTTGTAGATTACATGTTCATAGGACTTCATTTTTCAAGGTTACCTAATTTGTTGGTATGTAACTCTTCATACTCATAATCATTTTTATTTCTATAGAACCAGTTGTAAAATATTTATCATTTCTGATTTTTCTTTTTTCTTAGGCTAGTTAAAGTTTTGGTAATTTTATATCTTTCCAGACAACCTTTAGTTTTAATAATTTTCCTATTTTTTTGATTCTCTAATTTTTTTTTATTTCTGCTCTAACATTTGATATAGTCTTCCTCATACTAACTTTAAGATTAGTATGTTGGTTTTTATTGATTCACTGACATGTATAGTTTTGCGCTCTTTTTTTTCCCCACTGATTGCATTTGTTAGGTAAAGTCCCTCTTACAATCATGTCTTGCCCCCAAAAGGTGTGGCACACACCAAGACCCCACCCTCTCCCCCCTTCCCTCTCTCTGCTATTCCCTTCCCCATCCCTCCTTCCTTTTTCCTCTCTATGCTCTCCCCTTCCCCTAACCATACCATGCCATTAATTGTCACTAATTGTCCTCATATCAAAATTGAGTACATAGTATTCATGCTTCTCCATTCTTGTGATGCTTTACTAAGAATAATATCTTCAACTTCCATACATGTTAATACAAAAGCTGTAAAGTCTCAATTTTTTTTAATTGGCTGAATAGTATTCCATGGTATACATACACCACAGCTTGTTAATCCAATCCTGGGTTGGTGGGCATTTAGGCTGTTTCCACATTTTGGCAATTGTAAATTGAGCTGCAATAAACAGTCTGGTGCAAATGTCCTTTTGATAAAAGGATTTTTTTCCTTCTGAGTAGATGCACAGTAATGGGATTGCAGGATCAAATGGGAGGTCTGGCTTGAGTTCTTTGAGGGTTATCCATACTTCCTTCCAAAAAGATTGTATTAGTTTGCAGTCCCAACAGCAGTGTAAAGGTGTTTCCTTCTCTCCATATCCAGGCCAGCATCTGCAGTTTGAGATTTTGTGATGTGGGCAAGCATTCTTTCAGGCTGGTTTTGATTTACATTTCTCTAATAATTAGAGATGATGAGCATTTTTTCATGATTGTTAGCCATTCATCTTTCTTCTTTAGAGAAGGTTCTATTCATGTCTCTTGCCCTTTTCCTTCTTTTTTTAATGTAGGAATTTACCACTATAAAATTCTTAGTACTGCTTTTCTGCATTCCATAAGTTTTATTTTATTCTATTGTGTTTTTTTTGCTGTAAGATATTTTCAAATTTTCTTTTTTAATTTTTTGATCCATTGTCTTTCAAGAGTTTGGTATTCATTTCCATACATGTTGTATTTTTGTTTTTATTTTTGCTATTTATTTCTAGTTTCATTTCGTTTGGTCAGAAGATACTGGGTGTCATTTAATTTTTTTAAATTTGCTGAGGTTTGTTTTGTAATCTAAAATGTGATCTATTTTGGGGAATGTTCCACATGCTCTTGAGAAAAATGTGTATTTTGCTGCTGTTGGGTACAATATTATGTATGTCTGTTAGGTACTTAATGTGTTTGATAAATGGAAGTTCCTAACTTCATCGTGGTCCACATTTATCAATACTTCCCTTTCCTACTAGTGCTTATTGTACTTGTTCAAGAAAACTCATTTTACCTATCCCAAAGTATTAAAGAGATTTTATAACATTATAGTCTAGAAGGGAGCTTTGTTTTATACATCACCATTACATCTACACTTCACCTGGATTTGATATTTCTATGTGTTTTGTGGTAGAGATCAAGTTCCATCCCCCCTGCCAAAATCTGGCCATCCAAATGTTGCAGAACTATTTATTGGAAAAGATCATTATTTCCTAATTGGTCTGCAAAGTCACTTTTATTCTATATCATCAAGTGCCCATGCAAATGGGAATTTATATCTATATTCTCTTTTCTTTTGCAATACATTTTTTGTCTATTCCTACACCAAGAGCACTCTACTATCATTGCTATAGCTTTATATATACTTTGACAACCATATTCTTCTTGGAAAGCAGTTTGAAAATTAGCCCTTGCTACTTCCACAGAAGTTTTAAAATTAGCCTTGAATTTGCGTAAGGGGAAAAAAAACCTCCTAGTAATTTTATGATTGCTGTAATTCTATAGAACAATTTGGGGACAACTGATAATCTGTACAATATTGAATCTTCCAATTCATGTACATCTATATATCGAATCTATGTACATATCTTTTGTCAGATTTATGATAACGCATTTTATTCTTTTTATATAATATTGCAAAATTTATCCCTTAAAATTTTATTTTGGTTGTTATAGAGATAAAGAAATGAAATTTTTTTTTTTTTTTTAAGACAGATTCTCAAGCTGTCACCCTGGGTAGAATGTTGTGGCTCACAGCAACCTCAAACTCCTGGGCTTAAGGGATTCTCTTGCCTCAGCCTGCCAAGTAGCTGGGACTACAGGCACCCACCATAACGCCTGGCTATTTTTCTGTTGCGTTGTCATTGTTGTTTTAGCTGGCCAGGGCTGGGTTCAAACCTGCCAGCCTTGGTGTCGGTAGCCAGTGCCCTACCCACTGAGCTACAGAAGCCACCCTTGAAATTGATTTTTAATATTGATCTTTAAAATCTAACAACCCTCCTAAAGCCAATAAATTATAGTTATGTATCCTTGACTCCTTTGTGATTTCAGAAGGAAAATTTTCAATATTTTACTTTTATGAATGACTTCTGTAGTATTGCTTTTAGCTACCATCTTTCAAATTAAGGACGTTCTCTTCTATTTCTAGTTTGATAGAAGACTTTTTCCACAAATAGATAGAAAATTTTTACAAACTGATTTTTCTGCATATATACAGAAGTTCATGTAACTTTTTTTCTTGCTGTATAGTATTGCTCCTAGGCTACAAACCTGTAAAGCATGCAGTGTGTACCGAATAACTTGGGCAACAGTAACACAGTAGTATTCATGCATCTAAACTTAAAAAAAGGCATAGTAAAAATATGGTACTAAAATCTTATGGAATCACCATTGTATATCCAGTCTGTCACTGACCAAACATCCAAACATCATTCTGTAGTGCATAACTGTATATTGAAATGACTATGAATGCTAAATCAACATTACATTTCTGGAACAAACCTAATTCAGCTATGATGTTTTATCATTTTTATGGATTGCCTAATTCAGATTGAGAGTATTTTATTATATTTTACACCTATAGTTCTGAAAGATTTTGGCCTGTAATTATCCTTTTATGAATGCTCTAGTGTGATTTCCTTATTATCAAGATTATGCTGGTTTCATAAAAGGAGTTGGGACATGTTCCCCTGATTTCTATTTTCTGGAAGAATTAGATTTGCATAGTTTTTCCTTAACTGTATACAATTCAACACTCATCTGTTCATATAGTTTTCATCGTTGATATGTTTTTATTTACAAGTTTTTCCGATATTGCACTATTCAGATTTTCCAGTTCTTTTTTTTAAATTTATTTTTCATTAGATCATAATTGTGTACATTAATTCTATAATAGGATACAGTGTGTTGCTTCCACATGCAGTTTGGAAAACTCTCATCCAACTGGCTAACATAGCCATCATGTCTTTCTCATAATTGTTGTGTTAAGACATTTATATTCAACCTTTAGACAAATTCACATGTACCCTAATAGGATAAATTATAGGCGTGATCCTCACAATATCATTCTCTTCACCCATCCTCCCTCCTCCCCTCTCTCCCCTCCCCTCTCCCCGCTCCCCTCTCCGCCCTCCCCTTTCCCTGTAGTCTAGGGCTCCTCCATTCGGATTGTAGCTTTCCTAAGACAGCTAACAATTAGTTTCATAATAGTGTTGAGTACATTGGATACTTTTTCTTCCATTCTTGAGATACTTTGCTAAGGACATTTTCCAGCTCTATCCATGTAAACATGAAGGAGGCAAGGTCTCCATCTTTCTTTGTGGCTGTATAGTATTCCATGGTGTACATATACCACAATTTATTGATCCGTTCATGGGTCGATGGGCACTTGGGCTTCTTCCATGACCTAGAGATTGTGAATTGGG
>NW_003852397.1:45133295-45136194 GCF_000181295.1 Otolemur garnettii | reverse complement strand
GAGATCTTTAAAGTATGACAATGGAACTTTAATAGGGATTGCATTGAAATTATATATTGCTTTAGGTAGTATAGACATTTTAACAATATTAATTTTTCACAGCCATGAGCAGGGTATGTTTTTCTATTTGTTGGTATTTTCAGCTATTTCTTTTCTTAGAGTTTCATAGTTCTCTTTATAAAGTCTTTCACATCCTTTGTTAGGTAAACTCTGAGCTATTTCATCTTCTTTGGCACTACTGTGAATGGAATAGAGTTCTTGACTGTTTTTTCAGCTTGACTATTGTTGGTATATATAAAGGCTACTGACTTATGGGTGTTGATTTTGTAACCTGAAATGCTGCTGTATTCCTTGATCACTTCTAGGAGTTTTGTAGTAGAGTCCCTGGTGTTTTCCAGATATATGATCATATCATCTGCGAACAGTGAGAGTTTGACCTCTTCAGATCCTATGTGAATACGTTTGATTGCTTTTTCTTCCCTAATTGCTATGGCTAAGACTTCCATTACGATGTTGAAGAGCAATGGAGACAGTGGGCAACCTTGCTTGGTTCCTGATCTGAGTGGAAATGGTTTCAATTTAATTCTATTCAATACGATACTGGCTGTGGTTTTGTTGTAGATGGCCTCTATCAACTTGAGAAAAGTCCCTTCTATGCCTATTTTCTTAAGTGTTCTAATCATGAATGGATTCTGGATATTGTTAAAAGCTTTTTCTGCATCAATTGAGAGGATCATATGGTCTTTGTTTTTTAATTTGTTTATGTGGTGTATTACATATATAGATTTGCGTATGTTGACCCAGCCTTGAGATCCTGGGATAAAACCCACTTGGTCATGTTGTATAATTTGCTTGATGTGTTGCTGGATTCTGTTTGTTAGGATCTTGTTGAATATTTTCGCATCAATATTCTTTAGAGATATTGGTCTATAATTTTCTTTTCTTGTTGGGTCTTTACCTGGTATGGGGATCAAGGTGATGTTTGCTTCATAGAATGTATTGGGTAATATTCCGCCTTTTTCTATATTTTGGAAAAGGTTAAATAATATAGTTGTTAGCTCTTCTTTAAAAGTTTGGTAGAATTCTGACGTGAAGCCATCTGGTCTTGGGCTTTTTTTAGGGAGATTTTGTATAGTTGCTGCTATTTCAGAGCTTGATATGGGCCTGTTCAACATTTTCACTTGGTTCTGGTTAAGTCTTGGAAGTGGCATGCTTCCAAGTATTGGTCAATTTCCTTCAGGTTTTCATATTTCTGAGAATAAAGTTGCTTGTAGTAGTCATGGAGGATTTCTTGAATTTCTGAGGGGTCTGTTGTGATTTCATCTTTACAATTTCTAATTGAAGAAATTCGAGATTTAAGTCTTTTTTTCTTGGTTAGGTTGGCCAAAGGTTTATCTATTTTATTTACCTTTGCAAAAAACCAACTTTTTGATTTGTTAATCTAATGTATGATCCTTTTGTTTTCAATTTCATTTAGTTCTACTCTAATTTTGGTTATTTCTTTTCTTCTGCTGGGTTTTGGGTTGGAATGTTCTTCCTTTTCCAGTTGCTTGAGGTGTCCCATTAAGTTGTTAACTTCTTCTCTTTCCATTTTCTTGAGGAAGGCTTGCAGTGCGATAAATTTCCCTCTTAGGATGCCTTAGTGGTGTCCCAGAGGTTCTGATAACTCGTCTCTTCATTATTGTTTAATTCCAAGAATTTCGTAATTTCCTTCTTGATCTCATCTTTGACCTGTGTCATTGAGCATAAGGTTATTAAGCTTATTAAGGTTATTTTGTTTGAGTCTGCAGGTTCCTGTTGTTTCTGAGTTCAACTTTTATTCCATGGTGGTCTGAGAAGATGCAAGGGATAATTTCTATTCTTTTAAATTTGCTAAGGTTAGACTTGTGACCCAGGATGTGGTCTATTTTGGAGTACGTTCCGTGGGCTGATGAATAAAATGTATACTCAGTTTTATTAGGGTGAAATGTTCTATAGATGTCCGTTAAGTCCAGATGCTGAATGGTTAGGTTTAAATCTAGAATTTCTTTGCTAAGCTTCTTGTTGGATGATCTGTCCAGCACTACCAAAGGGGTATTAAAATCTCTGACTATGATGGAGCTGGGAGTAATCAGGTTGCTCATGTCTGTTAAAGTGTCTCTTAAAAATTGGGGTGCATTCTGATTGGGTGCATAAATATTGGTAATTGAAATCTCATCATATTGAGTACTACCTTTAACACATATAAAGTAACCATCATTGTCCTTGCTCACTTTTGTTGGTTTAAAACCTATTATATCTGCAATAGTATTGCAACACCTGCTTTTTTCTGTTTTCCATTAGCCTGGAAAATAGATGACCATCCCTTCACCCTGAGTCTATGCTTATCTTTTAAAATAAGGTGCATTTCTTGTATGCAACAGATATCTGGCTTGAGTTTTTGTATCCAGTCAGCCAGCCTGTGTCTCTTTAGAGGGCAGTTTAAGCCATTTACATTGATTGAGAATATTGACAATCCTGGCATAATTTTGGGTGTCGAGTTTTTTGAAGGTTCATTAGACATCTTTGATCCTTTTGTCACCATGGAGATTGGAATTTAGTCAAAATTTTCTGGGTGGGTTTATTTATGTGGTGGAGGATTGTGTTGGTCCTTATGGAGAATAGGTTTGAGGATATCCTGGAGGGCTGGTTTAATAATGGCAAATTTCCTCAACATGTGAATATCATTAAAGTATTTAATTTCTCCATCATAAATGATGCTCAGTTTAGCTGGATAGAGGATTCTGAGTTGAAAGTTGTTTTGTTTTAGGAGGTTGAAGGTCGGTGACCACCCTCTTCTAGCCTGGAAGGTTTCAGCAGAGAGATCTGCAGTCATTCTAATATTCTTCCCTTTGTAAGTTAATGTTTTCTTGCGTCTAGC
>NW_003852397.1:45131294-45133015 GCF_000181295.1 Otolemur garnettii | reverse complement strand
ATTATCCAAGATCTCTCTGAGTGAGAGATCTGTTTTTGTTCTCCATTTGTCAAAATCTTTGGAAGTCTGGGTGTGTTCAAAGTCTTTGTCTTCAGTGTCGGAGATCCTATCTTCTGCCTCATCCATCCTCTGACGGAGGGATTCAACAGTGCTCTTCAAATCTGCAACCTCTTGTTTCAGTGTATCGTAATCCTTGATCATGTTTGAAATCATTGAATTCCTGGGACAGCTTTTGAATGATTTGAAATTTTAGCTCCCTCTTTTCCTCCAACCTGTTGATCTTACTCCCTATCCAGATTCTGAACTCAATTTCTGACATTTCAGATATCTGTTTATGTAGTGGGTCTTCAATTGTGTCTATCCAATCCTTCTTTGGGGAAGTTAATCTACTTTGGTTATTCTGGTTGCCAGAATTTTTTTGCTGATTCCATCCCATGTTGAATTTGCACCTTTCGGACACTGTCCCTAAAACCGTTCTGCCAGTGGCTTCTTCTAGTTTTCTCCTGGGCACAATCCAGCAAGACCCCGGGAGGCGGGGCCAGCAGGTGGGGTGATGCAACCCACCCCTGCAGGAGTCAGTGTTGCCGTCAAGGCCCTGGGAGGCAGGTGCAACCCGCCCCAGTGGAGGTCAGTTGTCCTTACTGGCCACCAAAGCCCCGGAGGCAGATGCACGGCTGGCGGGATGATGCAACCCTCGCAGGCAGTAGCTGCTGGCGACTGCAAGCTGGCAGGGCCCTGGGAGGTGGGCGCGCGGCTGCGCGACCCGCCCCAGCAGAAGTCAGTTGTCCTTGCAGGCCACCAAAGCCCCAGAGGCAGGCGCGCAGCTGGCGGGACAGCACAACCCTGTCTGGCAGGAGTTGGTGGTGATCACGCGCTGGGAGGTCCCGGGAGGCAGGTGCACGACTGCGTGACCTGCCCCAGCAGAAGTCAGCTGCCCTCACAGGCCAACAAGCCCCAGAGGCAGGCGCGCTGCTGGTGGGATGACGCAGCCCTCCCTGGTAGGAGCTGCTGGCAAATGCCAGCCAACAAGACCCTGGGAGGTGGGTGTGAGACTGTGAGACCCGCCCAGCAGAAGTCCGTTGCAGGTGGGTGTGAGACTGTGAGACCTGCCCAGCAGAAGTTGGTTGCCCTCACTGGCCACCAAAGCCCTGGAGGCTGGCACGCAACTGGCAGGACGGCACGACCCTCTCAGGCAGGAGCTGGTGGTGATCTAGGGCTGGGGGCCACCAGATGCAGCCGCACAGCTGCTCGACCTGCCCTAGCAGAAGTCAATTGCCCTAACTGGCCACCAAGGCCCTGGAGACAGGCAAGCAGCTGGCGGGTCTCCATGACCCTCCCTGGCAGGAGTCCATGGCAGCCGCCAGCCAGCAGGGCTCAGGGAGGCGGGCGCGGCTCAGTGACCGGACCCAGCAGAAGTCAATCACTGTCAAGGGCCACCAAAGACCTGGAGGCGGATGCCTGGTGGGGTGTGTAGACCTCCCTGTCCGGTGTCAATCCCGGTCACCGGTACCAAGGTCTCAAGAAGTGCAGATAGCATCCTGGGATACAGCTGAGCACAGAATGCACTGATGGGGATCCATCTGCACACAGAAAGCGTGAATCAAGCAGTTCTCCTGGTGAAGGAATGGGACAGGGGCTTGGTCTTGAAAGGGTGGGTGGATGCTGTTCTTGGGTCTCCTCTCCCTGTCTCTGCCAGCAAGGGGAGGGAGAGTGGACTGGAA
>NW_003852397.1:45044268-45130908 GCF_000181295.1 Otolemur garnettii | reverse complement strand
AGCTTCTGTCGGAGACTGGTGCCTGTTGGCCATCTTGACCACTCCCCCTTTCCATTTCTTCTTATATCGTTTTGGTAAGTTGTGTTGAATTACAAAGTAATTTTTCTTTCTCATGTATATTTTTAAATTTATTGGCATAAAGTCGTTCATATGATACTATTAGAATTTTTATTAATAAATCTGTAGGTTATAATACTATTAGTTATTTGGGTATTCCCTCATTATTTCTTTTAACTGGTAATATCAGGAATTACCTATTTTATTCAACTTTTGAAAAGATCTTTTGCTTAATAATTTCCTCTCCTGTTTGTTGTTTTTGTACTCTGTTCACTGTTAATTTGTTATTCTTTTAACTTCTTGAGATGGATTCTTGGATCACAGATACTCTGTCTTCTCAAATATAAACATTCAAATTATAATTTTCCTTCTAGGCCCTGGTCTGATTTTTGTGTCATATTTTTGTTCTTTTTTTATTACTCAGTTCAAAATATGCTTTATTTATATTTAATTCACAGGTTATTTTAAAGCATTTTTCTTGATGTCTGATTACATGGAAATTATTTACTTGTCATTTTGTCTGGCTTAATTCTTCAGTAGTCTATTAGATTTCAACATTTTTCCATGTTAGATACTTGTTAAAATGAAGTATATGCTTATTTTTGCAAAGATTGAAGGCACATATGAATTTGTGTTTTGCAGTTATTAGCTACCATTAGATACTAATTAGATTAAGTCTAGTATTTTTTACTATAAAATATACATATAACAAAATCTATCATTTTACTATTTTTTAGTGCCATTCATTGGATCTTAATACGTTCATTTTGTTGTGCAACCATCACCAGTATTCATCTCCAACTTTTTCATCATCTACAACAGAAACTTTGTACCCATAAGTAATCAGCAATTCCCCATCTCCCTAGCTCCTTTAATTACTATTTCATTTTCTGTATCTATGAATTTTATTATTATAGGTAGCACATATCAGTGGAATCATGCATAATTTGTCCTCTTGTGACTGGTTTACTTCATCTAGCATATTTTCATGGTTTATTCATATTGTAGTATGTATGAGATTTCCTTCCTCTGGCTGAATATTTTATGGATTTGCCACATTTATTCATCCATTTACCTGTTGCTGCACATTTGGGTTACTTTCACCTTTTAGCTATTGTGAATAATCTTGTTACAAACTTGGATGTACTAATATGTTTGTTTCCTTTCTTTCAATTCTTTCGTCTATATCCAGAAGTATAGTATAGGAAGTGCTGGATCATAGGGCAATTCTAAGTTTGTTTGAAGAACTCCATACTGTTTTTCACAGTGGCTATATGTCCTATCAGCAATGAAAAAAAGAGTTCAATTTCTCCACACCTTTGCCAACCACTTGTTATTTCTGGTTTGTGCTATGGTTATGTTTTGATGCTAGGTATCCTAAGGTAAGCGGTAGTATCACTGTGATTTTGAAATGCATTTCCCTAATGATTAATGATGTCAAGTATCATGTGTTTATTAGACATTTGCATATCTTCTGTGGAGAAATGTCTATTCAAGCCCTTTGCTCATGTTTTGATAATTTTGTTATTTAGTTAGCATTCTTTATAAATACAAGTAAACTGTCTGTAAAGCAACCACCCAAGGGACTGTAACAAACTAGCCACATAGGAACTAGGCTTACTATACTGATAAACACAGTGGTGCATGTTTAGTCTATGAAAATTAGGTCAACGTAGGGAAGTGGCCACTATGGAGGTTCTACTGTATGTATAGTTGAGATATTAATCCCTTATCAGATATGATTTGCAAATATCTACTTCCATCCTGTGAGATATCTTTATATTCTGTTCTCTATTGATAGTGTTTTTTCATTCAGATTTTTTTATAAAGTTTATTTTTTTTCTTTTGCTGACTGTGATTTTATTGCCATATTGCCAAATTCAGTGTCATGAAGCCTTTCCCCAGGTTTTTTTTCCAGGAGTGCTACAGTTTTGTGTTCTTACATTTAAGTCTTTATAGAAAAACTTGTCTATTTCAAGCACAAAATCCATCTTGCGTTAATTTTGTATGCAGTGTGAGGTAGGAATCTCTTTTTTTTCATATAGACATCCAGTTTTCCCAACACTATTTGTTGAAAAGACTGTACATTTTCCTATTGAATGGCTTTCATATCCTTGTCAAAAATCATTGAACCTGGACTCTGTATTCTATCCCATTATTCTTTATGTCTGTCTTTATTCCAGTACCATGTTTTGATTACTATGGCTTTGTAGGAATTTTTGAAATCAAGAAGAAGTGTTACTCTTACAGCTTTGTTCTTCTATTGAGATACCGTATGAATTTTAGGATGACCATTTTCTGTTGTTATTTCTGTTTTTAATAACACCTATCTTAGTGAATGTGCTGTTAATAGGCTTAACTCCAGCAATCTTTTTTCTTAATGTATTTATTTCCTTCTTATTCTGTTACTGAGGGATGTATGTTAAAAAATCTCCATTACGGCCCAAGATTCTGGACTCCATGGGGGACAGGCTTCTAGACTTCGGGGTGAGAGTGGAGAAGAGTGTTTAAAGTTCAGAGTTGCAGAATGTATCAACAACAACAACAGCAACAAGAAGCAGGGTCCAAACTCTGAAAACATGATGTGTACACTGCTAGAGACTGTTGGGATTTCAAGAACTGATACGATAACAGGTCGCCTCCTAGAATGTCTGAACCTGAAGCTGGACATAAAGAGAAGATGCTAGATCTTTGTTTGCATCTATTGTTTCTTTCTGACTTGGAAAAAAGATGAAATACAGAACTTGAAATGTTACCAAGTTCATAATATTATCTCAATAATTTGATAAATCACTTCAATATATCCTAAAATAATATCCTGTTTCAATAAAATGTAGAAAAATAACCAAAAATTTTTGCTCTAAAATATCATATTCCTGTAAGTAACAGCATTTACAAAAAATAATTCTTGTGATAATCTAGTGGTCTATAATAGACCATAATGGACTTGGATATATTAAAAAGAGGAAATCTAGGGGTTTGTTAATTGACTAGTGGCCATTCAGGGGTATCTGTAGCATTTATGATTTTAGCATTTATGATTTTATGTACTCTAAAGATGATTTGACAGGTCATGAAGACATTGCACTGTAGTTCTGTATTTTGAGTAATCATGATTTTATTTTATGTTCAAAATCTAACTAGAAAGCTGAGTATAGGATTTCCAGTGCATTCTATCCAGAGGCATCACCAAGAAGCTTTTCTTTTAATTGTGTCAGTCCCAAAACCTTTTCAGTTTTAGTAAGATCTAGATCCATTCATCAAGGTTATGGGCTATCCATAATCCTAGCATTAGTTCTAGGGGCCATCACATAAACCAAGAATTTGGACATTAAATTTTAAATAGCATTTAAACATCAAAAAAAAATCTCCATTACTTGGAATGTTTCTTATTTCCACAAGTTTTACTTCATATATTACATAGTTCTTTTATTTAGAGCATACAAAAATAATTGTTTTATCTTTTGATGTAAATTCCTTTTTTCCTGAAAGTTTGCTTTTGTGTTACATTAGTATATAAGGGTACTTTCGTTTAGTTTCTGCATTATCAATATTTTCTGTCCCTTTGGTCTAGTCCATGTATCTCTTATAATCTACATATAATTTTTTTTAACTCAATATGGCATCTTTGTGCCAAGTAGTATATCCACATTCGGTATTACTGATATATTTGATTTTAAATATATCTTCTCTATGCAAAACAAGTACATGTCAACGAAGTCTACTTTTTCTAAAATTTCTTACTAAAACATCATGAGAAGTGATAAAAGTCATTATTAAGGGCCTATGGCTCAAAGGAGTAGAGTGCTGGCCTCATATGCCAGAGGTGATGGGTTCAAACCCAGCCCTGGACAAAAACTGCAAAAAGAAAAAAAAGTCATTATTGATTAATGAGATTACAGATTATAACCAATATTTAAATTTTTTTTTTTTTTTTTTGCAGTTTTGGCCAGGGCCAGGCTTGAACTCACCACCCCTGATATATGGGGCTGGCACCCTACTCCTTGAGCCACAGGCGCCACTCTAATATTGAATTTTTAAAAAAAATTTTAGCCAGGGACAGGCACAGTGATTCATGCCTGTAATGCCAGCAGCCTAAAAAGCTGAGCCACTCTGAGGATTGACTGAGGTTAGGAGTTCGAGACTAGCCTGAGCAACAGCAAGACCCCATCTTTAAAAATACCTGGGTGTTGTGGCAGGCACCTGTGGTCCTAGCTACTTAGGAGGCTGAGGCTCAAACTCTTCTCAAAAGGAAAAAAGAAAACGAAAAAAATATTAGCCAAAGAAAGTTTGAGATTATAATAATATAGAATGTGTGGGGAAAAGTATACTGTATCTAATTAACTCTTACTCCAAAGGACTTATCATAAACATATCATATAAATATGCCTAATGATACAGTTTATAGTTGAAGACTTCCTCTTGCTCTATAGTTATCCTCTTCTGAAAAGAGTGAATACATATGTTCTACAATTTTTGTAAGGATAAAAATTCTAACCTTCCAAACATTTGGGTTTTTTGTCAACTTATTTAAACAACACAAAGATTATGAAGTATTCTGACAATTCACTACATGTCAATATACAAAAGATTTCTCCCCAGGATTTCTTCTTTTTTCTTCAATCCAAACCATTATTTTCACCCCTAAAATCAAAGATACTCACATAGAGATTAATCAATTGGGTTAGCACTATCTGGAAAACCCTACTTGTTCTTTGCTTAGTAGCATAGGAGAAAAAGAAATAGACTCTTTCTGTTTTGTATCTTAATAAGAAAATACTGACCAAAACAGAAAATATAAATGTCTAAACGTAATAAATAAAAAATTTGCAAAAACTAATTACATATTAAGTGTATATTTACAGATAATTTCAAATCATATTTCAGTCACTAATAATTCTCAAATGAAAATACAAGGAGATTTAGATTGTAGAACTGGCCATTTTCATCTAACCAGTACTAAGAATAAAATGAACACAAGGATAATCTGGCTTCTGAAAGATTATTTAATTATTTTAATTTTCTATTATTTAATTTTGATCAGGGACCATAATCACGATACTCAACACTTCAATGGTTTTTTCAACATATAGTTAAGTTTAGCTAGGCAGTAATAGTTGTCTTTTTTCCAACCTTCAAATTTATCTGGCACAAATATTTGAACTAATTTCAAATTTACTTAGCACAGTGTATTTGAATATATATACTGACTAGTCAGGAAAACAAAAGAAAACATTTTTTCAAATAGAAAATTTGGATTATTCCAGAAAAGAGTTCAGTGGCAGTGGTAGGGGTGAGATGAAGTAAGAACTCTTGCAACTTCTGACCACTATATTTAGGTAGCACACCAATTTATTTTAAATATTTTAAAAAATAACTGAGAGTTTTGATATTTTGGATAATCTTTGGAGAAGACCTTTCTATTTCAAGTGCGAAAGGAACAGGTGATTTTGAATTCTACAATGCAACACTTGATGCTGAAATAGTGATGACACCTCCCTCACACATATTTCAAAAATTTATGACTCAGTTTGTATTCTGATGACATTCCTTACTCAGACATGTAGGATCTCCTTGTAAATGTATTTTTATTAAGGACAAACATGTAAGAGCTAAGTCTATAATTCTCAAACTGACGTTAGAGAATTTCTGGGGCTCTCCAATTCTCTGAGAATTTTAAAATATTTTAAAGCCATCAGTCATAAACTATGAAATTAAATATTGTAAAAGAAAAAAAACTTCTAAATGCATACAGATAGCCAATTTTGGTGCCTGAGTTGGCAGTGTTTACAGCAGTGATGGAAAACAGGTTAAAATAGAGCAAAGGTCCTTTTAAAAAAATGTTAAAGACTGGGTGCAATGGCCATGCCTGCAATCTTAGCACTCTGGGAGGCCAACACAGTGGATTGTCTGAGCTCAGGTGTTTGAGACCAGCCTGAGCAAGGGCAAGACCCTATTTCTAAAAATAGCTGGATATTATGGCAGGCACCTGTAGTCCCTGCTACTTGGGAAGCTGAGGCAAACGCATCAGGGAGACCAGAGCCCAGAAGACTGAGGTTGCTGTGAGCTATAGGCCCTCTACAGAGGGTGACAAAGTGAGACTCTGTCTCAAAAGAAAAAAAAAAATGTTAGGGAGTCAGTTCAGGAGTCTAAGAGAAGCATAATAATATAGTTCTTAAAGACCATTTTGAAGTAAATATAAAGGATGAGTTGGAAGCAAACAAAAAAAAAAAAAGAGAGAGAGATTGGAACTATTGCTATAGTTTAGATAGCTAAGGAGAATAACCCATAAGAATCCATAAAACTAGGTGAACAAATTTGAGTATGGGATGAAAAAGAGGGAATTACTAAATCCAAAAATGAAAGATATAGAAAATATGTCAAGGGAAAATGGTCAATAGGTTGTTATTAAGAATGGAAAAAAAAATAGGTTGTTATTGAATGACTAAATTAAAAACACATTTTGGGGGGGGGGACTTTTAAGATCAATTAAGTATTCATAGATAATGCAAAATCTCTACTCTAGGAAATTATATCTAGTTTTATAATTATTACAAAGTGTAATCATGGTTTTGCAGAGAGACAGAATCAATAGGGCAGATACACATACCCATATATGTGTGTATGGATATATATATGTTTATAATACATACATGTGTGTTTGTATCTGTATGAAATGACTCATGTTATTAGGGCGGTTAAGTCCTGTGATCTGTAGTTGTAAACAGGAGACTCCAGAAAACTGGTGTTATAATTTAGTCCAACTCCAAAGACTTGAAAACCGAAAGAGGTAAAGGTTTAAATTCAAGCCTGAGGGCAGAAGACTGATGGCCTGGCTCAGATGTTCCAAGTAAACTGATGGTGCCCATAAACAGAAGGAAGGGCAATTTGCTTTACTTAGTCTACTAATTCAAATACGAACTTCATCCAAAAATACTCTTGAAAAGACACCACAGGAAAAGCAATATTTGATATACGTGGGTGGAAAGTTACTATTTCCAGCTAAATTCAGTGAATATCTGGATTACATTTTGTCATAATCTAGCAGGGGTTCCACACTCAATAAAGAAAAAATAAGATAGTTTTGACTAAAATAATACAACAGACATCTTAGTCAAGAAAATGCTTTGTTAATAAACCAATTTATAAATAGTTATAATCCAGAAGCATGTATTTTAAAACAAAAACAGACTCTTACCAAATAAACTTCAAAATACTAAATTATGCCATTATCTGTTTATATTTCCTGAGAGAAAAGATAAAAATCAATTTCTCTGTCTTTTTAACAATTCTCAAATTATTGTAAATTGTAAATGAAGATTCAAAAAATTGAAAATATTTCTACATCTTCAAATTTAAAGCTAGATTATCACCTTATTTCTCTTGCCTTAGGATGCCTCAACCGATTTTGTTAACATTCTTTAAAATTTTACTGGCCAAAACATGCCTCCTGAAAGTTAGCTTTTAAAGGGAAAATTCGTGAAGTGTACCGCGAAAGCAATCAAAATAGTTAAGAATCGGTTCTTCCTCAAACTACTAAAAATAATGCTTTTTCATACTCCAGCGCAAAAAACTGAAGTGAATGCATCTCCTTTCTAAATGATTACATTGATACAGATTTTTAAATATTTTGAAAAATAAGTAACTTTAAGTTGTAGTCTTTTTGGTAACAGCTGCAAATTTTCACTGAAATCTAAACCAAAAAAAGAAAGGATTCACAACAATATAAAAATATTTTCAAGTAAGCCCTTGAGTAAACATCTTTGCGCTGACGTTGGGCTGACAGTGAAACACGCAGTTGATAAACTACTACCTTACGAAGAGGTGAGGAATCTTAGTTTTGCAAACTGGCGTTTAATGAGGATAAATTTCCTATGACTATTGTTCTCTAGTTTATTCGTCTGTTTAACCAGTAGTAGCCTAGAGCTACAGGGTTGCATTTGGCTGAGATCCCCAAAGAGTCACGATTCGGGAATTCATCTATTCCTGACTCCACAGCGCAGGACTATTATCCAAAAATTACCAAAGTTGGTGGCAAGTCGAAAGATGCCAAGTACAATCATAAAGCCTTGCCAATTTTTCCCTCTCATTTGGTAAACTGAACAGTGTACTGCAACTCGAGTTTCAGTCTGTAACTATGGAACCTCGAGCTATTCGCATAGTTTGTTCTTCAAACGATTGCCTGAAGGATCGCAATGCGCCCAGAATACAGAGGCTACCTACCGGGCGTAAAACCGCTTCCCGCAACCGCGCGTCTAACAGGCCTCTTAGTTCCCAGCCACGACAGCTACAGCGCCGTAAACCGGCAAGGGTGCTAAGCCCAACAAGTAAGCACCCCATGCGCGGGAACCCCTAAGCGGACACTGAGAGAAAAGGACGCACTAGAGGGCGCCCCTGACCGCGGCCCTCGGCCCAACCGCCACAGTGGCGGTAACGCTCTTACCCAACAACAGTCGGCCCTGGCCTCCTCGCGTCGCCGCGGCCCCGCCCTGCCCCGCCCTGTCCGCCGCGGAGACTCACGGGACAGGTAGTCCGCCGCCTAGTCCCGCCCCGCCCCCCCGCGCCACCGGCTTCGTGAACGCCTTCCCAGGTCCCTCGGCCTCACTTCCGGTTTCCTCGCGCTGCCCTGGCGCCGAGCCCAAGGACAGCGGCAACCGCTTTTCCGGCAGTAAGCTGCTTGTCCACCCTTCTAGCCCGTTCGACAACGCTTCCCCTCTACGGTGCTCGACTCGGCCGCCGGGCCGTGTGGGTCCTGACAAGGCCGCCAGCGCCGGCAGGCCTGGGTCTCGCGCGCGTGTTGCTGGGTAACGGGCCTTCTCCCGAGACTGCTCGGCCTCGGCCCTCCTTCCAGAGCCTCCAGGGCCACTGCCGAAGGACAGGGCTGCGCCGGGCGTGGCGCAGCCGAGACTGAAGAAATGGGAATGCCTCCAAGGCGCACCTGCGGCGATTGCCTTCGCTGGGGAAGCGGCAGCGTCTTCGAGGAAACCGGAAGCCCTTGGTGACCCCTGGCGACCCGGTTTGGTTTCGGTCCTTTCCCAAACACTAGGGAATCGAAACTCGGCGGCCCTGGGGGCGGCCCTACGTAGCCTGACTTAGGGGTGAGTGACTCGCTTGGGCCGAGAGGAGAATGGGGGTGAGGGTAATGCCGGGACCAACCTCCGCGGTTGTTACTGGTGTGAAGAGACACGTCATTTTGCTTTCACCGCTTCTGCGCTTCCTCCTTTGGGGAGCGGCCCACCCCCGGGCATCTCCTGCCCCTGCCTCCTCCACACCCCAGCTGTTCTTGGCCCTTCTTGGTCCTTCACTCTGTTTTCCCCCCCATTACTCATTTTCCTTCTGTGCTCTGATTTCCTGAGGCGCCTTCAGCTTTGGGGGATATTTTCCCCATTCATTGAGACGACTTTATATTGGAAAGGAAAGGGGGACCTGTGGCTAGGACGGTATTGTGTGGGGCGTCCGAGCAGAGATTATCTACCCTTTGTCTATATTTTATTGAGGGTAGTCGTCATTTCTCCAATGTCCGACCTGAGTACGGTATTCATTCCGGTTTTCAGTTATTTGATTTGTTGAGTGATTACATGAAAGGCAAACTAACACCCTTGTCCAGACACACAAGAAACTCGAATGTTCAAAAGTGAGATAAAGTACACATGCAACAGAATATATTGGAAATAAGCTAAGTGCTAAGGTGATCAAAGATACAGGCGTACCAGGATTAAAATTGAAACTTACTCATTAAGCATAGAAGACACTTCCTTTTTTATTATTGGAATTTTAGATTGGATTGAACAAGATTTGAAAGACATAACTTAAATTTCAGATCTCTAAAAACTCTATATTGTATTGCCCAATCTGTTGTGATCAATCTATCTTCTGTAAAATGGGAATGGTGCATCCTTTACAGAATGGTTAAAAAAAATTAGTGCAACGTCATATGCAAATGTAAAGCTTTAATATTAAAGAGATAGCATAGTGTAATGTGAAATGTTAATCATTTAGGTAAGAACTTTAGTATGTGAGTGATTTTCCACTTAAATTGGGTCAGAGGCTAAAATTCTTCCTCATTTTCCCTATTTCCAAAATTGGAGAAATACTCTCCAAGGCATCCGAGCACAATTTCTAAGGGTTATGTGGCTCTGGAGTCAGCTGCCTGATTTTCATTTGTCGTTGTCTCACTTTCTAACCGTTGCATGTCTCAGTTCCTCCACCTGTCAAGTGAGGAGAGTCTCAACCCACCTCCAAGATGTTAAATAGAGTTAATGAATTCTTTTGAAGAACAAATGAGATCATTCCCCTAAAGGTGAAGCACACTGCTTTGCATGGACGCTTAGTTACTATTATTTACCAACATAGAACATAGCATGATTAGTAAGTGAAATGATAGGAAGTTTTTAATAATCTGACAGGCGTTCTCAAACTACGGCCTGTGGGCCACATGCAGCCCGCCGGGTGTTTTTGCCTCCGCTGCCTGTCCTGCTTAGCAGCTGACTCCTCCCAGGGCCCGCAGTCCAGCCCTGCAACAGTCTGAGGGACAGTGAACAGACCCCCGGTTTAAAAAGTTTGAGGACCCCTGAAAGTAATAGAACCAGTATGATGTATTTTTCCTATGTTGTGCTTATACATTCTAAGTCGGATTATGGTTGTATTATTACTATTAAAAAATAATTATTAACGCCAGTAACATTTAATGCATAATAGGTGTTAACTTTCATTGCGATATATCACTTTATAAAAGGATTGGAAAGACATAAACTTCTTATGATACCTGTGCTATCCCAGAAAGGGTCTTAGAATTCCCGGGTCCCAAAAACTGATTGCTGAACTAATGGAGTTAGTGGGATAATTCGTAAGGGTCATAAAAATGAAAATGGACTTTTTCATACTGTATGTACTGAGTACCTTGTGCTGAGTGCCTTTTTAGATACACTGAATTATTGGGCATTTGATTGCAAAGGGACATAGATTATGCAATAGTATCCTGAAAAGAGGCACTTGATGATCCCTTCTTTGTAAAATAGTTACGCCATTTCTACCCCTGATTATTTCATTACAAATAGGGAAAGAGGAGTATGTGTTAGTCTATCCATCTTCTAAAATTTAATCCTCCAGGTATCTAGACTGATTATGTGAAGTGGGTTCAAGAATATCCTAGCCTTCTCAGAGATAAAAAGGACATGGAAATCCTAAATAAGATTCACTTCAAGAGCAATGTGGAATAGAGGAAAAAGCCTACCATATAAGCCTTGGTCCTGTAGACCAAATGTCTCATACTGCTAGTATAATTATAGTCAGGTTTACTTTACCAATGAACTTTGATTTCCTCATCTGTGGTGGTGATAATACCTTCCTTGCCAAGTTTGGTATGGAATTTAGGTGATAATTTGTACTATATCCTTTACTCAGTATCTGTCATAAATGTGAATTCCCATTTGGTTAGGTTGCCTTTCTTTATTTGGATTAAGAAGAGACCTAAGCTACCTATCATTAGGGTGGCAAATTAGAGACTAGAATCTGGGTTTCTGAATCCTGGGCCAGTATTCTTTCTACCATAGAGGTCTGCCTCATCCAGGTTCTTATTAGGAAAATTAGCATTTTGTGTTGCATCTTAGAATATTATTAAAAGCATAGATTTTTAAAAAGCAGCTTATCTGGATTTATATCCTAGCTTTGCCGCTAACTAGTTATATAGCTATAGATAAGATATTTAAGACTTTGTTCATAAACCAAGATAATAGTACCTACATAAAAAATAGAAAAGTGCATGGCATGTAAAATCATTAGTGCCTGGCATATGGTATGTGATTAGGTAAGTGGTTAATAAATGGTAGATACAATGATGATGAAATATGACAGGATAATTATATTTATTCTTAGGGAAAAGACCAATCTGGTGTTAGAAGATACGTTTTCTACAATTCCAAAACCCAATTATGTAGTATGTGAAGAACTGAGAGTCCACTCAGTGTTGATTGTAATAAAAGCTGAAATTTAAGATCTTCTATTTTTACCCAAGCTTCAGGCATTCTGTCTGCCTTATCTAACTTTCTTTCTCCATTATTATTTTTAGGAAATTCAGTTCTCAACAACAGTTATCAACATCTTTTACCTCAATTCTTTCTCTCTCTCTTTTTTTTTTTTTTTTTAAGGCATAGTCTCACTTTGTTGCCCTGGGTAGAGTACCTGGCCATTGGCCTAGCTTATAACACCCTGAAACTCCTGGGTTCAAGCGATCCTTCTGCCGCAGCCTCCCAAGTAGCTGGGACTACAGATAGGTGCCACCATGCCCAGCTAGGTTTTTGTTTTTAGTGGAGATGGGGGTCTGGCTCTGGTTCAGGCTGGTCTTGAACTCCTGAGCTCAAGCAATCCATTGGCCTTGGCTCCCAGAGTGCTAAGATTATAGGCATGAACCACAGTCCCTGGCCTAACCCTTTCTAATTTTATTACATAACCCCTAAGAAGAAAGAAAATTTAATTGCCCAATGTATAAAATGATTGTATGACTCCTTACAGATACATTTGCCTATAAATATGCTATACATGTATATAATACAATATTGTGATGAAATGAGGATAAATGGGATATTATTTTCTTTTAATATTAAAAACAAAATTTTCATGCAAAATTTAGAATTTACCAATTCACAGCAGAGCTAACCATGCCTATAAATGTTCAAGAATGCTAGTTATGCTAGCTATCATTGAAATTCTGTAAATCATGTAGTAGCTACTTAGCTCTGTTCTCCTCAGATTTGTGATTGTCAATTTGGAATGGGACTTAAAATCACTCTGGGTGCTCATTGAAAATGAAGTTTGTGATTTTCAAACTAGATGCTTTGATTTGCATAGATCTGTGGTAGAACCTAGCTGTCAACATTTTTAAATGGAACTCCAAGCACTTCTAAAGTAGTCTTACACATTAGTCAAACACTGCTGTAGTAGGTCATCTCCAGCCTCTTAAAAGGTTGGTGTGCCCCTGTGTAATATATTTATTGAATTTTGTGTGTTTTATTGATTAGCTTTGTTTGGGGACATGATTTAACATTCCTTAAGTTTTGAAAGTGATCATTTCTTGCTACACTGTTTAAAATACTGTTTAATCTTTTGGTAATTCTCATTTTTGATAATGATACTTATGGCAGTCATTTTTTTAAAAGACTAATGTAAACATAGGTATGTTATTTTACGAAAATTTAAATTATGGCAAATAAGATTAAATAAAGTATAGGAAAGTTTCCTCAAATGTTAAATATTATAACTAGCTTGGTCTAATTTGTTAAGTATTAATAATAGCCAGCTACCTATTTACCATTGTACCAGAAAATCAAACTTCATGGATCAGCTGATTTGGATACACACAAAAAGATATTGCTTCACAAGAAAAGTTTGTAAAACTGAATCTTTATTGTGAAGCATATACTGCAGCTCCCTTTACTTCTCTGTAGAAATAAATTTAAAGAATGGTGAAAGCTGCTTGCATATGTAATAAAAACAAAGGCGATAGGCAGTCTACTTTGTTACTTTGCTAAAAATATTCCCTTTGGTATAGTAGTAAATATAATGTGATATCTGCCTTGTTTTATTTGGTTCCTTTCTAAGATCTCATTTCCCAGGCCCTGCAGCTTTTAATCTCCAGAGTTCTGGTTTGTACCATCTAATATGATAAGTATTAATATTCTGATACTTGGTGATTTCATATTTATTTTTTCAGTGATAGAAATTAAAATTTTCATTTTTATAACAAATTTAAATGACAGTTATTATTAAATGGAGCAAAACCTGACGTATATCTGTGGTGCTAGTGGATTTCTTTTCTCTTGCTGCTGCTTTCATGCTGCTTTCACTGTGTTCCAGGTAGTGTTTATAGTATATAGAAAAACGGTGTATAACTTGAAAAAATATTTTTATGCAAATAATGTTTTCTTATATTTAGAGAAAGACTACACAAAGGCAACTTTTTCATGCTTTGTAAATAAAAAAGTCAACAGATAAAAATATATAAAATAATTATGACCTTACGTCTGTCTGCTCATTTTGTCTTTCTAAAAATGACTCATTATCATCTTGCATAAAATGTGACATTGTTATATCAGTACACTCCCTTCCATCTAAATTACTTACAAACCTTCTGATCTTGATGAATGTAAAGTTTTGAAACTATAAAAGTTTTATTGGGGAGGGAAAATTAGTAATAGCTCGGGTTCTGAAATCCAGGTGCTTCTGCTACATAACTAATCTTGGCTAAGCTTCATGACCTTTCCATATTCCTGTTTTCTCCTCTGTGAAATGGGATTAATACGATTTTCTACCTTATGAGGCAGTCATGAAAATTCAATGGGTTAATATTGCTAAACATTTGGCACAATGCTAAGTTCATTTGGTTGTGAATTTTTTTTAATAAATATATGTAAGTATTCTTCATACTCTTTAATTATATCCAGGTCTGTCTTTTTAATATTTCACAAATCAGTAATCTATCTATCATAAAGAGCCTTCTCAGTTTGTTTCCTGTCTGTCTGTCTGATCTCATCTCAACCCTTCACCCCGTACTAAGGTCTTTGAACTTGTTCTCCTTACTGGAAGTTAGCAAACTGAAAGGTTTCAGTGGTTCTCCAACCTTCCTAATGCCGCAACCCAAAGGTTCAGAACCACTGGTTTAAGTACAATACAATGAAAATAACCATCTTCACTTAAGATTAGAGGTTTAAGAGTCATTTGATCTTTTGTGGTATTGCTTTTGAAAACCACTTCTTTTCTCTTTCCCCTAATCCCATAGATTCTTTATTGTTTCAAATATATCACCTACTTTTATAGCATTGTAATTATTTTTCTGCACAGCTGTCATACTTGATTTTTCTATGGGGGAAAAACATGATAAATGAACAAACAAGAAAATCACACAGCTGAGCTAGTTAGTTTGCTTTTGTATAAAGCAAAAGAACCTAGGCTCTGATCCTTAAAGTGTTCAGACTGTGGGATATCTGTTTTGACTATGTAGAGCAGTTTATGTCTATTGCTTGTTTTCAGGTATCTGTAGAAAAAAAAATTACTCAAGTAGAATACATCTTGCCCATTTGGTTGAGTGGCTTAAATCACATGTCTACTATGGGCACAATTTACCTCTCCTTAAACTAGAATGCATCCTACCACTTAACTAGCCATGCCTGCTTATTCTACTTGTGTGATATTGTGTATTCATGTAAGAGTTTTATATGGAGATACATATGTGTACTTTTAGTTTGCAACATGGGGATAACTCACATTAGCAAGGAAGGAATGATGATTTCAGCTAGCAGCAGGATTGATGTTTGCTATTATTTTGAAATAGAGTTGAATACAGAGATGGAAAAGTCTTTAGAGGAAGAAACCTTGAACTCTTTATTATTAGGAGAAAGTGCAGCTTGCATCAGAAGCAGTTAGTTATGGTTATGAAAGTCTATCACTTTTTTGGTATATAGTAGGTAACATAGTTCATTCTTATTTCTGGACTTCATTCATAAACAGAAAGATTCTAACTATATAGTAGGAGTTGTCTTATGTAATTAAAAAAATATTAAATTTATGTTGTTGAAAATTGACTAGATGGCAGGTTTCACCTACTTACTCAAGGCATGCAGTATGCATATTTATTTTTGCATTTCATTTAATCCTAGGTGGACACAAATTACTTAGACACTTGAAACTCCGGCTTTGGTTGAGATCTATTTGAAGTTATTAATTACAATTAGAAAAGTAAAAATATAATGACAAAAAAACCACACCCAAAAGGACAGTCAAAACCCTTTGTTAGTATCCATGTCATTTGCAATAAAGCAAAACAAATTTTATAGGTATTAATTAACACAGGGAAGAACATCAGATATTTTGGAAGAAAGCAGGCATAGCAAAACAATCTAGTACAATCTAGAACATTAGCTATATCTGTTTTGTTCATCATTGTGTCCCCAACTCCCCACAACATAAGTTCTCTAGTTAGGTTGCCTGTGTTTACATTTCAACTCTCTACTTTGTTACTTTGGAAAAAAATACTTAAATTACTTCTACTTCAGTTTCTTCATCTGTAATGTTCTTGTATAGTAACTGATACTAGTTAAGTGAACAAATTTATTTCAAGCAGGGGATAGTGAAAAAAATTTCCAGTGATCAATAATTACTAATGTATGTGAAATCTGTGGGTAGTTTAATTCAGATACTGTATTTACTGTTTTATTTTAAACTAAAAAACAATATTTTAAAGGACTTTTTAGGTTCTCCTACATGTCTGTTGCTTTGTTTTTCCCATGAGGTTGTAAAAGATTTCAGCCACAATTTCTCCTTTCATCCTGTTTTTTTAAAATACAACTCAGATGGGGAAATAATGCTGAACCTAAAAGCAAAAGTAGATATACAGAGCAAGTATATTTTCCATTAAATGATAAGAGTAACTGACCTCTTCTCTTAGGTTTTTCAGTCAGAGTATGATTTTAATCCTACTCTATCTACTCTTCAGTCAGTAATCAATATTTATTGAGCAACTTATGTAGTGGTGAATTGGGGACACAATGATGGACGAAACAGATATAGCTAATGTTCTAGATTGTATTGGGCAAATTACTTCACTTTGTAAAGGTCTGCTTATAAAACGTAGATGACACCTACCTCACAATTGTTTGAATGATTAAATGAGGTAATAGAGTATAGTGCATGGTACTGTGATACAGTTGGCCCTCCTGTCAATTTGTTAGTCTTCTGTTGTAATACACAACACATATTACCAATTACTGGTTGGAAAAAATATAGTAAAGTATGAGTTAAAACTTGCATAATGTATTATAATAAATTATACTCAAAGAATTCTTGGAAATGTATAATATTGGAAACTACCATGTTTCCCTGAAAATAAGACCTACCCCCAAAATAAGCACTAGCAGGATTTCTATGCATTTGTTAAATATAAACCCTACCCTGATAATAAGACCTAGCAATGGGCATGGCTATGCAGCACTATGCATTTCGGCGCTGAGCAGTGAGGAAGTCTGGAATATCTTTTATCTGCCACTGCTCCTTTCTCTGCCTTTCGCACCTGTGCAGGTGCAGGTATGGTAACTGTGGTTGCAGGCATCCTGTTGTGCACATGCAAACCGCTAGAGGAAAGGAGTTCATGCATCACTAGTGCCAGCTCCACCAACAAGGTTGGCTCCCCTGTCAAGTTCTAGCAGAAGATGACTTAACTGTATTTGAATAAATGTAGATTGTTGTATTGTGCTTAATAAAAATAAGACATCCCCTAAAAATAAGCCCTAGTGTGTCTTTTTGAGAACAAATAAAGACAGTGTCTTATTTTTGGGGAAACACCGTCTTGCTGTGGTGTCATAGCTTACAGCAACGTCAAATCTGGGTTTGAGTGATCCTCTTACCTTAGACTTACCAATAGCTGGGAAGGTGCCTGCCACACTGCCACACTAGTTTTTCTATTTTTGGTCTTTGTCTGCTCAGGTGATCCACCTACTGGCCTCCCAGAGTGATAGCTAAGATTTTAGGCGTGAGCCACTGTGCCCAGCCAAAAAGGGAGTTTTTTAAACATTGCCCCAACATTCACATTGTTCTAAATATGTCTTTTTTTCCTGCTCATTTATTTGGTGAGACGTTTGCATCTATTTTTTTTTTCTTTTAAATAATAGCTGTCATGGATACACTGGTAGAAGATGATATCTGCATTCTGAACCATGAAAAAGCCAATAGAAGAGACACAGTGACTCCAATTTCAGTATATTCAGGAGATGAATCCGTTGCTTCACATTTTGCCCTTGTCACTGCATATGAAGACATCAAAAAACGACTTAAGGATTCAGAAAAGGAGAACTCATTGTTAAAGAAAAGAATAAGATTTTTGGAAGAAAAGGTAATTTTTTTATCTTATACCCTCTTTATCTTTATAATTTATAACAAGGAATAATTCAAATTTTAATTTTTTTGTCTTCATGGTTATACTAAATTTCAAGGATAATAACTAAATGCTAATCTCAAAATTCTGGTCTCTTATACTGTATTTCACATACCATGGGCTTGGTGAATATTTGTATAGAGAACTAAACAACTTGGACAAGTTAAGTTTCAAATATTTTCCTTTCTTGTTTTTTCAGATTGCCTTACCTTCATAGCTGTGTGTATTTTTATTCAGAATTTTCGAATCTGTTTAAAAAAAAAGTAATGTGCTAACAAAGAAAATTAAGTGTCAGTTAAGCTTCTGGGATGTTGTTCATATGTGTTTATTTTTAAGCAGTCCACTCACCTCGGCCTCCCAGAGTGCTAGGATTACAGGCCTCAAGCCACCACTCCTGGCCTATTCTCATGTGTTGAATGTTTTCAGCAGTAATGCAGTCTTTTTTACCTCCACATTGTCTTTTATTCTTTAACATATATAATAGGAATAATGTCTTTACCTGATAAATTATTTTCTGTCTACCTTTTTATGCAAGGTGCTAGCACACACTTAAATGTTAGAATATATGAGCAAAGTAGCTCATTCAATATAAATCACCAGATCTTCTTGGCTTTGTGCTGGGAAAATCTTCTGCCGTTTGTTTATTTTTTAATTTTAAAGTTTAGTTTATATTTTTTCACATCAGATCAGTGTATTTATATCTTACAAGCAGTAGCTTCCACAAAGGCTAAAGGAGATGCATTCTTAGCAAAGAGGAAATGAATTATCCTATATAGGAAAACTTAAGGATGGAGCTTGGTAGAGTTTGATTCATTGGGGGAAGTAATAGAAGGAGAAGTCAGTTGTAAAAAATAATCATAATTCTTTGCACTCAAATGAATTTATTTTTACCTTAATGTTGATTAAGTAAATTTTTAACATACTGGAATAGAGTGAGAAAAGGTAGTATTTTGGAGCTTTTAGCTGTATTTATTTAAAGTTCATTAGAATAATATGATTTGGTGTATAGTTAACATTGGAAATATTTCTGTACTTTATAACTGACAATTTTATTCTTATTCTGGAATAATATAAGATTTAATGAACTAACACATCTATTCCTTAAAAAATTAATTATGCCTTAATTTGTTACTTTTTCCAGTGACGGAAATTAGATACTAAACAGCTATGCACTTCAAAAGAATGGTGTGCTCTGTTGTGATTGTGATAGTTTAATATATTGTAAAACATACACCATGAAATTTAAAATACTAGTAAGTAAAAGCATAGAATAGGCTTTTAAAAATATTCTTCAATCTGTTGCTTTCTTAATTAAAGATGTATTGCATGAAAATGAAATGTCCACCTAACTATAGTTCTGGCTATATCTCTCTATTATAAAAGTTGAGATCAGAAGAGCCATCAGAAGACTGACTTTATTTTTTTTTTCTGTCTGTCTTAACACTTTCTTAATCTTCTCTCATTTCATACTGTTAGCTTATTGGAGCTCGATTAGATGAAGAAACAAGTTCTGTGGGACGAGAACAAGTAAATAAGGCCTATCATGCATATCGAGAGGTTTGCATTGATAGAGATAATTTGAAGAGCAAATTGGATAAAATGGTAAGTCAGTTTGAAAAGAATGACATCTTTATATTACAGATTAGTTTTGTCTTTCAAGAGGTTTAAAATTAGACAGAAGTTAACTATATTAAAGTTTTAGAATGTACATGCTAAAGGCACAACTGAAATTTTTAATAATAATATTTGTAACTTATTTCTGTACAAAGTAAATACTTGGTATGTGATGATGTTTAGGACTTAAATACATCTGACACCATTAACTTATTCTGAAAAATCAGAACATGGTAGAATTATCATTACATTTTTTAAAAAAGAAAAATGATACTCTATGGTAGGAAAAAAATTAGTAAGACACTTGAGTTTATTTTCTTACTTTGTTTTTAAAGACTAGAATGAATTTTTTCAATATTTATTTAAAAATTCATATAATACCAACCTATAAATTTTCTTGATGTAATTTGGCATTTTCCCTGCTTAACTAGAATAAAGACAACTCTGAATCTTTGAAAGTATTGAATGAACAGCTACAATCTAAAGAAGTAGAACTCCTCCAGCTAAGGACAGAGGTGGAAACTCAGCAGGGTATGCCCACTTACTTGTTATAAATATTCTAACAGAATTAATACATTTTTCCATTTATGTTTTATATCATCAGTTTTCTACATCTATGTGATTAAGCCTTAAATCTAAAAATGTTTAGGCTTATGTTAATTTTTCTTTTCTACTTTCACACATTATCAACTCCTTTTAACTTTTCCTTAGCTATAAATTATATAGTTTTCCTAGAGAAAATTTGATGTGTTTTATTCAGGACTAGTTCATGGTGAAGTAGAGGAAGAAAGAAATAGAACCCCAAAAGTAAAAAGTAGTAGAAGTTACCACTTCTACCCCAATGGTATGTCCTAGTATTTCCCTCTTCTTGAACATCTTGCCCACAGTTACTGTCATGGAGTAGTTAGAATTTTAAATACTTTGTTTTTCTGTCTGAAGGTTGTTAAAAGGTACAAAGGAGAGGTTGGATTGCAAAGTTAGGTCTGGGGGATATGGATAATACTCCACTGCCATTAACATTCTGGTTAGAGTAAACCTGATGAGCTTTTGAGAGTTTGAGATAAGATCTCTTGTGGTAGCCAGTTGGGGCTATTTGTAGAGAGACTACAGTACTAAGTCAAGGGCAAAGTAGTAGCCAGTTATATTGAGTTTCTACAATGTCACGTTTATCAGTAAAATTGTTTTGAGATCATGTTTTAGCTTTGTTGGTCGGAGTTCATATTCTGAGGGGACTTGATGGAATGATTTGCTGAGTCTCAGTTTATTCAGTTTATTATTTTTATCACTGTCTAAATCTTGAGTACAGTTATTAATCTCTGCAATTTTAATGCAGTATTTTTTAAAATTTGAGACTGACAGATTAGAACTTTAACTTATATAGAAAGTCAAATATAAGGTGAATAATATATTCTAAAATAAGATTGCTCAATTTTTATTCTCAGTAGCATAGATCTTTGAAAGTAATTATACTAGTTCTTCTTTTGTCTACATTTTACCAGCATAACCTTTTTAGAATTGCAATCAATGTAGAAAGTGAAGATAATAATTTTGATATCCATCCTTTCTGTAGTGATGAGGAATTTAAATCCGCCTTCAGCAAACTGGGAGGTGGAAAAATTGAGCTGTGACCTGAAGATTCATGGTTTGGAACAAGAGCTGGAACTGATAAGAAAAGAATGTAGTGATCTCAAAATAGAACTACAAAAAGCCAAACAAACGGTACTACAGAATTATTTAATTGAGAAATTCAGTATTCTTTGTGCATCATTTCTAAGATTTAAAGCTTTGTATTAAACAATAGATTTAACATAAATTGTAACTACTTAGGTAATGCTCTGTCCTTGAAAAATACGTGTTTATCTTCCTCTTTAATCATGTCTGCTAAAATTTGACACACTGTATACTTGTAATCTTATCCCAGATTTATATAATTTTGTTTTTTTAAAAAAGATATATTTTAAAAAGCTTAGTAGTTTCTTTATTATAAAACTCAAACTCACTTTCCTCCAGTTTCCTTATCTTGTTTCCTTAAAGTTTAAAGTGAAGTCAGATTTAAGTTTCCCATTTTATTTAATTTAATAATTTGATTAATTTAGACTTCATAAGAGATAATTTAACTTTTTTAATTTCTTTTTTTAAAAAAACCTAACAACAAAGAAAACTTTATAGAGCCCACTTAATTGCAGATGACTTAATACTTTAGGGATTGTAGCTATTGACAAAGAACTGAGAATTCAAGAATTGGAAAAAAATCAAAACCACCTACACTGTTAAAAGTATGGTTAGGCTGAAGTCATCCTCTAAAATATAAGATGCTTCTTAGGTCCTCACCAATCTATTTACTAATACTTTACCTTCAGTTCTAACAAGCTTGGATATATGTTTTCCAATGTCATAACAGACCTAAGGATAAAAGACGTAATGATATCAAAGCAAGGGAGTATGAAAGCAATGCACCAAATGCTAAGTTTTAAATAGTTGTTACAAGAAATTGAAAAGCTTAGTATTCTGTAGGAAATAGCCATTTTATTCATTCATGGATTTCAAATTAAGGTATAACCAGTCATGTAATTGTTCCTCAGCTCAATCATTTTGCTCACCAGAGCATTTGAATACTATTGAAGAACAGTTTCTTATTCCCTGTTCCTCTGGGATGCCGCTGCCTGAAAGTAAAACTCCTTTCCCTGGTAGCCAGGTTTTGCACTGAATCTCAAGTGTCCTTAGAGCTCACACTTACCTCTTTTATAATGTATTCTTAATGAAAGATGACCCCTGGAAAAGAATGAGCTAGGAATTGAGAATAATATAAAATTCTGCTTTGTCCTTGACCAAATGTGTTTATTCCTCAGAACTGGACAATAAGAACCTCCTGTGGAACTCACAGTCCTAATAAAGAGGAAGTACTACAAAAATTACTGTCAACGCCTGCTTGAGTCAAAAAAATTTATTTTTCCTACTTAACACCTGAAGTTGATTTTCCCAGCTTTGAGCTTGTTACCACACAACATAATTCCTTCAGAAGCTTTCAGCATCTGGTTCCACAAACTCAGTTACAATAGACACTGAGAAGCCTCTTTTAAAAAAAAAAATGCATCAAAAAAAGATGACCTTGAATCTGAATTATAGTTGTCAATGTATATATTCTACTTAAAATAATTTGGTAGCTTGTATAGATAATGGATATTTCATTACAGAGTAGGAAGCAATACTATGGAATCATAGCTTATTAACTGTGTAACATTAGGAACATCATTTTCTGTAAAGTAGACAATAAGTACCTATTTTTTTCATGAAAGTTAAAATAGTGTATGTTAAGCAGTTAGCATAGCACCCAGCAAATAGTGTATTCAATAAATAAGTGCTTTTTAAAAATACATGATTAGAGTAATCCAGAAAGGTAGTGCTTTTTAGTATTTGTGTGTATTCGGTTCAAATTTTGGTTCTTAATTATTACTCTTTTCCACTAGATGGTGCTAGGGAATAAATCTGCTTTTATTAAAGCTTAGATTTCTCTATCCTGAGGAAGCAAATCACAGAAACTACCTTTAAGAAGTGGAAAAAACTTTAGAAATCATTTTTCTTCAACTGATGGCGAAATTAAATATGAGAGAAAAGAAACTTTTAAGAGTTGAAAGGAGTAATATTGAAAAAGAAATATTTAAAACATGATTCCCACCTTCACAGGTATATGTTAGGGATAGAGTAAGGCTGCAAAGTAAAAATGGCTCACAATTAAAATAAAGAAATGAACCAGGAACATGAAGAGTGGAAATACCAGTTTGTAAGGATTGCAAGTTAAAATCTTGAAATTGTAGGATGTGTACTTTTAAATCTTATTTCAGAAGTGTTGTTGATTGGAGTCCTCTTGAATATGGGAAGCAGAGAAGTCAGGGAGAGAAATTGATGTTCACATTACCTCTATTTACAAATATATTTAAAATGGTACTTTTTGTGAAGCATATTTTATTATACTGTCTGAAGGGTGTAACAGGTCTTAACAGCATCCTATGAGGACATAATAGGATTGGGGTTTTTTGGTTGTTTTGGGGTTTTTTTGAAGTATTTAGTTAGTGAATTCAGCTAGTGTTTAGTGTTAGGTTCCAGGAGCAAGTTCCATTATAAGCCTTTTAGACTTTCTATATCCCCCCAATATTCTAGCCATTTACATTGAGAACAGGTGATCCTGTGGGAAATACAGATTCTGGGGCAAAGAAGTATGAGAAACACTGGGTCAGTAAAATGGAATTGGTAAAGATTATCTAAGTTCCCTAACATTGGTCACCCATTTAGAGATTAACAATGTGCTATAGTGCACTAAAAATTCTAAGAAGTCCTACCATACAGGATCCTGTGTACCTTGAACATTGTTTCCCAAGATTTTGTATCCCATGGGTTATTGTTATGTTATTGTTATGTGAAGCTCCTGTATAACATTGGGAAGCAAACCCATTACCGCCTTTAGACTGTGGCAAACTGCTTATAGGCCAGAAACAGGGACTTTGAACATCAGGGACAATCTCTTTGAGCTTATTGCTGATTTCTGTTAGATTTTCTGAATTGTTAGATGGTTGCTGATAAAATACTTTCCCATCTAAAAGTGTTTTATGTTGGTGGCTTTAAAAATGAGGAAATTTTCCAGTGAACATTTATGCTTAAGTATATACTAATTAAACGTCTTTTAATTAATGATACTAAGAAACTAAAAGTGATCTGATGTGATTCTTTCATTTCCTGTAGAATTTGAACAATGTCCAAAGATACGTGCCTTGTTAGTGATCATACTTCCCCTGTCTTGTGAGTCAGTTCTGTTTCCTCTTTCCATAGAGCTCCCTAAGATACAATTTTCCATATTTTGTTGTATAAATGGGTACTTTTCTGCCCGAATTTTTGAGGACAAAATTAAGGATGCACATTATATTTGGGCATTACTAATTCTGTATTAAAATAGACATGTTTTTAATTCTTTTATTCATACACATGTGTTAAAAGTATAACTCTAGAAAGCAGTAATGATATCTGTATGCAAAATTATTATTTTTTACCCTGGAACAGAGTAATTGTGCCCCCTCTGTGCTACCCACCTCCCTGGCTGCCTGCCCCATTATTGGGCAGCCAGTGAAGCTGGAGGAGCCTCAGTCCTGCCCAGTTGATTGATCAGCACTAGATACCGCCACCACCTTGAAAGCGGACACAAGAGTGGCTCAAGGGTTAGCATCAGGATCTTGGTAAAAGGAGGGTGGAAGTGGTTCCACTGTGGTGCTTCCTCTTGTGAGAGGTGGAGGCCTAGAGCTGGCTGCTGTAGAGAAGCTGGAAGCAAGCCCAGGGAACAGGCAAGAGTGGTTTATGTGACCTATGTGCCCAGACTCCCCCAACTGTTCCCCTCCCAGCCCACCCTTATCCCCACATCTTCTCATTTCCTATTCCCACCCATGTTCATCAGTGGGAATATGATAACAGCCACTCCGCTGAGAACTCTAGTTTCCCAGGAAGCTGATGTGAGGAACCAAGGCTGACCCTGCCTGTCTCGGGCTCCTGATCTCTACCCTCTTCAGGCTGCTTCATCTTTCATGCAACTGGCCCCATTCTTAGGCTCCTAGGACACCACTCTTGAGAAGGAAGATAACCTGAGCTGGGGTCTGGAAGACCTGGATTCTGAGACCCAGTATACTAGTAGCCCTCTATTGTGACCTTGGGCCTCAGTCCCCATGAAGTTTGTGTCTGCAAGGGTACCTGGCAGTGAAGCATGAAAGCTCAGGGATACCTGAGCCCATAGATTGTAATTTTGAGCTTATGACTTGTCTGAACCCCTAAGGTGTTCAGTTGGTGTAAGTTGCCAAACTTGCCAGTTACTAGGAAGAACCATTGTGGTTGCTTGTTAATGGAACAGATACCCAGGTCTTTCTCCTGGAGAGTTGAGTCAGTACATGGTTCAGGAGTCACATTATAACCATTCCCCCAGGTTATTTATGGGATTTGCAAGTTTGAGAAAGGCTGGTGGTGTTCATTATGAAATACTGTGTGCTCCAGGTCTGCATGGCTCATGGAGGTCACAGTCTAGTCACTATGCAGAAATATAAATACAGACTACATCACTGGGGTATCAATCAGGGAAGCCTTCCTCACTAATTAGCATGGTGTCCTGGGGGCCTCAGAATGGGGCCAGCTAAGCAAGAGATGAGGCAGGCCAGAAAGGGCAGGGATCTACCATCAGGAGCCCAGGGCAGGCAGGGCTGGCCCTGGCCCCTCACACCAGCTTACCAAAAAATAAACCCACCAGGGGGTTCTCACTGGAGCCACCATGGCCACCTTTCTGCTGATAGACATGAGTGACAATAGGAAATGAGAACATGTGAAGATGAGAGTGTGCTGGGAGGGGACACGTGGAGGGGGGGAGTCAAGTGCTCAGGTTGTCTAGATCATTCTTAGGTGCCACCTGGGTTTCCTCCCAGCTTCGCATCAGAGTCTGGCTCCATGCCTTGCACCTCTCCTAAGAGAAGGAGGCACCACTGTGCAGCCACTTATGCCTTCCTTGAAGAATTTAAAATGAGGCGCGGTGCCCATAGCTCAGTGGTTAGGGTGCTGGCCACATACACTGAGGCTAGTGGGTTCAAACCCGGCCTGGGCCTGCTAAACAGCAATGACAAATGCAACCAAAAAATAGCTGGGCATTGTGGCAGGCGCCTGTAGTCCCAGCTACTTGGGAGGCTGAGTCTTAAGCCCGAGAGTTTGAGGTTGTTGTAAGCTGTTAAGTCATGGCACACTACCAAGGGTGACATAGTGAGACTCTTGTCTCAATAAAAAAAAAAAAAAAAGATTTTTTTCCCTAAAAGTTTGGGCAAAAAAATGTAGGTGCACATTATACACAGGGGCACATTATACATGGAGACGTGGTAATTGTTACAGTAATAAAATTAGAGATCGGAAAATGCTTCAACTCTTACAAGGAGAAGCATTTTTGATATTTTACTCTCCCAAGTTCAGAGTACTCATGAAGTCCTGTGTAATTCTTGTATGTTTCACTTCAAAACATACAACTTAGATTATATAAGATAGTAAAATGAAATTTTCTTCTTTCTGCTTACAGAGGCCTCTTCTCTCAATAGAATTAGTACTCATAATAGTCATTTTCATTTATTATAGATTGATAAATGAGAATGAATTGCAAAAAAGTGTATTACAGAGCTGTCTTAAAATACCCTTAATAAATCCATCCAGATTATTTTTTTAATCTGTATAGAAGGAGGATATATGTTCGTCTTTTAAAATAATAACTTGTTAAAATTCTGATACTTTTTTGTACTAAATAATAGCATGAAAAAATATATTAAAAAAACTTCCATTTTCCCATGTAATTCATTTAGCAATACCTTTTATAAACAGTAATGTGACAAACATACTTTTATGAGTATAGACTTCAGATTGTTGTTTTCATGAAATATGTAAGACTTGAAGTTCTTTTACATGAGAGCAGTTCTTTTTTTAAAAATTAAAGTATTAATGCTTTAAATAATTGGGAATGATTAAAATATTTGGTATAGGTTGGAGTTTATATCATTAAAATTGAATATAAAGTCTAGTTTTATACTGTACAATTACAGATGTAGTCTATAAAAGCTGAAATATGTCTCTGGTAATAAAGAAATGAGACAAAATAGAATGCAGAAATTATAGCTTTTAAACTTTTTTTTTTCTTCAAATGACAGGATCCCTATCAGGAAGACAATGTGAAAAGCAGAGATCTCCAAAGACTAAGCATTTCAAGGTATGAACATTCTTAAACATTAAGATAATACATGTTCTCTTCCATAAGTCATTCTACTAGGTAGGTACTTAGGTTCTTGTTATGATTTAAGCTTTAAAATAAAATAAATGGATACTATTTGGATACTGTATGTCATCTCTGTTCACAGTATGTTTATTAGAAAACACTCAACTGGCCTGGCGATGTGGCTCACGCCTGTAATCCCAGTACTCTGGGAGGCCGAGGCAGGTGGATTGCCCTGAGCTTACAAGTTCAAGACCAGCCTGAGCCAGAGAGAGACCTTGTCTCTAAAAATAGCTGGGTACCTATAGTCCCAGCTATTCGGGAAGCTGAGGCGAGAGGATCACTTGAGCCCGAGTTGGAAGTTACTGTGAGCTATAATGCCATGGCACTCTATCAAGGGCAACAAAGTGAGACTCAATCTCCAAAACAAAACAGAACACTTGACTGTTGTAAAAAGATGCACATTGGGATACCTTATATGAAATTTCTAAGTGTTAAGTGATATTTTAGATATGATTTAAGGGAACTAAGCTATATGGAAGTATTCTGTAATAAACCCTGATTTTTGTACATGAAGAATATATACAGTAATATATATAGTAATATGTCTTAAGGACAAACATGGACAACTATAGTCTTTGGGATAGTATGAATTTTAAGAAAGCTGTATCTTCTTTGGATAAGAATAAAAGTAGCAATCAGAGTTCATGTACTTGACCCCCAACCCTTTTTCTCAAATACATATTTTTACTTAACTTAAAAGTTCTATGTTTTAAATTATCTAATTATTTTTGTTGGTTCTGTTAGGATAGCCATGGATACCTTTCATCCAAAAAAAAAAAAATACTGACTTCGTTGTTTGATCATTTGATTTTAAAAGTTTACTGACCTAAGTAAATAATGTGAATTGTCACAGACCTATTCTTATCAAAAAACTTGCTTGAGAGAAATGATCAGTTAGGGAAAACAATTTGAGGATGTGACATGTAGCCACTCTTCTAGATTAGGGGTCAGCAGATTTTTTTTTATATAAAGTGCCAGCAGTAAACTTTTAAAGTTTTGTGAGTGTGCCATGCTGTTTCTGTTGCATCTACTATGTTGAACTGTACTTCAGTTATGCCTTCAAATTTTATCTAAGATTACTGCAAGGAAGTTTTTCTTTAAATAACGTGTTGAGTACGGTATCTACATAAACTGTTTCTTAATATTATTTTCTTTGTCAAAGTTGTCTTTTCTTCTGTAAACTTAAGTTTCTTCTTACTACTTTTGCTGGAATCGTCATTTTTATAAGCCATGTCAAATTATTTTTGAAAGAAGCAGTGTTAGAAACAGTAAATCAAATAAAGGAGCTATACAGATAGCCTATTACAAGCACATGATACACAGTGGGACTTATGCTGTACTTCATGGGGAGTTACATAATTTGAATAACTTCCATTGAGAATATCTTGGAAAGCTGGCTTCCCCTAAAATATAAACACCAAGCATTTCAAGGTACGAACATCAGATTTTGAAAGTATTCTAGATAATTAACAGTAAAGAATCTCTCTGCCAGAATTTGGAGGGGGTTGAAGGACCACAGAGGTAAAGCCCAGTGTTTGAGATTGCAGAGCTATAATTATGACTTCAAAGCGCAGTCTTAAATTCTTTAGGTTCAATATCAAGTCAGAGGATCAACTGAAAGACAGTTTTTAGAAAGAATTACCTTAAGTTTTATCTAAAAGTTACTTTGCTGTACCCAGGGTGTGCTATGTTAAGAACTACATAATTGCAGCATGTCTCCCTTAGCACTCAAATACACTTGGGATTTTTTTTGCAAATTGGTTTGCATTTATCTTTTGCACTATGAACTGCAAAAGTAATTGGGTTCTTCTCTTCTGGTTAGTCACTAGAAAGTTTACATCAAATTTGTGACCTACTTCTGATAAACTTTATATCATGCATTTTTTTTTCATTTTTTTGAGACAGAGTCTCATTTTGTTGCCGTCGGTAGAGTGCTCTGGCATCATAGCTCACAGCAAACTCTCTCAGGTTCAAGTGATTCTCTTGCCTCAGCCTCCCATGTAGCTGGGACTATAGGCGCCTGCCACAACACCCAGCTTTTTTTAGAGACGAGATCTCGCTCTAGCTCAGGCTGTTATCCAACTCATGAGCTCAAGCAATCCTGTCTACTTCAGCTTCCCAAACTGCTGGGATTATAGGCATGAGCCACCAGGCCCGGCCTTGTATATCATGCATTTTTATGTTAGACTCATTCCCGACTATATTTTGTTTTGTTTTTTTCGCCTTGTCATGTATACTTATATCTAATTTACATCCCTGTGTTTTACTAATCTTTGTAGGTTACCTCAGTCACTTTTAAGTGAGCCAATTCAGATGATAAATTAAGTTTACTATATTAGGGAAAAGTACATAGGGATGTTCTCATGAAACAATTAACTAAGTTCTGCACCTGTATGTAGCTCAGTGAGTAGGGCGCCAGTCATATACACTGACAAGTTTAAGCCTAGTCTGGGCCTGCTAAACAACAGTGACAGGCATTGTGGTGGGCACCTGTAGCTACTCTGGAGGCTGAAGCAAGAGAATCACTTGAGCCCTAGAGTTTGAGGTTGCTATAAGCTGTGATGCTGTGGCACTCTGCCGAGGGCGACATAGTGAAACTCTGTCTCAAAAAAAACAAAACAAAACAAGAAAACAATTACCTAGAGGTTTAGTTTTTTCAAAGATTATTTTTCAGTTATTTGGGAAACTCCCTTTTTTGGAACACTTCTTTTTTGTAGTTTTTTCATCATATTACCAGGCAAATGAAGTACTATATTGTCTCCCTAAGATAAAGTGAACCTTTTATTTACTGGAGGCCTTTTATATAGTACTCATTGTGTAAAACAGTTTAACAGTCCTGTCAGAAATATTGTCAGTTTCCTATTTTGATGTTGGCTTAGGTTGATGGCTTCAGTTTTTAAGCCAGATCCTAGGTAGGAGTTGATGGTACTTTTTTTGCTCATGATCATAGACTTATATTGTAGGGCTGTGTTACACGTGAGTTCTTAAGGTGTAAATCCCTCGTTTAGAAAATATAGATTAGGTTAGTATTTTAAAATGTTTATGTATTTCCTTAGTGATCATGAAATTTTGTGAATTATGGCACACATTTTTAAAATATGGAAAAATCAAGAGAGAACATACTAGAGTATCACCCATAGAGTAAGTATGGTTTCTCATAACCTATTTTCTTTGAGTAGTGGTGTAAAATTATTGCTTTCTGTACCTTATAATCAAGAATGTTTGAAAGCCACTTGTTTGGGGGAATTACAGTTGTCAAAATATGCATTTTTAAGTCTGTAATTCTTGGATGAGAATATACTTTAGTTCCTCTGGGGAAATGTAATCATTCAGTAAATTTCCAAAAGCTAAAGAAAAATATGAATGGCAGAAGTAGAAATTCAGTTAAGTAGGTTTTTCCTATATAAGAAAAACTTCTGTGTTAAAGAAATGGATATAGGCTCGGTGCCTGTGGCTCAAGCCGCTAAGGCGCCGGCCATGTACATCTGATCTGGCAGGTTTGAATCCAGCCTGGCCTACCAAACAACAGTGATGGCTGCAACCAAAAAAATAGCCAGGCATTGTGGGAGGTGCCTGTGGTCCCAGCTACTTGGGAGGCAGACACAAGAGAATCGCTTGAGCCCAGGAGTTGGAGGTGGCTGTCAGCTGTGATGCCATAGCACTCTGCCCAGGGCCACGGCTTGATCTCAGGGGGGAAAAAATAAAGAATTGAATACAGAATGTCACTTAAGTTTTACTTTGTAAGCAGGACATATAACCCCCTTCTTGAGATATGTATGGACAAGTAGGTTTCATTACATGTAGAAGTCAGAAGTGTGAAGTTTTACAATGGGACTGAGATTTTGTTGGCCAGATAGCATATTGTAGCTTCTTCATAAATAGATGATGATGACAACAGTGAAAATGTGAAAAATGCTACTCTAAAAGAACAGCGATTGGTCATTATTCTGGATAGGTAAAAGATGGCTTTGGACAGCAACATGGACTCCTGAACCTGTTTCCTCTTATGTAAAATGAGGTTACTTACTTTGCCAAGTTGATGTGATAATGTGGGTGAATTACCTTAAATGTTATTAGGCATCATTTTTCTTTCATCTATTTTGTTTTTTATGGTTCTTATTTGAGATGTTTTAGTGTTACATTTCAGTATTTAAGTAGTTATTTAAGTTATTTAGAGAGTGCCTTTATATATTACTAGAGTTTTGGTAGTGTGGAAGTTGACACACACAGTTGGGGATCTTGGGTGAGGGTGGGGTAGGCAAAGCTATGCATAATCCCAGAAATACCTAGGTAAGTAAAGAGGGTTAGTTGGAGCTCTGCTAAAAATTATCAGTATCACTGAAGTAATTATTTAAACATTTTTCCAATAAGATAGAATAAGACTTTAGTGTTTACTATAAAATGGGTAACACTAACTGCAACTATAGTGTTAGCCACAAGAGGGAGAGCTTATACTTAGGAATAATTTTAGATTTTCCTATCTGTAGTTGTCAATTCAAATGACATTAAGGACAAAAGACAAAAAGACTAGATTGTGTTAAATTGAATGACTTAGTTTTCAATTTAACCTAAGTATTAAGCAGTCTTCATTAAATTGAATTTAAAAATATGTATTAGACACTGTTGATGCCTTTATCGTTTCTCTATTTTTACATGCCTTGCTACTCTGAATGATTAGAAATGCTTGCTATGTCAGTACCTAACCACAATCTTGAATATTTGCTTTTATTTTCTCTAAGTCATATACTGATTTACCATCTCATGCCAATAATAAACTATTTTTAAACTGTATTATTCATGCCATGACTGTCTGCATGAATTAGCACATGTACCATGTTTACATTTAATGCTTTATAAGGTAACTCTTAGGGAAGCATACTGAATCCCCAGAATTGCACCAGAAACCAACAACTCTTTCACACTTAAGACAGGTTCCTATGTGAAGCGTTTATTGTAGCAAACATACCAAATGTTTACTGGTAAAGTAGAGGTAGTTAACTGATTTTTGTGAAGTAACTATTTCGCACCTGTAAAAAACCTGCAAAAAGCCCTGTGATTTTTAATAGACTATGGGTTAACAAATGATGTTTACAACAGACTAAAACAAATATATTTTTCTCAAAAGCAGCATAAAGTTTACTTTTTAAGTTGAAAGAGTTTTAGTTTGAGTGGAATGAGAACATTTTGACAAAAATGATATTTGTATTTAACTATACATAATTCAAAATAATTCTGTTTTTGAATAATCTGGTGCTTCTGTAATTTAGATATTAGATTTAGGTCTTAAGAATATTATCCTTTGAGTTTTTGTTCATGGTGAGACAAAATTCAACCATGAAGTAGCAAGTCTATTTTGATTTTGTACTTAAATTGCAGTGATGTCTCTAAGGTAGACAATAACGGTGGTTTGCTATGAGTTCATTTATTTTTGCATTTAATATTTTGTGTATTCTTATACAACAAAATGAGAATATATGTGAAGGTTTCAGTTCATTTGGTTAGCAATTAAAACCCTAAAGAAAATCATCAATTTACAAAGAAGAATGTTAAATGGAAAACAAAATCTATAAAATTAGGTTTAAAATAATTTATAATTTCTCAGATAATTGAGATAAAACTTTTAAATACATATGTGGTAGAGGCATTTTTGAAGTTTTTATTTATTTCATATAATCCTCCCTCTGTAGCTTCTTTTTCCTTACTAGGAAATCATCTGGCTCTTCATGTCTTGTGCTGTCATGTCACATTGGTTTAGAACCAACAATATGAGACAGCCCAGTCAAACATAAAGAATGTAATGCATGAAACCTAAATTTTTATTTTAATGTGGACTTGGGTATATATTCAGCAACTGATATATCGTTTTCAGTCCACAGTGTCAAAACAATCAGGAGATTAATACAAATTTACAGTCCATATATGAATGAATGTAACATTATTCACAATCAGATTTGCAAATAAAGAATGTATTCCTTACCACTTACTAATAATATTAAAATATTAACAGCATTGCATGTTATGGGCGGTGATAAAATCTCTATTCTGAGAAGAGACCTGTAAGAAATATATTGGTTAGAGTATTTCTTTTTAATTATATTTTTCTGTTTAGTACAGTACGGTTAATTGCTACTGACCATAAGGACAATATTATTCTTATAAGATCTTTTCATTTATAATGCACTAATTAAATCTTTGAATTATTTTGATATATATTAATCTCAAAAATAATTGGAGCAGAAATGCTGATCTGCTTATTTCTATTTTAAAGTTATTTCCTTTTGCCCATAAAAAGCATGATGATTTTACCTGTATTTCAGTGATAATATGCAACATGCATACTGGGAACTGAAGAGAGAAATGTCTAATTTGCATCTGGTGACTCAAGTACAAGCTGAACTACTAAGAAAACTGAAAACCCCAACTTCAATCAAGAAAGGCAAGTCACTGTTTGCCGGAAACCACTGATTCCAGCCAAACTGCTTGAAGAGCAGCTAGCTATCGTATCTTATCAAAATCTCATCAAATGAGTTTGATAAGCCAAAGTATATATAGTATGTTCACAGCCTACCCATTCTCTGCTTTGGCTTCAGTCTCATACTGGTCAACTTCACACATAGAGGTGTTGCTGATGTGTTTTTTTCTTCAGTACTGTATTCTTTTCCCCTTGTGGCTTTTCTCAACCAAGTGTTGCTTATGTGTATAAGGCTGAGGTGTTAAGTTTGTTCTAGTTGACCTTTTACCACAACTACTTCATATATTAAAAAAAAGAAAAAAAAAAAACACCAAAAACATTTTTTTCATTCTAGTGCTACAGAATACACCAAAGACCTAGCTTTTTGTTTGTTTAAAACAAAACAAACTTTGATTCATTATTTGGTTCTTTGCATTTTTTTATAAACTTAAGTTTTCTTTCTATAAAGGATGGTGGATTAGAACAGAGACGAAGTGTTTTCAAAACTTTTATACCTTTCAACCAAATGAAAATTTTCATTTCTTTGCCTCTAATATTTAATTGCTTGACTAACTTTTGAGTTTTGTGTTAACTAGTAATGGCTACTTTTGCCAAAGCTATTTTTATATCTTAGAGAAAAGTCAGTACATTTGTACCTAGTATTTACGTAGTAGGTGTCCTCTAAAATTTAATTTTTGAAGGAATGAGATGTGACTTTTTATAAAAAAAAATCACCACCTAATTTAAAATTGTTTTTTGTACCTCACATTATGTTAAAGAAGGCACAAGACAATTGTGTTTCATAAATAGCTTTAAGAGTATTAGGAGAAAATGTAGCAAATGGGGGTGGAAAATTGAATTTAGAATTCCTTTCAGTTTCTGAAAAGTTGGTTACTTAAAAGTCAGGCATAATAATACAGTGTTTTAGCAAGGCTAGCTTAATTTATGATTCACTTTGTCCTTGAGTTAGCATTATATATGAGACTCATAAGTTCATTGTAAAAGTAAGACTTTAAAGGGACTATTGAGTTCATTTTCCAGTGAATTCTCAGGGTGGCTCTGTTTACATAATAAATGTAACTTCCAAAGAATAATGCTCTTAACATACTTGGAAGTGGTTCATCCTTGTATCCTTCCTAGCTGGTTAATAATGCATCTTGGCGCTTTGGAACACAGCGTTTTTTAGCACATTTCCTCCGACAGTGGCAGACTTGAGGTTGCTACTCCTTACTCATTGTTCTGAGTACAGAGATGAGACTAGGTCACCCTTTTTTTGCACCCTGATCATTGTATCACCTTTGTCTAGAAGCTGAACACTGGGTGGCGCACATAGCTCAGTGGGTAGGGCGCCTGCTGCATACACTGAGGCTGGCGGGTTCGAACCCAGCCCCAGCCAGCTAAACAGCAATGACAACTAGAAGCTATTCCTTCCAGTTTTCCCCCTTCTCCATCTACTCTCCCAAGCAAAAAAGGCAATGTTGTTTTATAATGTGGTTCAGAGATAAGATTAGATCACCTTTTTTCTGACCTATGTATTACCTTTCTCCAGAAGCTTTTTCCAATTCTAGAAACCTCCATTCCTGGAAACCTTACCAAAACAAAAGGCAATGAAATTATTTTATAATGTGCTTCAATTTGTTCCTTCTAAAACTACATAGAGTCAAGCTTTGCTTACTCTTGGCTGTTTTTAAGCTAAGGATAAACTTATCTTTCTACTCTGATAGATTGGGCTGGAAGAAGAGGAGAAGCCTATTTTACCAGTATGCTGGCTATAGTCAAATATTAGCTTTGGGGCAATCCTCTTCTGCTATTGCATGTATACAAAACACATTTTTCTTTTATTTTTTACTTGACCTGCATCGTAACCACAGCAGAATTAACGTTTACTGTTACATGTATTCAACAAGAAGCAGGATTATTTTATAAATTTTCTTTATAAAACTGATTCATCCATAAAAGCCTTTGACATATACACTAAAACTTCATCTGGGTCTCACCAATTAAAAATATAATTATTTCTAGTAGCCAGGTACAGTGGCTCATGCCTGTAATCCTAGCATTCTGGGAGGCCAAGTTGGGAAGCACCCTTGAAATCAGGAGGTCAAGACCAGCCTGAGCAAGAGTAAGATCCCCATCTCTACTAAAAATAGAAAAAAATTAGCCAGGCATTGTGATGATCGCCTATAGTCCCAGCTGACTGAGAGGGTGAGTCAGGAGGACTGCTTGAACCCAGGAGTTTGAGGTTGCTGTGAGCTAGGTTGATGCCATGACACTCTAGCCTGGACAACAGTAAGACCATGTCTCAAAAACAAAAAACAAAATATATTTCTGAAAAAATTTAGACTGCCTATGATTAAGCAAAGGAATGTTATAGTTAACTAAAAAAATGCTAAAACAGTTTCTCAGTCCCTACTGACATGTAAACAATCTGTAAGCCTTTTAGCCACAGTAAGCGCCCAAAACAGGATCTTTATCTGTATTTTAATTTTGATCTGTCATTTATCTCCAAGTCACAGTGCCTCAGTGATCATAATAACATGGAAATGTGAACTTACCAGTTTTAGGATTCAGCTAAATTAGAGTAATGTTATAGTATTTTATGATCACAGATGCCATAAAGCAGATATTAAGCTTATGCTTTCTTTTTAGCCTGTGCCCCAGGCGGATGCTTTGAAGACCTTGGGAAAGACAGCACAAGACTGCACTTGACGAATTTTACTGCAACATACACAAGACATCCCCATCTTTCACCAAATGGCAAGGCTGTTTGTCATACTACATCTTCCCCTTTACCAGGAGATGTAAAGATTTTATCAGAGAAAGCAATCCTCCAATCATGGACAGATAATGAGAGATCCATTCCTAATGATGGTACATACTTTCAGGAGCACAACTCTTATGGCAGAAATTCTCTGGAAGATAATTCCTGGGTTTTTCCAAGCCCTCCTAAATCAAGTGAGACAGCATTTGGGGAAACTAAAAGTAAAGGTTTGCCTTTACCGAACCTGCCACCACTCCATTACTTGGATCAGCATAATCAAAACTGCCTTTATAAGAGTTAATCCTAAAGAGATTCATGATCTGATCATGAGGACACTATCTCTGTCAGTGATTCTCCCAAGAAATTATTTAACAAGCAGAGTGGATTTTGATTACAATTTTACAGAGTTCTTCAGTGTATACATTTGAACATATTGTATAATATTATGTAGTTGATTTTCCAGTATGAAAGCATCCTCTAGCTCCATATTCTGAGAATCATATATGCTACTGTACTAATTAATAAATAAACATAAGTTGTTTATAAAAGACAATTCTACCTTTAATGACAATTGTAATATTTTACCTCTCGGATAAAGGATGGAATTAGAGATTTTAGACATGGTGTTACAAAGTCTGTGAAATGCTATTCATAAAAATAAGAGGAAGCATTAATAAAGGTGGAAAAACCTAGTATGTTACTTCAAATTACATAATGGAACAAATGGCAGTGGGAATAGATTGTATTTCTGTTAAATATATGCATAAAGATATGAAAAACATTGTAATGAAATAAAAGCATCTTAGGTTATACCATCTCTATATACTATTATGTTTCAGAGTTTAAGATTTAAAATGATAGTTTAGTCATAATGGTGTTTATTGATAAATTCCGAATTGCAATTTGAATTCTAAGACTTGAAATAACCCGGTCATTGAAGCCAACTTTGTCCCAATACATCCCTCAAGTCCTAATTGAAAGTAAAATGAAATAGTTGAAAAACTATGTGGTGTGTAAATAAATGATTATAACTCTATACACCATTCAATTAGAAGCAGAAAGAGTATCACACAGGTTTCAGTCTAATCTATCCTTGTAGTGATCATAATGAAAACCTAAATGTATAACTTATAACATCATTTTCTTCAGAGCGACTATAGTTGCTTATGTAGAGCAGCTTATAAACTGTTAAGACTTTGTTTTGAAATGTAATATTTTACTTAATGAGAAAGTGACTTTTTAAGTAGGAATTTTAATTCTAGAAATTAAATTTTGTGCTATGTTGATATATTACAATCATGAAATGTCACTAAAATCTTTTAATCTAAGTGGCCCACCACTTGTAAATGTTAAGAAAATAACAAAGATGGCTTCATAATGAAATTTAGCTAAATTCTTTCAGGATGGAGGTATTAAGAATATTAGTAATTTACTATCACTTGGTTCATACACCTATTGCCTGAGTTAAAGTGTTTCATATCAGAGGACTTTGTCCTTTTTGATAGTTTTATAAATCTTGAACTGAAAAATACTATCTCAAATCTCTTCTGTATTACTGAATAGCATACATACATCAACAGTGTTCACCATTCACCAGGTATTTTTGTCTTTCTATTATCTTATATTTATTCAAGCTTGTCTGTGATTAACAGAATTGGTGTCAGATGCTGGAATTTATTCTGACCAATGAACATAGCTGACTCAAGGGAGTACAATCTCCTGCCAAGTAATAGAACAAAACCCAATATGCATAAAACAGATACAAGATTCTAGGCTTTAGCTGAAGAAGCAACTACCTGTGTAATAACAAAGCAGCAAAAACTATTTCTTATTTGGTTGCATAGACTCTATTACATATCTCTAATGTAGCTTACTACTTTGCCTTTTTTCAAATCAAAATTGGACATTTTCCTTTGTAAAGAAAACAAGTCTTATGAGATAATGGCTTGATTAATGTTTCAAACACAAATGACAAGAAGTTGTTTAATTAAAATAAAAAAATTATTTTTTGAAACTGAAATATATTCCAAGGCCTGGTACTAATTGTTGGTTGTTAACTTGATTCATGTAACAGACATTTGTTAAACCAGCTTTCTTAGGAGAATTTTCTTTTCCATCTAAACAATAGGGTGATGATAGCTATCAAAAAGGTATCCTAAAAAACCAGTGGTTGATGTTCTTGACAAACATTGAGATAAATGATGTATAAGGCTCTACTAAGGAAAGATTAACCCCCTCAAAAAAATTTTTACCCAGGCACAAATTTTTAGATGTGAACTTGATGATAGTTCTAGGTGGCTTATAATCTATTTAAAATTGATAATTTTATATTGACTTCTTTTATACTAGCTGAAACTTACTCCAGAGTGCTTCCCTTGAAATATTCTTTAATCTTTAGATTTATTTTTATAATATATTTCAGTACATCCATAACTTTAACAGAATAAAGAACACAAACGACAAAGCCCCCTATACCTTTTGTTCCCTTATTAGTATAAGTAAAATTGACCTCTCTAAAAGGAAGAGTCTTTTGTTGAGTTGGTTGCTGTTAATATGGAACTGAATTCCAAAGAGCAGGGACATTCCCATATGAAACATCGGGGGTGGGAGGATTTAGAAACCAAAAAGGGGGTGGGAGGATTTAGACTGTGAAAGTACTAAAGAATTGAATCAAGTGACAATAATGATCTTACCCTGAAAGGCTGCTTGAGAAGGTAATTGCAGGGGTTAAAAAAAAAAAAAAAAAAAAACCCTGTGTGTTGTCGTTTAAGAAAAAGTAAGCAGAGGCATCAATGAACAAGCAAGACACAAGAGAAGCAGATGTACCAGCTAGATAAGTAGTCTTGCAAGGGGATAAGCATGGGTATTCTGAAGGCTACAATGAATTGTTTAGCTTTGACATATAGAGGAAGAATTTTTTTTAAGCCAAATAAAGTACTTTTCTTTATAAATTACCTACTCTCAGATAATCTTATAGGAGCAGAAAATAGACTGTTTCCAGATAAGCCTTTACTACTGCCAATAGGAACTAGCAATTAAAGAGTATTTACCATCTCTTGAGGCACTGTCCTATACAGTCTACATATACCTGGCAATACTCAGTACATTTTCATAATAACTGAAATTTACTTCCATAATTGAATAGCTAATAAGTGGTAGAAGCATGAAAGATTTTAACTTACAGACATTTGGATATATTGCTTAGGTATTTACACCTTTGAAGGTTGTCTATTCCTAGTTTTCTTTAATTTCTTTTGGCCCCCATGATTAGACATTAGCCTAATTGGACAGGGGTTAATATAACATCCATATAAGATTCTAAAAATCAAGTATCATTATTATATAATTACAGTTCTAAAAATAAAAAAGGTCTAGAACAGTGGTTCTCAACCTTCCTAATGCTGCGAGCCTTTCATACAGTTCTGTGGGTCATGACCCACAGGTTGAGAACCGCTGGTCTAGAATCATGAGGAAAACCACATCTCATTTCAGTATTTATTCCCATTTCATTCAATAAACAAGAACTTTGAAATAAAATATTTATTTCAGATAACATTAATATTTCCATAATTAGGTTAAAGTAAACACAAATTGAGTCCATTATTTCAGGTGATTTATAGTATAAATGACTTCCAGGAATATTAGAGTTCCTGAGTATGAAAGGAATATTTGCCTACATGCTTGTGGGAAGCTTCTGTAGCCTTTTCTTGGCAGGAATTCCAGTTTTTCTGAATTCTTCTCTTTCCTTCAGATACTCCATTTTGCATTCTTCATAAAAAGCTGGATCATTATAGCTACAAAAAGGTAATGAAAATATTTAAGTTAATTGTTAAGCATTCAGTATCAGCTTACTTTAATAATCAGACATCTGGTTCATCAGGCTCAATCTTCAGAAGTAGACTTTAAGTAATAGTCACACTCACTGTAAACATAATAGTACCAAACTAAAGAAGAGACACCATGACCCATATTTATATAGTTTCATGAGATAGAGCAATGAGAACCACACCTCCTGTCCTCAAGGAGTCCAGGGGGATATAGGGCAGACAAGCAGACTAGATTACAACCAAGTGTACAAAGTGCTATGATAGAGATATGGCCCAGTAAACCACAGAAATGTAGAAGAAATTGGGAAGGCAGAGATACCAAGGGGAAATGGCAGAGTTGCATTTTGAAAAACCAATAGAAATCTACATTAGAAGGCACATGGGGACTGACAGGTAGATGAAAAAACCTGTGACGGCAGGTATTGGTACTACTATAGCAAATTAGGCACAGAGGAGACGGCCTAAGATGAAGATGGAATGGGCAAAAGCCAAATCATGATGGGCCATTTATGCCTTACACCAAGAAATTAAAATCTATCCTGAAGTCTCTGGGGTATAATTAATAAAGCAACTGTAGGATCAGTTTTGTGTTTTAGATGACTATGACAGCATGTGGCAGACAGGATGAAAGGGGGCAGGCAAGGTTAGAGGCAAGATGTCCAGGAATTAAAATAATGCAGGCAAAAAACAACAAGGGCCTAGAATGAAAAAGAAGACTTAGGACATCAACGGGAAATAATGAATTAGAGTTAGGAGATAGGACTCCAGATTCTAGACAGTAGGAGTACAAAAAGCAGAGTTCAGTTTTGGACTTGCAGGGAGACGCAGAAAAGTCATTTTCTATAGAAAGTAACTGAATTCATGGGTACAAACTGAACTTTCTCAGATTTAAGAATAAGAGAACCCAGGAAAACACCAACTTTAAGGAGTAGATTAAGGAAGAAAAGGTTGACAAGAAGTACAAAAGGTAGGAGTGCAAAAGCCTTGTTCTATTAAAAGTACAGAGAGATGGGGAAATGGGAAAAAGCATTAAGGGATTGCCAGAGAGGGGTCAACCAAAAGAGAATACTTGTTTAATATGGTTCCTATGAGCCCATCAGAACCTTAAGGAGTGAATGAACCAGAGAGGTAAAAATAAAGGAGCACAATTCATTTCATGGAATATAAGCAGTAATTAACAAAGCAGAGCAACTTTCTTAAAGATGAAAAATAACTGTTTCTTAGTATATTGGGGGACTTAAGGTCAAGAAAATTTTTCCTTAATAGTTTTCCATTTACTTTCAACAAATGTCACATCCCTCTTTGTTTCCTTCACTCCTCATTGCGCCTCTCAACAAACAGAAACACAGCCTCCTCCCATCCTTTCCAGCCCTTCCTCCAGGATGGACTAGAACCTATTATTTTCTCCCTGTATTTTTATGGGATGGGAGATACAAGCATCTTTAAGTGAACAAATAGTAACAAATCAAAAAAGAGCTACCATTTACTGAGTACGTGCAAGGAACCATGTAGATGTGTTTACATACAGTGCCGCACTATCACTCCATGGGGCACAATTATCCTGTGTTACGGTAAGGACCTGCCATGGCTAGCTAAGCTCTCACTGATCCAGACACTAAGCCCGCTCAGGCTGCCTCTCTGCAATCTGTGCTCTGCCTACTCTGCTCCAGAGCTGCAGGGAAGGATGATATATCAAAATAGGAATTATAGGCTTGGTGCCTGTAGCTCAAGTGGCTAGGGTGCCAGCCACATACACCAGAGCTATGGGTTCAAATCCAGACCAGGCCTGGCAAACAACAATGACACCTACAACCAAAAAATAGCTGGGCGATGTGGCGGGGACCTGTAGTCCCAGCTACATGGGAGGCTGAGGCAAGAGGATCGCTTAAGCCCAAGAGTTTGAGGTTGCTGTGAGCTGTGAGGCCACAGCACTCTACCAGAGCAACAGCTTGAGACTCTGTCCCAAAAAAAAAAAAAAAAAATAGGAATTATAACTATAAGGACTGAATCTGAGGTGTAAAAATTCTTTAACACATAAAGCAGATTTTAACAACTCAGTCACACAAAACATTAAGAGATTCATGTACTCATTAACTATCTTTTGGGAGTGCTAGAGAACAAAGTAGAATAGTTAAGTCACAGAATAAACTTTCACCACCCTATGGTAAAGTACTGAATAACAGTTCTGTTCCATAAGTACGATCTGCTGTTGATGATATTAACTTGAGGAAAAACAAGAACTCTGAGTGTGTTTTCTCATGTATATATGTAGAGATGAGTTCAGATAATCTCTCAAGTCTCTTCCAAGTCTAGCATTCTAAAAAAAGCCTATTTATTTATGTACACATAATTTGTTATTGAAGAAAAAACACATAGATTATCATTACTTTCATTTTTATTTACTACTCAAAGAAATGTAACACACTGACATACATGCCTCATAGGCAGAGGGGTAAGGTATTAGAGGAAATGAGGGCTTACCAAAACTAACGTCTCACAACTAGTAATTACAAATACTAAAGTATTCTGAAATATTATCTGTCAATAATGTGGGTAATAAAACATGGGCAGATAAGACAGCACATGAATTCCAAGAACTTCACTTGTTCTTAATTCAAGGTTTAAAAAATTAATTTGATTAACTTCAAAATCTAAATTTACTTTTGTATCATTCATATTATTTACTTTAAATTTCCTGGAAGCTATATTAATCCAACAAACTAAAGGCTAGAAAAGGCCTTACAGATGTTCTAGTTTGGTTATCTTTCTATTAGAAAAAATAAACAAAAATCTGTCTATATTCTACACATCTATCAACTTGTTCATGAAGAGATTTATTAAATCACATAAAAAAAGCATGTATTTATTTTTGCTGACTTCATATTTTTAATCAAATACAATGCTGACAAATGTAGCTTGAAAAGAGTTTCATAAATATGTTGCTTTCTTAAGAATAATCTTCAACATATTGGAACTTTAGACTCAGCCAAAAATATAATGTATTTGGTAGGGGGAGGTACAGAGTACAGAATATGTTACATATGATAACATACCCTTACCTACACACACACTCAAGGAAGTACACACACTGAGGTCACTACTTACTAAGAAGTTAGACATTCTTTCAATGCAGAATTTTCTTTACGGCATTTCACCACCATAAGGATTCCAGAGTTTTTGCAACATTTGGTAAAATCTGAAATAAAATATTTAGAAGGAAAAAATTACTTGTCATTACACCTATACATATAAATATTTTCACTTTCCCTCGTACAGTGCCATTGCATCATAGCTCACAGCAACCTCAAATCTTTGGGCTCATTCTCTTGCCTCAGCTTCCTGAGTAGCTGGAACTGCAGGCGCTGCCACAACACTGGCTATTTTTAGAGATGAGAGATGGGGTCTCACTCTGGTTCAGGCTGATCTCCAACCTTGTGAGCTCAGGCAATCCACCCGCCTCAGCCTCCCTCATGCTGGGATTACAGGCATGAGCCACTGGCCCGACTACACCAATATAATTTTAACAAACCTAAAATATTCATTCGTCATCTATTAACTAGATTGCACTTAGTACAAGGTAATGTTCAACAAAAGACATGTATACTAGTAAAAGGCAGAATAAGATGAATGTTGTTCACTTTGTAGAAATAAATAAGACCTGAGGAGAGAGAGAGAGGACTTCTGAGACAAAGGGAGGAGTCTTCACAGAGAGACAGATAAAATGTAAAGACTGAGCAGGTAGTAGAGACAGACCATCCTGCTTAATGACAGGGACGCATTCTAAGAAATGCATCATTAGGTGATTTCATTGTTACGCAAACATCATAGAGTGTATTTACACGAAATTAGATAGTACAGACTACTACACACGTAGGCTGTATAGTATAGTGTATTGTTCTGGGTCTCTAAACCTGTACAGCATGTTACTGTACTGAGTACTGCAGGCAATTATATAACAGAATGGTATCTGTGTATCTACACATATTTAATACAGAAAAAGTTCAGTAAAAATACGCTGTTGTAATCTCACGAGACTACTGTTACATATGTGGTCTGTTACTGACCTAAAGGTCATTATACAGTGCATGATTATATATTCTAGGGGAAAAAATAAGAATCATAGGGGAATTGTTTCCAGACACCAGTATCTTGGTGTCCAGTCTCTGCTTTTCTCCTCAGTGCATGGCAAAGCAAGTGATACTTTCTTTGGCATACCTGCCGAGGCACCTGATGGCATCAAGGCATACCCTCCTTTTTCTTTTATTTTTTTGCTTAGAGACAGGGTTTCACTCTGTCACCCAGGCTGGAATGCAGCAGTGCGATCATAGCTCACTGCAGCCCCAAACTCCTGGGCTCAAATGATCCTCCTACCTTAGCCTTCCAAGTAGCTGGTAATACAGGCATACATCATCACACTTGGGTAACTGTTCTATTTTTTTATAGAGATGGGGTCTCACTACATTGCCCAGGCTCATCTTGAACTCCTGGGCTCAAGCAATCCTCCGGCCTTAGCCTCCCTAAATGCTGGGATTACAGACATAAGTCACTGTGCCCATCCTCCCTTTCTTTTATACAGCCCTGCCATAGGACATTAACTTCTAACAACAGGACGCACCCCCCCCCCAATTTCATTCTCATCAGCTCTAGATGCCCCCAAAATTTCAGATGGCTTTCTGTTAAATTTCCATTCTGATAGTTTACCTTTTAAATTTTACTAGCCCCTCTGGTATCCTGCCTCCTCATGACCACCAACCCAGAAAACCCTAATGCCATACTCCACAAACAGCTGGGCCACTTGACACTCTGTATCTCTTGTGTTTGCTTTGGGTCAAACTCAGTCCTGTCTATGCCTTCCATAGGACTTTGTTTCCCACTTTTTGCAGCTATTCTTCTGATCTATTCTGGGCCTTCTCACCACTGGCTGCTCTAGTTCTGGCTCTGCCACCTCTAATCTGCTGTAAGTAACCAACCATTTCCATGTCAGATCTTAAAATATTACATCATCCTCACAAGAAACTGTAGCCAAAAATTTATGTTTATGTATCTTTTACAACTTTTCTTTCTTTCTTTCTTTCTCTTTTTAGAGACAGAGTTTCACTTTATCACCCTTGGTAGAGTGCTGTGGCATCACAGCTCACAGCAACCTCCAATTCCCGGACTTAGGCAATTCTCTTGCCTCAGCCTCCTGAGTAGCTGGGACTACAGGCACCCACCACAATGCCCAGCTATTTATTGTTGCAGTTTGGCCGGGGCTGGGTTCGAACCCACCACCCTCAGTATATGGGGCCGGTGCCCTACCCACGGAGCCACAGGCACTGCCCTACAACTTTTCAAATAAGAAATTATCAAGATTCCTTCTTTTCTTGACCTATGTGTTATCTTCACAGCTACTGAGAAAGCATATAAATTCTTTATTTATCTTAAAGCAAGCAGGTAATTTCAGGAGTCTTTGTGAGGATACATACCTATAATATGCAAAAGATATTTTTAAACCATAAGCAATCAAATATAACTGAGTTATGTTAAATTTGGCTTTGCTAGGACAGGCTGGGTACTTGTATCCACTCATTGCGTCATAGCTATATTGGAAAAAAAAAAAAGGTAGAACAGGTACAAGAAGAAAACACAAGAAGTAACTTTAATTCAAATGATTTAACATATGTGATCACATGAAATTATGAGTGATGTGTAATATCGCCCTTCAAAGAAACACAGAATTAGCTTCCTTTAGATTCTTGTTCACTAGTCTCCGCATTCCCACCAGTGGCTCTCTTGCTCCCAACCTGGCCTATCAGACTCTGGACACAAACAGGTATCTGCTTTTTTTCTTCTTTATTCCAGCTATAAATGTTCTTGTTCTTCTTTTTGCAAGTGGGTTGGGTACACAGATCAAATCAAACAAAGAGAATTTCCTTTGTGCCTTTTTGACTATGGATCTCTACAATTCAAAAATCAGACCAGACTTACAGCCCACTCATTATCAACAGAGACACTTTAAAGTGACCACGTGGCTATCCAGAACGCCATTAACTTTCACTCTGGAATGCCTATCTACTCCTATGTCTTAAGTTTTCTACTTATAGCATAATGCTATAAGTATCAATCTTTATACATGGTATAAGCAAAGATTATGATTTCCAATAAAAATTAAGACATGGGCAATCCTCAAAGGGAATATGTACATAAAGCTAATCCATAATTGACTAAATCTGGCTAATAGTTTCCTTAAGAGAATTAGCATGTTCAATAGTGGTGATGAATTCCTCTGTACTATACCCTCAACTGTCACCTCACTATACCCACATCATTCTAGTTCACCTAGGTAATGTCAAGGAGAAAGAGTACTGGATCACAAATTTTGCCTAATACAAATAAACCTGCTGACCAAACCCCAATCCTTTTCAGAAAAACACAAACACAATGGCTATTTTTGAAAGTCTACTTTCCAAATTTAACAAACCTAATACTTATACTGACTTGAGAAATTCCCAACAGAATGATTAGGATTGCTTTGTTTTAAATTGTGTATATGTTTTCTTTAATATGAATAAAAATGTCCTCAGTAGGGAAGTGATATAAAATAGCATTTATGTGTTCTGATCACAATAATGGCACAATCTAAATATTTTCACACTTGTCTAAATCTCTTCAGGAGTAACTATGACTGACCTGAAGCCTCAAGCTGTTCGTAAAGTTTTTGTCACTTGTTTAGTGACAAGATTTTAATGAGGATCTTTTCCTCATCCTACATTAGCATACAGTCACATAATAGTATGTTGCCAAGATTGTGAATTGATTTCTAAAATGGTATTCTGGAATACATACAATTTAAACTGCCTCCATCTTTCAATTTGATGTTAAATGATAAAGAGTTCATATATAAAAAGAGTTCATGTATCAATCAAAAATTGAAATCACTATTTAAATTGTACATCAATAACGTAATTACCATTAAAGACTATAAAAATAAAATTTCATTCAATTAAGTCTATCTTAAATTAATGCAAAATGAATATAAGCAGTGAGTAGGTATGTGGAGACACTGTTAAAAGTTTTTCCAAAGTTTAAAAAAAGTGAGCCCTCTTTCATTTAAAATACCAAGAATACGAGTTTGTATATCTTTCCTTTGTAAACTTTCCATGTTTCTAAAAAACCACTTAATACAATACACTATTAATGAAAACATTCTTTGTGAAACTATAATAAAATTTGGATCATCTGGGGAAAAAAACAGAGATAAAGTCCTCTCCTAATTTTGTCTAATTAAGATAAAAGACATAAAATAATTATTCATATTATATTCAAATGCAAGTAATTGATAAAATTTTCAGTTTACTATCATATGAAAACTTTCTGAGAGCCTACACGTACAAGCAGTAACAGAAATAATGAACTGAAATGATTTGTTTTCAATTCATTTATTTTAATATTTAAATAACCCCCAATAATAAGGTTCCTTAATTGAACCAAAAATAAATACGATGGAGAAATAACTGCACATGGAAGTATTACAGAAACATCAGACGCTTGATCTTTTACCCTATTCTTTTATATTTTTACAAATATGCTATTTGAAACACAGGCAGTTTCAAACATGTTTTGCAAATGCACTTATCTAGTTAATAACTGTAGCATTCACTAAGAGATGATAATGTTAAAACATGCCAAATTAAAAGACTTAAACAATAGACCATATACCTATAAATACACTATCATCTTAATGGGTTTCAATATGGAACTTGAAATTAATCTAAATGAAAAACATTCAAGAGGTCCTGCTTATTAAAGAACATAGTAGGAAATATATAAAAATTATCCTAAATATATATCTAACAACTCTACAGATGTAAATTTTATATACAAATCTATTCCACTATTTAAAACTGAGTAAGATTAAACATAGGCATGTACTTTAAACATAACGTGGAAAAGATCTTTGGATCAGTTATTGAATAACAGAAGTTTTAAATATAGGACTAAAAATGATAAAATTTGGAGAAGGTCTATATTGCCAAGTTTTAGTAAGACTTCCCTGCAGACAAAGGTATCTATGGCTTTAAATCTGTAATATAAATTAAAATCTAAAACTAAGCTTTCTCAAGAAAAGCTATCTTCTATGTGAAGATTTCCGTAGTGAACAGTCCAATGTCAGGTCCCTGTAGACAATGCCTAAGTGTTGTGCCACTCTCAGTAATCATCATTCCTTCTAGAAGCTGTGAAGTAAAAAGTGCCTGAAGACAACAGGAGGTGACCCTCAGTTTTGAGATCACCACTTTCAGATGCAATGAAGGCCTGAACCAAAGCACAGACAATGAAGACAGGATTTTGTCCTCTTCTTTCCAATGACTACTCAGCTAAAGGAAACTATAGCTAAATGGGACACAAAGCACATTATTCTGTATAACTAACAGCATGAAGAGTATTTCATAACGTTCTTACTTTATATACATTAATTTATAAAACTTAATAACACAATTACAGATCTCCTTGCAACCCCTGTGTCAATGATCCCAGTAGTTTGACTTTTGCAAAGAATCCAATCCAACCTATAGATAAAACCAAATATTATAAATAAATTCCGGACTAGATGAGAAGCAAATTAGGATGAGCAGAAGTAAACTGAAAAAGTGTTTCATTAGTGAGTCTTTTCAAATAAGCACTGTCAAAAAAAAAAAAAAGAGTCCCATGGATAATTTTTCAGAGATCTATAAATCTAACAGTTCAAATGGATAACCATAAATGCAAAAATGATGAGCATCTCTTCTAAGAGATATACACTGAAAGGGTGGCTTCTTCCTGGTACACACATATTTAAAAATCAATAATACTAAAAATGGGAAATTGCTAGATCATGTTGTAACTTTAACATTAAAGAAATGATTTATTTGTAATTTTTTTTAATTTTTTAAGTTTTTTTAATTGTTTGGGATTCATTGATGATACCAATAATTAGGTTATACTGATTGAAATTGTTAGGTAAAGTCTCTCTTTTAATTGTGTCTTGCCCGCTACAGGTGTGCCATATACCATGACCGTCCCATCTCCCTCTCCCTGATCCCTTATTCCCTTCCCTACTGTACCCCTTGTATTAGATCATCTATTGCCTTCATATTAGAATTGAGTACATTGGAATCTTGCTTCTCTATTCTTGTGATACTTTACTAAGAAGAATGTGTTCTACTTCCATCCAGGTTAATACAAAAGATGTAAAATCTCCATCTTTTTAAATGTCTGAATAGTATTCCATGGTATACATATACCACAGCTTGTTAATCTACTCCTGGATTGGTGGGCATTTAGGTTGTTTACACATTTTGGCGATATAAATTGAGCTGCTATAAACTGTCTAGTACAGATGTCCTTATGATAAAAGGGTTTTTTTCTTCTCGGTAGATGCCTAGTAATGGGATTCTAGGATCTAATGGGAGGTCTAATTCGAGTACTTTGAGGATTCTCTTTACTTCCTTCCAAAAAGGTTGTATTAGTTTGCAATCCCTCCAGCAGTGTAAAAGTAGAAGAACAGTTCCTTCTCTCCACATCCATGCCAGAATCTATAACTTTGAGACTTTGTGATGTGGGCTATTCTCACTGGGGTTAGGTGATATCTCAGGGTGGTTTTGATTTGCATTTCTCTGATGATCACTTTTTCAAATGTTTATTAGCCATTCATCTGTCTTCATTAGGGGTATCCCAGAAGGGGAAGAAGAAGATCCCAGAGGAATGGAAGACCTACTAGAGGATATCATAAATGAAAATTTCCCAAATATCACCAAAGATTCTGAAACATTCCTTTCAGAGGGATATTGGACCCCAGGTCATCTCAACTCAAACAGAGCTTCTCCAAGACACATTGTCATGAACCTATCCAAAGTCAAGATAAAAGAGAAGATTCTGCAAGCTGCAAGGAGTTAAGTGCCCATTGACCTACAGGGGCATATCCATCAAGGTGACTGCTGACTTCTCAAATGAAACTTTTCAAGCCTTCAAGAAAGGTCATCTACCTTTAATCAACTTAAACAAAATAATTTTCAGCCCGGAATTCTATATCCTGCTAAGCTTATTTGTAAAATTTGTATTCATTTTTTTCTTTAATTACCAAATTAAGATAAAAAATAAAAAATCACTTATCTTCTTATCTTCATAATAGCAACAGTAATAGCTAATATTCATTGTGTTTACTATATAGTAGGCACTGTCCAATGAGGTAATTAATGCCTCATGTGTACGAGCTTATTCAATAAATCAAAATATATAATTATTTCCGTATTGCTTTTCAGTATTTATCTAGAGGCTCATAAAACAGTCATTCATTCAACAAACATTTTTGAGGTGCTATGTGCTTAGCAATGCCAGAGTCACCATGTTGAGTAAGAGAGAGTTCCTACTCTGTGAGAACTAGCAACAGTCTCTGAGGAAGACAGACAATTAAAAAATGCTAACAGCTGAGACTGATACTTGCTCTGATAGGGTAAGAGCAGGAAGGGTGTTATGGAAGCCCAGAACGGGAGCCCCGAACAAATTAACACAGTGACTGTCACATTAGAAAAAAGAATTTATTTTCCTTGGGGCCACAGTGTTTTGTTTTTTTGTTTTTTTTAAATCAAGAAAGATTAAAAGACATATGAGTTATATAAGCTTTATGAGGCCCTGGGCTCAAAAGTAGTGTAGGTTTAACACTATTCATGAGGAATGTACTAAAGAAGAGTTATCATGTAAAATATTTTTAAGCTAAGATTTATAACTTCCTTTAGCTAAAGAACTTTTACCTGAAGAAGCTAGAAAAAGATGAACAAACTAAGCCCAAAAGTAGCATAAGGAAGGAAATATTAAGGTTTGGAGCAGAAATAAATAAAATACAGAGTACAAAAACAATATAAAAGATTAAGTAAACTAAGAATTGTTTTTATGAAAAAGTTAAACAAAATTGACAGTTCTTTAGCTAGACTAAGAATGAAAGGGAGCAAACTCAAATAAATAAAATCAGAAATGAAAAAGGGGACATTACAACTGACACCAGAGAAAAACAAAGGACACAAGAGATTACTAGAACTATATGCCAACACACTGGATAACCTAGGAAAAATGGATAAATTTCTTCACACATACAACCTCCCAAGAATCGTGAAAAAATAGAAAATCTGAACATAAAATAATGAATAAAGAGGTTGAATCAGTAACAAAAAGTTTCCCATAAAGGAAAAGCCTAGGACATGATGGCTTCACTGCCAAATTCTACCAAACATTTAAAGAAATACTGATAGCAATCCTCAGATTCACCCAAGAAATTTTAAAGAACAGAATTCTTCCAGTTTTTTACATGGCCAACATGATGACTCTGACTCCAAAGCCAAACAAGGACATTATAAAAAATGAAAATTAAAGGACAATAACCTTGATGTACATGCAGATAAAAATCCTCAACAAAATACTAGCAAACCAAATTCAACAACATGTATTAAAAGGATCATCTACCATAATCAAGTGGTTATCCCTGGAATGAAAGGATGGATCAACATACACAAATGAATAAATGTGATGCATCACCTTAACAGAATAAAAGGCATCTTAGTGAATGCCAAAAAAAATGTTTACTTAAAAATTCAATATTCTTTCATGACTTTAACAAATTAAGTATAGAAAGAATGTACCTCAACCCAAAAAAAGGTCATTATTTGAGAAGCCCACACCTAAGATTATACTTGATGGTAAAAAAATTAAAGACTTCCCTCTAAGATTTAGAACAAGGCAAAGATGCCTACATCTTGTCAATATACTGGAAATCCTTGCCAGAGCAATTAGGCAAAAGAAAGAAAGAAAGGCATGCAAATAAGAAAAGAAAAATAAAATTGTCACTATTTGCTGATGACATGGTCTTACATATTTTAAAAAAAAAACCTATGGACTCCATAAAAAAGGCTATTAGAATGAATACAATAAAGTTGCAGAACACAAAATCAACATTCAAAATCAAGTACAGTTTCCATACACTAACAATGAACTATCCCCCCCACCAAAAAAATCAAGAGCACAATTCCATTTAGAATAGCTAAAAAAAGAGTAATAAAATACTTGGGGATAAATCTACCCAAGAAGAAAAAGACTTACACACTGAAAACTATAAAACGTTAATGAAAAAAATTTAAGAAGAAACAAATTACAAATAAATGGAAAGATACCCCATGTTCATGGTGTCAAATCTAAATCACAGAGAGGGAGATTCTCTAACAGAAAAAGCTATTTATGCATCAGTGGGCATTACAATGGGAACATGTCGCACTATTCAGGGAGGCCAAAGAAGATAAGTATTTTTAAAAGCAAAAATGAGGATTACATAAGTTGTTTTGAGATAATTATCTTGGGCTACAAGGATCAATAAGAAGTATGGTGTCAGTCCAAGAATGGGACAGCAGTTGCCAGGCAGATGTCCTCACAGAAGTAATTTTTTTTTATAAGACTGAGGTTTTAACAGAGTTTAAAATCAGGCAAGGTAATACCTCCAGCTTTGCTCTTTTTGCTTAAAATTGCATTGACCGTTCATCATGTTCATTTTTGGATTCCACTTCTTTTTCTCTTTCTATGAACAAGACACAGTAATTTTTTTTTTTCTTTTTTGAGACAGAGTCTAACTCTGTTGCCCTGGGTAGACTGCCCTGGCATCATAGCTCACAGCAACCTCCAACTCCTAGGCTAAAGAGATGTTCTCGCCTCAGCCTCCCAAGTAGCTGGAACTATAGGTGCCTGCCACACATCTGGCTAATTTTTCTATTTTTAGTAGAGATGGGGTCTCTCACTCTTGCTCAGGCTGGTCTCAAATTCCTGAGCTCATGGGATCTGCCCACCTCAGCCTCCCAAGGTACTAGGATTACAGCCATGAGCCACCACACTCAGCTAAGACATGGGAATTTTGATAGGGATTGCCGTCAATCTACAGTTGCTTTGGATAGTGTGGATATTTTAGCAGAGCCTTACAATTCAACAGAGCCTTATTTGGCTCTATTTTGATTCTGATAGTTTTCACAATGAATTGCAAGAATATTGCTAAAATGCCCATATTATCCCAAGCAAATTATAGATTCAATGCAACCCCTATCAAAATTCCAATGTCATTTCCCATAGAAAGAGAAAAAGCAATCCTAAAATTCATATAGAACCACAAAAAAACCATGAATGGCCAAAATGGCAACTGTGAGCAAAAACAGCGAAGTTGAAATACCAGACTACTTCAATAAAAAAGTTTTGAGACAGCCTGTGGTTATGGTCCAATATTTTATGTCCAAAGAACACGGTCAACCGTGTCTCCTTCTGATTCGTATGTGCAAGTTTCAATTTGCTCAGCTTATCAGTGTTGCTGGGAGGGCTTCCTTTGTTTCTGCCCATGAAAATTTCATCTTTCTTTCTTTCTTTTTCTTTTTTTTTTTGAGGCAGAGTCTCACTCCATTGCCCCAGGTAGAATGCTGTTCCATCACAGTTGACAGCAACCTCAAACTCTTGAGCTCATGAGATCCTCTTGCCTCAGCCTCCCAGGTAGCTGCCAGGCACCCAATACAACACATGGTTAATTTTAAAGACAGGGACTTGTTCTTGCTCAGGCTTGCTCTTGTTCCTGAGATCAGTCTGGGTGGGTGAGCACCTCAGCCTCCTCAGACACCCACCTCAGCCTCTTAGAGTACTAGGATAATGGGCGTGAGCCACTGCAACCAGTCTGGATTTTGTATTTCTTGATTTTTGCGTATCTCAAAACTGTTGTAATGCTCCATGCATACTACAGAGCTACAATAATTAAAACAGCATAATTGACAATAAAAAAGTCAATACATCGACCATGGAAAGAGAATAGAGACTACTGAAATAAACCATACATGTATGGTCAATTGATTTTTAAGTCATTAACGTTTTCCAAAATTCTGCATTTTAAAGATGCAAACAAAAGATCTATTATAAACCAGAATCGATTAGAGAGATAGTAGAAATCTGGAGTTAGAATCTACAAGATAGTTATGATCCAGTTCATGATGCGCAGTTAGATGCATTCAAAGGACACTGACGGTTTTAAGTACACAATTGTTAAAACAAGACAAAACATGGAATAAAATTTGGGTTTACTATGTTTAAATTCCTATGTTAATTTCTAAAGTCACTATCCCTTTACTCTATAAATTAGTTGAATATGATTTTAAAATGTAAAAACTAATATTAATAAAAGACATCCACCAGATAAATGTCTCTTCTGAAATCGTTTGGGCTAAAGAAGGACAGTATTGTCAGACACTGCTGAGATAACTACTAAGGGGAAGAGTGAAAAGTTTTCATGTTAAAATTTTAAGTCATACTATCATCCAGGAACACACCTACTTCACATAATGCACAAGGAAGGGGATAAGAACAGACAAAAATTCTTGCCTCTTATCTCTGATGTATTAAATGTAGATTTTTTTTCTGTTCTCTAGGTAGTTATTTCCCTAAGTGTTTGTTAAATATAAAATATGGTTCATAATTCAATGTGTTTATAATACAGTGGCCTCCGACACATAATAGAATTCAACACTACAAAATACTTGTATCATCATTAGGTCAACCTGTGTTTGTAACCCTCTGGACATGCTTTGGGCAACATGGTAGCCACTAGTCACCTGTGGCCTCTGTGCACTTGAAATGTGGCTAATCTAAATTACAGTGTAATTAGTATAAAAGAAAGACTGGATTTTGAGAGTTTAGGATGAAAAATACTTTTAAATGACATGTTGAAAAGATATTTTGGATAGGTTAGAATATAATAATGAAATTGATTTTACCTTTAAAATTAATTTTACATTTAAAAAATGTGACTAGTATAAATTTAAAATTATACATATCACTTGCATTAAATTTCTTTAGTCCCTTAAAACTTTGTGATTATGGAAATGTTCTTTCCACTTTCCAATAGCGTAGCTACTAGTCACATGTGATTAATAAATAACTGAAATGTGACTACTGAGACTGAATAACTAAATTTTTCATTTTAAGAAATTTTAATTAAAATAGACAGGTGTCTAGTGGTTACCATGTCAGACAACACAGTTCTAGACATCTTTAGTTCCCCATGCTTCAGCTCAGAGGAAAACAGGTAGACGGCAATAATGTGGCTATTGCTTCATAATATGAAATTCATGATCTTTTTAGGGCTGTATTCAAAATCTATCCAAACATAAAGTTAAAAAGAATAAAACTGGGGTTTAAATAGAAATTTAAAAGTTTGAAGGGGATACTCAAAGTCATTATCTCAGTGTATTAAGAATATAAATTTAATGAGATTAAAATGTAATTCCTACAAGGAGTACTTAGCTTATATAGTAAGTAGTTGGAACAAAGATGATGTCTGGAAAAACAAAGGGGAAAAACATATTAATAATATTGAACAGGGTCTTAAATCATTCTTAATTCATCTCTCCATTAGAAGAAACTGCCTTATTTGGGGAGGCCTTTTGCTTGGTTTGACATTTCCCCAAGTAATGTCTTCATTTGCCAGATGAAGTAGCTGAGCTTTACATAGGTTATGTCATATTTCTAAGGTCACATAGTATAACATAGAACTTAGCTTAGAACCAGGTCTTTTTAATTTCTGAAAAATATGTATAACTATTTAATCCCACTTGTTCAAAAATCCCTATACCTAGCAGAAATTCCCATGGCCTAGAATAGACTTAACCCAGACAGTTAACTTCCATGACGTCACAAATGAGACCCAGGAAGCAAGTGGCACTGGCTCAGCACATTCTATCACTGCCACAGGAAAAGTAAGGTTGATCTTATTGCTGAATTTTAACTTAGCAATCATATAAAATTACATCCGATACTTCAACTCTCTGATTCCATATCCCATTTTTCAGAATCCCTATAAAATATATTTTTAAGTATTTAAATAAGGATATTACTCATTAGAAAGTAGCTTTTCAAAACTGTATATAATGAAATGCTGAATTTTGTTGTTTCAGATTTTAAACACTACCAGAATTTGAAAGGTAGATACAAGCACAGGCCGGTATGTAGCCTAAGAAAGTACCAAATCACCTGTCTTCTAAAAAAAAAAAACGACCATATGGTAGAGACACTCCAAGTCTCCCTAACTAGTGGAATCCATGAGTATTATTTACAATGCCCAAGATATAAGATTTAGAAAGTGACAAGGTAAGAGAAAGGTAAGTGAATGAATCTGGTTTATACCATGTATTTTTCTTATATATTCTCTCTTTGTTCCCCACAGTCTCTAATGTTTAAAGATCTATTTGTTCACAGGTAATAATTAAAGCAACTGATAAAAGAACTGTATACACTTCTGAACTTGGAGACTTCTAAAATTTCTCACCACCTCTCAGAAGCTGCTGCTCTGCCTTCTCCCACCCCACCCCCCCACCACAAAAGGGAAAACAAAAGTAGAATCAATATTTTTAGTAATGCAAGTAAGAAACTAACCTGTTGAACTTTATACACTTACAAGTGGTTTTATAACCCACTCTGAGCTACAGGGACCATTAACCACTCACCAAGGGTCTTGGACAGGCCCAGCTGCCTTATTCTGGACTTCTGGAATGGAAAAGGTGAGTAGGAGAGACCTTAGAGGTCACTTTATCTAAACTCTTAATTCAGAAGTCCTTCCTACTCCATCTGCTTATTTAAAATAAATGTTTATGTTAACAGAAAACTCCTCATCTCAGAAGGTTGCAAGTTCCATCATGTCTGCATTGATGGGGATGTTGAGGGGAAGGGTTATAGCATGAAAAAATGCTGCCTCTTCTATAAGAAATGACATTCATATTATTTCTCTTCTGGCTCAGAACCAATTTGAATATTGCTGCCTCCTTAAGGGATGCAGTTTCCAGACAAATCCTGGTTACTCTCCCAGTAATATGCTGACTTTTCAAATTTATTTACTTAATTTATTTTAAAACAGCTTACCATCTCCCTTTAAAACAAAAACCATAGAAATAATAGCTTCTTCAAATTCAATCACAGTCGAAATTCTCACCCACTTCAAATACAAAAACAACTATACAGAACTCATTCTTTAAAATAAATGAATAGGTTTTCATTAGCAATGAATCATTAAGAGAAAAACAAATCACTAGCCACTTTTCTTCCTATCTTTTCTCATCTAAAGCAAATGATATTTTTACACAAGCATGGCTTCTGGCAGCACCATCAAATCTAACACAGTCACACCCACTGTTGAAGTGTTAATACTATACCACAAAATACTACGCAGCTATTAAAAAGTAACACACTGATAAGAAAGGATCTCCAAGACCTAAAGTAAAAATGTTAAGCTGTATAAGAGTATATTATAGAATGCTATCATTTCTATTGAGAAAACACACACACATGTATACATATGTATGCTGTGTGTGTGTGTCTGTAAGCAGAAAATGACTGTGGAAGAATACTGAAGGAACAGGTAACCAAGGTTGTCTCACAGGCAGAAACCGGCAGTCTAGAAGACATGAATTGAAAAATACACTTACACTAGGTTCTGGTACTCTATACAACTGATAAAATGGAATGCAAAAAAAAAAAAAAAGAAGAAGAAGAAGAAGAAAAAGAAGAAGAAGAAAGAAAAAGAATGAAAGAAAAAGAAGGGAAATGAAAGAAAAAAACAGCTTTGGCTACAGGAGAAAGGAGAGTAGAATCTAGATAAGAGGAACTTTGGCTTTGAAGAACAGAATAAAAAAGCCGCTCATGCTCCCTTTTTTCTTTTCCTAAGCAGCCCTTTTCCCTGAATAGCTGTTAAACAACAACTAGGTGGGGAACCCACAGTATCTTACTCAGAAATCTTTGTTCATCACACTCTAGGGATGTTTCTGTATGTATCGCTTAATTTCACTAAATCCTAATTGTTCTCAAATATAAATTTGGATACTCCTTTGCACAAAATATACAGCTACATAGATCCCATTATACCAGTTTTGGTGAAGAGTGCAGCTCCAAGGTAAAATGACACTAGCAAGAGTCACACTACTGGCTTTCTCTTAAACACAGTCACACCAAATGCCAAAATCGAAGAAATCTGACCATGATAACATGTGCTACCTTCCTAATAAATAGATCCAAACTCCCAGTTTTAAAGAGAAAAAAAAGGAGAATAAAAGACATGTTATGCTAAATTTAATTAGACATTTAATAAGTGTAGTATCCCTATTAACAAGGCAAATCGATCCTTTCAATTCTGGCTGCAGTTTATTTAAAGACTTTACAATTTTACTACTTAAGAGCAAGTCCTATGGAGGTGTTATCTCACCATTTATATTTTCACAACACTTATGATATTGCTATCACACTCTCAAAATAAATGAAAAGCCCATGCCACATTTCAGACCAATACAATGCTACAGATTCTATTTTTACTTCTGGAGATAAACATTAAAATAATTCTCTATTGCTCACTTTATTCTTGCAATGCTGAACATTAAAAAAAAAGTAAAACCATGATTTTTTTTTGCGTTTTTTTAAAGTCCCAGGTATACAGGGAAAGAAGAGGTTTAGTCACTTCATTTTAAAACTAGGCACTAGAAAACACATCATGATAAAATTCTGACAACAATAACATTTTATGACAAAATTATTACACTTTTAATTTTCTATTTAATTGTGATTTATTAGCTTGCTACTGAAAGATTAGTCTGTGTATAGAATGAATTTAGTGGTGCATTTAATGAGACAAGAAAGTAGAAGGATAAACATGAAGAGATTATTTTACATTGTAGTGCATGAGCTATTTGATAATTCTAACATAGTACAAAAGAAAGCTTCTCTCTAGATTGATCATGGTTCAGTTAACATCACTGAATATCTAATACCTCCAACTCAATTAATTCTCACCTGATTAAGATCAGACTGATATTCAAACTAAATCATCTCTCCAGTCAAGTAGAAATCAATATTTCTGATTTTACTTTTAAATTACAATACAAAATAAAATGCATGCATCTTCAATATGCCAAGAGTAGCTTTTCTATTCTAGTCTACCATGGAATGGATAACACAGTTGATTAAAGAATTATTCTAATTTGAGCACCAATATGTAGCAGAATCTGATTAATTTGAACACAGAGATGAAGTAAAGTAATTAAATATATCTTATACAGGGCAAATAGAAAATTGACATAAAATAAACTTGACTTCTTTAAAACAAACCTCACTATTTATCAGCTCAAGTAGTTAGGAGTACAGCCTTATTAAAGATTGATTACTCTCAGAGAAGAGGCTTGTTTTCAGGCACAGATAAGATGGGCAAAGAAACAGCTCTTTTTATATAACACTCTTTTCACCACCAATGCCTCCAAAAAGTATGCAAATACCTAAAAACAACCAAATTATTTCTGTATGACCTTCCAGAAAACGCAGAACATACTGACCCATCCTTGTGGAATAGGAAAATGAGTGAATCCAAAAATAACAAAATGCTTCTATATTTGTTAACTGTTATTGCTAAACAGAACATGGTATAATTTTCCTCTTCTTTTTTCCTTAATCCCCTTCAAATTTAATATGGAGAAGAGTAAAACCCCTTCAAATTTAATATGGAGAAGAGTAAAACCAAATTACTCAGATGAAAATGCCAGAAAATTTTTAAATTTTAAAATGTTTAAGAAAAAAAAATCACAGTGAAATATACACTTTATTAGAATTGAAAATAATAGTACAATTTACACATACTTAGTACCAAACTGCATCGTGTTTTTATGTAATCTTTATTATACATTATGTATACATAATATATAAAAATACATTTTATATAAAATATAGGGTGCCCATAAATTTTGTGTGAAATTTAAAATAGTTAGCTATATATACAATATATAGTTTCTATTTCTAAAACTCACAAACTAGGGTATTAACCAGGTATTAAATAAGTGTTACTTATCTTAGAAAAAAAAAACTATTAAAATTGTAATACTCAATATACTGATAACATTTGTTATCTTGTATATCATATGTTGAATCTCTTGTAATTGGAGCAGTCAAACATTACTTGAGTACTACAATTTTAATACAGTTTTTTTTTCCTTTGTTAAAATGGGTATACATTTGTTGGCACCCTCTTGTGTGTGTGTGCATTGTGTGTGTGTGTGGGTATACACACACAAATAAATAATGAATTAATAGTACAAGCACAAAAACTGTAACAAACAAATGCAACACATGCCCCATATTTAAAGGTACACCTGTTAATTTACTCCAAATCATTGTTTGCCTTGCAGGAATAGAATCACCAGATCTGAAGATACATGTGTGTGTGTGTACATATATATATATATAATATATATATATATATTTTTTTTATGCTGGAATTTCTGTTTTATGTAAAGATCTCACAATTCTAAATGGCTAGCTTTGGTTTTAAAATGCTGCATGGAAGAAAAACAAAACATTTGCATAAGGGCTCCTGTTGAAGATTGATGATGGTCTGTATAATCTGCTTGAAAGACCTTCTTGAACATTTCAACTCTAAAATAATTATGCACATATGGTTATTCCTTCAAAAACTACTATCACTCAACCACTACAAGCAAAGGTTTTCATAATTACTGCAAATAGCACTGTAGAATCTGAGGCAGAGGAATTAAATGGAGACTTTTTCCATCTTTAATTCCACAGGCTTCATCCTCTTCCACAGTCCGTTGAGGCTGCCTCAAGTCACACTGGATATAGTACATTTACTTCCTCCAGTGACCAAAAACAGGGGTTCAAAATGAGCCCTTAACTAACAATTTGCATTTCCTTTAAGCCCACATGGACTGTATTAAGTATCAGGGGCTAAACCTCTCTAAATACATACTCCAAGAAGCACTTGAGGTCAGAATGTTTCATTTGAATGCATGCTACTTTATAAAGGGGTTCCCCCCCATGTTAAATTACTAGATATTTATTAAGCTAACAAATTGTTTGCTGACCACAAAAAGTCTCCAGTGGAGCAGCAACGGAATGAGACTCAAAATTTTAAAAATAAAGATAAAAACAGCAATTGTGGAAAGATGATGGGAAATATCATATGGCAGTAAAAGACTGACACCCAAGGAGGCCACAAGCAATGACTAATAATAAGAATTTAAAGGTGAAGGGCTCACCACATGCTACTAGAAAGCACAAAATTCAAGGGTCTAATCCCATGTTCACAAATATAAATAGAAGAGTTTCAAGAAATGCAAAACAACCATTGTTATTACTTTTCTCTACTATTCTATTAAAGAATCATCATTTGCTGATTAACAAATAACAAATAATTATTTAAAGTATTTGTAATAAGTTTACATTGTTAAAATTCAAGATAATAACAATATATACTCATGCATAAAACATTAAGGTAAAAACAAGTCAGAAGAGTGGTCTTAAGAAGCTACTTAGAAGACATTTCTAAGTAAGAATTTTACTTTTGTTCTTTACTTTATCAGTAAATTTTATTAGAATAATAAAAAAAACAATAAAACACAGCTCATCTCAGGATATGAACACTTTCTGCTATAAAAAACAGAAGAAAGTAGAGAAGGTGACTGTTACTGAGTCTTGTTAAATTCCACATAGAATATTTTTAATTTCAAAACAGAATGTCAACAGGGTTAATTGAAATAAAGAGAAATAAATTAATGCTAAATAATTGCTAAGGAAGTTTTGTTTATGGAAATGAATAATTCAGTGTTTCACAACGTAAAATCAAGCAGCAGCTGCTTTGCTGACATTAAGCTAAAAAGAGCTTCCTCAAAATGTACAAAGTTTAAAATTAAGAATCAACATTTTTTTCTATGTCAAACAGGAAAAAGTCATTTCCTAAGACTTGGTTTTAGTGTAAAATATTACACGGTTACAATGGTAATCAACCAACCATTTGAGGAGTCTCTGCATTGTATTTTTTCATGGAAGGTATCTTTCATGTTCTAGTTTGCTGAATATATGCATAATTTCAGGCCTGTTAAGTCTTATAACAGCTGGGGGAAGAGAGTAATTCAGATTTCTAACAATCTGTTCTCAACCCACTTGGTCCTGGATTTTATTCAAGTCTCAAAATGAACCCTGTGTCTGCCTTGCATTTTTGTCTCCTATTTGTTCCCATATATTAGGAAAGATTTCTTTCTCCTTCCAAGAGAAATGAACTCAAAGTTAAAAAATAAATACAAAAAGAAATTGCACATATTACCATTTAAGCTTATTTTTACCAAATAATTTACCCATAATTCCTGTAAAAAAGTTTCATGTAAACAACAGCTGACAGAGAAACTTGAGAACTAAAATGTAAAAAGTAGCCTCAAAAATCAATTTGAAATGAAAATTAAATATTTCCAGTCATATAAGTCAAAGGGAAACCAGGTTCTATATTTATATAAAATCATTTTTAGATTTATCTTTTGCCTAATGTGAACTAGAACCTGAAACTTTTTAGTGGATCGTGAAAATTACTAGATTTCAGAAAAGACTTTGTTTTTAAAAATGAAATATAGTAAGAAATATTAGAATACATTGTATATTCTATTTATGCAAATACATATGTATATGTACTCTGGATTATATATATATATATATATTTTTTAAGACAGAGTCTCACTCTGTCACCCTGGGTAGAGTGCCATGGCATAGATCACAGAAACTATAATCTCTTGAACCTGAGCAATCCTCTTATCTCAGCCTCCTGTGTAACTGGGACTACAGGCGCCTACCACAATGCCTGGCTAGTTTTTCTATTTTTTATTTTTCCTAGTAGAGACAAGGTCTTGCTCAGGCTGTATTTAAACTCCCGAGCTGGAGCAATCCACCCGCCTCAGCCTCCCAATGTGGATTACAGGAAGAGCCACCATGCTGGGCCTTTCTGGGCTGTACTTTAAACTGTATTTCTTACTGTGGGTCAACTGAAAAGAGTTTGAAAGCCACTGTTCTAAAACATGCTAATTCTTAACCTCTACAATAGTAGAAAATAATTCACCCAATACAGTTGACCCTGAAACAACACAGGTTTGAACTGTAGGAGTTCACTTATAGGTGGATTTTTTTTTCAGTAAATACCGCTGGCACTTAATACCTCTGGCTTCTAGATCCACAACCAAATGAAGAAAGATTGAAAATACAATACTACAGGAAGCAAAATCTACAAATTCAGAGGGTGCTGACTGTGGAACATGAGTTGCATGGGGTTGAGATTCCTGGGGAAGAGTATGTGCCTGGACTCAATCCCCCACGGATACCTAGGGGCTCTATATACTTAATTCATTCTTTTGTTAAATATTTCCTGAGCATTTCCATATATGAAGCTTATTCTAGGTCCTTGGAATACATAAGTAAAACAAACCATGTTCTTTGTCCTTGTGAGGTTTATTCTAAAAGGAAGAGAAAGACAAGAAACTTTGTCCAGTATGTTAGAATGTGGTGTGAGAGTCATGGAAAAAGACAGAGGTAAGGAGGGTCATACTAGGTTGCATTTTAAATAGGATGACCAAGGCAGGACCCTTGGGAAGACCACAGGGGAAAAACTTAAAAGGAGTAAAGAAATCAATAACATAATTTTATATCCAATGACATATCAAAAACTATTTATGAGGAAAATGGACATGAAGAAAGAATAACTGAATTCCCACAAATGGATTCCCAAACACAATACGGGTAGCCACTACACCAGCCATTGAAGAGAATGCACAGCTCCTAATGCCAGCATAAAAGTACCTACGTTACTCACTCCTGTCAGACAGGACTTAATTTTATGTTATTAAAATGAAAGTAAAGGCTGAAGACAAGAGACACACATAAAAAATGATTTAAAATCTTAGAGCAAAAATGAGCTCTGGAAAAACATTTTTCACTAAGAGTATTTCTCGGGTATTTTTCACAGTATGAAAACCTCATTCCTTTGTTTTTCTAAAAAATCAGTAACATAAACCAAGCATCTCTGCAACTTCTATCTAGGTAACAAAAGAATGAAGAGTTCAGTTAATAACCTAAGCTTGAGTTCTAACATAACTAGTTCCTTGAGTAATAGTGAACATGATGCGATGAGTACTGGCAGAAGTTTTAGAATGACAAATACAGAAGTAATCACATCAGCATATACTAAGAAAGTTAAGTCCTCTGTTTTGCCAAAATCAATGAACACAAACAAATTTCCTGAAAAGAAGACAAGGAAATACGATTTTAAAACCCTGGTTAAAATTTTCTAAATTCATAAAAATTACTCAAATAGCTGGAACAAATTTAGGACTGCTGGTGTTAATTACTCTTTATTGACTTTAACCTACCTACATTAGTCTCCATTAGCTTCTGAACTCACAATTAAAGCATTTTATTTCTTTTTATTTATGAAGTATGTGCAGGTTAATACTTAACTTCTGGTACTCACGCATATCTATGTGGCTATATAAGTTCTTCTTATGTGGCTATACAAGTTCTTCTTCTTACTTATTTTATGAAATCCTACGAAAAATTCTCCCATATCCATCTAATATCTGTAATGATTCATAAAAGTTTGTATTATATCGTAGAAGACAAAAATGTATTTCATATGACAAAAAAGGAAATATTCCCCCAAATTTTACTTCCTAACCTTACACTTTAAGACTTTAGAAAGCTATTCTGTAAGAAAATAAAGCAATTGCACATTAAAGAGAAAAAACTTTGTATACATAACCACTGAGTAAGGCTCGTGTGATTGAAATGTATTTATATAAATAAATTTACATAATTACTTATGTGCCCCACATAATGGTATGCTGGCATTAAGCATGCCATTAATGGGCATACACTGAGTTACAGTAGAAGGGATGATCCTGTTACAGCACTTTCTACATAGCCACACATTAATATTTTAAAGGCCTTTTTAAAAAAAATCACTAACTGAATATTCATTTTAGCCAACCAACATTAGTTATTCAAAATATAGTAATTATCGCCTTCTTTCATTTGAAATCCCCATAGTTCAAATTTAATCGTACATCCAAAACATAAAAGGGCTTAGAAAGAAAATTAACACAGATTTTATAGGACTAAAAAGGTTTTCAAGTTAAAAAAAAATTACTTTTAAAAGATTGTATGTTTTGCTTTATAACCTAGAGCTTAAGATTCAAAGCAAATTTGTGTTAAAAGATGACTATCTTCTTAGATACCTTACAACCATTTACCTCAAACTTAAAGTGTTTAGATTCACTGTGTTTTACAAATCATCTGAAAGGAAATTCTAGGCATCCTCATACTTCTCTTCAGTGGCCTCCTCTTCAATCACCAAGTCCTGCTAATGCTCCTCCCCGTTGCTTCCCATTCTCACTGATACCTTTTAAAACACAGACCTTGGCTCAGCGCCTGCGGCTCGAGTGGCGAAGGCGCCAGCCACATACACCTAAGGTGGTGGGTTCGAATCCAGCTTGGCCCGCCAAATAACAATGACGGCTGCAACCAAAAAATAGCTGGGCGTTGTGGCGGGTGCCTGTGGTCCCAGCTACTTGGGAAGCTGAGGCAGGAGACCTGCTTGAGCCCAGGAGTTGGAGGTTGCTGTGAGCTGAGATGCCACAGCACTCTACCCAGCGGGACAGCTTGAGGCTCTGTCTCAAAAACAAAAAACAAAAAAAAAACACAGACCTTCAACTCCTCCTTTCAGCTTGAGCCCATGTACAGACCCACAGTTTTCATCTCTTGTCACTTAGACGAAAGTAATGGAAATAGAACTATATAGAATTATAGCTTAAGCTAGACAGAGACCTCGCTCTAAATATAGCCAGGTGTTGTGGCAGAAACCTGTAGTCACAGCTACTTGGGAGGCTGAAGCAAAACAATCACTTGAGCCCAGAAGTCTCAAGTTGCTGTGAGTTATGACACCACAGCACTCTACAGAGGGCAACAAAGTGAGACTCTGTCTCAAAAAAAAACCCCAAGTATACAGAATTAAAATAATCCAAAAATAATAAAACTACTGCATTTACCTTCCTACAAATTATTTTTTCTTATAGAGACTTGTAGGAAATCACTAAAGGCCTGATTAGCATATACAGATATGATATAAAAGGACTTATTTGAGATTCAAAATAATCTCAATACTATGGACAACCAGGGCAACATTTTTTAAGGTACAATTTCTTAGGATGAATGCTAAGTTAAAAAAAAAAAAAACTTTCAAATTTTAGAATACAACATTTGATAAACTCAATGTGACTTAACAGTATGACAAAACAGGACAGAATTCCCTAAACCAATTTTTTTTTTCCATTCAAATCTCCTTTATTATTTCTTATAGCATACTGTGTACATTAATGCAATCACGGAGTAACGTGTGCTGTTTTCATATAACCTATCTTAATAACAGTGTCCCAGTAACAAGTATAAAGAGCTCGCAGGCCATCTGTATTCATATCTAGAGACCACATTTTTACATGGATCTTAGAAATAAGCACATTCCTACAGAAAGGCATTCAGAGATTGAAAGTATAAAAATCATAATGTATATAAACACATTATGTATTAATCATATCTTGGAAATCTACCCAGGCCATCTATGAGAAAGCAGAAAATATTTAAATACACCCAGAAAAAAAGGCTTAAGAAAGGGAATAACACCATAATTAGAAAAGCAAGCTGAAATAAAATCCTAGAAAACCTAAATATAAGAGTTTAGGCTTGATCCTATAAGCAGTAGGGAAAAACATGAACTAAAGTGTTCAAAAAGCTTTACCTAGCAACAACATTTAGGGCAAACAAAATAAGAGGAAGGAAAAAAAATTCTAGATAGAGAAAGCTGGTTTATATGCCAATACAATTTAGCAAAAGATCCTGAAGCCTGTTCTGAGTAAAAGGTATGGGATATTGCAAGCTCAAGTGATTTTCCTCAATACTAAAACAAACAAGAGTTTTAAAAACCCAAATATTAGCTAGCTGCCATTATGCCATTAAAAAGGGGATAGACTTAAGCAGTAGGAAGCAAAGAAAGGAAAGATTCTGGCAAAGCTCAGCATGGCACCAGTCCTAGCCTCAATTCCATTCCCTAGAATGCACTAGGGAAAGAAAGTGAGGTAAAATATCCCACGAATTAATTCCCAGTAACAGCACTCCTCATTTTTGAGAGAAGCAACCTGAGGGGATAAATAGGAAGCCAGAAGTAAAGTAAAAACAAAGCAAAAACACTTAATATAGCAGCCTCTACCCACCTTCAAAGGATTTCAGCAGGATTTAGAAAAACCACCAGGTTATACCATTTTTCAAGGATCCACACTTCCATAGGAAAGATAACCCAAAGGTAACCCCACAGGAAAAGACAAGCATTACTGAAGGCTACTGAACAAAACCACTGGCTGGTATGTTCCCTTTGCCCCCTCCCTCCAGGCTTCAGGAAAGTACACAGACGAACACCTCAGCCCTCACGATACAGCCACAGGGGAAAACAAACATCAGAAAAAGGTGGCAAAAATGTTAAAGAGCATTCACCCACAATTTTTCAGAAAAACAGCAGAGCAACTCTGCAAACATGCCTAAGGAAAAGAAGATTCATCTCAAATGTCACACTATGTAACAACTTAATAAAAAAATAAATTCAAGAAAACTGGACTTCAAGGAATAGCTGAGAAAACACAGTGAAATCAAAGAGATAAAATAAAACCAAAACAAATCCATAACAGTGCTAATAAATATATTAGTAATATAAAAGGAATAGTATAGACAGACATAGCTAAAATTCAAGTGAAATATCACAGTAAGTACAGGGGGGAGGTGTAGTAGACAGCTTTCTATGATGGACTCCAATGATCCAAGTTCCTGGCATCCACGCCCTTGTGTAAACTCCTCCAACTGAGAATAGACTAAAAGCTAGTGCCTTGCTTCTACCCAAGAATATAGTGATGTGGATGGGCTGTCACTCCCCATGATTAGGTTACCAAAGATTGTGACCTGTCTTATTAGTAGATGCTCTCTCATCTTCTTGACTTGCATGCTTTGATGAAGCAAACTGCATGTGACAAAGGTTCAGATGGCAAGAAACTAAGATTGTCAGCCCAACATCCCATGGGGGACCGAATGCTGCCAACAACCACTGAGTGAGCCTTCCCCGGTCAAGGCTTCAGATGAGACTGCACACCACATGTCAACATGCTAATTATAGCCTTTTGAGAGACTAAAGCAGAGGACTCAGTTAAGACATGCCTAGATTCCTGACCCATGGAAACTGTAAAGTTAATAAATGGATGCCATTTTAAGCCATTAAGTTTTGGAGAATTAGTTATACAACAAATAACATCAAATGCTAATCTTTGTTTTAAAGTTCTGGATGATTGGTATCTTTGAGGAAGAGAACTCCCAAAACAAAAGAATGAGGAAGAATTTTTACTTATGATTTAAGAAAAATTTTCTGATGAAAATTTTAGAAAACCTGAATCTATAAATCTAAAGGACAAATTACATTCCAGAAAGAATTTAGCCTTGCTAAGTTCCCATACTCAAGGATAAAGAAAGAATTCTTCTAACATCCAAGCAGAAACCTCAAGCCACCCAGGGTAGATGAAAGGCAGCGTAGGAATGAAAACTCAGACTGGTCTCAGACTTTACAAAACAACATTTAGTTATCATAAAATATGATGCAATGTGAACAAAGTTGTGAAATACAGAAAATACAACCTGTTAATATGATATCCACTTTTTATGTCATAATGTATAAGGTAATAAGCAGTCATTCCCAAGCATGAAAGACAGCAAGGATTCTAGAACTTAAAGATAATTTTTAAATAAATTACTAGCAATGAAATCAAGCAATGGATCAAAAAACAATTTTTTTAAGGAGAAAATGTGGTAAGCATTGGATTTATCATTACAGAAAACAATGTAAGTATTATCAATTCCAACAATGTAAAAATACAACTTACAAAGACCTGAAAGGGAAGAAGTGTGAGAAGTATAAATGTACTTTCATAACAGGGAATCATTCAACTCCGTTCAAAATCAGAATGTGGAGTTACAAAAACTCAATGACTCAAGCTTATTAACAGCTTTCATAGTATTTTTCTGTTATGATGGAGACAAATACCATACCCTTTCAAGAAACATTTTTATGAATTTCAGCAAATCCTTTAGTTCTGTTATATCAAATTCATCAAAAAATAGTGTAAGTAAAATAATCCTTTCTATATATGTTCACAGAAAGATTATCTATATTCGTGCATAGTAGAATTTAAGATAATTTACTTAGAGGGAGTTACATCTTTTCTACATTATTTATATTATAAATTGAGCATTTTATCACTTTTAATAAAAGAATACTGTCATCTCCCCCCACCCCAAGCTAACAATGAAATGCAGAGGGAAGTAAATACTGAAAGCCTAAATTGACAAGGTATGGAAAATCAAGTTTCATATATTGTTGAAAACACGCCTGCTTTGGTACTAGTTAACCTCAAAGGCTGATGTTAAACATCTAAGATCACAGACTTCCTCTTTACATAATTCTGTTTGCTACTAGAAATCCCTGCTTCCTGTTACTATATATCAATTCTAGAATTCTTTGCCTGGCTTTCAGAAGCATCAAAACATGATCCTAAATTGCAACAAAATTGTCTTACATAATTAATCTAATCTGCTCACTGTCTCACAAGTATCTTATGCTATATTTAGCTTCTGTACCTTAATAATATCTGTAATATTTTCTAAGTAGATAATTTAGATTTGCCATTTTATAGACCATCCCTCCTCCAAAACTTAATAAGATAAATAAAATGAAGTTCAAATGTACCTCACTAAAGTCTCTTTGTTACATAAATTTTTTCCTACTAAAATATTCTTTCACAATTTTTAAAGCACTAAGACTTTTCTATGCAAAAAAAACTTAATTTTAAAGTAATAATGCATAATGAATGTATCATTCTTAACTTAAAAGACTTTTCTTAGAACAACCTCAAAGAATGTAACAATTAAAAATATAACAAGATTTGGTACCAAATAAGTCTTTAAAAAAATAACAGGTTAAATATTATTTGAAAAAAATCATCAAAAGATTAAAAGACAAAAAGTGATTCAAATAAATCTGAAATAAGTCCTTAAATCTTTGATATGATCTTCCCATCCAAATATTTCATATTATATATTTTTAAAAGATAAATCTTGTATCAGTTTACAAAGTTTTAATAATTATTTTTTCATTTACTTTCAAAAATAATCTTACAGTTATAATTATCCATAAAAGGACTGTGAGAATATATAGAAACTAGAGCCTATAAAAATGAAAATTATAAAAAAACTAAAGTAATTTATCAAACTTTACAGATTTATCACATAAACATATTCATCATAATCCTCTTTAACAACACAAAGCTATACTTTCAAGTAAGCAACTAAAGCTTTATTTTTTATAGTTTAACCATCCATGATTTAAATACTATATTTCTTGTTTTACTATTCCAACACACATTCAAAATGTAGCAGTCGCATTTCTAGATTTAACTTTAATAGTAACTGAAAAATCTAAAATTACTGGCTTCTTGAGTATGACCTAAAACTTTGTACATAAACATTTAACATGCAATTACATTTATAACAATGAGAAAGAGCAAGTGTAAGTCAATGTAAAGATGAATAAGCTTTACATTCTTAACAGCAGGATTTCCATATATTTTTATCACAAGATTGAAATAAACTAGATTTATTTATATATTTCAAAAATACATTTAAATTATTTTTATCAGTTGGCTCATAATCAGAAATATATACTAATCATCAAAATAAACAGGTAAAATCACTTCATACATGATTACTTTAGTTACAGTAATTTCTAATATATTTTTGATAAAAGAAAATATAAAAACACACAATGTTTTCATGTTTCAATTCATTTTATACAGGGAACTATCAATATTAAAATATTTTTTAAAACATACTGAAGATTAATATCTTCATACCAGAGCTGTCCAATACATTTTTCTGCAATGATGGAAATGATCGATGTCTACATTGTCCAATGTGGTAACGCAAGTCACATATAGGTGAGCATTTGAAATGTGGCTAGTGCCACTAAAAGAGTGAATTTTAAATTTTATATAATTTTAATTAATTTAAATTTAAAATTAAATAACCATTATGGACATCATCAATTTATATAATATTTAATATTTTTATATATATCAAAACCTAATGAAGGTTTCAGAGAGTAAATAATAGATAAAACCTGAATGCTAAAAATAAAATTATAAATTAATAATAAAAATAAAAATTCTGGCTATTAAGGAAGTTTTCAATAAATAAATGAATAAATAAATAAATAAATAAATAAATAACAAAGCCTATGGACTAGAGGATGGGAGACCCCTCCCCCAAGCAGGAGGCCTACCACAGGCTATCTGGAAACACGCAAGGAACAAAAGACCTCTCATTTTACCTCGCTAGATAGAACTGCTAAACTCCAGGTCTCTTTCTCCAGGGAGGTACCACTTATGAACCTAGACACTACCTCACCAAGCATAAAATTGAACGGATATTTTCCCTCACAAATCCAAACTCCCAGTCCACCTTTTCCCCCTGGCACGGCAGTCTGAAGTTCTGCCCGCTACAGAGCTTAGAGTGTTTGGTCTTTTCCTGAGAGATCTGGGCATAGTGATGTTGGCCTGGATGTGGGGAGAAGGGAACACTTCTACACTGCAGGTGAGAATGCAAACTAATATGACCTTTTTAGAAAGAAGTTTGGAGAACACTCAAGGAACTAAAAGTAGCTCTACCGTTTGATCCTGCAATTTCTCGACTAGGTATATACTCAGATGATCAAAAATTATTTTACAATAAAGACATTTGCACTAGAATGTTTACTGCAGCACAATTCATGATAGCCAAAACATGGAACAGCCCACTGACCCATGAATGGACTAACAAATCACAATTTCCACAGTTATGGAATAGTATGCAGCCATAAAAAGATGGAAACGTCACATCTTTTATGTTCACCTGGATGGAGCTGGAACATATTCTTCTTAGTAAAGTATCTCACGAATGGAAAAAAAAGTATCCAGTGTACTAAATACTACTATGAAATCAATATATAATAACCTACACATTCATATGAATGGTAAAACATTACTATAGTCCAGAAAGTAGAAGAGAAGAGGAAAGAGAGGGGAAGGGAGGGGGGAGGAGGGAGAGCATTTGAGGGGACCTTACCTAACGTGCATGATGCAATGGTACATTTCAAAACTGTTAAGAGTATAATAGTGATGGATGTGTTACTTAGTTCAATGTAAGCATTTCACATTGTATATCAAATCAGCACACTTAACCCCCATAAATGCATCAATGTACACAGTTATGATTTAATAAAAAAGTTAAAATAAAAAAAAAAAACAATGGAAGTTTTCCCATTATCATCAGAAAAAAACAGACCTACTCAGGGCAGCACCTGTGGCTCAGTGTGTAGGGCATTAGCCACATACACCAAAAGTGGCAGGTTCAAACCCAGCCCCAGCCAAACTGCAATAAAAAATAGCTGAGCATTGTGGTGGGCACCTGTGGTCCCAGCTACTCAAAAGGCTGAGGCAAGAGAATCGCCTAAGCCCAAGAGCTAGAGGTTGCTGTGGGCTGTGATGTCACAGAGTTCTACTGAGGGCAACAAAGTAAGACTCTGTCTCAAAAAAAAAAAAAAAACAGACCTGCTCAACATAACTATAGAGCTTTAAAAAAACACTGTACATTAAAAGAGTAAAATTTGTATCATCCTTCAAAAAGAATAAAATAGCATTTATTACTCACATATACACAAAAATCTTTTTATCATATTATCATTAACATGAATTTTCATATTTGATACAAAAATGCACTTAAATATTTAAAACACTTAAGTATCTGCATACACAAACTCTATATTTACCATTTATGAAACTCAATGTTTGGTTAACATTCAATAATGGGAAAAAAAATATTGTTCCGTCTTACTAAAGCAGCAAGAGTCTAACCCCGCAATTATAAAGTAGAGAATCTTTAAATGAGAGACAGATTCCAACATGACTTAAGAGAACTTCAAACAATTCAAAGTTGGATGCTGTTTAGACAAGAAAGCCAATTCTATTTCAAACATGGAGGAGTATTCTCACCAATCCAGACAAAGAGGCCAATCAAAGGTGTTAGAACCAAAAGGAAAAAAGTTTCATGATAATAACATACTAAAAGTATAAGAAAGAATTCAGGATGAAGCCACTCTACTGGATCTGCTCCTGGGTTTGGGCAAAGCAGGGGAGAAAGGTGACTACAAAGGTAACACTGAGGAAACAAAAGAGTATTTGAAAAGAAATTCGTGAATTAATCACCAAATCATACTTGGAAAAGTGTTACTGGATTGTTCTGGCATAGGTGTCCTGATTTTAAAAATAAACAGGATGTTACAACCGGTGGGTTAAAAAAATTGGTATACATTCTAATTTGCAATAAGTAATCAAAACTAACATTTGTTGACCAGTAAAAAGCTTAACAGAAAATAAAAAATAGAACTCTTCTGTTCAGCAGCTCTACCCTTCGCACCAAGATCTCACTAAATTATTTCACCATGTGCCATGTTAAAACTGAACCCCTAGAGGGCAACTGAGCTTCAATTTTAGCTTAGTAATATACTACAGTTCTTCGCTAGTTTAAAGATACCGTGACCTACTTCCTTATAGCTTAGAACTTTTCCCTTAAAACAAAAAGGAAATGGAAGGAAGAAAACTGATATATTTCATTCACTGACATAAAATAATCATTATGGAATGCATTCTTTAAGAGTAACAATTCAAAGACGACGACTATGGCACAAACAGGCATATTCCTGAATAACATACATCATAAATGAATATCTGAATATTAATACTCTCAGTAGGAACTGGGTAGCAGACAGAAAAGACATACTTAACGAGTTTATTTAATATAAATGCTTTGCATAACTTTACATTCATTAAATGGCATGTTAAAATTTATAGGAAAAAAAGGTGAAGAGTCCAATTTCAATAATGATTAACCCTATGTAAACCACTCAATATACTATAGGAAACAGTATATTTCCAATCTACTATAGGAAAACCAATGTTCCTTCACAGTCACAATGTCAAAAGGTTCCCAGACTGCCCAACTAAGCTAAGTCTACTTCATGAGGTAGAGGTATTAATATTCAATATTAATACAGGCCCCTATAAAACATTGATGTAGTAAAAAAAAAAAAAAAAAGAATTATGGCATCAATGTGAAAGTGTACTAGCTAAGAGGGCCCACTACCCTATAAAGTCAACAACAGTATCTTAAATTCAGCCTCTGAGTGAAACTCAGAATCTGGCCATATACAAGTCTAAAATGTGTATACCAACAGGGTAGCATAAAAGAGTATGTTGAGAATTTACCTGGATAACAGAATGATAATAATGTGATAACTTGATCAGAAAGTCACTTTTTTAATTCAAATGAGATTTACAGATGATCAACTCTCCTATTGGCATATATATTTATTTATTTTTTAAAGATAGAGTCTCACTTTTTCACCCTCGGGTAGAGTGCCCTTGCATCACGGCTTACAGCAACCTCTAACTCCTGGGCTTAGGCGATTCTCTTGCCTCAGCCTCCCAAGTAGCTGGGACTACAAGGGCATATTTATAATCTAAAACATGTGCTTGCTAACTGGAACAAAATTATAATTCAATCTGTGAACAGTGTTTGAATGTAAATGTGTATCATATATCATAGCACAAGTCTCTCCTTCCACGCAAGGCTGGGCTCCTACATCTGTGCTCAGTAACAGAACCATCTTGTTGAGCAGAGCACACACACACACACACGCTGGTTAAAGACTCCTTGTCCATGTCACAATAATTTTCTTCATTAAATTTGTAAACTACATTTTTTATTAAAATCCACATATGAAATCTGACAAATCACAGAATGCCCTGATGGGTCAGAGTGGGAGAAGCTGCTGAAGAGGGTGAAGTTTGTGTACCACGAGGTTCCTAAGGAAGTAGCCATGTAATTTACGGGATTAAAAAGGAGGTCAAAGCTTAAGGCTGTTAGAGTATACTTGACTTTATTATTTCCTAAGAGTTTGCTGAAAATCCTTGGCCCATTGGAAAAGATCTTGAAGGCTGACCTAGATAATCTGGAGTTCAACCTCCAATAAGGAAGTAGAGAAGTAAAGGTCAAGAAACAGCAAACAGACACAAAAACCTCTGACCATAGCAACAACAACAAAACAATGAAAAACTTAGTCTATATGTAAAACTGTGCTCTAGGTAGTGAATTATGTAATATTAAGATACATTAAAATCCATATGGCCTGTTGTTATGTGCTGCCTTAAGAAGAAATTCTGTTCCTTTGGCTAATGTATTGTTTCTCAACCTTGTCTGCACATGCAAATCATGTTGGTACCATTACCCCTCTTTGTAGGGGTATTTTTTTTTTAAAGATTCCTAGATAATTCTGGTGTACAGTGAGGGATGAGGACCAGCGATATAGACTATGTGTGAAAGATAAAGATCAAATACGTAGTACACTTCAATTATAACAGCAGAGTAAATGCTCTACGATAAGAATATGACAATTTGAATCTCATCATCTGAACAGATTTGAGCTGAGAAGAGATCAAAGGAAAAAAATAACACTTAAGAAATTGCATGCTGCCTTAAGGTACTGAGTAAATAAATCTACTCTGAAATCACAGGGTACCAATGCAATTAAAGAGGTCCTTTTAAAAAGCTCCTTAATAAGCTCAACTCTCGGTAAGTCACCATATCTAGTCTTCTGAAGCCAAAGTAAGAGGAAAAGGAACAGTTAATATTTTTGACACTGTACATCAAGAATTACGGTCCGTCAAATCTTCAAGAAGATCAGATACTCTAATTTTCAAATGTTATGAGACAGGCACAAAGTACAGGGTGGACATCTACAAAAGACATGTCAGGTAAAGAGTAAGATGCAACATATCCTAAATTTAAGTTTGTACCCGGTACTGACACAATCTAGGATTCACTGAACATCTATCTCTTTTTAAAGAAGCTTCACATTTCCAAATACATACTTGAACCTTCTTCTAGTATGGCCTAGTTCAGTTTGTATAGATGAGTGATGAGAAATAAGCCAGAACTGTAACCCCATTAATCTGTATTAAGTTGAAATACACATGTTCCCACTAATACAATAAAGGTATAGTCTTCCACCACTGTAAAGTGCTATCACCTGTCTATAAAAGTTCCACTGGAGATAAAATCACTACATGAAGACCTCAAGGATTCAATAGGCTTAGAAAGACAAGTGAAAGTAAGATAATCTATTATTGCAGAGAACTGGGTTCTAATCAAGTGCTCATTATTAACCCATGGTTTGACCTACAACCAGCCAATTTGACCACCAACATGATACTTAAAGATCCTGCCCGTCACTTTAATTCTATGCCAAGACTTCGTTCTTTAGCAATGTTACTGACTAGGGAGATGTGAGTAAGGTGTTGAACTATGGAAATACTCTGCAATAATCATATGGCAAAGTTCCAAACATCAAGAAGCTGAACTTGGATATGATGAATTGGAAATGTTACAGAACAGTATGCTGTACTAAATCCCCTTTAGTCAAGTCAAATAGGTTTTCTTAAGCTTTGCTAACAGAGGTAGCAGAAATAAGGAAAGACTTCTAAAAATATGAACTCTGAGTTAAATTTGTTCTATGTTTCCGAGTTTGGCTGTCATTAAAATCAAAGTTTTGCAGTTATAATGAAGAATCAAAGGAATTAAAAAGTTCAATGTCAACAGATTATTCATGCATGCATTTTAAAGGTAAAGACACAGGGATTACAATAGAATGTAGCATTGAACTACTGGCATTGATTAGAAGGAAAAAGCAGTCTGACAATGTGACTTTTCAGATTATGTAAGCCAGTGGTTCTCAACCTTCCTAATGCCATGAACCTTTAATACAGCCTAAAGGGGTCACGACCCATAGGTTGAGAACTGCTGATGTAAGCAAAAGTCAACTGCTATTGAATTAAGACAATAAACTGCTGGTTAGCCATTTATCTATTTTTAGAATAAAGAAGGTCTTCTCTTTAGTTATGGGGACTTCAGATAGAATTAAATGTTACATTTAAAAATCTGACCAATTTCTCTAGAGAAGGTAAGGAACGATCCATGCTTAAAGACAACAAAAGATGTCACAATTAGCTCTGTAGAAGGACTACCTGCTCATCCTGACACAGCCTGCCTTACACTTTTTATAAATGCCAAGGCTTATGCTCCAGCAATCTGAGGAAGGGGTGAGCCTTCGGCTCTACCAGGCACACTCCATTAATCTGTCACTGTTAATGAACAACAGTTTTTAATCTTAAAAGAGTGCACAAAGCCAAAATTTGTACAAAGTAAAAATGTCATTTTGTCTTGTATTTGATTACAAAATTAACCTTTCAATTCCTGGGGAAGGAGGGAAAAAGATAGGTGAGAAGGGGTTAAAGAGGGAAGAGGCAGAAATAACAGATTTAAGATGCATCCGATTTTTCTCTAGAAATCAAATCTAAACTTTGGTTTCAGGTTTTTAAGACACTCCAAAATCAGCCCTGACACTCAGTCTTCATTTATCATTAATGCACAGAATGCACCATAGGTCTCTTCAGGTCAACCATCTCGCTGCTGAACAGACAAACTAGGTCCAATCTCACCTCTGAATCCTTCAAGTTTTTGGTTTGAAATGTTTTTTCCAGCTTTCCTCTACTTATCCAAATCATTAGCCATACTTAGAGGTCCAGCTGATACCTCATATACTTCATTAAGTCTCACCTGTCTAAATCAGAATTCACTGCCTTTTATTTTTCTAAATTAACATATAGGTATTTTATTATAAATTATATCACATGGTATGATTTTATTTTATGTGCCTGGTTTGTCTCTCATCAGCCAGACTACAAGGTACTTAAAAGCAAATCTCAGACTTCTCTTTCTCTAACACTTCTCACAATATTAAGTAGGTGATAGGCGTTCAATAATATTAAATAGATATTACACTTAATTCTGTCAGGTGAACTTAATTCTGTGACTATTAGAAAAGTTTTTAAAATTTCTGAAGCAAATGTCTAGTTATGATCAATCTTCATTACCTTTTCCAACGAAAAATCATTGATAAATGTAAAAAGGAAACTTAGAAAAAGAACCAATTAGAAGCAACAACACATGGAAGTAACTCCTGTTAACATTCGTTCATAGCATTCTTTCTTTGCAGTATTAATCATAATTTTAAATTAGATATTTATTTAATAATGACCTCCTTTACCATATTAAGAATAAGGGCTGAATCTGTTTTAGTCACATTTATGTAGACTGCTTATATACAGTGATGAGCACATGGTAAATATACACAGGTTGATGAAATTAATTCTGGTAAGCCCTTCCTGTATTTTAAAAATTTAATTTAATTAAGACAGAGGTCAGGAAATGTTTTCAGTAAAGAACGACACAGTAAATATTTTTGGCTTTGTGGGCCATATGGTCTCTGTTGTAACTACTCGAGTCTACCACTGTCGTGTGAAAGCAGCCATAGGCAATACGTAAGTAAATGAGCATGGCTGTGTTCCAAGGAAGCTTGGTTTACGAAGATAGGCAGTGGACCAGATTTGACCATTAGACTGTAGTTAACCCAACTCCTGAATGAAACCAATACACTGTGACTAGCTTCTCATCATCAATCTATACATTTACTTTGACTGCAAATATGTACATTTTATAATATCCTATGGCTGTACCATAATTTACATAAGCAGTTGGACTCTGACGACATCTAAGTTTTTGGCAATATTCCACATTACATGCAATGCTATGTTGAACATTCTTACACATCCCTGATCATTTCCTTAAATTAAAATCCTATGAGAGAGTCCCTAGGTTAAGGAAGAATTAACGTTTATTAATTTGTGTTAATTTTTTGAAAAACAAATATCTTCATGACACTGTACTGATCTATATCTAGCCAGCATAAATAAATGCTTTTCCAGAATCTTGTCAATGCTATACATGTTTTCTTATCCATAAGTACTTTGTCATACAGGATGAGACTTTAATATTTCTCTATTTAGTTTTGTAATTAGATAATATTTATATAAAATGAAATAAATATTAAGTAATACATACCACTTAATGAAATAAAGTATACCCCTGTGCAATACAACCCATTAAAAACTCCAGAATATTAAAATCACTCTGGAAAAGTTCCTCTGAAGTCCTTTTCCAATCAATACTTGGATCACTACCACCTCAACAGTACAACTATTATCTGGATTAGTTTTGCCTATTCTTGAACACCGTATAAATGTTGCCTGCTGTAATGCATAACACATATATTTAAAAAGACCATATATTCTTTTATATTCCCCTTATATTTATACTTCATTCAGTATAATAGCTTCTAAATTCATCTCTCCTGTAGAGAAGATGTATAGTAGTTTGTTCCATTTTAACTGCTGAAGAGTAATCCATTGTATGAGTACACTGCACTTAGTCTATCCCTTCTCCTTTTGAGAAAAACCTGAGCTATTTACAATTTTTGGCTCTTAATGAATAAGCTACTATAAGTATTATTGTGCTGGCCTTTTCCTGTGTACAAAAGTTTCACTTCTCCCGCATTTAGATGCTGGGTCACAAGGCAGATACGTGTTTCATGAATGTTGTCAGTGTTCTCAATCATAGCCAAAGAAGATATGCTATTCCAATTATGGGAAGGCTTTCCTTAATGTTACTGTCCTACGAGTCCCTGAGATGCTGCTCACTTTTTAAATCTTTCTTCTGTTCTGTTCCTCAGACAAGAAATTTCTATTGATCTATCTCTAGGTTCACTTCCTGTCATTTCCATTCTGAAAGTTTTGTGTCAGATATTGTATTTTTCAGTTCTAGAATTTTCATTTGAGTGTTTATCACTCCAAATTTTGTTAATATTTCCTGTTTTTATTCATTGCAAGCATATTTCCCTTTACGTTCTTACACAATTATAACACCTGCTATAAAATTCTTGTCTGCTAATTCTAGTATCTGAGGTATCCTGAAGTTACCTTCTGTTGATATCTTTTGAGAACAGGTTATTTTCCTGTTTCTGTGCAAACAGAATAATTTTGTGTTGTGCTTTGAATACTGTGAATGATAATGATGGTGAAAATTTCGGTTCTATTTTGATTCTCAGAAGAATACTTTTCATTTAAGTAGACAATTTAATTTACTTTGTGTATGTGCACACACACACATAAAAACACACACACATGCATACTTTCAAGGCCTATGTTTATACTAAACTCTGTCCTTGGTTCTTCCAACCAGCAATACTGAAGGTTTTGATTTTATCAGTTTTAACCACCTTACTTGGCCGAAACTCACACAGTGCTATTTCCTTCCTTCAATTTTTGACTCCCCTCCCTCTATTTTCTGTCTAGTTTTAATTACTCTCCAATGCCTGCAAGTAGTTTTTCATATTTTGTTCATAGGTTGTAGCTGTTTCCTGCAGAAGGACTTGTATGATAGAGCTGTTATGCCAGGAGAACTCCATTATGTATTTTTAAATCATACCACATTTGTAAATAACATACAGTAATATCATCTGTGTTTTACAATTAATTCACTGAAAAGGTAAATACTTTTCATGTTTAATAATATTAACTTATCAGAAAAAAATTTTGTATCTTTTGACCATTTTTTAAATTAGATATTCATCACTTCCTTACTGACAGTAAGTCTTTACACTAAGGATATCAAATCTTTTTCATGTATGTTATAAACATATTTTCCTAGTTATAATCTATTATAATCTATAAAGTATGTGACATATATGTAATTCTTTCTCTATATTTGTAGGTTTTTTATTATAAAGTAATATAACATTTGATTCTTTATATCTTTTTTAAGAAATACAGAAGATCCCTAACATACAATCGTTCAACTTAGAACTGTTTGACTTTATGATGGTGTGAAAGCAATACGCATTCAGTAGAAACCAAATGTCAAGTGCCTATACAACCGTTCTCTTTTTCACTTTCAGTAGTAATGAATAAATTACATAATACATTCAATACTTCATTATGGAGTACACTTTGTTTTAGTTGATTTGCCCAACTGTAAACTAATGCAAGTGTTCTAAGCATAATTAAGGTCGGCTAAGCTAGGCTATGAAGCTCAGTAGATTAGGTGTATTAAATGCATTTACAATATCGCATAACTTACAATATTTTCTACTTATTATGAGTTTATCAGAACACAACCCCACTGTAGTCATCAAGGAGTATCTGTATATGTTCATTGTGGAAAATTTTAAAAAACAATCCAGGAAAATAAAAATTACTCAAAATCTACTTTCTTACTTCCACATCCCTCTATGAGCCATCCATTTTATGAGTACATCCCAATCAGCCTATCCCTTCTTCTTCTGCGATCTGAGTGAAACCAAGGCTATTTACAATTTTTGGCTATTAAAGAAAAACTGTTAGTGTATAAGCTTTCTTTTTTAAAAATTGGGTATACTTTCTTTTTCTTCTTTAAGGCAAGTGTGAAACAAAGTTTACCGAGGAAAAGAAAGATAGGCTTACAAAATAAGAACAGCTTACAAGCTCGGCGCCTGTGGCTCAAGCGGCTAAGGCACCAGCCACATACACCTGAGCTGGCAGGTTCAAATCCAGCCCAGGCTCTCCAAACACCAATGACGGCTACAACCAAAAAATAGCTGGGCATTGTGGCAGGTGCCTATTACTTGGGAGGAGGAGGCAGGAGAATCGCCTGAGCCCAGGAGTTGGAGGTTGCTGTGAGCTGTGATGTCACATCACTCTACCCTGGGTGACAGCTTGAGGCTCTGTCTCAAAAAGAAAGAAAGAAAGAAAAAGAAAAGCTTACAAAGCAGGATACATTCACCATAGACAATAAACAGGCCTCCATTGCCAGGGTATGTAAGCAAAGAGGCAAGGTAAACTTTCAAGTCATTTGGAAAACTAAGGAGAAAATGAAAAAACTACACATAAGAAACGCTCTATAATCTACCATTTTTTCTCCAGTATTTCCAGAAATGTATTATTAATTTCTATATATTTTATATACTATATATATTATGTATTTATGAATTTTACAAATCGAATATAAATGTGTATCATTTTGTAATAAATAGGATTATACCATTTATATGTTTTTATATCATTTTAACTTAGCATATGAGCATGTTCACATTTTGTTAATGACACATAAAATAGTTACAAATTAACTATTAATTACCATGTAGTATTTTATTTAATGGTATTTTTTATAGGAAGTTATATGGCAACAAAAATTAAGAAAAGAGGCCTGGCATGGTGGCTCCTGGTATACCAAAATACCTCCCATGGTATTTTGGGAGGCCGAGTCTAAGGGATCACCTGAGCCAAGGAATTCAAACTAGCCTGGGAAATATAGTGAGTTACCATCTCTACAAAAAATTTAAAGATTAGCCATCCATGGTGGCTACAGTCCTAGCTACCAGAAAGGCTGAGGTGGAAAGATCACTTGGGTCTAGGACTCCCAGGCTACTGTGAGCTAGAATTAGGTCACAGCACTCCAGCCAGGATGACAGAGCAAGACCTGTCTCTAAACAACAACAAAAAGAATCAAGAAAGTTTCAATTTCAGTAAAAACCAAGCATCGTTATTAATTGTAAACCATAAAAACACAAAAAAAGTAATTTTAAAAAGTAACTCAAATTTTATGCTATGTGGGCAAGATGGTTTGGATGGTTGGCCCTTGTAAATCTCACGCTGAAACTTGAATGTGGGGCCACAGTGGGAGGTGTTTGGGTCATGGGGCAGATCCTCATGAATGCTCTCCTTGATAATGAGTGAATGCTCAACTTTATTAGTTCATGGGACAGCTGGTTGTTTAAACAAGCCTGGAACGTCCTCCTATGGCTTTTTGCTTCTTCGCTTGCCATGTGACTCACCTGCTGCCTCTTTACCATCCGCCTTAATTAGAAGCTTCTGGAAGCCATCAACAGAAGCAGAGGTTGGTGCCATGCTTCTTGCACAGTCTGCACAACTGTGAGCCAAATAAAGTTCTTTTCTTTATATGTTACCTAGCCAGGTATTTCCTTTATAACAATGCAAAAAAGACTAATACAGTGGATATGAATGCACTTTTTTTTTTTTTTTTGAGACAGAGCCTCAAGCTGTCCCCCTGGGTAGAGTGCTGTGGCATTACAGCTCACAGCAACCTCCAACTCCTGGGCTCAAGCGAGTCTCCTGCCTCAGCCTCCCAAGTAGCTGGGACCACAGGCGCCCACCACAACGCCCGGCTATTTTTTGGTTGCAGCCGTCATTGTTGTTTGGCAGGTCCAGGCTGGGGATTCGAACCCGTCGCCTTAGGTGTACGTGGCTGGCGCCTTAGCCGGTTGAGCTATAGGCCCCGAGCCTGAATGCACTTTTTAATGAGTAAATGGCCTATAGTTTATGCGGGGCTACAACCCTAAAGAGTGCTATGTGAAACAATATTACAAATGTTCCCAGAAAATGAAATAAAAATTAAAAATTGTGTAAGCTATAGGAAGAAAACTTTTCTACTTTGAATAAGTTTGGCATAAATAACACATAGGAGACATGATCTAGAAACTTAAAAGTAATAACTAGAAATAAACCAGTACATAGGTTATAAATTTCAAATACCTGCCAAATCTACACTTCATGCTAACTGATCTAATGATCAGTGTTTCTCAATGTTTCCATTCATAGTGCATTAAGCATAAGTTTATCTAAATAAACCGTATTTGCTATCTTTGACACAGACAAATGCTATGGTATGACGGAGACAGCACTAGGCTGGGAATAAAGATATGTACCTAAATTCCAATAATGACTGTTATGTTAACAAGTCAGATGATGCTGAATAGGTAATTTACTCTCTTTGTTGAAGTATGAGATCGTGTTTTTCTATTCCCCACTGTACCTAGGACCATATATTACACTACAGTAGTACAGTACTGAAGGACAGTTTGTCTAATTAAGAAATTAGTGTCAATTACTTATGGTTTGTTCTAGAAGGCAAGTAGTCTATGTGGAATCTTTAAAGGAAAGGCAAGGAACAAAAATCTTAGCTTTAAATCTATCACTGTCCAAGTGGAACATGTGTACTGACAAGACACTAAGAAACTTGAATAACTTATACAAGAATAGTAGAAAAATATTGGAACCATCACAATTATACAAACATTCTACTCCTTTGCTTCCCTTTAAAATAGTGATCTTTACTACAATCCGATAAAATAGTTTTATACTGAGATATCTAATTGATACTTCAAAGTTAACATGTCTGAAACTATATTGATCTACTGACCACAAAAATAAAATAAAATAATAAAACTTCTCCACCAACAGTCTTCCTCAATTCTGATAACTATAATCCCCTCCTTTCATTTGTTTAGGACAAATAATACTAAGCCATCTCTTTTTCTATTGCCTCTACTATTCCAGTTGTGTTCATTCTCACCACCATTTCTACCACCCTTTCAAGCCACTATCAACTGTCACCTGGATTATCTCAAGCACCTCATCACATAACACAGTGGTGAGTACTGATTATAAAACAGACCCTGTCTCTCTCTACTGTTCAAAGCTACTTTGCCTTTCCATTTCTCTTCCTGAGCAGCCGGAGTACTCAGTACCTACAAAACCGTAACAATTCTATCTCTAATCATTTTGTTGAACTCCTCTCTATTCACTCTGCTCCTCATTCATTCCAATCAAACCACACTGAACTTTTTTTTTTTTAATCATACCTGTGTATATTGATGCAACCATGGAGTACAATGTGCTGGGTTTAGATAGAATTTGAAATATTTTCATCAAACTGGTTAACATAGCCTTCACGGGATTTTCTTAGGTATTGTATTAAAACATTTATAGTCTACACTTAGTAAATTTCACATGCACCCTTGTAAAATGCACCATAGCTGTGGTCCCACCAATTACCCTCCCTCTACCAATCCTCCGGTCTTCCTCTCCCCTCCGTCTCCCCTTTCCTCTTCTTCTTGGGCTATAACTGGGTTACAGCTTTCACATGAAAGCTATAAACTGGTTTTATACTAGGGCTGAGTACAATGGATACTTGTTCTTTCATTCTTGAGATAACTTTACTAAGAACAATATGTTCCAGCTCCATCCATGTAAACATGTTAAGAGGTAAAGTCTCCATCTTTCTTTAAGGCTGTATAGTATTCCATGGAGTACATACACCATAATTTTTTAATCCATTCATGGGTCAATAGTAACCTGGGCTTCTTCCATGACTTAGCAATTATGAATTGGGCTGCAATAAACATTCTGGTACAAATATCTTTGTTATAATGTGTTATAATTTTTGGTCTTCTGGATATATACCTAATAGAGGAATTGTAGGATCGAATGGGAGGTCTATTTTTAGATCACTAAGTGTTCTCCAAACATCTTTCCAAAAGAAACGTATTAGTTTGCATTCCCACCAGCAGTGTAGAACTGTTCCCTTTTCTCCACATCCACACCAACATCTCTGGTTTTGGAATTTTGTGATGTGGGCTAACCTTAATGGAGTTAGATGATATCTCAAAGTAGTTTTGATGTGCATTTCTCTGATGATTAAGGATGATGAGCATTTTTTCATATATCTGTAGGCCATGTGCCTGTCTTCTTCAGAAAAGTTTCTCTTCAAGTCCCTTGCCCACCCTGAGATGTGATCACTTGTTCTTTTCTTGCTAATACGTTTGAGTTCTCTGTGGATTCTGGTTATTAAACCTTTGCCAGAGACATAACCTGCAAATATCTTCTGCCATTCTGAGGGCTGTCTGCTTGCTTTACTGTGTTCTTGGCTGTGCAGAAGCTTTCTAGTTTGATCAGGTCCCAGTAGTGTATTTTTAGTGGTGTTTCAATTGCCCCGGGGGGGTCCTCCTCATAAAATGTTTGCCTAGGCCAATTTTTTCAAGAGTTTCCCCTGCACTTTCTTCTAGTATTTATAGTTTCATGTCTTAAGTTTAAATCTTTAATCCAGTGAGAGTCTACCTTAGCTAATGGTGAAAAGTCTGGGTCCAGTTTCAATCTTCTATAGGTTGCCAGCCAGTTCACCCAGCACCATTTATTAAATAGGGAATCTTTCCCCCACTGATTGTTTTTAATTGGCTTGTCAAAGGTCAAATAACGGTAAGAAGCTGGGTTCATCTCTTGGTTCTCTATTCTGTTCCATACATCTACCTCTCTGTTTTTGTGCCAGTACCATGCTGTTTTGATCACT
>NW_003852397.1:45029934-45043405 GCF_000181295.1 Otolemur garnettii | reverse complement strand
TGTTGAATATTTTTGCATCAATATTCATTAGAGATATTGGTCTATAATTTTCTTTTCTTGTTGGGTCTTTTCCTGGTTTGGGGATCAAGGTGATGTTTAATGTGTTGGGTAGTATTCCTTCTTTTTCTTTATTTTGGAAAAGGTTGAGTTATATAGGTACTAGTTCCTGTTTAAAGGTTTGGTAGAATTCTGATATGAAGCCATCTGGTCCCTGGCTTTTCTTTTTAGGGAGATTTTATATACTTGTTGCTATTTCAGAACTCAATATAGGCCTGTTCAACATTTCTACTTCGTTCTGGCTAAGTCTAGGAAGGTGGCATGCTTCCAAGTATGGTCTATTTCCTTCAGATTTTCATATTTCTGAGAATAGAGTTTCTTGTAATATTCATTAAGGATTTTTTTAATTTCTGAGGAGTCTGTTGTTGTTTTGTCTTTACCATTTCTGACTGAAGAAATTAGATTTTACTCTTTTTTTCCTGGTTAGGTTAGCAAAAGGTTTATCTATTTTTGACCTTTTCAAAAAACCAATTTTTTGATTTATTGACCTGTTGTATAATTCTTTTGTTTTCAATTCCATTTAATTCTGTTCTAATTTTGGTTATTTCTTTTCTTCTGCTGGTTTGTTCTTCTTTTTCCAGTTGCTTGAGATGTTCCATTAAGTTGTTCATTTCTTCTCTTTCCATTCTCTTGAGGAAGGCTTACAGTGCTATAAATTTCCCTCTTAGGACCGCCTTTGCAGTTTCCCAGAGGTTCTGATAATTCATGTCTTCATTATTTTTTTGTTCCAAAAATTTGGTAATTTCCTTCTTCATCTCATTTATGACCCAGCTATCATTCAGCATAAAGTTATTTAGTTTCCATGATTTTGTATGAGTCTGCAGATTCCTGTTGTTACTGAGTTCAACTTTTATTCCATGATGGTCCAAGAAGATGCAAGGTATAATTTCTATTCTTTTAAATTTGCTGAGATTAGACTTGTGACCAATTTTGGAGTATGTTCCATGGGCTGATGAGAAGAATGTGTATTCAGTTTTTTTAGGATGAAATGTTCTGTAGATGTCTGTTAAATCCAATTGTTGAATGGTTAATTTTAAGTCTAAAATTTCTTCGCTTAGCTTCTTTTTGAAGGGACTATCCAACACTGCCAAAGGAGTGTTAAACACTCCAACTATTATGGTGCTGGAGGAAATCAAGTTGCTCATGTCTGGAGTCTCTCTTATAAATTTAGGCACATTCTGGTTGGGTGCATAAATGTTAATAATTGAAATCTCATCATGTTGAGTGTTACCATTAACAAATATGAAGTGACCATTCTTATCTTTCCTTACTTTTGTTGGTTTAAAGCCTATTGTATCTGCAATGTCCGCTTTTTTCTGATTTCTATTTGCCTGAAATATAGATGACCATCCCTTCACCCTGAGTCTATGTTTATCTTTTAAGGTAAGATGAGATTCTTGTGTGCAGCAGATATCTGGCCTGAGTTTTTGTATCCAGTCAGCCAAACTGTGCCTCTTAAGAGGACAATTTAAGCCATTCACATTAATTGTAAATATTGATAAGCCAGGTAGAATTTTGGGTATTGAGTTTTTCAAAAGTCCAGTGGATATTTTTAATCCTTTTGCCACTGTGGAAGTTGGAATTTTATCAAAAGTTTCTGAGTGAGTTTACTTAAGTAGTGGAGGATTGTGCTGGTCATTATGGAGGATAGGTCTGAGAATATCCCGGAGAGCTGGTTTAGTTATGGCAAATTTCTTCAACATATGAATGTCATTAAAGTATTTAATTTCTCCATCATAAATGAAACTCAGCTTAGCTGGATACAGGATCCTGGGTTGAAAGTTATATTGTTTTAGGACATTAAAAGTTGATGAGCGCTTTCTTCTAGCTTGGAAGGTTTTGGCAGAGAGATCTGCAATCATTCTAATATCCTTCACCTTGTAAGTTATCGTTTTCTTACATGTGGCTGCTTGCAGAATTTTCTCCTTCATATTAACCTTGGTAAAGTTAATTATGATGTGCCCAGGAGATGTCTTATTTGGGTTGAGTCATGCTGGGGTTCTGAAACTATCTGCTATCTGAATTTCAGAATCTCTTGGCATGTCTGGGAAGTTCTCCTTCATTATCTCATGAAGTAGAGCATCTGTGCCTTTTGAAGCAACCTTGTTGCCTTCAGGAATTCCTATAAGACAAATACTAGTTTTCTTCAAACTATCCCAGAGCTCTCTGAGAGAATGATCTGTTTTTGCTCTCCATTTCTCTTCCTCTTTGAACATTTGGGAGCACCTTTCTTCTGCCTGCTCCATTCTGTTACTGAGGGGTTCTACTGTATTTCTCATTTCTCAGATCTTTGAGGGCTGCCAGCTCTTGTCTCAATGTGTCAAACTCTGGTGATTTTGTCTTTGAATTCACTGAATTCTTGAGACAACTTTCGAAATGCTTCTTAAATTTCTAATTCCAATTTTACCTCCATTCTATTAATCTTATTTGCAATCTAAATTCTGAATTCGATTTCTGACATCTCAGCCATTTGTTTATGAATGGAATCTTCAGTTGTGTCCACCATGTCATTCTCCGGGGGAGTTGATCTACTCTAGTTTATTCATGTTACCAGAGTTTTTCTGCTGATTCTGACCCATGATTATTTTACAACGTTTGGCTAGATGAGCAGATAAGGTGAACTTGGGTTGGGGGCTCCTAGAGTAGTGATTAACCAGTCCTTTGCCCAAGAGCTGGGACTGGTGTCTGTACCTTTTCCCCTAGAGTTTTGCAAACAACCTGTAAAGTACTACATTCTGAGACACTGGGGACTTGCTTGGTGTGGTGGGGCTAAGTGGCTTTGTCTTATTTTCAGCTGGTCTCTGTCCTACCCTAGTGAATCAGTTACTCTGGGTAGAAGTTTCAGCTTTGGAGAAATACCAGCAATTAAGTCACCCAGACCGGGACCACAGGCGCCCGCCACAACGCCTGGCCATTTTTTGGTTGCAGCCATCACTGTTGTTTGGTGGGCCCGAGCTGGGGAGTCGAACCCGCCACCTTAGGTGTATGTGGCTGGCACCTTAGCCGCTTGAGCCACAGGCACCGAGCCGATGTACATTCTTCAACCTTCTCTCTTGGCTCAGCTCCAAACCATTAGCTTATTTGCTAAACTTCTGTCCTTTAACTCTCCTTCTGGATGGGAGCCTCGGTGGAAAGCTGGCTCCAGATGGCCATCTTGCTCCTCCTCCCATACCACACTGAACTTTTGTGTGTTCTTCAAAGATGCCATTTTGCTATTATCTGAGGCTTCGTATGTGCTATTTTCTTCTACTCAGATCATTCTCTCAAAAATATCTGCATATCTCACACCTCGTCCTCCTTAAGAAATTCGTCCAAATGTCACTTTCTCAATGAGACCATATTGACCACTTTAAAAAGATGGCAGCCCTATTTCAACACCAGTACTCCCCACTGCCTTTAGCCAATTTTATTTCTCTACAGAAAACTTACATTTACTAATAAAATTATTATTTGTCCTCCTTTCCCATTGAAATGTGGGTCCATATTGTAATGGATTTTGTCTGTTTTACTACTGTTCATTTAATGGTGAGTGACATACAGAACATTTTCAAATAATTATGTTCCATATCACCCTAAAGTTCTGCTCAAATGCTCTAAGGAATCTCAAAATTCTATATTTGCTTTTGTAAAAAAAAGTATTTTTAGTAATGTAATAATTGTGCAACTAGTTTCACCAAATGCTAACACAATAGAAACAACCAATGTATTAAAATATGATGCCAGATAAACTTGTTTATGGGGCTCAGAATAAAATCCCTATAATCTCTGTTTAACCAATAATATTTTGAAAATTTAAGTAAGTCCTAAGACATCATTACCCTTTAAAATGTTTCTTTATGTAATTTAGGATTTATTCTATACCTTGCATCCCCCAAAAGAGAAAAATATAAAAATAAACTTGAAGGAAAGTTTATAAATACAAAAGCTGCAACTATAATCTATACCTTCTGATTTAAAATCTGGCTCATAAAATAATATAACATTGTTGTCATCTATTAACTCTAGCAAATGTAACAAAATGAAGCATAATACAATAAAGCATTACTTTTATCTGTTTTACACATTATAATTCAAAGCAAATTCTAGCCCAAATTCCAGTCTATCTAGTATAGGACTAATTTTTTTTAATTCATTTAATTCATTCAAAATCTATCAGTCTAAGTTTCATATACACTAAATGGCCTCCTTTATTATTGTTTCCAACAGATATATAAGATGCCTTTTTCAGTTAAAATGTAATTATCTGTGGGTATCTGCAAAAAGCTTATCAATTTCAGGGTCTGATTATCTGGAAAGAATGACAATTACAACTGAAGGATCATCAGATAATTTAAGGAAATGTGATCTTGTGCTCAGATTTTACATGTAAGGGCATGGCACTATTTAAAGACCATATTTAATTTTAGATTAATTTCTCCTAAAGAGAAATCATTTAAGTCTATTACAGTAAAATAACTGAAAGTTAGTCTAGGAAGACTAGAATAAGAAAAACTTATTAATGAAGTCCTGGTAGAAAAGCTATGACATTTTATAATATTTATTCAATTTAACAATACTTTTGTTTCAAGACATGTAATTCTTTGTGTTTGTGCTCAACTGTAGACTTTTCATAAATATACCTCCAAAGAGGAGCTGCATAAATTGTTTAAAAATCCATCTTGACAAAATTCCCTGCAAACTTAGTCATTTAAATATTTAGCATTCGGAGTTTTCATTTACTTTTGAAACTAACACTGTACCTTTCTCTATAAGAAGAAAAACAGCTGTTCTATTCAAGGATATTTGTGTACAAGTACATATTTTATTATGTAAATTATAATTACATATTAATTTCATTGTAAAACTATCTTGTCTTTGGAAAGAAGACAACCATAATAAGCCAATGATTCCAATAACAGAGGTATGAGTTAACAAATGTAACTGAAAAACAATGGATCAATGAGAAATGACCATTATACAGTGGTACGCCCCCCCCCCACTATCCATGAAAAATACATTCTAGAATCCCAGCCGAAGCCAGAAACCACAAATAGTACTGAACTCCACTAGGTTTTTTCCTATACATAGAGACATATGATAAAGTTGTTTAATGTCTAAATTATACAAAGAGATTAATAATAATAAAATAGAAAAATTATAGTAATACACAGTAATGTAAATTAAGCATGGTCACTCTCTCAAAATATCTTATTGTACTGTACTCATTTTTCTTATGATAAGAGATGATAAAATTCAGACCACAGTTGACTGGGTAACTGAAACTATAAGGGCCTATTGTATACTTTATTTTAAAATAATTTTAAAATAATATATTTTGATATAAGGTTATTACTTATGATTCCATTGGCATAACATCAGGCTGACAGGCATATACTTACTGCTAATTAACTTTCATTGTGCCCATGTGCAGAAAAGAGTTCACATAGTAGACACGGTACTGCTATCCTTAGAAAGGGGTGTTTGCGAGGTTGGACCTTAGCAGGCATCTGAGAACTTGAGTTTTAGAAGTGTCCTACCATTACCTAGTTGGTAAGAGTTACTCTGTGTGCCCAAACTGTCTGTGCAACACTATGGTTTATATTGAACACCTGCTTTCCTTTCAGGGATCTGACATTTTGGTACTAGTTAGGCAGAGGGTGCCCAAATGACCAACTTCCAACAAAAATTAAGGACTAAATCCCTAATAAGCCTCCTTGGTGGGCAACATTTCACATGTATTTTCCAAATTCAATGCTGGAGAAATTAAGCATGCCTGAAGGATACTATCAGGAGAGGACTCTTAGCAATTACATCTAGTTTCCTCTGAACTCAGGTCATATGTCTTTTCACTTTTGTTTTATATCTTTTTGATGTAATAAATCTTAGCCATAAATACAACTATATGCTAAGTCCTGGGAGTCTCCTGAGCAAATCTGCCAAAGCCAGGAGACACAATCCAGTATAGATCTAAAGAGCAAGAACTGTGTCTTATATCTATCTATATTTCTCAGAGTACAAGAAATATATCTTATATATAACATATATTGACCATATTTGGTGATTGTTAGACTCTTAGCATACCCAAACCAGTCTAAAGATAGGTGGCATCTCCACTTCTGCATTTGTTAATATTGGTGAACACCAATGACATAAATATATGTGAAAATAATAGTACAGTTCAAACAACAAATGAAAAGTTCTCCACAGATGCAGGTTGGAATCTACAGCCCTCCAACTTGTTTCAAAGATGTTTTGATAATTCTCTGCCTGCAAAGTTCCTAAAGAATATCCTATGCATTCTTATTTTAATTCTCTTTTGCATCTATTCATAAATCTTTGGAATTTAACAAAATTTAACATACTTCTGTTGAGTTATGTATGCCTAATAGAAGAAGGGGTGAGGCATTTTATCAAACTTCTGTGTTAATTAACTGGAGCTCTGTGATATTTCAAAGAAATAATCCATGCTTCCTTATACTTTATAGAACTTCTCTAGAACTATACCCCACTTACTGGATAAAATATCAAAAAGACTGCAGCACAAACACAAAGGAAACATTAAAATGAAGCAAAAGAAGGCCCAAGGTAAGAAAGGCATTAGTAAAAGAATATAGCTAGGTTAAATAAAGTTCCAACCCATCCTGATGACCAAGTCTTAATCTCTCATAGCAAAAAGAAAAAAAAGCTCTGTAGTCGTTTGTTTTGGTGGCTCTGTTCACTGCCAATAGTATCACTGGCAAAAGAATTCTATAAAGTTGAAATTTATATTTAAATCAGTAACTCATCTTTTGGTACCAACACAGCTTATAATCTTGTCCAAACTACCACAATACTAAGACCAGGATTTTTGTTTTGTTTTGTTTTTGAGACAGAGTCTCAAGCTGTCACCCCTAGGTAGAGTGCCACTGCGTCACAGCTCACAGCAACCTCAAACTCTTCGAACTAAGCCAGGCGTCCTCAAACTAGGGCCCGCGGGCCACATGCGACCCACCCAGGGCATTTATCCGGCCCATCGGGTGTTTTTGCCGCCGCTCCCTGTCCTGCTTAGCTGCTGTCTGTCCTTTTAAACTATAGTCCAGCCCTCCAATGGTCTGAGGGACAGTGAACTGGTCCCCTATTTAAGGGGACCCCTGGACTAAGCAATTCTCTTGTCTCAGCCTCCCATGTTGCTGGAACTACAAGCACCTACCACTATGCCCAGCTACTTTTTCTGTTGTTGTTGTTGTTGTTGCAGTTGTTGTCTTAGCTGGCCAAGGCTGGGTTCGAACCTGCCAGTCAGGGTGTATGTGGCTGGCGCCCTACCCACTGAGCTATGGGCAGCTACAAGACCAGAATCTTGATTCTATAAGTATTTAATCTCTAAATCAAGCTACTTTAATCATATCAAGGTTCCAAAAGAACAGGTGATCACTATTTTTCTCTTCCAAAAGAAACAAATACTTTTATTACTTTACATTCTTAAAAATTTATTTTATTCAAATATTCTAAAATTGATGCCATTTTAATAACATAAACACTGCTTGACTGTCTTCCAAAGGCTAAGATTTATTGTTGTTTTCATTATACTGAAACGGCACAGTTATTGGAACTTAAAAAAATTCACTGTAGAATAAGAATTATGTAACTGTAGACTAAAGATAAATTTTAAAAGTATTAGAGTATATAATGATGAAACACTCTAAATGTTATCTACTGCATTAAGACAAAATTTTATTGTATTTAAATATTAGATGAAAATGCAATTCAGATGAAAACAGCATATAGTAAAAACCAACAGTAAACAGATAATGAAGGTATCATGTAAGCTGGTTAAAAAATCATAATGAAGACAGAACTAGTAAGAATATAGCAACCTGGATGAAATTGATATTCATTAGGGTACTCCTCACATCAATAGGGAACATTTGGACTTTGTGGTCTTTATCAGTGTCCCAGCTGGTAATGGTTGAAGGTTAATGCCTTACCCAATTCTGTTCAATTTTCTATCCTAATTAGCCCTCCAAATCTATAGCTGTGAGCACCAAGTGTCTGTGCTCAAAAGAAACTAATTAATGCTAGCAAATTAGATCAAGTCCAAAGATCCAACAGCCAAACTCTTAGTTAAATGCTCCTTGTTAATAGGAAGTGTAGCTGTCAATAACTGCTGTTGGTGACTATAATGAGGCATCTTTCCTTCATTGAAAGTGATTTCATTTCTCTTTGTCCCTGGAAAAGCTGTTCCATTCCCTGCACAAACCTAAGTTGCTGGCGGTCTGACCCAATTCTTACGATCAGCTGGGTTGAAATGACATAAGAAAAAAAAAAATCAGACAGAAAAACCTTCCTACATAATCACATTTCAGGCATTCAGCAGAAGTCAGATCACTTATTAAAATTCCTATATCTTTATCCAAGATTCAAACAATGAGCATACACAAGAGTTTTATATAAAATCCCATAATTATTTAATAATGCAAATGCTATAAATAGTAAATAAACTACAATGGAAGTGTCCTGACTCCAAATTATGTCTTATTGTTCAGTTTGAATGCAGCCTTATTCTGCTGCTTGGGCAATACTAATTTCATTCTTTCCTAATTTACATGGTTAAACAAGGAAAATACTTAGGATTTATTTTATAAAATAATCAATTTTAGACTCTTAAACAGTATTTTGGACCACATGGCCTAAAAAAAAAAAAAATCAATCTAAGGTTACCCATAAGAAATTTAAATATTCAAAAATCCAATTGTTATTTATAATGAACATACATTCTAATAACAGCAAATGCACTGAAATAATCCAAGTGAATCTCAGATTTTAAGATGTTTTCAAGCCTTTAGAAGACCATAAGCACATTAAAAAAAAAACAAAACCTAACCCTGTCAACACCCTAACCAACTTTTGATAAAGAAGTGAAAATTAAACACTTTCACTTCTGTACCATTATAAAGTTGTAGATGTGCAATGTAAATAAATATTTTAGTTATACTCCATTCTTTCATTTCAAAAAGTAAAAACAAAGTTTCACTGTCTATGAGTAAAGAAAGGCAGTTCTGAAACCCAAGGCTGGGCAATCACTCTGCATTCTCATCAGAATCACGTGGGTAAAAATTAAATCTATAATTAAGTTAGCTAACTTTTTTCCTTCTAGGTATCAGAACAATGTGTTACAAAACAGCATAAATGAACTTATTTTTATAACTTCAGACTGATATCTGTAATACATAAATACATTTTTACTATCTTTTTTTTTATTTATCATCCATTTTTAAGTTTTATCCTTCCTCATCTGAATCAGGGTATATATTTTTAATTAATTTTTAATTAATTTTATCCTTCCTCATCTGAATCAGGGTACATATTTTTAAAGTTCTAGGACATAAATGGGGAACACGTCTCTTGTGACTATCAGCATAACACCTGCCAATGCCAGATGTGCACCAAACCCTGTTTGCAGGTGACAATGGGCTCATTTTTCCAGACACTTGGGGGTGGGTGTTGAAGGAAGGTCCTCCGATTAAACAACTAATTCAAGTGAAAGCAAGAGTAAAATTCTGGAATGATTATTTTAATTTACTAACTTATTAATGGATTTTAAAATGGAATAGGTCATAAGAAGTCATTTAACTTAATAAACAGAAATGGCCACCACACATTGTTGAGTCTAAGGAACTACCGTTCTTTTATTGCCTCTATCCATCAACTGCAAAGATCTTCTATAAGGGCTGAGGGCAGGGGCAGGGACAGGGACAGGGACATAAATGACACAGTCCTGCAACTGGGACTGACACAGCCCTGCTCCCCTATATAGAAGTTTACAGTGAAAGTGTAGCCCATCATCCTAAAAATTACAGTGGTCCCTTGTCCCAGGAGAAAGTGAAGAGGAGGAGCCAGAAAAACAGCCTGTGTTAGTGAAATTTTGCAGAGTACTACTTCTTTTTGATGGCCACTTCAAGAGGTAGTTTTTGTTTAAATATTTCTACAGTAATATTGCCATCTGTTTCTCTAATTACTCATTATTTACAAATGTACTATGGCTGCATTTTTTACCTTCCACTGCTTTATTTATATTTTTCACTAGAGTGTTATATATACATTAATCAACAATATGTCTCTAGATTTACAGAATATAGGAATATTTTATGTTAAAAAATATTTTCCAAAGAAAAACATATACATGTGGGTGTCTGGTATATGTATTTATATAAATATCTTCCACTTAGAAACATACAACAAAAATAACACAGACTCACTGTTGGTCCTACTAGGATTCCATTAACAATTCAGCAATAGACAATGACACCAAAGAAAATCATCTTAGAAAATATATATATACTCAAATATATATACACGCATACATATGAATATGTTGACAGATGAAAAACAGGTACATGTTAGACTTGGCCTTTCTTCTTTCCCTATTAAAATCACCAGAACAACTCAGTTCTCCAAAATACACCAATTTTTTCTCTGTATATAACTGTACTTCTAGGGAGGAAAAAATGTTTTCCTAGTAATTTGGCAGAATATTTTTAAATTGTAAATGAATTGAACACTGCTGGAAGTTCTGAAAGCTGAAATACTGGAATTTCAGTGAAAGGGTGAGAAGCAATTCATACATATTAATTCACTGACTACTTGACTCACAGGCTAAGGATTAAATTCAGATCGTATTATTAAAAATAAATTTGATCTTTACATGAATATTTGAATCTTACCTTGAACTTGTTCAGAACACCTCTCTCTGGCCTTTTCTCTCATCATTTTAGGGATCAAAACATCTTTTTCGACATGTCTAAGATGCTGGTCTGGGAAAAAAAAGATCTTTCCTTAATATAAGTCTCCAATAAATCCACAGATTACAGGAAAAACAAACACTCTGGTTTACTTAAAACAAAAGCCTATGCAAATATATTCAAAACTGAGCCTTTAACAGCCTGATAAAACTATTTTAGTCACTGGAAACATCCTAAATATTTTTTGATATACAACCAAAAAAAAAAAAAAATACACAAGTAGCATAGGCAACATCTTTCCAAACATTATGTAAACTATCTGGTAGCATTTTTACTTAATAACATTTTCCCATGCAGTCTTGCCAAAATTAGAATGTAAATCAACTTATTATTAATATACCACAAAAAGTTTTTCATTGACACCAAGATCCAAGAATAGATGAAGAGATAACAAGATTCAGAAAAACACAAGGCGCTTTTCTACCTGGTAATCAAAGAAGACCTAAGCAAGAACTGGCAGAAGTGGACTACAGGTCCTTACCCAAAGCACATGAGATTTCTGTACATTTTAAATATAGCTTCTACAAGTGGACTACAATACCAGACTAAGCACCTACTCCAGAGTCCTACTCGCTCCTTAAATTCTTAAGAGTCCTGAAAAACAAACAAGGGGTAAGTGTCCTCAGTGAACCAGAAATGATGAGGAATCTCATTACTGAAAGACAAAAGGCAGAAGAGATCAGGTTAAGGAAGGTAATGATATTCCTATAGAGCACTCAGGGAAAAAAACTGATGACGAAGCAGGTGTTGGCTCCTGCTCTGAAGCAGCAAAATGGCAAGTGAGAAACTTCACTGAGGGAAACCCGAGTTATTGATTAAAGTATTTCTGTAGGAGACAAATGGTCAGCTTATCTTCTATCTTCAGACCATGGGTGAAAAAGGTAATATTAGGTATTTATCCCCAAAAGACCAGGAAGTTTCCAGTATCCAGTGACACGTAGGAAAACCAGAAACCCTAACCTCTTTCTGGTATTGTGTTGTTCCCAATGGTCTAGGAATGCAGGCAGCTATGAACTGACATATGTTTGCAGAGAAAGTAATGGAGCATCTCAAAAAGCAAACAAAATCACCAACAAAACATCTCAGGAGTACCCAAATTTGATGAAGGATAATATGGTGAAAGGGAGAAAGCAATTAGACTTAATCAAGAAGTAAACAACTCTAAAGAGTATTAAAAGAGTCAAGGGTTAAAGATTTTAGATTATTGTAATAAATCTACAGAGGCAAATAAAAAGACAAGAGGCCTCACATGGAATGGCCCATGGGTTACCTAAATGCACTTTGATGACAGATCTGAAACCCCAAAATACTGAAAGCTTCAAAAGGGAAAAGAAAACATTGCCCACATAAAGAAATGAGATCACATTTACATCAAGTCTCACTGGCAAAATAAAATGCAACAAGACAATGATGAAATAAGGTCAAAGTTCTGAATTATATCCAAATGTTCTAGAGTCAATTAAACTACCACCAATTAAGAGTGAGGTTAAGGGTGGCGCCTGTGGCTCAAAGGCAGGGCGCCGGCCCCATATGCCGGAGGTGGCGGGTTCAAACCCAGCCCTGCCCAAAAAAAAATTAAAAGAAAAAAAGTGAGGTTAAAAATTTTTTCAGATATATAGAAGCTAAAATGTCTACTACCTTCCAGTCCTACAGAAAAAGAAGTAATATTTCACTACAGTTGACTCTTGAATAAGAGTTGGTACTGTGTGGGTCCACTTATATACTGTTTCTATTCAACCAAAGGTAATTAAGTACACAGCATTTGGGGATGCAAACCTGCATAAGCACAAGGCTGACTTTCTGTATACGGGAATTCACAGGGCAGACCGCAGGACCTGAGTCTGCATCCTTTTTGGTTCATGTGAAAGTCCTGGAACCAGTCCCCAGGGCATATTGAGGGAGGACTGTGCTATTGTTATGCAATGACCACTAATCAAACTTAGTGATGTAGAACAATAAATATTTTATTGTACTTAGGGATCCTATGGGTCAGAGGGGCCTCATCTGGGAAGCTTCAGGAGACTGGTGTTGATTTCAACAGCTGCAGAAGCTGGAGCTGGAGGATTTACTTCCAAAATTACTTTTCTTCACCTACATATTTGACACCAGGCCTGGAACGGCCAAAGAAGTATTTAGGACTGTAAGCCTGAGCACCTACCCCCTTTTTTGGAGCCATGCAACACCATCCCTGGTAAATTATACTGATTTCAAGTCACTAAGGATAGCCAATTCTCACATTTTAGAAGGGCATGAGAAATGAGAGATAATGTTGTGGCCTTCTTTGTCAAATAAAATCTGTCACAAGAAGTAATAGAGAATATACTGTGATAGACTAAAACTGAAGCCATGATGCACAACTATGACATATAATATATAAAGCATATAAGAAAAACATGCCTTTAAATTAACTCATTAAAATTGCAAAGTACTTGAACAACATCATCACCTAACATCACCTAACTTGACCTAACTTTTATAGAATATTCTACCCAACAACAGTAGACCATCTACTAAGATAAATCATACTCTGGTATTTGAAACAAATTTCAATAAATCTGAATAAATTCAAGCTAAAGTATGTTTCTTTATACCAATATAATTAAATTAGAAATTTAGGCTCGGCGCCTATAGCTCAACCGGCTAAGGCGCCAGCCACG
>NW_003852397.1:44965419-45029711 GCF_000181295.1 Otolemur garnettii | reverse complement strand
AAAAAAAAAAAAAAAAAGAAAGAAATTTAACAGAAAGATCTCTGGATAATCTCCAAATATTTGTAAGCTAAATATCACACTTTTGAAATACCCATGTATCTAAGAAGATACCAAAAAGCAGATCAGAAATATTTTTCTATCAAAAAATAAAACAAAACATATCAAAATGTGTGTGATGCAGCTAACAGTACTTGGAGGGAAATTTGTAGCACTAAAAGCATATGTAGAAAAAGAAAGGTCTTAAATCAACTTAAGCTTGTACCTTGAGAAACTAGACAAAGAATAAATTAAATGTAATTTATTTATATGATTAATTAAATATAAATTAAATGTAATTTATTTATTTAATTTATAAATTAAAATCTTTTATTAAAAAAAAGGAAATGAGGATGATCAGAGAATAAAGCAATGAAAGAAAATAACACACATAAATATGGGAGGGAAAAGCAATAAAAACCAAAACTGGTTTCTTGAGAGGATCATTAAAATTTATAAGCCACTAGCCCCGCAAAGGTCACAAATTTCCAACATCAGAAATTATAAACACATTACAATGATAATCAGGGAATACTGTGAACAAAGGCCAAACAACTTGACTACTGAAATAAAATAAACAAGTTCCTTAAAAAAATACAAACAACCAAACCATACTCAAGATGACAAAGATAACCAATATAATAACGGTATCTATTAAAGAATTTGAATTTATAATTAAAAGCCTTTCCACAAAGGCCCAACTAACCTTTTAGATGAACTGATCAAACATTTAAGAAAAAACATACCAATTCTACATTTTCTTCCAGAAAATTGCTGAGACCACCATGACCCTCACATCAAAACAAGATAAAAACATTAAAACAAAAACTGCAGCCCAGTATCCCTCATGAAGATATAAAGCATCTTAACAAGAGGTTAATAAATTGAATCCAGTAATGCACAGTGTAGACAAAGATAATACTTCATGACTAAGTGAGATTTATTCCAATTGCAAGGCTCACTTAACATTAAAAAATCAGTGAGTGTTAATTCACCACATTAAGAAATTCAAAAAGGAAAAACAAACAGTTATCAAAGGGCAAAGAAAATACATTTAATAATCCAGTATCTGTTCTTAATAAAAACTTTCAGTAAAGTAGGAATAGAAGGAAACTTCTTCAACATGATAAATGGCGTCAAAAAAAAAAAAAAAAACCCACAGCTAAAATCATATTTAATGGTAAAACATGATTTTTTTCCCTAAAATAGTGATCAGGATAAAGAAATCTGTTCTCACTAATTCTATTCAGCATTATACTAGATGTTCTACTCAGTGAAATCAGGCAAGAAAAATAAATAAAAAGAATCCAGACTGGAAAGGAAGAAATAAAATTTATTATTCAAAGATAATGGTCTACATAAAATTGGAAAGAATCTACAAAAATGCCCCGAGAACAAGTGAGTTTAGCAAGATTGTCAGATACATGATCAACATACAAAAACCAAATGGAGACAACACAGAACCAGAACCAGAAAAAAACACAGAACCAAAAGATAATTGAATAGATCTCATTTGAAAAGTTATTCAGAGAAAAGGAAATGATACTGAAAGGAAATTTGTGACAACAGGAATGAAGAAGGAACAATAGAAATGGTAAATGTACTCAACCCTATTATGATACTAATTTATACTTTCATAGGAAAGTTATAACCCAATTTTAGCCCAAGAATACTGGGAAAGGGGAGGGGGGAGGGCAAGGGGAGGGAGGGTGATTGGTGGGATCATGCCGATGGTTCATCCTATAAGGGTACATGTGAATCTTTCTAAATGTAGAATATAAATGTCTTAACACAATAACTAAGAAAATGACATGAAGGCTATGTTAACCAGATGGATGAAAGTATTTCTAATTATATATAGAAACAACACACTGTACCCCATGATAGTATTAATGTACGTAACTACGATTTAATTTTTAAAAATGGTAAATGCAGTAAACTATTCTTTTTTGAAGTTTTAAAATTATTTTTGACAGAAGCAAAAGTTGTAGTGTTCTCAATGTATGTAGAGGTATTAACGATAACTAGATCATAGAGTTAAGAGGGTAAAGCAATTTTGGAGGTGGTTAAGATATTTACATTTCACTTGAATGATAAAACCTTGATGTGCAGAGACTGTAATAAACCATACATGTATACTATAATTTCTACCACAATTGCCAAAAAAAACCTAAGAGATAAACTCAAAAATACTACATAAAAAGGAATGCTAAAAAAGTAAAATCAAAATATTTTCTCTGACCAAAATGGTATCAATTGGAAATCACTAACAGAAAGATATAGAAAAATCTCCCAACACTTAGAAAAAAACAGCATATTTTTATTTATTTTTTTAACTTTTTAAAACATTTCAAATTAATATAAGGGTACATATGATAAGGTTACATTGTTTGCATTTGTTAGGTAAAGTACAAGTTGCAGTTCAGGCCTGTACCCAGAATGTGTGCCATATACCCCTACATTGGGCCCACTGGGTGAGAGCTTACCGAACCTCCTCCCATCTTCCCCTCTTCTTGAATTTCACTGTGTTTTTTACCACGTAGGCATGTAGTTGTTCATCTACTAGTTTGATATTAGTATTGAGTACACTGGATGCTTGCTTTTGCATTCTTCTGATACTTTACTAAGGAGTATGTTCTCCAGATCCATCTAGGTAAATACAAAAAAAGCAAAGTCTCCATCTTCCTTATGGCTGAGTAATACTCCATGCTATATATACACCATAGTTTATTTATCCACTCATGAGTTGATGGGCACTTGGGTTGTTTCCGTATCTTGACAATTGTGAACTGAGCTGCGATAAACATTTAGTGCAAATGCCCTTACAGTAAAATAGCTATTTTTTCTACTGGGCAGATACCTAATAATGGGATTGTGGGATCAAATGGAAGGTCTGTTTTAGCTCTTTGAGGATTCTCCATACTTCTTTCTAAAAAAGCTGTACTAGTTCAGAATCCCACTAACAGTGCATAAGTGTTCCCTTCTCTCTGTACCCACACTAGCAGCTGCAGCTTTAGGACTTTGTGATGTGAGCTCTTCTCACTAGGGTTAAGTGATCAAGGTGGTTTTGATTTGCATTTTTCTGATGATAGGGATGACGAGCACTTTTTGTATGTGTGTTGGCCACTCATCTGTCTTCTTTGGAGGAGGTTCTTATTCATGTCTCTTATCCAATGATAAATGGGATAAACAACCTTCAGAATGGGAGAAGGTATTCACATGTTACAAATCTGACAAAGGGCTAATAACCAGAATCTACGAAGAATTCAAACTAATCAACAAGAACAGCACATTTTTAAATAATCCACAGGTAAAAAAGGAAGTGTCAAAGGAAATAAAGACTATTGTATACTCATTGGCCTCAGTGAAAATGAAAATAGACATATCAGATTCTGTAAGACCAAAAAAAAAAGATAAAGCAATACTCAGAGGAAAATTTATGGCACTAAATAAATGTTCATAGTAGAAAAAAAGTCCAAATCAATAATCTAAGCTTTTTCCTGGAAAAACTAGAAAAAGGGCTAAAGGAACCTAACATAAGAAGAATAAGAAAATAAAGAGTTCCAGAGTTCAATTCCTTTTATTGAAAGGAATCAATAAAATTGATAACAGGAAAAAATAATTAAATTGAAGCTTGTTTTCAAAAGATCAATAAAAATGGCCCAGATGGTTTCATTATATTCTATAAAATATTCAAAGAACAAATAATACTAATTCTATAGTCTCTTGCCAACACATTTTATGATGCCAGAATTACCCTTAAACTCAAAAAGAGATATCATACTTGTCAATCAATGCAGGCAAAATTCAACACATATTCCACATTCATTTTTTTAAAAAACTCTTAATAAATGTGGAATAGAAGAGAACTTAATTTTAACTTAATGAAGAGCATCTGCAAAAATCCTATAGCTAAAATTATACAGGAACATGAAATAAAATTGTATAGAACTGTACACACACAGGAGTGCACATAAGACCTGGTGAAAATTGAAAAGACCTATAATCTAGTTAACAGCATGTAGTAGCAACTTCAATTTCCTGGTTTTGATATCCTACTATAGTTATATAAGGTGTCAATGTTGGAGGAAGCTGGGTAAAGGGTACACAAGACTCTATAGAGTATTTTTGCAACTTCATGTAAGTTTATAATTCTTTCTTGTTTTTTTAATTTTTATTTATTTATTTTTTGGCCAGGGCTGGGTTTGAACCTGCCACCTCTGGCATATGGGGCCAGCGCCCTACCCTTTCAAGCCACAGGCACTGCCAGTTTATAATTATTTCAAAATAAAAAGAAATAATTCTTGTAGGAACTCTTCCTGACCCAAAGTGAGGCAAAGAGTTCTTATATATGATACCAAACACACAATCCATAAAAAATATATACATATCAATAAATTAGACTTCATCAAAATTATAAACCTTGCTCCATAAAAGTTCCTACAACCCAAGTGCCCCTCATTCTACAAGTCGATCAATAAAATGTGGTATATGTATGTATACCAGGAAGTACTACTGAGCTACTAGAAAGGTAAATCCATACCACTTATATTAACCTAGACAGAACTGGAGACCATTCTTCTAAGTGAAATATCTTAAAAATGGGAAATAAATACATTGAACACCACATGTACTCACTATTAAATTGGAACTAACAGATCAATAACTACATGCACACAGGGAATTACATAGCACTCATCAAAATTTAAGCAACTTTGAGGGCAGAAAAAGGATGGCTAAAATCATACCCAGCGGGTACAATGTATACTATCTGGGTGATGGAAACATTTGTGCTTTCACTCAAACTGTACAAAAGCAATTTATGTAAACAAAATGCACACACAATATTCTGAAATTTAGGGGAAAAAAGTAATAAACAAAAAAACCAAATTATAAAAAAAGATAATCTCAGTGCCCGTAGCATTATGGTTATGGTGCCAGCCACATACAACCGAGGCTGGCAGGTTCAAACCCAGCCCGGGCCAGCTAAACAACAATGACAACTACAACAAAAAAATAGCCAGGCAGGCATTGTGGCAGGTGCCTATAGTCCCAGCTACTTGGGAGGCTGAGCCAAGAGAATTGCCTAAGAGTTTGAGATTGCTGTGAGCTGTGATGTCACAGCACTCTACCGAGGGCAACAGAGTGAGACTCTGTCTCACAAATAAAAAAAAAGCTAAAAAAAAAGATGAGCACCAGATAAAGACAATATCTGACAAAAGACTTATATCCAGAACATATAAAGACTTTGTTAAAATCAACAATAAGAGAACAACAATCCAACTAGAACTGGGCAAAAGACTTGAAAAGATACTGCACCAAAAGAGATATACAGACAACAAATTAAGCATATAAAGATATGTATCATATCATTAGCCATTAAGGAAATCCAAATTAAAGCTACCAGGAAATACCACTAAATACATAGAAAAATGGATAAAATAATAAATATGATAATATCAAATGCCATTAAGGATGTAGAACAACTGGACCTCTCATGCATTTTTGATGAGAAGACAAAATGGTATTGCCACTTGGAAAGATAACTGAGCAGTTTCTTATAAAGTTTAACACAAACTTACCATATGACCCAGTAAACTCACTCTTCAGAATTTATCCTACAGAAATGAAAACATGAGTTCACATAGAAACCTGGGTTTACATAGAAACCTATACACAAATGTTCACTGCAACTTTCTCTTTAACAGCCAAGATTTGGAAATAACACAAAACTCCTTTAACAGGCAAATGAATAAACAATGGTTCAGCAGACCCTGGAACATTACTCAGTAATAAAAAGGAAAGAATTTTTTATATAAATTGTTTTTATTTCATATTTTAAAAAGAAGTAAATGTGATTAGATTACACAGTTTGCTTTTGTAAGGTAAAAGGCTGAGTTGTAGTGGTGCCCTTCACCCAGGAAGTGTGCCTGTGCAGCGTACCCACTGGGTAAGAACTTAACCCAAACCCTTCCCTGCCACTTGAATTTAATTTAACTGAGTTTTCCTCTCATGTGAACATGTAGTTGCAATTTAGTACTGAGTACATGTGATGCTTGCAACATTTTGCTTAGAAGAATGTTCTCCAATCAAAATCTCCACCTCTTTCATGACTGAATAATATTGTGTGGTATGCTTATACCAACTGTATTAATCCGTTCATGTGTTGAAGGACATTTAGGTTGTTTGCACATCCTTGTGACTGCAAAATGTGCTGCCATAAACATTCGAGATCAAATGCCCTTATGGCAAAATGTCTTTATTTTTCTTTTGGGTAGATAACTAGTAATGGGATTATAGGATCAAATGGTAAGTATGGAGATTCCTCAGAAAACTTCTTTCCATAGACGCTGTACTAGTTTGCAGTTCACCAATAATGCATGAGTGTTCTCTTCTCTCTGCACCTACACCAGCATCTGTTGTATTGGGACACTGGGATGTGGGCCATTCTCAGGAAGAACTTTTGATACACCACCACTGGATGGATCTCAGGGCAAAAAGCAGAATGGAAAAAAGGTAGTCTCAAAGGGTACATACCATATTATTCCACTTACATAACATTCTTGAAGTGTTATTTATATAAGTGCCAATAGTCAGAACTGGGGAAAGGGTATAACTACTAAAGGATATCATGAGGGATTTTCTTTGTGGTGATGAGAGATCTCTGTATGCTGATTGTGGTCATAGTTACTGACATCTTCAAGTATGATAAAATGTCATGTAACTACTGAAAAAACAAAAATGAAAGTATATGTAAAGACTGATGAAATTTGACTAAGATAGGTACCTGACTCAACAATATTATTCAAGGCCAATTCCTGGTTTCCCTCTTTGTGATTCATTATAGAAGTATGTTCCGATCTTTTTTTCATTTTTGCCCTAAAAGGAGACTTTTTTGACATTGTTTTCCTAATGCCTCTCTATGAAATATCACAGATAATAATGTATATATTTATGTACTGCTTGTATAATAGTGTTTTATATATTAAAAAGATTAAGGTGTTTATCTTTCCTAATGTTTGTCTTTTTGAGTACAATATCACACTCATTGGAAATATATGTACTATGAGTAAGTGAGATAGTAGTATCATTAGGGAAAGGCTGGAGAAGGGTAGTTGGAAACTGCACCATTTCAGCAGTTTCTTGCAAATGTTAAATTATTACAAAATAAAGTTCTAATAAAAAATAAAAAAAAATGTAAGGAAGACCAAAGGACCTAGAATACCCAAAACAAATTTATAATAGAATAAATCTGAATGATTTGCAGCAACTACCTGATTTAAAGTCTTACTACAAAGCTACAGCAACCAAGGTGGTGTAGTATTGGCATAATTAGGATAACCAACCAGAGTAATGTAACAATACAGAGTCCAGCAATACTTCCGTATACATACAATTAATTTATTGACAAAAACACCTAGGCTAGTCAATGAAGAAATAAAAGTGTGTTCAACTGTATAAACATGAAAAAAAAAATCAACCTGAATCCTTTCAACCCTTACCTCACAAGCACCACAAAAATTAATTTGCCCAGGAACCTAAATGTAAAAACTAAAACTATTAAACAACAAAAAGCCCTCAGTGTAGACAAAGATCTTTCATAGACACAGGCACAGGTAAAGAAATCTTAAATTTTACTTCATCAAGTATAAAATCACTTGTTCATTAAAGATAACCATTAGGAAAAATAAAGGGCAAGCCACAGACCAGGAGAAAAAGTTCACTATGTATAAGTGTGCATGTGTGTGTGTATATATATATATATATCTGACACAGAACTTGAGTCCAGAATAAAAGCACTCCCACAGATCAGTAACAAAAACACAAACAACTCAATAAAAAAAGGACAAAGGCTTGAATGGACACTTCAGAGAAGAAGACACACAAATGATAAATACACATTTGTAATATACGTAAAAGGTGCTCAAAATCATTAACCATTAAGAAAACGCAAATGAAATCTTTTATATCGTTTCACACCCATCAGAATGACTAAAATTAAAAACACAGGCAATAGCAAATAATGGAGAGGATGTGGAGCATCTGAAACTTTCACATATTGGTAGTGGGACTGTGAAATTATAAACTTTGGAAAACTGCTGAGTTATAAAATTAAACATGTTCCACTCTCAGGTGTTCATTTGTCCAAGATAAATTAAAAATATACCTCCAGAAAACAAGCTGTACAAGTCTATTTATGGAAGTATTATTCAAAATAGCCTAAACTTACTTAGCAATAATGAACAATAATACTAATAACAAACTACAACTATTAGTAAGATATTTCTAATGCAATCAAAATGGGTGAATCTCAAAAATATTTGTAGAGCAAAAGAAATCAGACACAATATACACACTACATGGTCCAAGAACACGCACAATTAATGTATAATGATAAAAATTATACCAGTGGGAGTGGCGCCTATGGCTCAAAGGAGTAAGGCGCCAGCTCCATACACCGGAGGCAGTGGGTTCAAACCCAGCCCCAGCCAAAAACTGGAAAAAAAAAAAAACTATACCAGTGGAGTTTGAGGAAAGTACTTCTGATAATGTCTTGATAGGGGTGTATACCCTTATGAAAACTCACTTAACATCTGTAAATTGTACTATACATTATGCCTCAACTTAAATAGCTTAGTTGTTTTTGAGATAGTGTCCTACTTTATCACCCTCGGTAGAGCACCCTGCCGTCACAGCTCGCAACCACCTTAGACTCTTGGGCTCAAGTGATTCTCTTGCCTCAGCCTCCCGAGTAGCTGAGACTATAAGCACCCACCACAAAGCCCCACTATTTTTAGAGACAAGGTCTCGCTGTAGCTCAGGCTGCTCTTGAACTCCTGAGCTAAGGCGATCCACCTAGCCTCCTAGAGTGCTAGGATTATAGGTATGCGCCACCATGCCTGGCCCTTAGTTTAGCTTTAAAAAATGAAATAAATCTGCTGTTAGAAATTAGATAAATAGACAAGATTTATAATTTTCTTCTTAAAGACACTGTGCATCTTTTATTAGACTTATTTCTATTGGTAAAGACATTTTTTCATAAGTAACATGTTATAATTATTATTGCCACTATATAGAATCAACTGACTTTTTTATACTGTCCTTATATCCAACACAACCTTACTCAACTTCTCTCATTAATTTTTGTAATTTGACACTAGATTATTTTACAATTTCTATGTAGACAATAACAGCGACAGTTGTACATCTTTTTTGATTCTTACCAGCCATGTCCTTTAGAAAAGGGGTGAATAGTAAATAGTAGAACCTGTGCCTTAAATGCTCAAATTCTGCCTGGAAGTTACCTTCACCTTGAGATTTGCCTATGATTTTCCTGTCTTGTCTTTGCATTGTTTTTTTGGTCAAAATTACACTATTTAAACAATAAATCAGTGTTCATTGTTTCTCTACCTTTATATTATCCAAATCACTGTGTAAAAGTAAAGATTATCATCATTTCCTCCAAAGTTTGGTAGAAACCACCTGTGAGAGTCAGTTTTGTGGTACAATTTGGCTAAGTTATAGTCTACAGTTATTTAAGCAAACAATAATCTAGGTGTTGCAGACTTATGTAAAAATGATTATCTGAGATTTGGGTGGGTCTGATTCAAACAAGGGAAAGGCCATAAAATCAGAACCAAGGTTTTCTTAAGAGAATTCCCCTTGCTGATTACAGCTTCAGCTGGTGACCCAGAGTTCCAAGCCTGCCATTCCCAATACACTGCCGTGTCATGCAAATTTTGGATTTATCTGACTATTCCCATAATCACATTAAGCCAATTTCTTGCAATAATCTCTTAGTATATTATACATGGATATACACAGACATGCCCCTCCTAGTGATTGTTGTTCCAGTGAAACACTGACCAATAAACCACCTATCAGGGCCTGAGTTCTGGGGAGTGAATTTGTATGTATGAATGGCAAATAATGAGTTTTAACCACTGCTACAAGAGCTTTTTATTTATTCCTGAATCAGCTGCAATTTTAGCAAGTTTATATTTCTCAAAGACACTATCTATTTGATCTAAATTTTCAAAATAGTGATATGAAGGTATTCACATGATTTTTTTCTCTTTACCACAGCTGTAGCTGAATCCCAATTTTCGTTGCCTATGTCAGGGATAAACCACCTTTTTCTGTAAGGACCAGAGTGTAAATATTTTAAACTTTGTAAACTACATACCAGCTCTGTCATGTATATTCTTTAAGTAAAAAAACAACTTTAAAAATGTTACCAGCCATTCTTAGCCTACAGGCCTCACCAGATTTGGCCCCAGGCCAGTTTCCTGAATTCTTTGCTATACTATTTATTTATGCTTTCTCTTTTTCCTTTGCTTTGCCAGAAAATGTCAAAAACTGAGGTGGGAAAAACCCAACACTGAGCTTACAGAGCTTACAGAGTAAAGATATAGAGAGAAAAGGACAGATTCAGAGGGAGGCTCTACAGGATTGCGGGGGCCTGAAGGAGCTGAGGGAAGGGATGATTTCAAGGAGGGTTCCCAGTTTTCTGTCTTCAACTAAAATGTGACCCTTATTAACACAGGGAATGCAAAAGAAAGACCAGGTAAGAGGAATTCAGGTGTGGAAATGTTGAATTTAAAGTGGCTAAGAGGAAGGCAGGAGATGATCTAATACACGATGGAGGCGAGGGGTAAGGGAATGAGAGAACAGGGAGAGGGGAGCTAAGAGGGGGATGGGGGAATCACAGTGTATGGCACACCTGTTGGGGGTGGGACACAATTATAAGAGGGACTTTACCTAACAAATGCAGTCAGTGTAACCTAATTCTTTGTTACCCTCAATGAATCTCCAACAATATAAATAAATAAATAAATAAATAAATGTTAAAAAGGAAAATAAACCCAAGTGGCTTTATCTTAGAAGCGGAACACTGATGTCTACTTGAAAAGAACATCATAAATCTGGGATTATCTCCACAAATTCCTCTTCTCCTTGCCTACAGCATAAATCACAATTTAGGCATCGATAATTAATAATATAATTACTGAACAGATAACACTGCGAAATACTGATCTCTTTTATAAAATCAATTTCAAAATGTTACCTCTTCCTTTTATTTACATAATTTTAATCTAGACAATTTATGTGTCCTAATGAATCTACTCTTTGTTCTACAAATCTTGAAAAGTTCTTGGGCAACATTATTTTTTAATTTTTTTTTTTTGCAGTTTTTGGTCAGGGCTGGGTTTGAACCCACCACCTATGGCATATGGGGCCAGTGCCCTACTCCTTTGAGCCATAGGCAATTCTTTAAATATAGACAGAGCTTTGTAATACTGAATCACTTTCCATAAATAAATTGTAATAGAAGTTTATCTACATTATGAATTCAAAGCTATAATACTCCTATCAAACACATTTTTAAAATGGCCTGAAAGATTTATGTTCATTCTTGTAACATGTCCCAGGCAAAGAAATAATTCTAGAATTCCATAAATATTGATTTCGATTTCTCAAACTTTTATTGCTAAATCAAACAATGACTGTCTAATATATATAAATTCTGCTAACATTTCCCATTTGATAGTATGTCCCTAAATATCAATTATTAATTTATAATTGTATACATATTTCAAAGCTATTTTTAACACTACAAATATAGATATGTCACTTTTTATTCATAAAATTACAAAGCAATTCCCATAATGTCAATCTGATACACATGTTATTCATTTATACAGAGCTTGCAAATATAAAAATCAAATTTCAAAAGTTTGATGCTATGGAGTCACATAAATTTGTACTGAGATAAAGAAGCAGGATAATACCACCAAGGAAAATTTCCAAAGCTCTAACTTCTCAACATTCTATCATCACCTAAAAGTCAATTTTCACCTTTTTCACTGGCTGAATTTGTTAGCTCAGATTTTGCTTTGGGGCTCATGTGTTCTTGCAATATGGCAGCACTAGATTATAAGGCTACTGACAACAGCACTTGCTATGAATCCACAAAGAACAGTGAAGCAAATCAAAATATTACAGACTCTTTCATAGGAAAGAATGTGATACATGAAGGCAAGGTATGCCTTTGCAATAATGAAAATGTTCTAGTTTCACTAATTTATTATTTATGTAATGCCACTTTATTTTAAATTTCCTTCTTTACACTTACTGCTCCTGAAGACGTTTTAGTGCCCTAGTTTACTCAAGAGGAAAAACAAGAAAAAAAAATGCTTATAATAAACGTGCAACAGTGTTCTCATGGGCAACAGTTTCTATCCTTAGATCCTTCTTCTTTATTATGTCCAAGAACCTCAAAAGAAAGAGCCCTAGGCAGATGGCCCCCAGTACAATACGTTAAGAACAGAGTTCTCAATCATTGCTTCTCACTAAGCACCTCCCACCAAGAAGCTAGGCAGACTCCAGTTCCTCAACAACACAAAGATACAGATGCCCATGACCAGAACTTCGTGTTCTTGCCAATTAGTTCAGACCTTCTTGCTATAACAACAGTGTAAAATGAGGAAAAGGGATGGAGGGAGAGGTCTTAAAATGGGAAAATTAAGATAGGGAAGATCAGCATTCCTTTCACCTTCTTTCCTTCAAGCCATACATGAACAAACAAAAAGGAAATCAACAATAGAAGAGACTTTTCGACTTTTCACCCCAGTGGTGTGGTCTGCCTCTGGCTGTGAAACAGGAGATGAGGATAATGAATGCACAGTCTTTGCAAAAGACTTCTCAGGGAAGTATCTTGATTCCACTTTGCAGATAAAATGGAAGCTCACATAGGTGAACTGGCCAGCCGGTGATACAGTGGCAAGGCCAAGATTACGTAACCTGGTTCCCAAACTTCCCAAGACACCACCATAAACATGAAGTAGTGGCCTATTTAAGGGGACATCAGCAAGTAAGGTTAAATGAGCTTCCAGTAATGCTGAAACACAAAAACAAACCTTGGTCAGTAAGACCATGTATTTCAGAAGAATCACTTTGCAGAAGCAAAATTCAAAACTTTGCAGTTCTCAGATTTTGATAGGAAAGTAAAGTCAAAGGGAATATTGTTTCTGCTTACTACCATGGAAAAATTATTTTAAAGAGAAAAAGAACAAGAGGTGCAGTTTGTCAGTTGGCTGAAAAACACATTCAGAATGAGTAAACATCAAATATTAGGACAATCAGGACAATCTAATATTGTATAAGCGCAAACTGTTCAAAGTACATCAACAGGTAGATGTGCCTAACTCTGCTCAGCTACTGGGTCAAATCCTCCCCATATCCCTCAATAGTATGCTTCAGCTGACTGTCTTCATCTTATCAGCTCTCGCTCTTAATAACCACCTTATTCACACTAGAGGTGCCCATTTCCCAATAGCACCTATTTCTTGGACCTCAGATTCTGCAGATTGCTAGGTGTGAAAACTTCCTCCTCCACCCACATTGCTTTAACCAAGATGAAGCTAGAAAGGGACAACAAACCTAAAAGTATACCAAAGCAGGAAATCAACTTATGCAATAAGTCATGCCAATTTTAGAAATGTGCTGCAACCTCCATTGTGGCCATAATTTCTTACATGAACAAGTTTCACATTTACTTTATTTGGTAAAATTTTGAGATTATCTTTTCCGACATGCACAATTTCCCATTGATACCTGGTAGAAAATCAGCAGTGTTATGGGGGACAGAAGCAGATATTTGAGAAAGGAATAAATAACATGCCTGTGGCCCTCTTAGCAGTACACTGCCTAATTTATTTTTGCTCTCATATACACATAGAAGATGGTAGAATATTCTCAATTCTATAAATGTTTCTCAGTGCCTTATTCACCTGTATCTACTGACTCTTCCTCATTCTATGATATTTCATAAGATTTCTATAATAAAATGTACTCCTTTCATAATGGAGTGAGGCATTATGTTTATATTTACAGCTTATTCACTTGTTATTATGGCTTTCAAAGCCAGTCTGAATAAACGTGAAAACCAGTTACATAATATAACTTCAGTGGGGGAAGGAGGTGAGCAGGGGCTGTGGTTTGTTCCCATAAATTTTATATTGAAATTTGATTCCCATAACATCACTAACATATTGTAGTGATGTTGGGAGGTGGAGCCTATGTAGAGGTGTTCTGAGTCCTGGGGCAGATCCCTGGATCACTCATGAAGGGCTCCTGTGCCCTTTGAGGGATATAAAGCCAGTTCTTGCTCTTGTGAGACTGGATTGTTCTCAGAGGGTGGGTTGTTATAAAGCCAGAACACTTTGGTCCCTTTTAGCATGTGCCTACTTCCCCTCTGACCTTCTCAGCCATGTTTTGACACAACACAAAGCCCTTACCAGAAGCTGAGCAGAAGACATCACCATGCTTCTTATAGAAACGTGAGCTAATTAAGCCTCTTAAATAAGCCTCCTTTCTTTATAAATTACTAAGCCTCAGGTATTCCTTACAGCAACATAAAACAGACTAACAAAAGGGTGGCGCCTGTAGCTCAAGGGAGTAGGGCACTGGTTCTATATGCCCCATATGGTGGTGGGTTCAATCCCAGCCCTGGCCAAAAACAGCAAGAAAAAAAAAAAAAAACAGACTAACATGGCAGAGAGGTAACATTTCCCAGGACAATCATCTACCACCTTCACTAGATGGTCTCTAGTTAACCCCTGGCTGAAATTCAAATTCACTTTCAGAGTAAAGATTTCCCAAAATGAGGATACCAAGATTAGTGTACTATAGACGCTGAAGGAAAATTTTTTAAAAGTCTCGAAAATATCCAAAACAAAGCAGAAACACTTCCAAGGTAGTATCTGCTCTTAATTCTCTGTGGTAATCTCACAAAGTTCTGTCTGTGAAGATGGTATTTATGATGCCAAGTTCTCAGTGCTTCTCTCATTACCAACTTTGCTCTGACCACATTATCAATTATCTACCAGTAATTTCCAAGTCCCACCAGCATCTCAATTCCAACTTCAATTGTCTACAGCTTAAACCTTCATTTTGCCAGCCTGGTGGTTATATTATTTCCTTACCTAAAAAAACAGCTGACATTTATAGAGTACGCTGAAGGGGCATGATAAGTATGTGCAGACAGAAGGAAAAAATGGTGGAAGGAACTCTTTTACAAACATCACCTCATTTAGAAGCAGGGACGGAGAAACTAAGACTCAGAGAACGCAAAGCAATCTCGTAGCATTACCCAGCAAACAACTGGTGAAGGAAAATCCAGTTCAATCTTCATTTTCATTTTCCATCTTCTGCCTCTTATTCTGTATCAAAGTTTACTTATTTAAAATCCAACCCAACTCTTCTTTACCCTAAAGTTCTTTCTGACCCCTGGCACCTCAGAGTGAGTTCTCTTTTCTCTAACTCCAAGATTTTGTCTGCACTAATTCTGTTGCTCTAATCATGTCTGGACTTGAAATGCATCCTATCACACTACATATGCATTCTTCTATTAGATCAATGGTTGCTATGGACTGAATTGTGTCTACGCTCCACTGACTTCACATACTGAAGCCCCAACTCTCAAGGTGACTGTATTTGGAAATAGGGCTTCTTGCTCACTCTATTGCCTTCTCTCTTTCTCTCTCACTGGCTCTTGTTCGTTCTCTCTCTCTCTCTCTCTCTCATCAGAAAGAGTCCTCACAAACAACCAAACTAGTTAGCTCCTTGGTCATGGACTTCCTAGCCTCCAGAACAAAATGAAAATAAATAGCTGTTGTTCAAGTCACCCAATCCACACTGTGTGGGTCACCCAGTCTATAGCTTTTGCTTATGGCAGCCCAAGCAGACTAAAAGAGACTTTAGTACCAGAAGTTCTCAACCTTGCCTGTACTGAAGAACCACATGAGAGGGCTTATAAAATTCTGCTGCTTGAGCTCTACCCTAAACTAGAAACACTGGGGTAAAACCCAGGCATTGGTATTTTTAAAATCTCCCCAAGTAATTCTAATGACAGAACCATGAGCTAATTAATCTCTTAAATAAGCCTCCTTTCTTTATAAATTACTAAGCCTACTAAGTAAGAACTACTCCAAGAAAAAGTTAAGTTTAATGAGGTCAGAGACTATGTCTAACTCATCTTTATAATGCCTTTTAACTTCTAGCATATGGTAAATATGCAATGAAATTGTTTAACAAATGACATATATTGAAAAGTTTTAGTATTGATAGTTATAGGTAGTCTGTTAAATATTTTTATGCAACCATTATGTGCCAATCAACATGCTAGAGATTATATATAATACAATAATGAATAAGACAAGCAAGCTTCCTTATTCTGCTGTATAAACATTTGATGTTCTACATTCTAATTAATCATTTATAGATATTTGACATATCTTTCTATCTGTAAAAATATCCCAGCAACAGTTCTTTAGCAAAACACAATGAAGGATAGTAAACACCAAGTTCTGAAAAAATTTTGCCCTCTATCTTACTTAAAAACATAAAAATATATACTGGGGTGGAGGCAATGACTCAGTGAGTAGGGCGCCAGCCCAGTATTACACCGAGGGTGGAGGGTTCAAACCCGGCCCCAGGCAAACTGCAAGAAAAAACAGCTGGGCGTTGTGGCGGGTGCCTGTAGCCCCAGCTACTCGGGAGGCTGAGGCAAGAGAATTGCCTAAGCCCAGGAGTTGGAGGTTGCTGTGAGCTGTGACGCCACAGCACTCTACCAAGAGCAATATACTAAGACTCTATCTCTGAAAAAAAAATGTAAAAATATAATAGAGGATTGTGGGGGAGGTTAATTTTGTTATTAGTTTTTTCATTTGGGTACAATTTTGGTACACTTATATCAAGTACAAGATAATAATTCTCATATTTTTGACATCTGTAAATATAGAGATTTTTATATATATGTTATTAATACCCCTAAACAAAATCTAGGCACTAAAATACAAGCATTAAGGTATTTTTTTCTGTGCTGAGTCAAGAACCCCTTGAGACCAGTGGTAAGTATTTAGAATCATAGAAGTTTAAGGTTTAAAGCAATCTTAGCAGTTAGCTGACATATCTCACTCTCTCTACCTCTCATTCTCAAACTTCATAATAAGTCGTGTAAAATAGGATAATAAAGTCTGAAACAAGAAGTCAGTCCTACTAAATCCCAAATTCAATGTTGATTCCACAATAGTACACTACATCCCCGAGGGATAGTGACCAATTTTCCAGACTCTAGATGAAATTAACCAGTCATTTGGTCTGTGATAGATTTAAAGAGATAAAGTCATATGAAAAATATGTACTGTTTATACAGCAGGTGGAATAGGCCCATTTTTCAAATCACATTTTTCTTTATCTCTCAAATTATCTGTCATATATAGAAATACTGCATCTGTATTTGTTAAGAAAAAGACTTTAGATCTAGAATAAAAAAATACTCTATACATAGGTTACAGATGATATTTTGCTGTATTTTTTAAAAAGAAATCTAAATATTAACAAAAAGAATTTGAAAGACTAGGGGGTGGTGACAATCAGGGAAAGCCTCCTATAGAACTGACTTTGAAGAAAAGGTATGAAAAATGAACAAGGATTAGACAGATGTGGGGATAGGAGAGAAAGGGAAAATTCTAGGGAGAACAGCCATGTACAATCCCTGGACTATCTGAAGCCAATGTTATTCAAAATTTTGACAAGTTCATGATACTTTACTGGATGCAGGATACATACTTGTGTGTACGTACACAAGTTCTGTAAGTACATAGACCTAGCTGACTTATCACTATCCAAACCCTCCTATTATCCAAACTAAGATCCCTAACAGAATCAAACAAATTATTTTTAAGATAAAGCTGGTAGCCCTCCAAGGCCAGAGGAACTTAGAGCATTCATGCCTGCCACCTTCTCAGGACTGCCCTTCGCAGTCAAGCCCTTTTGTTTTTTCCTTGCTGATGCCCTACTCCCAACTCCTACAGTTACCGATGACTGATAGATGACACAAAAGGCCAGCTTCCAAGGTACTGGTTTTGACTAAAAGATGTAGGGGGAATTTCTTGCAGGAATAGAGAGATTAGACTAACGAAAAAAAAAAAAAAAACAAAGTTAGGAGAGTTTAGAACAGTGGTTTTCCTCATTCTGTCTGTACATTAGAACTGCCTATGGAATATTTTTGAATGTTGGAGACTTGGGTCCTATCCCAGACAAATTAAATCTGAGTATCTGGGAATGCAATCCAGGCATCAGTAGTTTTTAATAGCTTAATATCTCCCCACAGTCGCCTTTCCTGGATGTTTTGGATCCTCTCAACCTTTTCTCTCCATATTCAAATTTTAAGAGAAAACAATGAATGTAACTACAGCTGTAAACCTACAGAATGATGTTATTACCTCTACATTAACAAAAGGAAAATGGTTTAAATAAAACTGCATATAAGTATGTAGCCTGCATTTCACTAGTGGGTTCAGAGTTTCCTGAGGAAAATGGAATACCGTCAAGGTTTGACAAAAATTGCTGCCAAATGAAAACCAAACTTGTACAAAATTCTCAAAAAACACAATATGAAACAATGGGAAAATAAATTTTGCCATATAAACCCCTTTGGCATAACTATCTACTCAGTTACTCACTATGGGCACATACTGTTGTGGATTGTAAAAAGCAGTAACATATCAAGATGACAGCCTAAGCTTCAACTTATGAACCACACAAAAATGAAATTTTAAAAGGTTGGCTTCAATACACTTTATTCTGAAATTTAGACGGACAAGTCAATTTAGGAAACATCTTACTTGCTAACTTCATTTTCTTAGTTTCCACAGCTTCCATCCCTGCTTTTGTCAGAGTTTCCAACGATGCCCCTGTTGTTAGACCTGACCATCACCATCCACCCATTTGCTTAAGCAAAAAACCTAGGAATTATCCCTAATTCCTCCCTGTCTCTCACTACCCTTATCCAGGACAACATCAGATTTTGTCGATTTCATCTTATCAGCATATACTGATGCCTTATATTTCTTTCCACCTTTTCTAATACCTTCTTAGGCTAAGATATAAACATATTTGGCCTAGACTACTGCTTCCATCTCTTAAACTGTCTCTTTTCTTCCACTCGTGACCTGCCCCCACTACAATACATACTGCCACTGTAGGCAGGATAGTAAAGAAACAAATTACGTCACTGCCCTCTTTAAAAGCCTCCAAAGGCTTTTTATGATATCAGAAAAAATCCAAATGCTTTATTGTCATGCCTTTCAAGGCCTTGCAGGCACTTAGCTCCAGCCTACTTTTCCAACATCTTTCCTCATGGATCTCCTCCCTATTCTGGCCCACATTCCGATCAAATATTTCAAGTAAAGTAGAACCTCTGTAAGTTGACCACTCAAGGGACTATAACAAAATGGTCGATATACAGAGGTGGTCAACATAAGAAATTAGGTCTGCTGTACTGATACATACATGTGGTATATACTGGATCTATGCAAACTAGGTCAACTTAAGCAGGTGGATGTCAAAAACTAAGTCAATGTAAGAAGGTGGTCAACTAATGAAGGTTCTACTTTATTTGCTTCTTGACTGCTTCACATACTCTTTCCCTAGCTCTTCACACAGCTACCTCCTGGCATCCTCATATTCCAACTCAAATGACATGGACATGTCCTCACACAGCTCTTCACTGATCACAGCATTTACATGACTGCTTGTTTTCTTCAGTCCATAAAAGTATGTGTATGGCAGTGGTGGGGAGGTATGTTCATTTTCTTTCCTCTACCACTAGAATATAAGCTGTATTGTAAGGGTCTTGTTTGTAGTATACTAGGGCTTAGGGCAGTGGTTCTCAACCTTCCTAATGCCACGGCCCTTTAATACAGTTCCTTTGGGTTGCAACTCATAGGTTGAGAACCACTGGCTTAGGGACTAGAACAACATGTGACATATACTAAGCACTTAAGTATTTTGTTTAATCATAAATACTCAAATGGTGGCATGGTCTATAGTACCAAATGGGAATTAAATTACCTGGGTTTTAGCCAGACTTGCCTCTACCATCAATTATCTACGTGGTGTTAGGTATACCACAAGATTAGAGTGGGTAGAGACTAACTGGAAGATAAGAAAGTGAAGAGAACAAGTATACATATTTCCTTGTCTAACAAGAATATAGACATATGGAAGCCTTTATTAAGTATCCTCATCAGTATGGTTTACTATTAAGGTCACTTCCAATTCAAAAATACCAGAATTATGGGTATGGGCCTCACCCTGAACCTTACTTACCCACTCCTCATTTACATCCCTACTAACCCCATGAACCAAATCAGGGTATTGCACTTTACTACCTACACCTCTGCTAATGGCTGCTGCCTTTTCTCCAACTCCAACCCCTGGAAAATCTATCCTGTAAAGCCTAGATCAATTGCTGACTACTTCATAAACTCTAACCCTATTATCTAGCTCAAAACTGATATGATCATTATGAGCTCAAGAATTCCTTTATACTTCAACCTAGAGTATTCCCTGATTTTACCACTCCCTGCCTGGACATGTAAATAAATCGCTCTGAGCCTCAGTTTCCAAAACTGAAAAGTGGAGATAAAACAGCCTACCTTTTAACATATTATTATTGTATAACATAATATTTAACTTAGTAAATGTTCAACTAACATATTATTTGGGTGTAACCATATTTTCCATGCACTTGCGAGCCTCAAAAGTGTCTTTTTTCATTTCTGAATCCCCAAAGTTTTGAAGCCATCTGACCTCCCAATGCCTGGAGTTTTTGTACAAAAATGTATACATGTGTATAAAATGAAGTATTTGTATGAGACGAATTAACATTCCATCCCCAAACCAAGTTCTCTGCCTGTACCCTCACATAAATATCCTAAAGCAAAAATAACACAGGTGTGCTTCTGTAAGGACAAGAATTTGAGGGGAACTAACATATTGCTTCAAACGGAAGTGCATTAGAAGAATTAAAGTTAATTAATTCAAGACTTTGGAGATCCTTTCCAAAGAAATTGATTCCTGCCACAATAATGGGTCGTTTTTAACTGGGCTTCCGGGATGAAGGTGTCTGTAAATTACAGACCTGGGGGTCTGTTAATTTCCAAAAAGAAATGTTAAAACTGCACTGGCACACCTATGCAAATGTTTCTGGGGCAAGAGTGTCCACACCAGATACTGTTTAAAGGAGTGTGCTCCAAAGTGGCAAGAGGATGACGAAGAAGAGATTAGTGGCATTAAGGAGGAAAATATTCGTAAGTCACAACTGGACTAGAGTTTAGACAACAAATCCAAACTCACCTAACCATACCCCCCAACAACTGAGCAGATGATGGCCTAGGGTCGAGATAAGGAGCCCAGCAGGCGCAGGACTGGAAACGGTTGTGGAAACGGTGCAACCTCAAGAGCTCGGCCCTTTTCCCAGGTCGGCCGCCTGCCTGTGTGGCCCGCGGAGCGAGACCCGGACCGAGCCCCCTCAGCAAACCCGGCTCCCGGCCCAGTACCTGCGGGGTCGAGCGCCATGTCAGCCGGCGGAGAACAACGCAACCAGTAGCAGCTCCGGGACAGGGGGCGGGGAGGGGAGGAGCCTGGGTTCGGCCACGCTCGGGGCCTCTGGCAGCTTCCCCTAGCAGGGGAAGGAGGAGCGCAACGCCCTTAGAGCAGCCTGGCCAGCCCCCTTTCTTTCTTCCTTCCCTAGCAGCTACTTCCGCCTCCCATTGCGCTTGCGCCCTCCGGGCTCCGCCCCTAATCCTGCAACTGACGCAGTCAGACTTGGCCCAGGAAAGCCCAAGGAAGGGGGCGTGGCCGGGCGTGTCTTGGGTCCCAGCGGTCGCCTGCCTGGGAGAGGCGTGGGTCCGGAATTGCTGAACCCCAGCAGCGCTGCACTGACAGGAGCCGGACTCGTGGAACATTGGGACTGCAACTCCTTGGGGACCAGGACTTAGTCTGAGCCCCGCCTCTTACACAAACCAAAAGAATCACCTCGTTCCTTTATTTTTACTTCGTTAACATTCATTTATTTAAAAAAAAATCGATTTTATGCCTGCCAGGTTCCAGCTACAGTTCTGAATACTACGGAAAAGTAATAATAAAAATAAGGCCTCCGTTCTCTAGGGGTACTGTTGGCGGGGGAGTCAGATAAAAGCAATACGCTGTTAAATGTGATAAACGCTACACGCGGGAGGTGTGCATGGCTTCTTCTGCTGTAAAGACGGTGTTAAGTGTGTGCAATGTCGTTTCTCTTCTAAATCAGAGGCCTGCGGCTCTCCTGCGGGTGAAAAATTAAAATGTGAGCGCCAGGCATACCTGTTTTGTGAAATAAGCCTTAGTCAGTACAGTCAGGTTTGGGTGATGTTACGCATACCAACTCTGACAATTATCAAGCTGTACGATTTGAGAGAAAAATGAAGGAAGGTAATAGCCATCCCACTTAAGACCCCTGACTGCCCTCTTCTCCATGAAACTTTCTGGGTGGCACTTAGGGTCATTTCAACTCTCGAACCAGCCCTTCAGAAGTGCTTCTTTGTCAAATCCACTGTTAACTGGCTCTGAGTCTAAGGGTGAGGTGCGGCCTGGGGTAGATGGGACAGATGTTTAGAAAAACAAGGAGCAGCTGCTTCTTCCCTGAGAGGGATTTAAGGCTTTCAAAATGATCCCCTCCCCACCTACCTGCAGTCCCTCCTCCCCTGCTGCTGCTTCCGCCTGGTCAGTTGGCAGAAAAGCTGAGGCAGTTGAGCAGGGCTGGGAAAGTGGGTCTCTGCTCAGCAGGTCTTCCGTTTAAGGGCCTATTTGGGCATAACAGCCCTTATTACAGCTGTAGGTAGAGGTGCCAAGGTGCAGAATTAACGTTTCACTCAAGCAGCCAGGAAATCAAGTTCTTTTCCCTGGATGTTTTATGAATGTATGTAGAAACACACCACATTCACTCTGGTGCTCCTTTTATTTTTCTGGAAGTGAAGGATTTAATTTAGAAAACTAAAGCAAATCTTTTAAAGAGATAAGGTGCAGTACAAAGACACAGATCATACATCCATATTCAAGTACAATAATCTAAATCTTTCTACGTGCAAGAGTATCGTGGTAAAGGGGGGAGTTTGGAGAGCTTCAGTCAGAGAGCTTGAATACTATAGTACAACTTATTAGCTTTGTGACTTGAATAAGTTCCAACGTGTTACTGAACTTTAGTTTCCAATTTGCAAGGTTGTTCTGGGGAATAAATGTATTATAACACATTCAAAGGACCACTTATACAGTTTTGCCATAACTATCACTTGAAATATTACTATTTCATATTTTGATTTTAAATCAACTCACTCTAAAAAAAACAAAAATAGGCTCTACTTTGGCCTTATGCTAAGCAATAATATCTGTAAAATTGTGGGGTTTGTGTGGCCCATAAAATGTACTGCAAGCGCATTTTAGAAGAACCCTGGGAAGAACTAGCAAAAGTATATATCTCTCCACTCTCCTATTAGACTAGATACTTTGGGGAAAAACAGAGTCTTTACAATCTAACTAGAAAAAAGTTAAATCATAGAAATTTAACTGGTAATTCAAAACAGAAGAAATGTCCTGAGGCGTCACATTATTAATAAGATAATTTTTAGGGTAGTAACTGCAATAGAAGCATAAAGAGAGGGGAAAGCACATCATCCTGGAAGTCAGAAGTGTGTATTATCCAACCATGATCTCTGGGACTCAAGCAACATTTGGCACCTGATGGCTCCACGGTAGTCTTTTTCAAAGGATCGAATGCAAGAGTAGTTAGGAAGACTTCAAAGATAAATTAGAAATTATGCTTGGCCTTGAAAGAAGGATAGCATGGGTACACAGAGAAGAAGGCATATCATTCTGAGAGAAAAAAAAATGAGAAGAAAAGCATCTGGGTCTTGAACTGTTCTTGAAGGACAGGTGGACACGGAAGAGGTGGAGGCTAAGGAGTGGAACCATATGAGCAAAAGCACGAGTGGGAATCGTAGGGCTATGTACAGGCGTGGGGTGGAGGAGGGGTGACAATGCCTTTGAGGACTTGGGAAGCTGAGGCAGTTACAAGCGAGGTTGTGTTGAAAGAGGCCAGATTCCCAGGAGGCTGAGGAATATCTGGCTTTGTTACTATAATCAGTCAGAAGTTATTGAAGGGTAACATAGAAAAATAGCATGTAGCCTACATTTTCTAAAAGTGTTTTGTAAAACTTTGGTGCAGAATGAATTTAGGTAGCAAGCAAAGAGATAAGAGATAAGTAGACAAGTAAGGAGGCTGTTCCAGTAGTTCAGGCAGGATCTGGAAAGAGCCTGAATTAAGATATATAGAAATGTAAAAGGAAAGAAGAGATGTGAGAGTGATTGCAAAGGAAGAATCGATACTTCATCATTGCACTTAGGAGACTAGGACGAGGAATCAGGAAGATCTCTAAATGATCCCTTTCCTTGAGACGTGCATACAGACAAATGAGAAAATCATGGCAATGTGCCTATTCATGCCTAAAATGGTCCTCATTATTGGAGGATGAGAGAAGGGGAGTACTGACTCAGAAAGACCAAATAGGAGGAAGGTACAGTAACCCAGGGATCAATAACAGCAGTTGAAACAAGGTTCAAGAACATGTGAAGGTATTTAGTAGATAAGACATTTAAAATACACACATATACACAGATATGCGTCTATGTATTATTTCTTAAGCTAGTATCCAAGAAATGTGCAAGGAGAAATGAATAATCCTAATTGTTTAACAAGTCTATTTTGACTAGCTCTAGTGTTCCTTTTTGCTGTATGTTGATATAGAGTTGATTATTTTTGAAATTGAGATGGTCAGTTAGCTTGTACCCACCATCAGAATTAAAGACTTTCCACCTGTACCTCTGTTCTACTCTATCTTTGAGCTAATAAGAATTAAATTTAAAATAATATTAGTGGCCCCATCCTTATGAGTGGATGGAGTTTAGAACTAGTTCTTGGCTAAACAATCACTAACCAAGGGTCCTTGGTGGCCTGCCTGCTTTCTGAGCTGTTTGACTTAGCACCAAGTCACCATGGCCTGTCCTCTCTCTGATTTAAATGGACTTAGGTTCAGGTTGACATTTGTATTAGTGACACTTGTATTATTTTCTAGGGTTGCCACAAAAAAATTATTGCAGCCTAGGAAGATTAAACAACAGAAATTATTTTCTCACAGTTGAAGGCGAGAATTCTGAGATCAGGTGTCAGCAGGATTGCTTCCTTCCAAAGCCTCTCTTCTTGGCTTGCAGACGGCCTCTTCTGCCGTTAGCTTCATGTGGTCATTCCTCTTTGTGCCTGTGTGTCCTGCTGTCTTCTTTTAAGGTCACCAGCCATACCAGATTAAGTCTACAACTTAATGACATCACTTTGACTAAACTATCTCTTTAAAGACCCTATTTCCAAATACAGTCGTGTTCTGATGTACTGAAGGTTAAGACTTCAACGTATGAATTTGGGGAGACACCGTTCAACCCATAACAACACTCAACATTTTTACAAGGATGAAAAACCATTCCCTGAATCCCAAATCACTTAGCTGGAGCCCTAACAACCTGCCTACCTTTAGCAACATACTTTGTCCCTGTGTCCCTGGTGGTTGAATAGAGCCTGCATCCATCTGAATCAGTCCACCTATCCACTTCAGTCAGCTACAGTCTGTCCCTCATTCCCCACATCCAATTGATCTGAACATGCACTCAGTTTTCTTTCCTTAACATATTTTTATTTCATCTACCAACCACATTTTCACAACTCTTAGTTCAAGATCACTTTTGCAGAGAATATTATAATAGCCTTCTGACTGGCTCTCTGCTCCTAGGCATTTCCTCTTCCCACCCATTCTCCCTAATCCATTTCACCCATTAACAGCAAATATGATCATAAAATTTCTTATGTAAAATATCTCCGTACCCATCAACCCATGAATGGATTCATAAACTGCAGTATATCATATACCATGGAGTACTATTCATCCATAAAAAAGATGGAGACTTTATATCTTTTATGTTTACCTGAATGGAGTTGAAGTACATTATTCTTAGTAAAATATCCCAAGAATGGAAAAAGAAATATCCAATGTACTCAATAATAATATGAAACCAATATATAAACAATTACATGACCACATGAATGATAAAACACAAATATAGTCTAGCAAGGGGGAGGGGAGAAGGTCCATTGGTGAAAAGAAGGAGGGCAATTGCCGGGATCTCACCTAATGTGCACAATGTGAGGGGTGTTTAACTTACCCTCTGGGTAAAGAGCTCAACTACAACTTGAACTTGACCTTGGAAGTGAGAACAATGTAACCTAAAATTGTGTACCCTCATATTAATTTGAAATAAAAATAAATTACCTCAGTAAAAGAATAGGAAACTATATTTGCAAAGCCCATATCTGATAAAAAGTTAATATCCAAAATATAAAGGAATGCAAATCAATAGCAAAACAAATAACTGAATTTTTAAAGTGAGCCAAGAACCTGACATTTCTCAAAAGAAGACACACAAAGAGGCAACAGGTATATGGAAAAAAATTGTTCAGTTTCACTAATCAGGGAAATTCAAATTGAAACCATAATGAGATATTACCTCACATCTGTTAGAATGCCTGTTATCACAAAGACAAAAGATAATAAGTGTTAGTGAGAATGTGGAGAAAAGAGAACCCTTGTATACTGTTGTACTAATATAAATCAGCACAGCCACTATGGAAAACAGTAAGGAATTTCCCTGAAAAATTAGAACCATTATATGACCCAGCAATCTTATTACTGAGTATATAGTCAAAGGGTATGAAATCAGCATATTGAAGAGACACTTGCACTCCCATGTTCGTTGCAGCATAATTCACCATAGCCAAGACATAGAATAACCCAAGTGTCCATGAACAGATGACTGGATAAAGAAAACGTGGTATATGTATACAGTGGAATACTGATCAGCACTAAAGAGGAGAGTTTCATTATTTGTGACAACACTGATGAACCTGGAGGACATTATACAACACAAAATAAGACAGTTACAGAAAGACGAACACGACATGATCTCACTTAGAGGTGCGGTATATTAATGCTAAACTCACAGAAACAGAGCAAAATGGTGAATATATGAGGCTAGGAGGTGGGGGCATTGGGGAGATGTTAGTGAAAAAATAAAAAAGTTCCTTAGACAGGAGGGATAAATTTAAGAGATCATTGTAGATCATAGTGACTTTAGTTAATAACAATATATATAATACACATATATAACAATATATTATATATTATAATATATATAGACTTTAAGTGTTCCAATTACAAAAGCATGGTATGTGGGGAAGTGCCTATGTTAAATAAGTTGAGTTAGCCATTCCATAATGCATGCATCAAAACATCGTGTAGTACACCACAGACACATACAACTTTTGTCAATTGAAATAAATAAATAAATAAATAAATACATCTTCAGGGTAGCACCTGTGGCTCAGTGAGTAGGGTGCTGGCCCCATATACAGAGGGTGGTGGGTTCAAACCCAGCCCTGGCCAAACTGCACAAAAAATAGCCAGGCACTGTGGTGGGTGCCTATAGTCCCAGCTACTCGGGAGGCTGAGGCAGGAGAATCACCTAAGCCCAGGAGTTGGAGGTTGCTGTGAGTTGTGGTACCACAGCACTCTACAAAGGGCAATGAAGTGAGACTATCTCTAAAAAAAAAAAAAAAAAAGAGTAATAAATAAATACATCTTCAGTGTTCCCATGTACATAAAATCCAATCCTTTCCCTTAACAAGGTTCACAAAAGTCTTTACAAAGTAGCTCCAGCTTCCTACCTTATTTTTTCATAACTAACTTCCTTTTAATGTGCAATTTCTGCCACATTTACTTACATACAATAGTTTATTAAATTACCTATGAAGACTTCTTTGCGCACTATTGAAAAAATTAGTGAGAGTCTATATTTAACTTAAAAACATGAAACTGATTACAGAAAGAGTGTTTAGTGGAATGAGAGGGGCTTTGGAAATAAACAGAGGTAACCTTTTTCCTCCCTTACTTTTACTTTTTAAATTTTTAATTGAGTTATAACCTGTGTAGAGGAAAGGACACAAATCTGTGTGCAGCTGAATGACTGTTCCCACATGTATATGTAATTGAACTACCACCCATGTCGAGATATTAGGATGTCCAACCTTTTGGCTTCTTTGCACCACATTGGAAGAAGAAGAGTTGTCTTGGGCCACACATTAAATACACAGACACAATAAATAATGTCCCTAAATAATTTTCCTGATATCCACCACCACAGACAAGCAAAAAAGTCCTCATATATCCACATGCTGCCTGTGGGCTACAGGTTGGGCACTCCTGATAGGCTCCCTGATACTCCCTCCTAGTGAAACTCCACCCTACAAAAGTAACTAGTCTGCAGACTTCTTTGAGTATTGATTAGTTGTACTTGTTTCTTAAGTTTATGTAAATGTATTCACTGTGACATCTTTCTTATCTGGCTTTGTTTTTTTGGTTTTTTTGCTCCACTCCATAGATATGAAATTCATTCGTGGTGTTGGGCCTGTCTATATGTTTGCTCTTCTACTTCTAGTGTGAAGTTTGGTAAATCATTTATCCTCCTTACCCTCAGTTTTCCATCTGTAATAATATGACCTATTCCTGCATGATTGATCTGAGCCTTATAATCCCCTGCTATAAACACTGATATTGGTGTCAGGCACACAGTAGGTCACCCATAAATTGAAGCAGTGGGTACTGCAATGGTTATCCTGTAGATCTGTTCTCACTTTTGGAAAACTGTTCTTTTGAACTATTATATATGGTTTATTTTTATTTTTATTTTTTGGAAGTTTTTGACCGGGGCTGGGTTTAAACCCACCACCTCTGGCATATGGGGCCGGCACCCTACTCCTTTGAGCCACAGGCACCGCCTATGGTTTATTTTTTTTTAAATCAATATTTTTAGAGCTACTCTGCTTGACACTGAAATCTAGGTAACAATAGGTTTAAATCAGTATTATGTGAAATACCCTTTAAATGAACAAAGGAGATTTAGCAGTTTGCCCTATCACTTATCAGGTGAGAAAAAAAAGTGTGAAAAAAATCACCTCTCACCTCTGCAGAAGGCTTTCTATATTTTGTGTTTTGTTTTTACTATGTATTGTTTTCCTGATGGCCTCCTTTGAGACAAACCACAATTTTCTGTGGGGTCAGAGACATCAAGTCCTAAAAAATAAAATAATGATAAAAATAATAGGACTACTATAACATGACTTCTATTAGATTTCCCTTATCTTGGTCTTGTGCAGATGCAATGATTCTTTATAGAATTTCTCACAGGAGCTCACAAATTTGACAGAAAAACCACAACAGTGCTTTCTGTTCTATGCTGAGCCTCTAGTTAGTTGGCCAACTGCACTGAAAACATCTCAGGGAACTTTTGCTCATTTAGAGGAAATAAGGTCATGAACTTATTTAGCAACTTAGACCAAGTATCTTTGTCCTGCTCATCTGAAAGAAGAAAAACGTTCTGAATCGACCATGCACTCCTCTCCCCAAATCAAAGACAGACACTGTCCTGAGTCCTGGGGAAATGAAGATCCACAAGATGAGGTCCCTGCCTTTAAGGAACCCAGTACCTAGAGGGAGAGAGGCAAAAACATGAACAAATAATTACAATCCGAGTGACAGAAGATGAGATGGGGTCCTAGAAGAGGCAGAAATTAATTTGATTTCCAGAAGACTTTATTAAACACTTATATTTGAAGTCGATCTTAAGGAAGTATTGAGTATTCAACAAGAGAAAGACAGAGTCCTAGTTGATAATGCCTTACTGTACAGAATAAGTGTGAGATAGGTATCTTGACCCATGAATATGGTTGAAATAACTAGATTATATAAAGCCACATGAGATCCAATGAAGCCAGGGATCTCAAACCATTAATGAAAGATTTCCTTAAAAATGAGTTATTGCTGTTGCTAAATCTCATGACTGCCAACTTTTTGAGGGAGACTATGTCTTATGCACCATGATAGCCTTAACACTTTTAGAACTTGACACCTGATATAAATGTTTGCTGGAGCCAGCCAGGACATGTGTGCTGGCACATGTCTCCTTGAGCCCAGGGATTGGAGGCTTCAGTGAGCTATGATTGTACCGGCGAATAGCCACTGCACTCCAGCCTGGGCAAGAGAAGGAGATTTTGTCTCAAAAAAATAATAAAAATAAATACATGTTTGTTGACTAAGTTTCTATTAATGAAGACTGGAAGGGTGCCATGTAAAACTAATATGGGTCACAAGGTCTATTAATTATTCCTGGTTAATATAATTTCTATCCTTTGCCCTTTCACTAACTCCTGGCTTAATTCAAACTCTGCTTTGGGGGGTTTTGTTTGTTTGTTGTTTTTGATCTTTTGCTATAGGTACTTCTACACTTTACGTGCTTTAATTAATGTTTTCTGATTGTGGCACACTTAGAACATGAGATAGATACACATTTTTGATATTGTCTGCTGGATGTCTTGCTCTTCTTTTGGAAACTGCTCCTGCCCTACTATATTATATGGTTTCCACATAGTGTCCTCATGTCTTTACATGACATCTCTCTTTAACCATATGGATTGGCCCAGGAATGGATATCTGACTTAAAATAAACCAAGGAAGCTGTGCCCTAGGAATTTTACATGTGGGTCTAAGCATGTCAATTTATTTCCTGAGGCTGAGATTGTAAAATGCAAAATGTGCAGAACCTTTAAGAGATAAGATTTTGCTCAACAGAAATCTACCTATAGGGAGAGAAAAAGGGTGAAGCCCAACCAAAGAGACACAGAGATTTGAGACTGAGAAAGTCCAGATGGCTGCAGATGCTCTGAGGTTTAGCTCTATTTCTGCCTTTCTCTGTCTTTGCTCTTCCATGAGTCACAACATACTTACATTCAGGACATCTCTTGTACACCACTCCAAATACTCTCAGCCCTACTTCTTACATGTGAGGCTACTTCTTTTCAGGCTTCAGCCATTGTTGACAAAGCTACAAACTGACAGCACCTTGCCTGAGCCTACAACTCTTCTTTACTTCTCTTACACTACAGTATGGAACACCCATGACACCTTTTCAGTAGTCAAGCATATACAATCCGGAAGTGCAGGACAAGTTAATTCTTACAGGGCCACCTTGATTAATCTTGAATGGAAACCAATGGATAAATATGTCTCATTTGTATTCCCTGGGCTGACAGTTCTGTAACACAATTTTTAAGATGCCTCCAAAGGTCTCATGGATACCCAGCACCAGTCACCTGTAAGGTGGGAAACTTAATAACCCATCTGTGTATTATCTTTTCTTTCTTCCCTGTTTCACTCTTCCCTCTTCCTCACTTCTGTTCGCTGGGATTATATTCCTAGACAACCCACCTACACACAATCTAGGCTAACACAACACTTCCTCACTGTTTCCCACTTCTTGTTTAAGGGGTTCAATTTGGTTCCTGCCCCTTGCTACTCAAAGACATTGTACTGATTAATACAAAGGCCTGCCATGGTTCCCTAATAGAGCATAGAATAAGACTGTATAAGCAACAGAACTGATAGGAATATATAAACAGTCCAGGCACAAGGAATAGTGTACCATTTCCAAAATTACCCCAGACCACTATTTGTCTGCTCTTTGCCTATTGTGATCTACTGTTCTTTGCTTTCATTCCATCTGGCTATAAACCTTTAGCTTGAAACTTCAGCTCCCAATACTCATCCCAGGCCTTCTTTTTTGAAGGCCCATTTGTCATGCTACCCCAGATGTAATAGTCACATTTTCTCTGGATGTGATTTACACTCATAGTTTAGCTCCACATCATATGGTTGCAAATAAAATATAGCCAGAGGTGTCCAACTTTTTTCTTTTCTGCTTCACATTAGAAGAATAAAAGTTTCTTGGGCCACACATTAATACACATAAGTACATATTAAATACACTAATAAGAGTTCATTAGTTAAAAAATAAGTAAATAAAATTTAAAAAAAGAAAGAAAGAAAAGATCCATGGATATTTATCATGATATTGGACAGCACAGGTAAGCAAAATAAGTCCTTACAAAGTCAACCTGCAACCTTGGCCTCAGCCTCATGAGCCATACATTGGACACCTCTGGCCCTGGCCCCAAAGAACCCACACAGACCAAAGCAGCTTACCCAGTATCTCTGCCAGTACCTGAGACATTGAAGGTACTCACCACAAAATCTGTTAAATAAATTTGTAAGGATATGATTTCTGCCTTAAGAGCAAAGATTGGAAGAGAAATATGCATTCACTTGATTTTGCTTGAATCACTACCAATTATTTAAGATATAGATACTGTATATATCTATAAATATTTCATTTTATTCATTTGCATTATTTATTAGAAGCTTAGAAAACATCAAAGCCTTCATCAAAGCTATGTATAGATACCACAGTTTATTTCACTATTTACCTGTTGTTGAAGTGTTATGTTGTTTCTAATTATTTTTTTAATTAACATTCAGATAAATGTTCTGAAAATAAAACTTTTATTTCTAGCTCTGTTTCTGAAGGATAATTCGAGCAGTGGAATTATTGTGCTAGTTACTATTGATAAATTGTTAGCAACAGGTAAAGTCATTTTAAATAGATTTGTTACTTTGATACAGACATGTTGCTATAACTTATTATTTTTTATAACATTTTTATATATTTAATAGCCCTTTTATTGTCCTTTTTGTAAATTTTCTATATTCTTTCCTATTTTAAATTACACTGTTAACTATTTTCCTTACTGATATATATATATATATATATATGTTATCTTTCTATATTAAGGATATTAAGCCTTTCCAGTATTTATTATTGTAATTATTATTTTCCTTTCACTTTTATTTACTAATTCGACTGACTTATGACTGTGGGGTACTCTTTGTTATTTCTTCCATTTGTTTATTTATTAGCAAGAGAGATAACCTCTCCTGTCCTTGATACTTTTTTTAGTTTTTCTGTTATTTTTATCAATTTTTATTTTATATCTACCTTCTTTTCTTCACCTTTACTTCAGTTCATTTATTATGGTGTGAACCGAAGATTTCATTTTTTTTCACAAATAACTAAGCATTTTTTCTAACATTATTTTTCTAAAAGCATTCTCTGAATATTTTTCCTTTTCCTTTTCAATACTTTTTTAAAAGTCTTGGGTCTGTTTCTAGGCAATTTATTCTGTCCATCTCCTTGCCTATTTCTGTTAATGTGTCCTAGTCTTTTAAACTGATTCTTAGACTCTAGATAGGTAAGGTTAAGGTATACATGATACTTTTATATTTCTATTCCAGGCCTTGCCTCAACACATCAGAACATTGGACTGCTGGAAGACTCAATGCAAGATCTGTGACTTGTTGGTGTCAGGATAACAAATGGCCTCACCCAGTTTGTTTACCTGATCCTGGTTTTTCTGTGTCTGCTGGCTTCAAGTTTACCAGCAGGTGAGAAAAAGATTGTTGGACCCTACATCCCACTCCCTAGGTTCACCTAAACAATCTTGACTTCCCATCCTTGATTGCATAACATATTTGCATTTACACCCTACAAACTTGCTCTTGAATGTTGGAAGCAGACTGAGGTAGAGTTTGACACACAAAAATATTTGTTAGGGAGTGTCCTGGTGGTTAGTACTTTTGGAAGGGAAAGGAAAGAAACAGCATTAGGGAGAGGGAAAAGCTGAAATTCAGTGTAGTCATGATAAGGACTTAACCCCAGGAAAAGCTCTGAAGCTGGGTGTTGGAGGTCTCCAGCCCTTCTGCATTGTCCTGAATTGAAGTGAGAGAGCTGGGCTTTATATTCTTGTATTGACTATTCATTGGTAGATGCCCTAGGAAGGAGATGTGGCCTTTAAGGAGACATGTCTTTGCAACAGAAGCTGTAGCACTAGTTATAATTACAAATTGACATACATTTGTGAGATTCATTCATTCTTATCTATCTCTTTACATATATCATAAGCTCCAGGAAGGAAAGCCTCATGTCTGTTTTTAATTACCATTGTAGCTTCAGAGGATGGCAATTCCTTTTGAGTACCTAGTACAAACAAAGCACTCAATAAATAACTGTTGAATAAATAATTGACCATAGGAGGCAATACTATTCCATTGTCTCCATTTTACAATGAAGAAATTGAGGCACAAAGATGCAGCTAGTGAACAAGAGAGCTGGGATATAAATCCATATCTGTTTGAACCCCACTCTGTAACGATGTATTGATCATCCCATGCTTCCATGTTAGATACCAGCCTGGATGGCTTCAACAACAGATGTTTTCTCACATTTCCAGAAGCTAAAAGTCCAGGGTCAAGATGCTGTCAGGGTTAGTTTCTGATGAGGCCTCTCTTCTTGGTTTCTAGGGCCACTTTCTTCTTGTGTCCTTTTTTCTCTCTGTGCACACAGAGATAGAAAAAGGTCTTTGGTGTCTCTTTCTCTTATTATAAGAACACAAGTCTTACTTGATTAAGGCCCTGAACTTATGACCTTATTTAACCATAGTTATCTCTTCATACATCCTAACTTTAAATATAGTCACATAGAGGGTTAGAACTCCAACATACAATTTTGGAGGATGTCATGATTTAGTCTATAACAGATCGATTTCCAAGGCTTATTATGAAGATACAAAGATTTAGGGGAGTCTGTTTTAGGCAGGACTGTCGGCCTCCTGAATTCCTGTCCTTGAAGTAAGGTTGCCATTTGAGTTTAATCTTGTGTGGAATAAGAGAAAAATAGAAGAGTGTTGAAATAAAAGATAAGAGAAAGCTTCCGTTTAAAAATAGACACTACTTCAACAACTGAAAACATGTTGAGAGAAGAGGGTTATTTGGTGTTCTCCTAATTACCAGGCTAAATTCTGCCAGACTGTATGGCATCTACTTAGCCACCGAAGTCTGGCCCATACTTTCTCACTGAAGATATTTGACTATCAACCTTTATTTCTTATATTTTGCAGTAGCCACTGTCTTCAGCCACTAGGCTTGTCCATTCTCTATATTTGTGCTAGTTTTCAACCTAAGAAAAAAAGGCCTCGTGAGTTTCTTGCTCAGTATTTCCATATGATCTTACTTTTCCCTGCTGCAGTGGTTCTCAAACTTCATTTGCATCAGAATTACCTGGAGGGCTCATTAAAACGCAGAAATCTGGGTTCTGTCCTCTCCTCCCGAGTTTCTAATTCTGTAGGGTTAGTGTGAGGCCTGAGACTTTGCATTTCTAACCAGGTCCCAGGTGCTGTTAGTGCTATACATACTAGAAGCACCGTTTTAGAACCACTGCTCTGTGGCTATGGTTAATACAGCTCCTCTCTCTCTGGCTCCAGCTTGCTTCTCCAATCATCAATCTGTACTCCACCCATGTATACCTGACACTCCACCCTTATACTTTCACCATCCTCAGAACACTCCGGGCACTGTCATACTGCATGTCTTCATACCTGCCAAAGCCGATTTCCTGTCCACCTCACAGTTCTCCTCTCTCTAGCTTTCCTCTCTTAGGGTATTTTAATGATGATTTCACACACTGTGTTCATATCCGTGTTTTACATTATTGCTTTATTTTGATTGCTTTCAAGGCCTTCACAAATTCACTAGACTATGGGGTTTAGCCATACTGGGGCCATGTCTCATTTTTGTATTTCTGACAAGGTCTTTAGGAAGAATAGATGCTTGGTACATGTTAATTTCTGTTTAAATTAGGGTTACTTAAGTTGTTTGTAAAAATGTTAAATTATGTATGGGATATATGAACCTCCTGACAACTTATACAGTCCTTTTCACTCTGTTAGGATCTGACCAAAAACCCTATCAAGGGAGCATTTCAACTCCTTTCAGGTACCACCTTATTCATTAGCTCCTACGTCCAACTCGCCTACATAGCTGACTTCTGTCCCAGGATTTGCTGCCTAGGCTCTTGTCTCTACACACCAGCCTTCTATCTGGTTTATACCATTGCTTCTTGAACTTCAGAAGGTTTTCTAGCTCTCTGTTCACTTGTCTCTTGGCCTTTAATTCCTACCAGAATAGCACAGCCATTTTGCTTTGTCACTGATTCCTGAATTTTGGAACTGGCTTTGACCACTAGACAATAGTCCATCCAGCTATAGTTACTACAATCTGGAGGGAGGACCCTGTTTGCAATTCCCTCTCTCCCTTCCCTTTTCCTGAATGCTCTGGGTCAACACTTCTTCACTGGGCTTGATTTATTATTGAACCACTACTCAATATTTCTTTCATCCATTCTTTGACTCAGGGATGGTAGGAAACAAAGGGGGTGACATCATCTATTATATTTCTGCTTCCAGCTATTTATCACTTCACTGTGAAATCACAAAAGAGAAAAAAGTCTAGGCAGAAAAAGAAAGAAATTTAAAAAATTCAATCACAACCCACCTGTGAAATATTGTTAATGACAGCCTTTCCAACTTACCATTAAGAGGGCAGCATAAGCTAGAGTTCAGAAAAGATGAATAATCCAACTCCTCTCTAATTATACTGGAAATATTCCAATTATGGAAATTATCGGCCATGAAAGATTGCACATCCTGTTTACTTTCAGGGTGAAATACATCTTCTTGAAGTTATAGATTATTTTTACTTTATAGGTTGGGTTAAAGTACAAGTGATAGTATATTTCCCCCTAAATTAACTAAATTAACTAAAACAACAACAACAAAAAGGGTCAACTTCTAATGAACTAGATGCAAGTGATGATAGCTAAGCCATTATGTCATGTTTCGAATTAAAAGTATTAACTGTACTTGGGCCAAATAAACTGACTTACGGAGAAGTTTCTTACTCTGAGAGATTTATTTCTCTGTATACACATACATAGTATAAGGAGCTTTATGTTATTTCAGTTATAAGAAATTCCTTGTAATTTGTAATTTCAAATTTCAAATTTGTAATTTCAAATAATTCCTGGTAATAAACAAGAGAAATAGGTGATCTATGGCCTGATAAACAATATTCTTTAGCACTGAAATGCTTTTTTGATTCTGATTCTGGTCCAAGAATGGGCTGTTGTTTCAGTTTTTAAAAGGATAGAGGTATCATTTTCCTCTATAAGAGAAATAAGACAATTAGAAGATACCACTCCAAAAGGGGAATAATAATGTCCAATAATTCAATGTCCATTAATAATGTCCAATGTTCAATTTGCAATATTCTTCTCAGTATTGAATAAGGAAATAAGTATGGAAATACTAACCAATGCATAGCATATATGATGGTGGCCAATACATTTCAGATGTTTTATAATAGTATTTTTGTAATCTTTGAATCCAAAAAGTACATTAGACATACAATGACTTTGCTCTCTGGAGTTAGAAATGGCCACAAATGGCGAGTGAAGTGCAATTCTCCTTGGAGTGGTCCTGAAAAGAATGTTGGAGCATGCTCAGTGCCCAATCTCATACTGTCTGGTGTTGGAGGGGAGCTGGGGAAGTTCAACTTCACCCTGAAGCAGGTGCATTTCCACTATGAAAAAAAACAGAGTCATATTCACCAGAGGAGGATTTATTGCCAAGAGATGAAGCAAGTAGGAAATCACTCAAATCCCTACTGCAATGAATTGCATTGGAAGCCCAGGGCCTTTCCTGAGGCCTTGTGTTCAGCCTCTATGTGGTATGCAACAATGTTGCCCATTCCTCCTGCACCATCTTTCCTTTTTGAAAGCCGTTTTTTTTTCTCTGAACCAGATTGAAACTATACTCACCTACTTCTCCCATGAATTCTGTTCTTTTTCTGCATTCTGACTCACACTCTTCCATTTTTAAATTCTTGACTATTTCACTATGTTCTATCTTGAGAACTCTGGCCTTCTTTATGGTCTTTCTCTTAGAGAACTGAATCATTTTGGAGATGCAACTATTGCATTTTTATATGGAGGGTTCCCAAATATTACTGGAGTTCTAATTTCTCTCATGTTTTAAGTTTACATTTCTAGCTCTTCACTGAATAATTTTGATGTTGTATTGCTCCCCCAAACTAACACAAAGAAAAAGACTTACCCTCTGTCATCTCTACTTCTCTCAATATTGTAAGAACTCAACTCGTATTTTAAACCTGAATTATCTTTGAATCTAAGTTCTGAATTTCACTTCCTAAATCCAAATCATGTTGCATAACCATCTGTAATACCATATATCTTTCTTTTCTCATAGTTGATATTTTTTTGCAGACCTTCCTACTTGAACTATTTTTGTAGACTCTCAACTACTTCAGACCTCTGGGCTTTCTTTCTCCAATTCTTTCTATGCACAGACAGATTATATCTTTGAGACCCTTTTCTATCTTATGATACCATTACTTGCTGAAAATCCTTCAATGATTCCAGATTTTTCAAACATCCAGGTCCACCAGGCATACATCTAACATAACCTGATTCTATAGCCTCACTCCTTCTCATTTATCACTACACCTCTGAAGCACTGAAAAGGAAGGATAAACCATTTTTGAGATACTTCATTTTCTACCCAGGACATTACATCATGATTAGGTATATACCTCTTCTTCAAAGACCCAACTATTTCCACAAATACAAACTAGCACTATGTTGCCCATTAAATATCTCATTGTATAAACAAGGCATCTAAGTTTGTGTTTATGGCCCATAAATGAATATAGTAAAGCAATGGGAAGAAGCTAAGGGTCTTTGAAATAGGAGAGTAGGTAGATCTTAAGTGACCTACTTAGTGGAAAAAGAGTCTATGGCAAAGTTAAGTCTAGAACCCAGAATTCTTGACACATATTCTTGGTATCATCATAACTGGTTTATGAATGTTTCACATGGAGAAATTCCTAGCATTTTCAAATAATGGAATAAGATGAAATTCTGTTAAAGTAACAACTTTGAAAGCCAAAGATTATTTGACTGTGTAAATTCTCTGTATCTGTTGAATAACCATTCACACTCTTGAATATCTCCGATGTGCTCTGACATGGGAGTTGATGATACAGTGGCAAATAAAACAATGCTCATGGCCCTCAAGATGCTGTGTCTACATGAAAAGATTTTCATTATTAACATAAAGTTTACAAGTGAGAGGGGCCTCACAGGGATAGGTATAAATAAGAGCTCAAGGTGCATAGAAGCAGTGCTTAATACCACCCTGTGGTTGGAGTGAGGCTAAAGGTTGGCAGTCTAGAAAGCCTTTGGAAAAGAACTGACACTGGAAGTGTGAGTTCAATAGGAGTAAGTCAAACTACAAAGAATAGGAGAGGAAAATGTTCAAGATTGACGGAAACGTGCAAAAACTCTAAAGTCTAAAGGAAGAATTCCTGGTAGGTTTTCAAATCCTAATAAAGTCCAATCTGGCTGATGCTTAAGTGCAAGGGTAGCTGAGGCTGCAGACACAGAGAGTGGTTAATGAACCAAAATAGGGTCGGCCTTAATCTTGAAAGCAAAGAGAGGCCACTTGAAGGTTGAACAGTGAAGTGACTTGAAATTATGTTTAGAGCAAAAGACTTCAAACTGGGGTAGGCTCATTCACTGGAGTTCAAGGTATCACAGGCATAAACTGCTTTTAATGTCAATTTAAAGGTTTTCAACTTTATTTTGTACTCTTTCTATATAAAAACATGCATTCATGGTGAGGGCATCATGCCATTTTTCTTTTCCTCTTATCCTGTCATAACTATCCTTTTCTGTCTTTACAAAAAAAAAGAGACACATCATTCATCTATTCTGAATCTTGCTCTGGTGGGTTATTCAGGGGCATCAAACTAATGGAAAATTCAAAATATTGGTATTAGGGAAACTCTTCTTATAAAAACATGATAAACGTACCTACAGGGTTTGAGATTTTCTCTTATTTTAAAAAACTTTATCAAGGATAAAATATGTCACCAGAAATGAGGTGTTAGAATGTTTTAGAATCTGATATATTTAGAGCAAAGGTGCTGGAGTAATGATAATTTGTACTTAAGCATTTTGTCCCTTTCATTTCTAACCTAATCATCAAAGAATGCAAACCTCCTGAAAAGGAAGGCAATTCTGGTAAAAGACATCAATGAGGGTGCTTCATTCAGGCAACAACTCAAGGCAAAGTTCCCTGCCATATCTATTTTAGAACAGAAACATTCCAAATTGTAAAAAGTATGTTAGGAACAAAGACTGTGCAATGAAATGTGCCCTCTGGTCATTTTCATTCCCCTGGTGAGGAGAAAGAGCTTTTCCAACACCAGTGAGAGAATTCTCATTCACTTGTACTTGAGCTGCATAATTTGCCTGATTTCAAAAGAAAAGAGTGGAAAATAATTGACTTATCTTCAAGAGATTTTGGTAGCTTCCAGTGAAAGTAACATATAAGAAATGTTTTGTGTTTTTAGTATATAATATATATGTACACACACACACACACACATATTTATATGTCTGTATATAACACACACATATATATATTCCAAACAGGGTCTTATTCTGTCAGCCAGGCAGTTTTATATTTTTATTTATTTAAGTTGTGGAGAAATAATTTCATTATTTTTTCCTAAGAAATAATTAAATACTATAAACACATTAACTTTTTACTTGAAACAAGTTTCCTGCTGTCACTGATCCACATCTTTAGTCATCTGTTCATTCCTCTCATGTATTAATATTTATTACAAAGAGAATAACTTAAAAGGAAGAGATTGTCACTTCTACCCTAAATAGTACAAGGCACAGCGATCATTAATAAACAGCAATGTCTTCTCATCTGTTTGCTATTGGTTTTCATAAAGTTCATTTATCCAATGCCTTGAACCTAAAATATGTATCAGTTTCTTATGATTATTTCTACTGTTCGGAATGTGGACTTGCTGTTCTAATTCTGTATTTTTTCACCACGAAATGACATTTCTATACTATCTATAATAATTTTTAAGAGCCCATCTTTATGTCAATCTGCCATGCTTTATAAAGCCTCATAAAATGACCTAGAGAACAAAACATTGGCACAAATGTGAAGATGGTTTTTTTTAATAGATGGTTGGAAATACCCTAACTTGAAGTACAGTAATATAGTATATAGGTACAGGAATACACACACACACACGTATATACAGGATCACATGTACACAGACATAAACATATATGTGTAAAATAGAGAGAGAGCATGTACATGGCTTTAACCTAATTTCAGATCCAAAAACTAAGGTGTCTCCAAGTGAAGAAATAAAATTCATTGTGATACCATAAGTTTTGCTAATTTTTTTGTGTGTGTATGTTAACCAGCTTAATAACTCTAATGACTAGTAAAATAAACTTTGAGGAGTTAGAGGCTGTCCAGTTTTTTTCTCTTCATAAGACTGAAGAAGTGTCTAGATGCCAACTGACAGATCAGTATAAGATAATTTTTAATAATATGTGTGTGATTTTCGGTATGTTACTTGGAAAATGTTTAAGGAAATTGCCATCATTGCTATAATAAAATTCCTTCCTAGCCCATATAGTGATTTCTGGGATCAAAGGTTCTCAAAAATTACATCTATAAGGTGAAACATAGGCATAGAATTTATTCCAAATACTCATTCTAGAAATAAGTTATGTTTATTCATAGGCACAATAACTAATAGAAAAAAGTTATTTCTTTCATTAAGAAGTGGTTTTCTTAGAAATTTTACCTATATAAGACACATATAAAGTATAATAAATACAAGCTTGTAGAATAAAGTATTTTTCTAAATGTGTAATATATTTATGTTGTTTTCATTAATTATATTGCAATGATACATGTAACAGTAAATCCATCTATGAAAATTATTTAATATTTAGTACCTTATGGTTACAGGAATTAAACAAAAACTTTCATCTTGTACATATTTTTGTTGTAGAGTAATAGGATAGTCAATAAAAGACTAAAAACAATTTTGTTAGGATAAAATTCATGATGGAAGTGGAATAGAAATGTAAGTTCCAGGCAAAGAACATTAAATTACCAACTGTCAGAGAAGAACTTATTCCTATATTTTTAAAGAAGACAGTGGTAGGGGGTGGCACATGTGGCTCAAAGGAGTAGGGTGCCAGCCCCATGTGCTGGGGGTGGCAGGTTCAAACCCAGCCCCAGCCAAAACTGCAAAAAAAAAAAAAAGGAGACAGTGGTAGGTAATATATCATTATTTAGGATATTTAGCATATGGCTGTGTCCTCTTTTGAATATCCAAATAAATGTCCTTTCTTTTTTCTGTGTTGATATTTCTATTACATCAGATATCCCATTCATTGTAATTATTTAAACTTAACAGTGAAATAATTTGGGGCCAACTTTTACAGAATGTGAAAGATAGTACATATACTTTTTAAAATTTCTATAAGGGGGTTGAGGGCAAAAACACTTAAAGGCTACTGTTAGAAAAATCACTGGAATGCAGTGTAAGAATGAACAGAAGAGGGTAAGACTAGAGGCAAGAAGACCAGCTAATAAGATCTTGTCTTAATATATGTACAAGAGACAAAACAGTGGTTTCTCAGACTGGGGGTGGGAGGTGGTGATGAATAGAAGGGGATAAAACTGAGAAGTATTTGGAAGATAGAACAAATAAAATAAAGTGAGTTATATGGGTTATAGGGTTGTTAGAGGGAAGAGTGAAGGGTGACACCCAGGTTTCTACTTAGGTAGCTGAACAAATGCTGCTCATCCACTAAGAGCAGAAAATGTAGTGAAGGAGCTGGCTTAGGGGACAGAGGGTGGCACCCAAGTATGTGTGCATGTGTGTGTGTATGTGTGTGTGCATACATTCATTGATATGTGTATGGGACAGAAGAGATTTGAACTAGGGTTTTGAACTTGGCAGGCATATGAATCCAATAGAAACTCTGTAAGTTGACCACCTGTGGGACTGTAACAAACTAGTCAACAGATGGAGGTGGTCAACATAAGGAACTAGACCTACTGTACCGGTACATACATGTGGTGCAGTCTGGCCTGTGAAAATTAGGCCAACTTAAGGAGGTGGTCAGTGTAGAAAGATGGTCAGCCATAGAGGTTCTACTATATATACATAGTCACTGAATCCATTGGAGTGAAGGACATCTTCCAAAAAGAGATGTAAAGGAAAATCAGGAGCATGTGATGTCATGGGAACTAAGAGATATGAATGTTTCTAAATGGAAGAGGTATTCAGGAGTGACAAATGTTATTAAGAAGTCAAGGTAAATAAAAATGGGAAAGACCTTGGCCAGGTTTCAATAAAAAAATGGATTCCAAAGCCAGGTTGGGGAGTAACTACATGGTTGAACAGTTGACACCTAATTCACTTGGTCCTGATAAACTATTGCCAATTAATATAAATTTTATATTCTATACAACAAAGAAATTTATGAATTGAAGATCAAGCTTTTTTATGATTTACATATTCAAATTTTTCCAGGAAAATACAACTTTTTTCTCATCATTTACTAGTTAGCATTTATTCAACAGGTATAAGATATCTACTAAGACCTAAAACACTGGGCTAATTAGGATCAGGGTAAAAAGTCAGATATGTAATGAGATGTCAAGGCATTTTAGGGGAGTTAAAATGTCCTTAAGATATCCATACTATAAGGCAATAAGGGTTATGTGTCACAAATGTGCACTTTGGTTTTATAACCTAAATATGGATAAATACTTTTATTCTCAAACTCCAAAAAGTCAAACAATCCTCCCAAAGTTCTAGCACTGTAGGTATGAGCCACCTCTCCCATCTATAATTAATTAATTAATTAATTAATGAGACAGAGGTTCACTCTGTTGAACCTAGAGTTAGAGTGCTGTGTTATCAGCCTAGGTCACAGCAACCTCAAACTCCTGGGATCACGCAGTCCTCCTGCCTCAGCCTCCTGAGGAGCTGGTACTATAGACACCTTCCACCATATCCAGCTAATTTTTCTATTTTTAGTAGAGATGGGATCTCACTGTTGCTCAGGCTGGTCTGGAACTCCTGCGTACTCAAGGGATCCTCCCTTCTTAGCCTTCCAGAGTCATAGAATTATAAGTGTGAGCCACTGAGCCCACCCCCAAGCCTTATTTAAAGCCTTTTAATACAATGTACATGGATTATTGGTTTGAAAGCTCCAGGTATTAGATCAGTATTCCTCCAGAAGTGTTACTGCCTTTTCCCAGTGATCTTTTTTTAAACTTTACACACAAGTAAATTTAGGAAATTTAAAAAAAAAATAAATATAGAGGTCCAACTCCCAATTTGTATTTTTATACATCGGACTATTGAATGGAAATTACAAACTCCAGAGGAAAAGAATAACTGACTGTTCAGTCAAATGTGATTCTCCTTTCTTGGCTTCTCCTTGCCTGGGGTCTGGAACTCTACCTCTGTTTTCCTTTTTAACCCCTGTATTTAAAAATGTTTGATTAGGAGAGACTCTGTAATATTCTTCATTATTTTTTGAGGAGTCACGCAATTAAAAAGTTGAGAATCTGCTTAGATGTTGGAGGAGCACAGATTACACTGAACAATCCACCCTTAAAAATTAAATAGAATGTTATAATCATAAATAGCTCTGCCTTGCAGTCATTGCTGTAATTTTGTCTAACATTCATATTGTCATTTGATTAGTTAATCATCCATTTTCAAAGGTGTGAATGTGTTTTCACACTTCTGCTAAGACAGTGTTAACTATGAAACTATAGATAGCAGTAGAGATTAATTATCTATTGCACAAGTTCCCACACCTTGTGCTTACCAGATAGAGGAGAAGAGTGCATGTCTTAACACAGGTGTGATTTCAAAAAATGGGGAAAGAATACTTGGTCAAATGAGCTTAAGGTGTGCTTTCAATTGACATATCTTTAAAATGTTAACCACATTTACACTTTTAATTTTATTTCATAAAACAATTGATTTCCTGTGTATAACAAGATTTGTTTCCTGAGTGTATTGGTGCATATCTTCAATTATAAATGAGTGAATGAAGTGGAGGCATTTTACAAATGAATCAGACTGATGGAACTAGGAAATGGAACAGAACCTCTTTATCAGATTTCACCAATCTCTGTAACTTCAATAAGTTAAAACCAGAAATCACGGACTTGTCCTATGAAAGGTTAATTAAATACAGTAAGACTTTTGAGCAGTGAGGTAACTGAAAATAATAATAATGCTGTAAAAATAATTTAATATATATGATATTGTATTTATAATAATAAGGTCTCCGATTGACTTTTGATTTGCTGTTGCTCTCTTACCCTGAGGATGAGGTCTGTCTTAATTTAGGTTCTGGCTCAGCACCTCGTGCAGATCTGATTTTTCTCTCTCAGAGAGAGCTTTGATGTATAGTATGTCATGACTTAAAAGAAGGATTACGGGATAGAAGTTCTTTTTATATTCATTTTTTTTAAATTTCAGATTAATATGAGGGTGCAAATGATTAGGTTACATTGTTAGCATTTGTTAGGTAAAGTTCAAGTTATAGTTGAGCCTTTCACCTGGGGAGTGTTCTGTAAACCCTTACATTGTGCACATTAGGTGAGAGTTTTCCAATCTCCCACCTGCCTCCCCTCTCCCTTTTCCTCCTCTCCACTCCCCACACCTGAATATAATTATATTTTCTCTCATGTACATGCAGTTGTTTATCTGTTGGTTTCATATTAGTATTGAGTACATTAGTTACTTGCTTTTCCATTCTTGTGATACTTCACTAAGAAGAATGTGTTTCAATTCCATGTAGGTAAATACAAAAGATGTAAAGTCTCCACCTTTTTGTGGCTGAACAGTACTCCATGGTATACATATACCACAGTTTATTCATCCATTTCTGGGTTGGTGGGCACTTGGGTTGATTCCACATCTTGGCAGTTGTGTTATTTTTAAAGTAAAAATAAGGTCAAATTGTAATCCATCATGAAAGATAGTACTTTCTAGATCAGCACTAGCTTTGGTCTTATACTTGGTCATTACATCCTTAGTCTTCTTAAAAATGTAAACTAAGTACTGAACATGAAATAAAATTTACTTATCTCGTTCAGAAAACGTCTCTTTCATTTCATATGCTTTCTTCTTCTTCTTCTTTTGGGGCAGGAGGACTAAGTCTCATTCTGTTGCCCTGAGTAGAGTGCCGTGGCATCATCATAGCTCACAGTAACCTCCAACTCCTGGATTCAGGCAATCGTTTTGCCTCAGCCTCTGGAGTAACTGGGACTACAGGCATTTGTGACCATGCCCAGCTATCATATGCTTTCTTCTTTCTTCACATATGTAGGTACAAGCATTCTTCCAGAAATGGTTCTATATGGCCAGACACTCAGAGAAGCTTACAGATCTCTGAGCAACAACCTTGTTTTTTAAGTGCTTTCCATTATAATAGCCCCAAATCACTTCCTCTTTCTCTGGTTATGACACCAGGCAAGCAAACACCAAGCCATTCAATCTTTGGTAGCAGGAAAATGAATTCATATTTTGGTTATGGAGCTGGTCTTATAGGAGTTAGATGATATCTCAAAGTAGTTTTGATTTACACTTTTCTGATGATTAGAGATGATGGGCATTTTTTCATGTGTCTGTAGGCCATGTGCCTATTGGAAGAAGTCCAAGTGCCCATCGACCCATGAATGGATTAATAAATTGTGGTATATGTATACCATGGAATATTATGCAGCTTTAAAAAAGATGGAGACTTTATCTCTTTTACATTTACATGTATGGAGCTGGAACATATCCTTCTTAGTAAAGTATCTCAAGAATAGAAAAAAAAATCCCACATACTCAGTACTATTATGAAACCAATTTATAATCACTCACACTTTCATATGAAGAATAGATCACAACTGTGGCTCAAAATGAAGAAGGGAGGAGGGGGAGATGGGAAGGGAGGGGAGAGGTCAGATCGAGGGAGGGTGAATGGTGGGATCACACCAATGGTACATAATGCAAGGGTACATGTCAGATCAGTTAGTATACAGTATAAATGTCTTAACACAATAACTAAGTAAGTGAGATGAGGTATATATTAACCAGTGTGATATAAGCGTTCCTAATTCTATATGAAATCAGCACATTGTACCCAGAAATGCATTAATGTATACATGATCTATGTGTTTATGATTTAATAAAAAAAATATGGCTATGGAAAGATAATCATTCACAGGGAGCAGAACTGGACCCTTATTAAGGGATTGGTGAGTCGTGTGCCTGAGTGGACTTCCGAATTGCTATGGGTCTGTAACTGCTTTGCACTTTCTGTTCCCTCCCTTTTTGGATGGGGCATCTATTCTAATCACCCAGTGTCTGTCTCACTATTAGAACTAAGAAAACTTTTCTCTTTGACTCCAGAAATAGAGTGTAGAAAGATATGAAATAAAAAATATATGAAAAGATATGAAATAAATGAGTGTTTCAAGTTCTTAATAAAAAAGTGAGTGTTTAAGTTTTTGAGCAAAATTTAGAGGAAATAGAAAACATGCTGGACTTGCTGGGCTTGAAGCTTAAACTGTTTATCATTCAGTGTCTCCTAGTAAAAGAGAGGGTGTCTCAAAGGTTGCCACTAAAGTCACCTTCCATAGGAGAAATGGGAAATTTAGCTAAATGTACCTTTACCTAAAAAATATTTATTAGAAAATTTTACAAAGGTGACCAAGATGTGGGGAATATGTTGTAAATATTTTATAAAATTTTATAATGAATATTTTATAAATAAAGGTACATTTAACTACAATCTCCCATTTTTCCTATGTATGGCAACTTTAGGGGTAACTTTGGGATGCCCTATATTTTAAAGTAATAAATAGCAAGATGAAATCCAGAGCTACCAAAGAAGTACATTACCTCAGTACCTGTACCAAGTATGTAGCTGTAAGACCCTTTGTTAAGATCTCAGGAAGATTTGAGGGCAGGCTTTCATAGTCCCTTCAGCTAAACAATAGGCTTTTACCAAGTTCCAAGTTGTTGTCCCACAGAAGTCTTACAGGGCCCAGATATAGAAGGACTTGTCTCAGACAGAAATGTAGGTGTGCTTTTATCTACTGAAGTTTATTATAAATTTTATAATAAATAGTTTATTATAGTTTATTATGAAGTTTATTATAATTTGATAATAAATTTTATTACCCATAAAATTATTAAAAGAATCAAAACAGCTTGAAATGAAAGAGCAGAGATAGTACAAAATTAATTCCTATGTTCAGGAAGCAGGTTAAGAAAGTTACCTTGCTGCAAACACAGACCATTTTCTTTTTTAGGGAAGTAAAATAATAATTTAGAAAGAAGAGCCTAGAGCTCAGAGGTCAAAGCCAAGAGCAAAAGACAATCATTCACAGAGAGCAGAACTAGGCCCTTATTATTAAGGGATTGGTGAGTCGTGTGCCTGGGTAGACTTCTGAATTGCTATGGGTCTGTGACTGCTTTGCACTTTCTGTCCCTCCCTTTTTGGATGGGGCTACCTATTCTAATATCCAGTCTCTTTCTCACTATTAGAGACTAAGAAAACTTTTCTCTTTGATTCACACGTTTTATAATCAACAGGAACTGTACTTGGAGACCTATAGTCAAGGAACCTTACCTGAGGATCAGCAGCTCGCCCTGTGCTGTGGACTGAATTGTGTCTCCAAAATTAATGTATTGAAACCCTGACTCCCAATGTGACTGTATTTGGTGATAGAGTAGTTAGGAGGTAGTTAAGTTTAATGTGGTCATAAGGATAAAGGTGTAATTCAATAGGACTGTGGCCTTATAAGACAAGAAAGAGGGGGAGCTCCAGAGTCCTATTAGGATCTCTCTCTTTCTCTCTGCTATGTAAGTACATGACAAGATCACAGTCATCTGGAGGCCAGGAAGAGAGCTTACACCAGAAACAAACATTGTTGGAGCTTGGACTTTCCAGCTTTTGGCCTCCAGAACTGTGAGAAAATAAATTTCCATTGTTTATGCCAACTAGTTGATGGTATTTTGTTATAGTAGACTCAGCTAGCTGATACACTTTGATTTAGATGACAACATTTAACACCTTGAGCCTCAGTCTAATACTATAATGGGATAAGGTATTTTTGGCAGTCAGTACGATTTGCAGGCAGGAAAAATATAAGAAAAAAAATCTTTTTTTGCCAGAATGTGTACTGTGTGAATTAAAGGTGACTAAACATTCTTTGGTACTTTTCCCTTGAGGAGGAGGCATTCACATCTCTTCTCTGTCTCTGAACCTGGGAAGGCTATATGACTATTTTGACCAGTAGAATATGGAGGAAATAATGCTTTGTCAGCTTTGAGCCCAGGTCTTAAGAAATTGGAATTTCCATTTTCTCTTCAAAACATTTACTCTTAAAAATTAGTTTCCACACTGTGAGAAAGCCAAGCAACCGTATGGAAAGAAATGGAGACTTCTGGCTGACAGCTTCCCCTAGCACTCATCTGACAGTATTCACCAACCTGTCAACCCAGTGAGAACACTGTTGTCGAAGTGGATCCTCCAGTTCCAATTGAGTAACCCCAACTGGTGCTGCATAAAGTAGACATAAGCCGGCTCCACTGGACCCTGCCAAAACCACAGATTGGTGAGCAAAGTAAGTGATTTTTATTGTTTCAGGCTACTAAACTTTGGAGGGGTTTGTTAAACAGCAGTGGACAACTGGAGCATTATGATAGATACATGGTTTAGTGCTCTATTACTGAGTTGTTGATCATTCTTTCTGCTTCTGAAAATTAAATTATCTAACCATTCATGCTAAAAAATAAGATGAAATAAATGTGAAACAATGAGAAATAAATATGAAAAATCAAGAACATGGATAGAAAAGAGTCAGGAATGAGGCTAATACAAACGGCATACCACAAAATCCTAGATGTGTAAAACATTTTGTCAGTTCCTGATCAAGTTAGGCATACGTCCAACCTGTGACTCAGCAATTCCATGTCTAGGTTTGTACCAAATGAGGACAAATGTCACCCTAAGACTTAAAGAGTGCTCCTGGTAGCTTCATTCGTAATGATCCTCAAATGGAAACAATGCAAACATCATTCGACAATGAAAAGAACCAGACAGAAAAGACTACATATTGTGTGATTTCATTAATATTAATTTTAAGAACATGCAACTTCAGTTATGATAATAAGGGTTCCAGTAGTAGCTGGCTATCTTTGGAGGAAGGGGAAATGACTGGAAAGGGTCACAAAAAATCTTTTAAGGTGATGGAATGTTTTACATCTTGATTTGAGTAATGGTTACAAGGATATATACATATGTAAAAATTAATGTTTTTTACAGTAAATGTTAGAACATTTGACTGTGTCAATTATATCATAATTAAAAGTAAATAAATTGGAATTGTACCGGAAGACCTGTGCGTGGTTATACTCTACTATTTAGGCAGACGTATGTTGGCACAGAGGAAATTTACATTTGCTTAGTGTTTCATTATTCTTAGGGTCAATCATTAGGAGAGTATAAGAGGGTTTCTCTGCTTTTCCACTGTACCTATATATTGGCTAAGAGGGAGCTGCATTTTGGTGTCAGTAAACCCTTATGCCAATCATGTGATTTAATCAGTGTTTTTGTATTTCTTATTTTCTGTTAGAATGCACTGTCATTTCTTATTCACCTGGGAGTTTTTTACATTATGTTTGTCTTGGTATTTCACTTTTGACTTTTCTCCATTTTGAAATTTATCATTTTCATTATCACTTTTGCTTCATAATCTTTTAATGTCAGCATTTCCCAAAGCAAGCTTCAAATCACAGTCTAACAATTCAGAAACAGTCAGAGCCATATTTATTTATAGCGCTCATTGGCATTATGCAAATTAACTCCACATATATAGCACAATAGCTCTTATAACTAGGAAAGGTAACATTACTTTATATATTAAATTAAATGACATTTTATTTTCAAATTGTTAATCTAAGATTTGTTTCTTCTTTTTTCCCTTTCTTCCTTTGCATGAGATAAATTCACTGCACATTGCATGTTCCAAATTTAAACCTGACACCTAGACAGAAACTGACAAACAGGAAAACAGCAGGAAGAGGCTCTTCCTACCATGTTTGATACCATCAAAACAGACATATTTTGTAAAACTCTTTTTCTTTTTTGGGAGGGGCAAAAAGGAGAAGGACAGCAACGATGTATACTTACCCCTTTGTCAGCATGTTATTTAAAAAAGCAATTGTACAGTTAATACAGTCTCCTCCATACTTGTTCTATAATTTGGTCAGGTTCAAATCCTTGACTAAGATTGGATTCAGATTATTTAGCTCTTAGATACTTTGCCTGAAGATTTATAAACCAATGATGTAAGGAAAGGCAGTGTGTCCACTTTAGGACAAGCTTCCTGGGTCTTAGAGGAATCAGTGTACGTGTGACCCAGAAAGGCTTCATGACTTCATACGTGAACTTCAAGTCAGTCCCTTACATACAAATGCTTCCAACTTTTATGCAAAAGTGAGACCTAGAAATAGTCCACAGTTTATGTGTGAAACTCAGTGTTTTATAACTAGCCATGTAAGCCACCCTCAATAACTTTTTAAATTAGAATTTCTTACTGTAAAAGCACTACATTCTCATTATAAAAATTGAAATAGTACAGATGCATGTATAAAAAAAAAACTCCCTACCCCTCTCACCTTAACTTTATTTCCCTACGAAGTACCACTACTAACAGTTTGTGAGAATCTTTCCATTTCATGTATTTCGCACTCAAATACAGCATGTATGTATGTAAGAGGCTCTCTCTTTCTCTTTATCCAAATGAAGTTATGCAATACATACTATTCTAAAAATTACTTTGTTCACTTAAACATATAATCTGGGCATTTTATTTTGTTACTAATGCATAGTAAACTATCTCTTTACACATTTGAAATAAAAACATTTGTAATCAATTTTTAAATTATTTTTACTCTTCACAAATATATTATCATAGTAGAAATGAAAATCTTATAGGTGGAGCTAAAATGCTTTCAAATCTCTGCTTTGAGTTTCAACCTCTACCTTCAATCTCTCTCCAGTTCACTGCTGTAAGCATCTCTGTAAATGTCCTTCCAGACCTTATTCTTTGCATGTACATGACACTGTTATAAACTCATAATAATTCATAGAATTTTGGGGTATATTTGTTTAACATTAATAGAATTCCACTATATGTATAATGTTTACCATGTTGTTTTTTCTCAACCACTTGTCCTGGCGATCTGAGCATGTTAACACAAAAAAACCTACTGCTGTTCTTTTAATTGAGATTATAGTAGCTTTTGTTTAGCACCTTCCTTACTGATGATCATTTAGGTTGTTTCTGGGTTTTTTATTCAGGCTTATGGATAATTTCATATAACTCTACCAACTTTTAACATAGTTCCTTATACATAATAATTTTTACAAAATGTCAATTGTATTTATACATTCAAGGTAATACCTGTCTACAAAAATTTGTAGGTTATAATTAGTAAACTAGGCATTTTATGAAACTGCTGCTAAGAAATATAGTAAAATTTGTTAATTCTTAATTCTAACAATATAGACATATATAATAAGATAGGCCAGGGAGAGTAGATTCCCATCACTGCTCAGTCCCCTGCCAGCATGTGTCTGATTAGGGCAGTAAGGACATTAACGCTAGATTAAAAGAAACTTTGGCCAGATATGATGGCTCATGCCTATAATCCTAGCACTCTAGGAAGCCAAGGTGGGAGGATCTCTTGAGCTCAAGAGTTCAAGACCAGCCTGAGCAAAAGTGAGATCCTGTCTCTACTTGGGAGGTGGAGGCAAGAGGATCACTTTAGCCTAGGAGTTTAAGGTTGCTTAGCTGAAGTCACAACACTTTAGCCTGAGACTCTGCCTCTAAAACAAAACAAAACCAAATAAAACAAAAGGAATTGCTAAGATCTAGTAGTTTAAGAGAGAGATTTATTCTCTTTGCTATTGGTGATAGCAATGGTATAATTAAGAGCTGGCAGTATTACAGAGGGTCTTCATAAAACTGTGGTGGCATTTAAGACGTGTTGATTTTATAAATGATTTAATGTGGTTACAAATCATTTGCCACTGCTTCCATTGAACCTGGGCAAACGCGACTGCTTTACTAAATAGAGTATGGGAGAAGTGACATTGTGTCAATTTCAGACATAGCCTTTTTAAGGAGTGGCAGCTTCAAATTCAGTCTCTAAGAAACACACAGTTGCCATATAGCAGTCTCACTACCTCGCTAGAGAATGAGAGAGAGGCCAAGGTGAATCTAACCCTCTAGTAGTCCCTGCCAAAACACCAGGCATGTCAAGAAAGCTCTCGTGGATATTCCAGATCAACTTAGCTTCCAGCCGAATACTATATAGCAATCTTACTTGATGCCTGAATTACTGACTTAGAAATATGGCAAACTTGTTTACATTTTAAGTCACTAAGTTTAGGGATGATTTATTATGCAACAATAATTGGAAAAAGCCAACATTAAGAATATGATCTAAAAGGGGGGAAAATGTTGCAGTATAGTACATTAATTTTCAACATGACACAGTTTACAATGTGAATTCTTTGCGTTGTAAATATTTTATTTAGTTTGCAATAACACAGAGCTATTCTTCCATTTCTCTCTTTGTTCTATACCTGCGTACTATTTTCAGAGCTAAAAAAAAAACAAAACATTTTTCCCTTGAAATAATTAAGTGCTTTTAGGTAGCTTCAGTCCTACAAAGTGTGAGGTCATATCTTGACTCAGCCTGGGACTTGCATTCTTAATATTAAAACAGGAGAGAACCGGGGAGATGAGCTACTACAAGCTCCTTTTACATTGGAAAAATGGCCTCTTGGAGATATTGACTGATTTGGTTAAGGACTATGATTTCTGGCAGAATCTAGAATAGAACTTTGGTTTTCTGACCCTTCCTCTAGACCCAAACTTTTACTATATTCTATTGCCAGCCATGTGTACAGACACAAAGGCACAAAAAAGATAATTTGGTTTTAACATTTCAGAGCTCAATTGTTTTAATATTGTTGCAATCTGATTTCTAGGAGCAAACAACCATTTTAACTACCAGTGTATACAGTGGTGTGCTAATATATGTTTAACAACTGGCTCTTTGAGAAACAAGAAGAGTCCCGATTTGTAGCATTTGCTGATTTCTATGGTGCAAATGCTCCCACTGTGATACTCCCATCACATTTAAGCCACCACTGTGATGTCACATAATATGAAGCTGGTCATTGGGAAGAAATGTGAAAAATCAAAGCTGGCTGTAGGACACTGCATATACCACTTTAAGAAAAGCCAATATAAACACATGTCTTTTCTTAAAAGAGAGATATTTGGAGTGATTATTCACAAATGACTCCTTACAAAATGAGTCACTGTATGTCTTCTTTGAAGAGCTGGACCTCCCTAAATATTCTAAAGTGTAATTTGGGAAACCACATTTTGGTTACTTACAGGTTATAAGTACTGAATCATTGCCCAGAACAACATCTATAACTATTGTGGACAAAACAGTGGTGCTCACCAAATGTTTCACGTGTCCCCTTATCTTTCCCAGGCTGTCTTGTAGTTAGGTTGGGACAAGGTGACAAGTTCAGGCCGATGTTTTGTGATATGTGTCACTTGTGGACCACGAGAGTTAAGGACTATGTGTTCTTTGCACTTTATTTTGACACAACAGCCCAGGGACCCATAGATTGACATGGTAGCATCACAAGATGAAAGGATCTGAATTCCCAAATCACTAAGCAAAAGACAACTCAGCTAACCTCTTTAGAGTTTGTAAGAGAAGGAATAATTTTATCTTTGTGTAAAACCACTAAGATTTGGGGATTTGTTATTACAGCAGGAATTATCTTGACTAATAGTTATGAAAGCAGTTTCAGAGCTAACGTTCTTTTCAAGTAGTTTTAATATATTTGAACTGGTGGAAACAAGTAAAGAGGTGATTTAGAAAGAGAAACATACATGAACATGTGATAGAGAGAAATAAAGAGGGAGCCTTCAATTTATTTTAAACCAGCAACTTTTCTGACTGATAACTTCCTGTCCCTTTTAAATATAAGAATAATGCTTCATAAAACTATAGGGTGCCTTGTATATACAGCATTGATTTTTGTGGAAGGCCTATCCACAAAATTATACACACAATATTTGTATGTCTCCTGAGAGCCATGAAATCATTTTCATATCCTGTATTAATTACTTCATTTAATTATTCGTCAAACAATAATTTCTTGAGTGCTTATGATATTATGTGATATGATAGAAATATAATAATGAGAAAAACAACGTAGACTCTACTCTCATGAAAATTGTGGTCTGTTGTGTTACACAGCTATTAATCAAATAATCAAACAGTGTTAAGTGCTGTGAAGAGAAGGTATGGGATACTGTGGCAGTGTAACAGGGGCAGTTCTTTGGTGAGTTTCTGGTCAAAGTGGTAAGAGAAGTATCCTTGAAGAAAGGATATTTGAATCAAAATCTAAAGGACCAATAAAGAGGGGAATGGGTAGAAATAAAGTGTGTATTAGTTCCTTTTTGCTGCTAAAACAAATTGCTACAAATTTAGTGACATAAATGAACTCAAATTTATTGTCTTACAATTCTGGATTTAAGAAGTCTAAAATAGGTGGGCAGGACTACCTCCCTTCCAGAGGCTATAGGAGAAAAGCGTTTTCTTTTTTCTTTTTCTTTTCTTTTTTCAGTTTTTAGAGCCTATTCACATCCCTTGGCTTAGGCCTTCTTCCAGCAATGGCAACACTCTGACCTTTGTGTCTGTAATTATATCTCTTTCCCTCTGTCTCTGACCCTCCTCCTTCCCTCTTCTAAGGATCTTGGGAATTACATTGGGCCCACCTAGGTAATCTGAGATAATTTTCCCATCTCAAGATCCTTAACTTAATCAAAATTTAAAGTCCCTTTGTCCCATAAAGTAACATGTACACAGATATTGGAGATTAGGACATAAACGTGTTTGGGGGCCATTATTTTGTCTACCACAGAGTGTAAGGCAGAGAGAACAGCATTAATCAAATCTCTGAAATGGATCTTCTTTCGTTAGAGAAATAGAAAGGCCACTGTAGGCAGAGTATCAGAGCAAAGAGGGAGATTGGCTGAAGTGAAATCTGTAGCCTATTTCTAAGATTCAGGTCTATAATTATTCTAGAAGCATGTAGACACATCTCTATTTATCAAGAAAGGATTACCTCAATAAACATTCATGGTTGTTTCTATAACTGTGATGCTGTGGAATTCAAAAATCTCAATTAAAATTCATAAACATTCAGTCTCATAAAATGGAGGTAATAATGGTGCCCGCTACTTAGAGTTGATGTGAAGAAAAAGAGCTTGATTCATATAAAGCACTTACAACAGTGTTTGACACATATGAAGCACTACATCAATATTAGCTGTTATTCCCTAAGTATGTATACTGAAATCTGCTGCTGCTAAGAGAAGAAACCACATGGTAGTTACCCAACTCTGTGGGATTTTCAATAAATAATGAGTGAGGTAGGGTGGGTACGGGCAAAAAAAGCAGCACAACAATTTACATTAAAAACAAAATGTCAGGGAAAGGGTACAAAAAGAAAAAAAAAAGGCGATCTAATTGTGTTCCCTAGTGAATCCAGTTGAAATGGACAAGACAGAATGAATGCATAATAGAATAAATCAAGCACACTTTGAAAATCTCTGGGAATTCTGAAATGTCTTTGTTTACCCGTGATGGAGATGAAAATTGTAGTGCAGAGAACTTTGGACCCATGGTGTATTATCAAAGGACAGGGAACCGGTTATTCCAGATAAACACTTAGTGCTATCTCACTGATGTGACAGAGAATGACACTCAAGCCCAGATATGGGGCCATTTTAGTCAAGATAAATACTCCAATATGTTATAGTCAGGCAGAAATTTGTTAAGGCACACAGGCATTGTTTGAAGAAACCTCCTTGGAGCACTTCGACCCCAACACCCATCTGTCATTGGCTGAGGGCTGCTGCATGTGGGGCTGGGGATCTACACTCTAGGCCAAACGTGCTTTCCAGTCAGAAAAGGTCCTCATGCTGTGGTGAGGTAGGAGCCCCTGAGCTGTAGCCACATGCAGAATGGAGAGTGCCAAGGTAATAAGGGCATTTACCATATGCCTCTCAAACTTAACATGCTTGGCATCTACTGCATATATTGAAAGGTAGACATTAGGACTTAAATGTCATGATCAATTCTTTCTTTGCATATCTAACAATGCCACTTATAACAATTTTTTCCTGTTCTGCATCCTCAAAACTTTCTTCTGAAGTAAATTTGTGTTTGCATCAGTATAAAAACATGATCCAACATTTTTCCCATTGTGATTTCACTTCCCCCATTAATTAATGACTGATTTTCCTCTTTCTCTTACAGCAAGCTCCTTGAAAACAATTTTTATACTCCATATGTCTATTATTTTCCTACTTTCTGGAATCAACTAGAAACATTTTTTTTCTATAATCATCCCACAAATAAGTAATATCAAGGTCATCAATAACCTGTGTGTTAATGAGCCCAGTGATCCATTCCCCATCCTTATTTTCCTTGGTTTATCAACCGTATTTGACATAATGGTACACTTTCTCCTTCTTGATACACACTCCCCCCCGACGTGGACCTTATATTTTGGGGGTTTTCCTCCATCTGACTGACTTCTTGTTGTGTGTTTCTTTTGGTAAATCTTTGGTGGTCCCCCTTCATCTCTCTAACTTCCAAATTTTGGAGCCCTTGGACCTCTTCTCTTTTCTGACTACACTCTGGTATTATCATCTAGCCTACTGACTTCAGACATCATCTTCATGCTGATGACTCCCAAAGTTATATCTTTAGCCAGACTTTAAAACTCCACTTAATTCCAGGGGGCTGTTACTCCTGAACTATGCCCTCCAACCTCCATCCTGGGAAATAGTTAACAATGCCAGGAGACTTTATTACTTGTTCACATCTGGGGGGAAAGGTGCTACCTACATTTAGTGGGTATAGGCCAGGCTAGTAAACATACAACAAGCCATGGGACAACTCTCTACAACAAAGAATTATCTGGCCCTGAGTGGCGTCTTGTGGCTCAGTGAGTGGGGCACTGTCTCCATATACCAAGGGTGGTGGGTTCAAACCCAGCCCCAGCCAAACTGCAATAAAAAAAAAATAGCCAGGCATTGTGGTGGGCGCCTGTAGTCCCAGCTACTTGGGAGGCTGAGGCAAGAGAACCACCTAAACCCAAGAGCTGGAGGTTGCTGTGAGTTGTAACACCACGGCACTCTACCGAGGGCTAGAAAGTGAGACTCTGTCTCTTAAAAAAAAAAGAAAGAAAGAAAAAAAGAATTATCTGGCCCTATGTTGATAGTGTTGAGGTTGGAAAGTCTGCTTTATTCTCATATTCACAAGTATACATTTAACACTTCCACATCAATGTCTAGTGAACATTTCAAACTTAACACATCCCAATTTATGTGGGGCCATCCTCCCACCCTCCCCTTTTTCATCCTTTCCCAGTTCAATTAATAGCATCTCTACCCTTCCAGTTGCTCAAGCCAGAAAAAAAAAAAAGTGGGAGGCATTCTTGCCAATTCTCTTACCCTTGATGGCCAGTCCATCTGCAACCATGGTGCTCAGTCTTGAAATGATCACCTTATTTCTATCATTCACCCAATGTCATCTATTGCCTGAATTATTGCCTTTATTTTCAAAGTGTCCCCTTGCTCCCTCTTTGGTGCCCTATAGTTTCCCCTCAACCCAGCAGCTGGTAATCTATTTAAAATACATGCTAAGTCATGTCACATTTGCTCAAAACCTTCTAATGGCTTCCTGTGTCACTCGGCATAAAAGTCAAAATCTTTTCAATGACCTAAATGCCTTATTTGGTCTGTGTCTTCCTTTTGCTGTTCTTAGCCCCTTTGCTCTTGCCCTTACTCAGCCGTGTTGGCCTCATTTGCTTCTCTTTAAAGATAGCAGACATGTCCCCATTTCTGGGCTGCTCCACAAATAAATGGTCTACCTGGAACTTTCTTCCAAGGATTTCTCATGGCTCCTCTATAACTTCCTTACAAGGCTTTACTGGGGTGTCCTTTTGGGGGGAATAATTCCCTGCCAATCATTTTAAAATTGTACCTCCTTCCTCACTCCAACACATGCTATGCTCCTTCCTTATATGATTCTTTTTTCTTCACTCTGTTCAGTTTCCAATATATTATATAGTTTAATAATTTGTCTCATTTACTGTCTGACTTTTTCTGGGAGAATGTAAGCTCCATGAAGTCAAGTGGTTTGTTTTGTACATTGCTTTATCCACAGTTGTGATAAATACTTATTCAATAACAAATTAATAAACAAGGAAAATACAGAAAAGATTACCTAAATGAACATTCATTGGCCGTCCATGATCAAGTGGTAATGTCTCAGATAGTTGAAAATATACGTTGTGGATGCTACTAAATGTACCTCTCAGACACCAATTGGCATCAAAGGATAGGGCTCAGAGTTTTCGACACTTTTCTACCAATGAGTATATTCCCATACCAACCAAGCATAGACTATTACATTCCTTGCTATTTTGTAAGGTTCTGTGGTCATTGGCTTCAGATTTTCCCATGGTCTTCATAATTTCTCTTGGTCATTTCTAGCTTGTATTTTTCTACATTATATTCTAAGACCCTCAGTATCTGAATCTGGCCAACTCTGTTTTTGTCAAAGAAACTTGGTTCTCATGTCTCACCAAATCTTCTATTTTTTGACTCCTTTTTGCCATCTTGTATTGATTCATTATTTAGGCCATGGTACAAGTAATTCATGGTTACCTGGCTCCATCATGAGACTACTGCAGAAAAGTTGGTTGAATAGACTTTCAGGGATTATTCTAGCTTCTAGCCCAGTGTTCTAGCATCTAGCAATTATTAGGTTTTCCAGAAATATTTACTAAATGAATGAATAAACTAATGAATAAACCTAAAGGACAAGTTTAGTCTTTAAGTTTACATAAAGTTCATGAAACACAGTATTTTAAAGCAGTAATCATACATTTTTATGACATCATTATCAGCCATGTTGCCTTGAAAAGAGAGAATAAATGTGTATAAGTGGATATTTTTGATATGTCTGAAAATAAAGCAGAACATAGGCAAAGCAGAACAACAGTAGGTAACACAGCCATCTGCAAGTCAGCACAAAAAAAGATGTTACCAGATCTAATGCACAAATGATAAACATTCAGTAAAACCTTGTAAGTAAATCGCACAGTCTCATAAATAATAAAGCATAATCTACATTTAAATTGTATGAGTAATATTGCACTTCACATTTAAGATACGTTGGGTCAACTGATTTGATTTATTGCTCAACACTCAGGAATGGGGACCTACCATCTTCAACATTCACAGTTTTTATGGCATAAGTTTGATTACAAGAAGGGAAATAAGTATAGTCTTACATTTTGGCTCTGTTTTCCTCTCAGTTACAAAATAATTTCTCCCATAGGGATGGAGGGGAATCAGGATTTACTTTCTTTTGCATTTTCCTACAATTAGCCTGCTGTAAGTGGGTGTCTGAGTGCTGGTTATCCATTCTGTACTGATGGCAGGCACCACAGCATGTTTTCCCCCTGCTGAAAATGAAATTATTAATACAGATTTCTGGACTTCTTTCCAATAGACCCCCCTCCTGGTAGGCCATAGCTTGGCTGGGGATAAAACCTATTTTCCAAGCACCACTACCCATCTCTCTGTCACATATATAGGGTGGACATAAAGTTTGTGTGTGATTTAAAATGGTTGTAACTTTAAATTGCACACAGACTTTATGTCCACCCTGTATATATTTTTTAATAAAAGTGACTTTTCTTTTCGAGAGGGCTGTTTTACCAATATCAGCCAGTTCACCAGGTTTCCATTCTGGCCTTTTGAAGAACTTTCTTTTTTTGACCTCAATGTTTTGACCCCAAATCATTCTTGTCTCCTTTGAAACCTGGTTGGAGGTATCCACATTTGGAAAGTACAGCAGAAGTAGCACCTCAGCTGCATCCAGAATTCCATCTGGGCCTGCACATGTGCCCATTTTCCCTTTCCTTGCTCTGCGATGCAACCCTGGGCTTTCACTTGCCAACGATTCTCTTGCATGCTAGCCTCCCGAGGGCTCTGGTCATGTTGTCCCTGTTTGCCACAGAATGTCCAACTCCTGGAAATGACCTGGATTGGAGCATGTACTCACTAAATAATAGTTGAAGGAAGGAAGAAAGAAGGAAGATAGGGTGGCAGATTCTCCATTGCTGATGGCCTACTTTTGGAATTTGTAAATTCTAGCTTTGCTTGTTGAGATTGCTTAGTAAACGTAATTCCGTATCCCCTCCCCTGCCCTGACCTGTTGTTTTGATCTGTTTGACCTCTTTTGGCTCTTGATTTCTGCTTTAGTGGCCATATCCAGGCTCTTGACATTCTAAGGATTGTGAGAGTTTAAAAAAATTTTTCATTATTATAAATTATTTATTTATTTTTCATTTCAGATTAATATGAAGGTACAAATCACCAGGTTACATTGCTTGCATTTGTTAGATTAAAGTCCAAGTTACAGTTGAGTCCTTCACTGAGAAAATGTGCTTATATCCTTACATTGTGCTCATTAGGAGAAAGCATACCAGTCCCTCTCCCTCCTTCCCTCTCCCCCTTTCTCCCACTTGAGTTTAATTGTATTTTCCTCTTGTGTGGGCATGTTGTTTTCCATTACTAGTTTCATGTTAGTATTGGGTACATTGGATACTTACTTTTCTATTCTTGTGATACTTTATTAAGGAGAACGTTCTTTAACTCCATCCAGGTTTATACAAAACATGTGAAGTCTCCATCTTTTTATGGCTGAGTAGTATTCCATGGTGTATGGACTCCACAGCTTATTAATCCATTCATGGGTTGATGGACATTTCAGCTGAGTCCACATCTCGGCAATTGTGAACTGAGCTGCTATAAACATCAGAGTGAAAATGCCCTTATGGCAAAATGAATTCTTTTTTTCTTCTGGGTAGATGCCTAGTAATGGGATTGAAGAATCAAATGAAAGGTCTACTTTGAGCTCTTTGAAGATTTTCTGTACTTCTTCCCATAGAGGCTGTATTAGTTAGTTTGCAATCCTATCGACAGGGTAAAACATCTCATCAGCAGTCTCCCACATCAACATCTGCTGTTTCAGGACTTTGTGACGTGGGCTAATCTGACTGGGAATTAGGTGATATCTCAGGGTGTTGTTTTGATTTGCATTATTCGGATAAGGGATGATGAGTTTTTCATGTGTTTTTTTGCCATTTATCTGTCTTGTTTGGAGAAGGTTCTGTTCATGCCTCTTGCCCAGTGAGATATGGGATTGTTTGCTTTTTTTTGTTGTTGATTAATTCAAATTCTCTATAGATTCTGGTTATCAGCTCTTCTTCAGATTTGTAACATGGTTTTTTAAAAAATATTTTCACAAAAAATGTACTAGTTAGATGCTTTGTGTCCACGGTAACAAAAAATCCCAGCTGGACAGCTCTACACAATTGGAATTATTTCATGTAACAAGGATTCTAAAGGCAGAGCAGCTCCAGATTTGGTGCAATTAGAGCTCTAGCTCTTCTTGGGGATTCTCACAGCTCTGTCTTCCTCTGCTTTGATGCTGCCTTCCCAAAATCTCCACATATTTTTATAAGAGGGATGCAACAGTTCTGGCATATCATCTAGACACAACAAAATCCACAGACTGAAAATAAACTGGCTCTTTCTCTGTCTCTAATGTCCCCTAACTGAATGTCTTTATGTCTCATTGGCCACCTGTTCATGCCCAGAAGCATGAGAATGAGTGATTGATTCAGATCACTCAGGGCTTTTCTCAGGGCAGGGGTGGGCCAACCTTACTTGACGTCCATGTCAACCCGGAGGAAAGTGGGAAATTTAGAAACGTTAAAGTCATGTAAACAAGAAAGAAGAGAATAGCTGTTAGGAAGCTAATGGTTTCAGTTTGGGTAACCCCAGAAGCAGATCAGAAACAATGTCCATTGACCCTCGAACAACACGGGGGTTATGGGTCTTAACTCCTCATCTAGTCAAAAATCCACATACAACTTTTGAATCCCCTCAACTTAAATACTTGTCTGAAATCCTTACTGATAATATAAACAGTCAATTAACATACATTTTTGTTATTATCTATTATATACTGTATTCTTACGGTAGAGTAAGCTAGAGAAAAGAAAATGTTATTAAGGAAATCATAAAGAAGAGAAAATATATTTAGTATGCATTAAGTGAAAGTAGATCTGGGGTGACAGGGGCCAAAGAGATGGGGAATGTGGAAAGGGAGGCAGGAGAGGCACAGATGCCTCTTTATGGAAACACATGGCAATTTGTCTGACTTTTTTGCTTTTTCATTTCTCTAATGTGTTCCTAGATGGGACCAACCCTTCTACCTCCATTTGCTTTAGTTTCACTGCCTATGTCACAGAAGAACCCATGTCATCAGAGAAGTCAGAAGCAGTCTTGAAAACTGGAATCCTTCTACTGCATTGTCTGATGTCAATTTGTTTCCTGGCAGTGTCCTTCCTTCTTCCTCATTGTCTGGCACTGGTTTGGAAGCACTCACATCCATCAGGTCATCTTTTGTTAATTCTTCCAGTGCGGTGTCTATTAGCTTTTGAATTTCTCCAAGATCTATATCTTAGAACCCTTCACCTCTCCCACCTTTTCTGTAATACCCACAATCTTTTTCATGATTTCCTTGAGTGCTATGTTATAAATCCTGTGAAGTCATGCTCAACATCTGGACACAGTTTTCTCCAGCAGGAATTTATTGTTTCAGGCTTGAGAGCTTTCACAGCTTTTTCTATGATAACAATGGGATCTTCAATGGCATAATCTTTCCAAACTTTCATGATAGTCACCCTATTGGGATTCTCTTCCATGGCGTTGATAAGCCTTACCATAGAGTACTATGTGTAATAAGCGTTAAAGGCCCTTGCAACCTCTGGATGTAAAGACTGATTTAGAAATGTGTTTGGGGGCAATTAGTATACTTTGATACCTTCAGTACTGAACTCATGGGGTGCTGGGTGCCTAGGGGCATTTTACAACGTCGAAAGAATTTTAAAAAGCATTTCTTTACTGATAAGGCACTTTCTGGCTTCAAGAACAAAGCATTGATGGAACCAATCCAGGGAAGGGATTCTCAATGTCTCGGCCAGTGCTTTTAAACCAGTGTATTGCCGCACACTGGTATGCTGTGAGAGGATCTTAGGTGTGCTAGGAAAAATTTTAAAGATTATTAATGCGATTTTTGGTCATCTGGGAATATACCCAACAAAGGAATTGCAGGGTCAAATACAGGTCTATTTTTAGTTCTCTAAGTGTTCTCCAGATGTCTTTCCAAAAGGAACATATTAGTTTACATTCCCACCAGCAGTGTAGGAGTGTTCCCTTTTCT
>NW_003852397.1:44943317-44964374 GCF_000181295.1 Otolemur garnettii | reverse complement strand
AAAAAAAAAGATTATTAATGAAATTATTTTTGAAACAAGTTCAAGGCACAATAAGTATATTCCTTTTTTACTCTTTTTTTTTTTTGATCAGCATAATTTAAGTGTGCCATGGGATAAAAAAAGTTGAAAAACACTGGTCTAGGTCTTCTTTCCGTATAACCCAAATACTGAAAGCTGGTGTTTATCTTTTCTTTTCAAGGCTTTGAGGTTAGCAGCTTTAGATAAGAACAGGATTGATTATAAACCCAGTTGTATTTGCACAAAACATTAGAGTTAGTCTGTCCCTTCCTGCCTTAAATCCTGGTGCTTGCTTCTCCTCCTTCTTAATAAATTTCTTTTTTGGTGTTCTTTGGCAGAATAGGTTACTTTTATCTACATTAAAAATCCTATTCAGGGTGATATCCTTCTTCCTTAATGATTTTCTTAGTGAAATATAGTCTGGGAATTCATCTGTTGCCTCTTGGTCAGCAGATTCTCCTTGTGTCATCTGGACATTTTGAGCCAAACCTCTTTCAAAAATTATCAAACCATCCTTTGCTGGCATTAAATTCTCCAGGTTTGGATCCTTCACTTTTGCTTTAAGTTTCATTCCTTTTCTTGTGAATTATATTACAGTCTACAATTATACCTTTCTTACTACAAACCTGCACCCACATAAAAGCTGCCTTTTCAATATGAAATACAAAAAGGCATTTCACAAAAAGTGTAAGGTTTTCTTGCCTGCTGGCACAGCTGCAGTGACAACTTCACATTTTTTTCTCATAATCATTTTTACCCTGTATTCATTTATCTTGAAATGGCTGGCAGCCGTACCTGCAGACCTTAATCTATGGTATGTATCAAGCAATTCAAGTTTTTCTTCTAATGTCATGATGTTTCTCTGCTTCCTGGGAGCACTTCCAACATCACTAGTGGTTCTTTGTGTGAGCCCCCTGGCGTTATTCAAGGTTTAGGGTATTGCACTATGGCATATGACGATAAATACACAAGAACCACAAAAGAGCAATTTTTACTGTGATGTGTGATTAATCTGCTGAAGAGATGAGCTGCTCACTCCGAGATGAGAAGTGTCAGATGGTGTTTTATTTACTTACCTTTGTGGGAGGACAAAGAAGGCAACTTTTATTCAGAGAGCCAGAAAACTGAGAAGATTATGAACTAGTGTTCTAAAAAACCATCTTAAGTTATTCTGAACTTCAGACTCCTTTTTCTGTTAAGGGAAGTTGTAAGAAGAAACCAAGAACTGTAGACATCTCATTTGGGTATCAGTGAGGGTCTGATGAGGTTGTAAAACTTCTTTGTTCTTCATCAGTTAATTTTGGAGGGCTCAGGTCCCAAAGTTCCTATAAATCTGTCTACCTGTTGATAAAAATAAAAGAATCATTGTTTTTTTGTTTGTTTGTTTTTTGTTATGTTTCATGATTCATTTTTGTTGTTGTTGTTTGGGTTTCATTGAGGGTACAAAAAATTAGGTTGCACTGACTGCATTTGTTAGGTAAAGTTCCTCTTATAATTGTGTCCCACCTTAAAAGGTGTGCCATATACCATAAACCCCATGCCCCTGTTACCTCCCCTCTCCCCACTCCCTCATTCCCCTACCCACCACCTTGAATTGATTTGAGTTTTCCTTTTAGGAGGATATATACTAGATCATCTACAGGCTTCAGATTAGAATTAAGTACATTGGATTCTTGCTTCTCCATTCTTGTGATGCTTTACTAAGAAGAATGTGTCCCAACTCCATCTAGGTTAGTACAAAAGATGTGAGAGGTCTCCATCTTTTTTAATGGCTGAATGGTATTCCATGGTATACATATACCACAGCGTGTTAATCCATTCCAGGGTTGGTGGGCATTTAGGTTATTTCCAAGATTATAAGTTAATCAGCGATAAGCAGTCTAGTATAAATGTCCTTATGATAAAAAGATTTTTTTTTCTTCTGGGTAGATGCCCAGTAGTGGAATTGCAGGATTAAATAGGAGGTCTAATTTGAGTTCTTTGAGGTGTCTCCTGAAAAAATTATTGTTGAGACCCAGAGTCCCTGCAGTTGCAAGTATGTCAGCCGGCAGTGCAGTAGTGGCAGCTGGTGAGGGCTCAGCATGGAGCCCTTTCAGTATCAAGTGTATCATGTAAACTAGCAGGTCCAGTGTGTGCGTCTGCAGGGTGCTGGGGACTTGTTCTTCGCCACACAGGTATAGTGATCATGTCACATGGTAGATAATCCCAACATTTGAACTCACAACAATAGCAGGTGATTACAAAATTTCTGTAATAGTACATTTGTTGACATTTTTCTCCACTGAGAATGGCACTATGTATGGTCTGTGTTTAAGCTTTGATGACTTAAAACATTTTCATAATAGATTGTGCTGATTTTATGGTAGCCAATGATAAAACAGACTAATATCTACATATATTTTATACTTTCGTGGCATACCTACTTCTTCTTCCTTTTTATAATTCTGGGTTATGAAATTCATCTACAAGCTTTTCCAACCATTTCAAATCTCCAAAATGTTTTCCAATATATTTCTTGAAAAAAGTGGTTCAAACCTTCATTGTTCTAAGATCAAATGTATAAGTAGTTTACTTAGGAGATGAAGCCAAGAAATGCTGGGGAAGTAGGGAAGTAAGAGAAAGAAGGGAAGGCAACTAAAACAGGGTGCGTTATAAACAAGTTGCAAGAATGCACAACTGGAGCTTAACGCAGCTAGGAACACTGGAGATCAGAGTGGACATTTCTTAGGGTTGCTGGCAGTTAGCACAGACATTTCCCTACCAAGTTGCAAAGAAGTTGGGACATTCATCTGCCAAAGTCCATCTACTACTGGCTGAGGGGTGCTCCCAGTGGTGTTAACCCCTCAGGACTTCCAGCCTGCACTACACGCAGGCCTAAACAAAGCCTTCTGGCAGAAAATCGCAGGTGCTTTCAGCAGGATGGGTGCCCACAGGATGTGGACCAAACACTGACAGCATCTCCTACACCAAACAGCAGGCTTTGCTACTAACGGGAACTGTTTAAATTTGTAATTTCATCTTCAGACTTTTAGAACAACAATGCCAGCCCCCAGACTAATCTAAAATAAATGTAATCTTCATCATACCATGTGCCTTATAAACACTAACAGTTGTTCCAACCGGGCAGCGGAGATTTTCAGAATGAATTTCATGTTTATGATTACCCTGGAGACTCAAATGTCAACTTGAGCACAAGCAGTGGCAGTGGTGGCCCTGTGGGGGAGGTCTGCATCAAATTTATCTCCATTTTTAATTCCTTTTTATAATGCTGTATATTTTTTAACAAGGTAGAATATTTTCGAAGGAAGTAGCTTTTAAAAACCATATCCTAAGTAACTCTGAAGGTCTATTGAAAAGAATCACTTTGTAAAAAAAAAACCTAGAAAAGTCCAAATGTAATCTTTTTTTCAAGGGAAAGTACATAAATACATGTAAAATAAAGATAATTCTCTTCAATTTTGTTATGGATCAAATTGTGTCCTGCTGCTTTCTAATCCGTATATTGAAGTCCTAATTCCCAGTACTTCAGAATAAGAAGTGACTTTATTTGGAAATAGGGTCATGGCAGATGTAACTTGTTGAGGTTAAGGCGAGGCCATGTGGAGTAGGGTGGTCTCCAAATCCAGTACGACGGTGTCCTTATGATGAGAATGCCATGTGAAAGGACAGACGCACAGGAAGAATACCAAGCAAATATGAAGACAAAGATCGGGACGATGCATCTATAAGCTGAGCGATGCCAAACATGGCTAGCAAACCACAAGGCGCATGGAACAGATTCTCAGAGCCCTCAGAAGGAACCGAAAATGCCAACATCTTGTCCTTAGATGTCTGGACTCCAGAACTATAAGATAATAAATTTATGTTGTGTGATACTTTGTCATGGCAACACTACAAAACTAACACCAGTATCTGATATCATTATGATGACTTCTTAGAGCTTGTGTAAGTACTAATCAAGCTTTCTGAGAAAAGAGGACCCTTTCGATGTGGGTGTTTGTGGTCCTGGCCTATTAACACCAGTGGTAAATTGCATAGCTTTAGGTCACTTTATCCTAGTTGCAAAAGTGAAGGTGACCAGGTAAATGTCTACTTAGACCTGTCCAGGACAAAAAAAAAAAAAGTAATATATATATGTGTGTGTGTGTGTGTGTGTATAATTTGGACTGAAAAATATTGCTGTAGTGATTGCTGGAGACTTTCAGTAATTTTTTCTTTTCTTATTATGAAACTATATGAAACTTTCCTTTTGTGTCTCTGATTTAGCAAATGGCAAACTGAAGACTCAGAAAGGTTATATAGTCTTCCCAAGGTTACAGAGTTTATAAGGAGTCCGTACTCACGTCTGGCTCTCTCTTGCTCCAAAGACTGTGAAGTCACTTTTTATTCTAAGTCTTCTGCCTCTTCATCTAATGACAGTCTCCTCTAAATCTGACAGCAGGGTTAATTTATCAAAGCCCATTGTAGGCCTTAGCTACTATAGGAAGTATTCCTGAATCACATAGGAATATGGACAAAGGAAACTTGAAAATTCTTTCCAAATTCCAAGATTTTGGAATACAAAAAGTTCTTTGGTTATTTGGGCTACAAACAGAATTAATGGGACTGTGAGTTCTTGGCCTTATTCTTGCCGCCTTACAGAACATTTTCAAATTGTAGCCAAAGCAACTTTTCTAAGGCGTGAATCAGATCACGTTATTATTCTCCATGAAACTTTCCAGTGGTTTCCATCAGAACTGCAAAATCTAAACTCCTTGTCATACCCTATAAACTTTTGAAAATAAAGAAGGGCTTTAGTAATAATTAATCTGGGCTAAAGAGTGGTAACCGGGATCATCCCGGGGCCAAGCCACCTACCCGATCTATCCTTACTCCCTTGTCCGGCATTGTTTCCCTTACACATCTGTTAATTCACTTTCGTTGGTCACCCTACCTAATTTCTGGGCCTTGTACATACACTTGCCTTGTTTCTGCTTCAAGCTGTTAGCCCTGCTGTTCCTTCTGCTTGAAATGCTCTTCCTGGACCTTCACATGCTCCTTCTTCTTTCTCATTTATTTAGACTTCGATTCAGATATTTCCTTCACAAGACAAGTCTGTCTTGACCACCAGACGCAATGTGCTTCTGCCCCTTTCCTTGTTCTCTTTCACAGCCATCGATTTCATCTTCTTCCTGGCCATTGTTAAGGTGCTTTTAAATTTTACTTTCTTTTTAAATTTGGATCCCTCCATTAATAGATAAGCTCCTTGAGGACAGAGAGTTTGTCTTATTTACTGGGTGGCACATAGTAGTTTCTCAAAGTGTCTATGTTGGTAGGCTGGCTATTTTAAAAAAACAGTGGCTATGAAAATAATTTTCTATACAATAGAGATACTTTTGCGTAGAACACCCACATCTGCCTGTTGGCCCCTGCCCCATCCTCATTTCTCACCACGAATCACCCCCATCTCCTGCCCTCTCTTACCTCCTCACACGCTAGTGTCCCTGCTTATGGGCTTTCCTCCATCTTTGTGTTATTCCTGGGCCTGCACTGCCACTGGAATCTCTTCACTTCACTAGACAGTGGCCATATTTCTCATATCATAATACTCAATACCTGCTAGAATCATTCTAGCTAGTTGTTTCTTTCTTTTTGCTTAGACTACCAGATCTCTTTCACTCCACTTCCGTATTCTGAAAGCCAGGGTGCTACCCACCGTGCAGTGCTCACTCCGTGGATGGATGAATCTGCAAATGTGCAGGTCTCTTAATGTATTTGCTTCGCTCTGGCACTCTCTTAGATTTTTACATCTTTTACCTTTACCCTAAAAATATAACAGTTCCACACACCAGGCATCCGCACAGGATTTATCACCACCTCCTGATTCATTCTCAATTTCTAGATGTTAGGATATCCTGCTGTCCACAGCGTCAGTGCTAAGTTACAAATCTTCAGCCTCTTATTAGCTCTCAACATCTAATGAGTCACCACATGTGGTACTTGTTTAAAACTGTCTTGCTTTTTCCAGTGCCTGGTGCCAGATATCTGTTCTCTTGTCCCTTTAACAGAAAGTCTCCTTATTGCTGTCATTATGGTCAAAATTGGTGAATACACCTGCTGTCAGATTTTAGTGGATCTCATGGTGTGCAATCAGCTGTTGTTTGAGCTCTCTAATTTCAGCATTAGAATAGTGGTAGATCAAATTCTGCCTGGCGCAGAGAATGCTTATGGCACAGACAGACGGGTATGTGGTTCTAGACGCAGCCTAGACAACCTGACGACCTCTGAATTAGTATGATGCCCAAACCAAGATCAGGGACATAAACGGAGGCTTAACTTCAGTTAGCTGTAGCCCACATGATAGTGGGAGATGGGTTTTAGGGAGTGAAAACGTTTAACTATCAACCTTCCTTGATTTTAAGAATATTTATATATACACAGAGACCAATAATCATTACTCCCATGGAGAAGCAGTATAAAAAGAGCTCTGGACCAGGACTGCATGAGGTCACATTTCAGCGTCCTCAGTGCTGGTTGTATGATCTAGGAAGTGTCAGTTTCCTTGATTGCAAAATGCAGATAACATTAATCCTAGCGGCTACCTTATAGGATTATTGTGCAGGTGACATGCTTGGTACAGAGCTTGACATGTACTAAGCAGTATTTCTGTCATCATCATTGTCCTCCTCCTCTACCTCTTTCTCCTCATCATTCATTCTGCTTTTTACCCAGCTGACGTAGGAAGAGAAGTTCAGATTCCATCTGGTAGATATTTTTGTGTGTGTAGTAAAACAAATCAGACCTTGGTTGCTACCTACCAAAATCATACTCGCATTTTGCCTAGGTAGGACAAGTCACTTTCAGAAAAAGGAGGAATTATGAGAGTAATTTTGCATGCTTTAAAGCTGTTTTAAAAGTCATTATAGTTGATTGTCCTGCCCTTACTCACAAGCCTGTACTATTTTGCTTAACTGCCGCCTTTCCTCAGCACACTGCTCTGGCAGACCACAGCCAACCCACAATTTATTGCAATTGCCTACAAGTCTGTACAACGAACTAAAGATTTTCTGAATACTTTTCCTTTTTAAAAAATGACAGTAATGGCTGGGCATAGTGGCTCATGCCTGTAATCCTGGCGCTCTGGGAGGCCGAGGCAGGTGAATCGCTTGAGCTCAGGAATTGAAGACCAACCTGAGCGAGAGTGAGAATCCATCTCTAATAAAATAGAAAAAATTAGCTGGGCATTGTGGCAGGTACCTGTAGTCCCAGTTACTTGGGAAAGTGAGGCATGAGGATTGCTCGCCCAAGAGTTTGAGGTTGCTGTGGGATATAAAGATGCCACAGGCACTCAACCCCAGGGCAACAGAGTGAGACTCTGTCTCAAAAGAAAAAAAAAAAACTCATAATAATATCCCTCACTAGTTTAAAAAAATTTAAAGAATACAAAAGAGAAAATAAAATCTATAATCTAAGTCAAACAAAAATTAAAGAAAAAACTTTGTTCATTCCAATACTAATCTCCACTGGTTAAAAGTTTGGAAGATATTGGAGCATATCCCTTTAGATGGCTCTTTCTCTTTCTTTCCATATCTATCATATTTATCTATGTATGTATATGTATTTATATATACACATACATGTACATCACATATGTGTTGTAACAGGGAGGTTTTTTTGCTTTTTAAAAATTAAATATGTGGGTTGACTGGAGTGGCTCATGCCTATAATCCTAGCATTCTGGGAGGTTGAGGCAGGCGGATTGCTTGAGCTCAGGAGTTTGAGACCGGCCTGAGCAAGACTGAGCCTTGGGCATTGTGGCAGGTGCCTATAGTCCCAGCTACTCGGGAGGCTGAGGCAAGATAATCACTTGAGCCTAAGAGTTTGAGGATGATGTGAGCTATGACACCATGGGGAAATTTAGTGAGATGCTATCTCCAAAAAATAATAATAAAATAAGATAAAATAAAAACTAAATGTGATCAGACTATGAATATTGTTCTATAACTTACTTTTTCACTTAAAAATACATCTTTTTTCACTATCAAGAAGTATAAAAATGACTCATTACCTTTTTTAATGGTTCTGTTATTTCCTTTTGCATGGTTAGGAAACTGTTATGTCAGTGGTCCCCAAAGAACCATCGCCTGGCATCCAGGCCTTTGTGCAGTCCAGTCCCATGCTGATGCTAAAGTTAGCTATGTGACTTGGAAAAACTTGACAAGAACTAATACGCAGGGCCTTGCCTTCCTGGAATGCTCTCTCTTGAAAACCATCTGCCATGTAAGAAGTCTGACTACTGTGAAATGAGGTGTGGAGATTCAACCAACAATGTGAAGAGTAAGAAGCCGTACAGGGGAGCCCCAAGGCACCAGACCTGAGTGAAGGCTTTTGGGACATCCAGCCTGGGCCAGGCACATGGTATTATAGTGTGTGATTGGTCATGGTCAATGCTACATCAAAAGGAAAAACTGCCTGTATTTCCAACCCATAAAATTGTGAGAAGTCACAAATTATGCTGGGAAAAGCAGCAAGTTTTGGAGTGTTTATTAGACAGTAATAGAGGACTGAAACACATAGATACACTATAATTATTTTTTCTGGTGTCCTGTTAACAATGATATAGATTAGTCCTTTTTTTTGCTATCTTAAACAAAGTTCAATAACTGTTTCATAGGTATATTTGCACACTTATGCCAGTATTTCTGTAAAATAAATTTTTTTCTGGTGGTGTTATTAGGCAAATGAGTGTATGGATTTAACATATTGATACTATCATGAAGTCCTTTCCTGAAGGCTGTGCCAATTTACAATTTTAACCAATAGTTAATTAAATTTCCTGTTTCTTATGTACTCGCTAATACTCTGTAACTAAGCTTCTAAATCTGTAAAACCAAACTTTACTGAGTCTTTCTTTATTAGTGGGATGAAGCATCTTGATGTGAGTTTAACATCTATTTTTCTTTCTTCTGGGATCATTTTTAATTGGGCTGTTTTCTTTTCTCATTATTGATTTGGAAGGACCACTGAAGTATTAAGGATTTTAGTCTTTTGTGGGGTCAAATTTCAGATAAGCGTTCAAAATATTTTATTTCAATATGTTGAGATAAACCACACACCTTTGTTTACAGTATATTTCAAAGTAATGAAATTTGATGTAGTCAGGCCTTAAAGTTTTCCTATATGGTTTCTACATTTCTTAGAAAACTTGTTAATGATCTTCCCCATAGTAAGATTATTAAAGTATTTTGTTCTATTGTCTTTTACAACATTTACAGTTAAAACAAAACAAAACAGATTTAGCCAGGCGGGATGGCTCACATCTGTAATCCTAACACTCTGGGAAGCTGAGGCAAATGGATTGCTTGAGCACCTTGTACCCCATAAATGCATTAATGTATATATGATCTGTGGGTTTATGATTTAATAAGAAAAATGAATTTAGCAGGGAACCATAGTTCTTCAAAACTAAAATAAAATTCAGTTCGAACAATTATAAAATAAAATAAATAAAAAGAGAGAGAGATTTTGAGACCAGCCTGAACAAGAGCAAGACCCCATCTCTACTAAAAGTAGAAAAAACTAGCGTAGTTAGTTATACAGGTATGAGCGTAGTTACTCATACCTGTAGTCCCAGCTACTTGGGAGGCTGAGGCAAGATAATTGTTCAAGCCCAAGAGTTTGAGGTTGCTGTGAACTATGATGCCATGGCACTCTACCCAGGGCAACAAAGTGAGACTCTATCTCAAAAAGTAAAATAAAATTAAGTAAACAAATTAATTAATTAATGTATTTTTAAAATAGATTAAATATTTATTTACCTGGAACTTGTTTTTGTGAATAGTGTTAAGTAAGATCATAGTAGTATCTTTTTTTCCAAGTAAATATGATAACCAATTGTTTCAACTATTTATTGAATAATTTACTGGCCAACTTAAAATACTCTTAAATTCCTGAATGTTACCTGGATTTGTTTCTAGTTGCTATTTTTTCTATTGATTTTTTTTTTTCTGATTTACACAGTAGCATGGTTCTTAAAATTATTGTGAATTTTTCTTCATGGCATAGTGAAATTAACTGTTCAGTACACTCCACAAATTAAAACAATTAAATTCTATGTGCTGAAAAGTAGACTCATATATACCTATCCAATCTATTAATACATGCTTAAGAATTTTGTAAAAGAAAAATACACAAATTATATTTCATTTTGAAAACTTAGGAGAATCTACAATAGTAAAACAAGTAAAATCTGAAATCAATAGTAGATCTAAAGGTTAACCTGACGAAGGATTAAAGGATAAAACGTTTGAAAATTTCATAGTCTGAGGTTTCCAAATCCTTTTCTTCCTGCTTTCCCAAACCTAATGAATGCCACATAGAACTAGAGGAAAAAGGAGTGTTGAGAACATTAAAACTAGCTAGGGAGGAAGGATGCTAAGAATGTGGCATCCAAATTCTGATTGCAAACCTTTTAGATTAATGGGTAAAATAATAGTATCTACAACAGTCTCCGATGTGGTTGGACGCCTTTTCTATATTTTTCGGGAATAACAGAAGAGGTAGGATTGTCAACTACTCCTGAATCTAAACTGGATATCGTCTTTAAAATACCTTACTTAATTATTAATAGCATTTTGTTTTTACTTTGTTAGTTGCAATGGATGTAGGCTGGTATGTTAACATTTAGCCCCATTTAGTTTTGCACAAATAAAATCAATTTCTCCCTCACGTAAAGGAAATGTTCAAACTCCTCCTAGTTTTGGATGAAGCCCTGCCACTTATCTAACCTGCTGGAATTTTTCAGGTTTTAATGGTTTTGTTAGGTTCATGCCAATACGTTGGTTAAATTTCGGGCTCTCTTTGATAAAAACCATGTACTAGAATCTAGTTTCCTAGAGTGACAAAAAAGTGTTATAGCAAGTTCTCTGACACATACATTGATCTCAGGCAACCTGTAAAAACAGTAAGTGGCAGGCATGAAGCCTAGCGCTGCAATGGCCTCAGCGAGCTCTGTGCTTGAATTTGTGGGCCTGGAATTAAGAACCATGGTTGACTAACAAATGCATCATCAGTCTTCAAGCAATTCAAAACTAAATGGACATAAGTATTAACATCCTAAAAACTCAACTATAATTGTGACTCCCTCTTGCCCCTTCTGGATAGGTTTTGGCATTTCTCACTTTTTAAGAAAAATAACATTTTCTTCTTACATGAAAATGCAGTTTGAAAAATAGAAAAGCACAAAGAAAAAAAAATTATTTATATCCCTACTGCTAGAATTCAACCATGGTTAAGTAATTTTCTGTATATGTATGTAGTCACATATGTTGTTTGAATGTCTGTTTTCTCACGAGTAATGGATTGTAATATGTTCCCCACTGTATCATTCACCTCTCTTTGGGAAATACAAATATACAAATATCACATCTGCTCTTTCTCTATGCTTCCCTACCCCAAGGATCAACATGTCCATCATTTTATCTATGATATAGGGCTTAATTCAAATGGCATCTTACTTGCTTAATTGTTCACATAATTACCTCTAGCCTCTCTGAACTTTGTCTTTGATTTTTGTTTTTTTCATAGAGACAGGGTCCTACTCTGTTGCCTGAGCTAGAATGCAGTTGCATGATCCCAGCTCATTGCAACTTTGAACTCCTGGCCTAGAGTGATCCTCTCAGCTCAGCCTGCCCAGTTGTTGAGGTTATAGGCATGTGACACTACTTCCAGCTAGTTTTTTTTTTTTTTTTTGGTAGATTTGGAGAGGGAGGGGGATCTCACTCTGCTGCCCAGGCTGTCCTTGAACTCCTGGTCTCAAGATATCCTCCTGCTTCATTCACCCAAAGTACTGGGATGACAGATATGAGCCATTGTGCCCATGGTATAATTATCTTCTTAAAAAGTCTTTCATAACTTTATATTATGCACATATTTTCTCTATTACATAAACTTTCTGAGGCTAATGTATTAGTCCAAGGCTTATCTGGTTGCAAAGGATAAAATCATAGCTTACACAGAACAAGTTAATTTATTATCTCGGAACATTGAGAAGTCTAACGGGCTTAGGTATGTGTGGGTCAGAGCCTCCTTTCTGTCTCCTTCTCAGCTCTGCTTACTCCCACTTGGCTTCCTCCTTCTTATTGAATAATTCCTTTTGAAAAAGTACCTCTTTCTTGATAAATATGGCAGGAAAGTTCCAAATAAAACCCTTATTTGTCTATCTCAGTCAGTTTGTCAGTCCTGAACCTAGACCTTTGGCCAGGAGCGGGGAGTATGCTGACTGGGCGACCTGAGTCATGTGCCCAGTCCTGTGCACGATCACAGGCAACCAAAAAGAGCAGAAGGGATGCAGGACAGGGAAAACCAGAGATACATGGTAGTGATGGCATCCTTACCTGATTGACTTTTGGATGGAGCCTCACACATGGTTAGTAATCAATAAATACTTGCTGAGTGAAATTACTACATCCATTAATCACTTTTTACCCAAAGTGGGCACAAAGGGGGCACCAATGCTTTCTGGGGTATCTTGAGCTCTGTAATCTGTTAACATAATTAAGATGACTATGCTAGCTCACTGTTCAAAATTGCTTCTTATGAGAATTTTATTAAACTGATTGCTTTTTATTATTAAACTAATTGTGTAAAAGGAAAAGAAAGCTTAAGGAGAATTAATGGCCATATCTATAACAAAAATCATGGAAAGAAAGAGGCACTTATCTGATACTTTATAAAAACAAACAAGGCAGTACCTGTGGCTCAAAGGAGTAGGGTGCCGGCCCCATATGCCAAAAGTGGTGGGTTCAAATCCAGCCTCAGCCAAAAAACTGCAAAAGAAAACAAACAAACAAACAAAAAACAAGTAACTTCCACTTCGTCCTCCTAATTCCCTCTCCCCCTGCTCTGTGCCTGGGAGGTTGATCTATATAGATGCATCAATAGCTTTCTTTGCATTTTGGTTTCTAGCTGGGTCTGTCTGATGGGAAGCATCTGTGGAAAATCAGAGGGCAGGAAGAGAGAAGAATTCCTCTTGCCACATCATATAGAACGCCTACAAGTCTCTTCCAAAAGCCAGAGTTTGTTTCGTAGAGCTTCCTCTCTATATTCAATAATGGTTTCTTCCTTTGCACCTTCAGTAGTGGCTACCAACACATCCCTTGTTGGTTTTCCTAAAACCCTTCAGAGCTTCGTAGATAGTCTGCCCATTGAATTCTTCTTCAATTACCCAGGTAGAGTATGCACTATGTTTCCAGCTGGGCCATTGACTCAGACTTGCCTAATGAACATGAAAAACACACAAATAACAACAAACACAACTTATATTCTGATCAACTTAAAATGTGTGTTCATGGGCCAGAGTAGGGAGGAAGCCTGAGGTTGGCTTCTTGACAACTATATCTCTAAGAATCCTCAGTCTTCATACTTTATAACATTTACATCATTAAAGCTGCTTTTGATAATCACTTTCCTGGAATTGTGTTGGTACAAAGAAAAAAAGAGGATTTTATTTCTTGAGAAGTGAGGAACACCATTTTAGTCCCAACAGCCCAGTTGGTATTTATGAATTTTAATATTTGAAAAGCTTTTGTTTCTAGAGAAAAGAATGGCGTGAATCCCTTGGCCCTTTGCTCGGATATAGGATTTTAACTAAAGAACTAAAGGAAGGGAGAAAAAAAATGTCTCATTAAGCATCCCTGCGTCAACACCATTCTAATAAACCCATTTTAAAGGAAATAGTCAAACAATTCTAGTTGTGTGGAGTTCTAATGACAGAGTATTTGTTTGAAAAAAGAAAAGTGTTTCGTTCCAATTAAAGCCAATTAATATTACGATATTTCAAAAGGCTTTCCACAAGCATTGTCATCGGTGCCTCGAATAGTTTCATCACATTCTTAGGTTTTAAAGTGAATTACTTTTGCAATAAGGATTAAATGTATTATTCTCCTTTCACTGTGACATTTACTCCGAGCCTGTTTATACCAATGCAGCTGCTGTGTAAATCAGTGCTTTTTCTTTCTTTTCTCTTTCTCTTTTCATTTTAAAGGCATATATGCAAGTCATCTGACCCAGGTTATACATGAGCCGTATAGCATATGGTTGGGGTAAAGAACACCGTATCTTTTGTTCAACAGTTTTTGTATTTTTTTTTTCCCAGTCTTTTGCTTTTCTGGTCCTCAAATAAGGCTAATTACAAAGAAAAAAAAGGTGGGACTGGTGGAGAGGGAGCCTTTAAAACCATTCCTTTTGCAGCATGGAACAAAAGAGAGTACCAAGGGCATGGCTAGGCCTCAACAAAAAAAGAAAAGAAAAAAACCACCTAATGAGGATGTCGAGATAAGTGCTTGTGAAGAAAACCAGCAAAAAAGAGCTTTTGGTCTAAAATCCATAAATAAGTGTGCATCAGATGGGTACTAGAACATTTTTAACAAGACAGGCCATGAAAACTGTATACTTGTATGCAAGAGCTGCATGCCTTAAAAAAAAAAGCCTCCTTTCTTTACAAGACAATTTTCTTTCAAAAATTAATTTAAAAAGAAATACTTGAAAATTAAGATGTTTTATTCATGTCTCTGAATCCATTCTAGTGCGGATACCATATAAAGAGTTGTTTTTCAGACATAATTATGAAGGCTGTTGTCTTCTTAGGGGTCAAAGGTTTTGCATGAGTATATGAAGAATTTGTTCATGGAGAAGAGAGGAACAGAGGAGATTTTGACCTTGAAGACTTCTGTTGCATTTTTACTTTTAAAATGAGAGGAGAAGCAGCTATATTTGACGTTTCTTGTTAATTCTCTATACCTGTCGCTCATCTTTGTGCCTCTCCTGATATGCTTGACCCTTGTTATAGGCACCACAGCAATAGAAGTTAGAGGTTTGCATCTAAATTAATTATACAAGTATAGAGAATTATAACTTTTTAGTTAGAAGGAATCTTCAATTATCTGTTACTGGAAAATATAAAGGTGAAAAAAAAAAAGTCCAGGAAACAGGGACTCTGAAGACCTTATGAAAGATTTAATTTCTATTGTGTATTTGTCTTGAACGTATCTACCTTGAGTCTATATAAAGAATATAGGAATGTATATCCTGGTGACCCTGATATACACGCTCTCACATATATAATGCTATGCTGTAACAGTCTGAGAATTACTTCGTTGATCTGAAGTGTTTTTTTTTTTTTTCTCTTGTCTTTATTTTCCTCTTGGTCAAAAGTGTATGTTATAAATGCACATATACTATTTATATGGAAAAATTTTCTTTCTCCTTTTCTTCACTAATTCGTCTCCCACATACATAAAAATACATCAAAGATGATATTTAATTTTGTTTTATCTTGTCCATGTCCCATGATTTCAATACAGAAATGAATTGTAAATCATTTACAATTGTTGATTAAATTATATTTTAAATGTAAATTGCATTTTACTTTTATTTTATATTTTTTACTTTTTATTTTATATTTCATATAGTAAATAAAGACTTTGTATTTTTTCATGGAGTTTGTCAGCTTCAAAGGTTTAAATTCTTCTCTTATTGAACATTAAATTGTTTTTATTCTTTCAATATTATACTGTAGTTACTCTTCCTCTGCTTGGGACCTTGTAATGGCCCCATGTTGCACACAGAACAAAAATCTGAGATGATTCCTGTCCACCTTCTCCTATTCCTCATCTTAATCTCTGATCCACCTTACCTTCCTCTGCTTTTTCTTTTTTTATAGCACTAATCACATTCTAACATACTATAAGATGTACTTGTTATATTTACTATTTATTGCCTGTTTCCTCTCACTAAGCAGAGACCTTCATCTTTTTCATTCCCCAAGGTGCCCCGGGTACCTACAATAATGCCCTAAGCTTATGCCACAGTAAGTATTCAATAAATATTTGTTAATAACTGATTTTAGACAGCTTTTGCCTTTGTGAATTGTTTTCCTAGGGTAAACCGGAAAACAACATAGTTGAGTACTATAAATAGCCTATCCTAAGACAGAATTTTGGTCTTATAGTATGAACTTTTTCACGTTTTTTAATAATTGCTTCCAGATGATCCTACAAAATGATCACATGTGTTCATATTAAAACCAGTAATGGACCAATGTACATGCTTTTCCTCAGCCTAACAAGCTTTAGGTTAAGATACATATACTTTCTCTCTCTCCTGAGTATATAGTGTGTGTGTGTTTTATATATAGATATAGACAGATATAGATATATAGATACAGACATATGCCAGTGTACTAGGAGCCAAATTATAGCTAGTTAGTAGTTTTAGTATAACATTTTCAGAAATCTTTGGGAACTAACACAGAATCATATGTATTTTTTAAAATTAGAGAAAGAGTCTGTTTATGTTGCCCAAGGTGGAGTGCAGTGGCTATTCACAGGTGTGATGTTAGTATACTATAGCCTGGAACTCTTGGGCTGGTGCAGTCCTCCTGCTTCAGCTGCCTAAGTAGCTGGGACCACAAGTGTACATCACTGCACCGAGCTCTACTATAACTTTTTCAATAAATAATGTTGAATGTCTTTATATTTGATCAATTGCTAATTTTGTAATTTCATTATATATGCTATTATATAATGTTATCAGTTTAATATTTGGTTATTTATATTTTTTCCATGAAATATGTATTGATTTCTGAGGCTTATTATGTTCTGGGATTTAGTGGAATTCCTATTTGTTTCATCTTAAGTTCACTAACTTTCTTATTTGTTCTAGCGGTTTTTTATTTTTTATTTTATATCATAGTAATGCAGGTTTTCATTTATGGAAAAGTTGAAAATGTTGCATTCTATTTGCATTTTTAAAATTGCTTCAATTATATGAAGATTAATAATGTTTTTATACCGGGGCTATATTAACATTTGAAAATTATCTTCAGGTCTATGCTTATTAAAAAGTGATTTGTTGGCCAGCAGCTGAGGATGTACCCCAGTTGAGTATGTACATTAAAGTTTGAAAAGCACCTTTTAGATAGTATCTATCATCTCCTCAAATTAGGAGACTGGTTTTGCTATGTTGAAAGCAATGATGATTCATACGTACATTTATTACTTGCTTTGGATTGTTCTTTCAGCCAATCATCGATCTTATCCAGCGTGGTGGTTTAACCTGGCAGTCAAGCACCCTGGCTTTGAGGTCAGGTAGACTTGAGTTCAAAGTTGGCTCTGTTATTTACTGACTCTGTATTGCCCAAAGCACGTAATCTTTTTGTCTGCCTCACTTGTAAAATAGACATACAATAGTACATACCTGATAGGTTTATTATGAGAATCAAAGGAGAAGATATTTTTCAAGTGATTTCTTGGTGCATGATATACAACTAAGAAATGGTAGCTATTATTATAATCGTGATCTCATTGCAATCCAGAAAACCTGCCCTGCCCTAATAGTGGTTCTCAATCTTCTCAGACTCAAGCCACAAAGATTTTGCAAGTCTCTTGATGTTTATTGCTTACAAAAATTCCCCAAAATATAACTGTAAGTAAATGACAAATAAACAAAAGTAGCATATAAGGAATGAATTGAAAGCCTGGCATAGACTGTATAAGAAAACATAAATAAGTAATTATAGAATCCGCACAAATGAGAGAGCTACAATACTGACTGTTGGGTATTGGTGATTACCAATTGCATTACCGACCAGCATTGCAGTTAGCCACGTGATTTTTTGAAGCGGGGGAATATCTCATTGTAAAGTTTTGAACAAAACAAAACTAAAATTCTTCCATCAATTTACATGATAGTTACCTTCCTGACAAGGTCAATGAATCTAAAAAAGTCTATTCAAAATATACTTAGGGTTAATATGTAAACCAGAGCTAGCCTCTGGGCTTAGGTGATGAAGGTATTTTGTCTTCAAGAAAATTTGGAGGAACACTACGGCTGTCTGAACTGCTGGATGATTCTTTATTGCATGGGACCGTTCTGCACGTTGCAGGATATCTAGCATCCCTGGACACTTCCCACCAAGTCCTAGTAATGCCTTCCAATAATCAAGACAATCAAGTATGTCCCCACACATTTCCAAAGATCCTCAAGGACCATGATTGCTCCTGTGAGACACACTTTCCTTTACCATATGGGGTGTTCTTTCCTAAGTATTATAACTTTCTGTATTTCATCATTACAGCTGACAAGTATCATGACCAAGTATGATATGATGTAAGAGGGGACATCAGAAAATAATTACACACTTGTATTGTTAGGTAGAAACGGACACAACTAATAAAATCATATATGGGCCCAGAAGTAAATGTCTTTTAGACTGAGTGACCTATTGTGAAAGGATTGTAACTTTCTCTACTTACCTCTGGAGATACTTTCAGTTACAATTTAGGACATTTTACAGTGACATGGTGACACTACAAATTGTAATTGACTTTCAGAGAACAGACTTCAGCTCTTCAATGCCCGTGAGGTATGTGATCTTACACTAATACACACTTTGTCCAATCTGATTGCTTAGATTGCTTAATTAGGACCCAGAGTTCTTGTGATAGTTGGAAACTTCTTTTTTTTTTCCCAACAAAAACTTCATGATATGACCAACAGGATGAACACTTAAAGACTGCAAAAGTCATGAAGACATTTCCAATGGTTGCATTAATATATAATTAAGCACTGTAATAGGTGTTCATCAAGCAAGTCTCAAACAGAAATAGATTTTATTTATTTGTTTATGTCCTCTGGGATTATAGTAACAAACTGAAGAATAAAAAGTTTTATGAAAATAACCAAATAACTTAATAAAAGTGGCAAAATAAAGTTACACTTAAAAACAAACCTATATTCCTTTGTTTTGTGCCTATCTGCCCTCTTCTGCTTTGATGGGAATCTCCTAAGGGCTGCATTCAGAGGCTTTGATACGGCTTGCTGAAATGTCTCAGTGAGCCCCTTCGTGATAGAAAGTGTGACCAGCTTGCTTTTTTCAGAACTGGTATCTAGCTCAAATATTTATGCATGTAATTGTTAATAGCGTCTCACCTTTCCAGGGAAGTGTTGTGGAACGGTCAGCTGTCTGCCCAAAGTCATGCTTCCCTTTTACAGCACAGAATTGTTGCAAGAAAGGGGTTTCCAGTCCTAGACAACATTTTTCTGCACCCTGACTGAGTTCTGGTCAGTGAAATGTGGAGATGAGTGGCATATTCCCTTCTAGACCTGGTCTATAAGATGTTAAAGCTCAGGACTTTTTGGAAGCCATAGACAGCAGAGCCTCTACCATACTGATCCCTGAATGACTATGTGGAACAGAATCCCCTCTCTCCTTCTTAAGTATTAAATTCCACAGAAGCCAGGAGTACCTATTCACTGGGAAATATATGCTCATTGGTTTAGACCAATGAAATCTAGAGTTTTATTTATTATAGCAGCTAGCATTGCCTTAATAAGTATTAACCTTTATCATTGTGCATCCAAATCCAGAATATCGGACACATTGCACACCCTCAATGCACAAATGAAAGCACATCCCCTATCAAAGGGCAATAAAAAATGCCCCATAAACAGAATTCCTTGTTCTTCTAGGGAAGTCATTATCAAACACACCAGAGATTTTCTTAAAGAAATAGTAGGAAATGCTACAATATTTTTTTATATGACTTTGGGGATCGGGAGAGAATCTAACAGTAATTCCAGGTCATATGTGTGTGTTGGGGGGCTGGTCCATAAAAATAATACTCCAGATGGAAACACTAGGACAGTTTCCCAGAAAGAATATAATGGCAATCGGTACTAAAAAAAGGCAAATTGTCAGATCTGTGAGATACCTGGGTAACCACCTATCACATGTAAGAAAAAATGCTATCCTTTTGCACTGAGGAAAAGCAACCTTATGTGGACATTCATGTGTGATCATTCTCATGTATGGAAAGTTGACTTGACCCATATCCAGGATTATTATAAAATCATCCATGCTCATTACAGCGCTCCACTCAGTCTGGCCAAGGATCTATTTTTTTGATTATTCCCGGCACTTTTCCATACTTTTCCTTATTTAAGCTTTTACATAATGTTATCCCTCCTCTCACTTGTGCAGTAATAGAGGCCCAGAGTTGTTGATGAATTAGGAATAATTTGCCCAAAGACACCCAGCTGCACTTCCTCCACACTTTCACGGTCTGCTCATCACTCTCTTACATTGCTTGGTTTTGTACGTCAGTTACGCCTCTGAGCATCATTCACCATGCCATCAGAAAAATACTAATTTAATAACAAAAACAATCTCTCAGATCATGAATTCAGGAGCAGCACATTGGACCATGTGGGCTTGGGAAATACACGTTTCATGAGTTCCCTCAAACTGCAAACAGTATCTCTATTTTTATTGCTCTTTTTCAAGTAATAAATTCTTTTCCTTTAGGCACCGATCTTTTCCTTGTGACAGTACACGTTAATTTATTTCTTTCTCACTGGGAAGTTCACGAGGCGTTGCACAGGCTTCACTGGCCAGCTCAAACTGTGTTCCCTGGAGATGTCTGTCTTCCCAGTGGGGCCTGAATCACAAATCCTTCTGACATCATTCTCTAAAAATCAATCGTTTATAAGATGGGTTATCAAACTTTTTCTGTAAACAGACAAATAGTAAATATTTTAGGGCCAATAAGCCGTGAGTTCTCTGTTGAAACTACTCAACCCTATCGCTGTACTGCAAAACCAGCTATAGACAATATGTAAATGATGGATGTGGCTGTGTTTTAATGAAACTGCAGAAATAGTCTGAAGGCTACATTTGGCCCATGGGGCTGTGGTTTGTCAATGTCTATTATATACACAGATCACTTTCTTCGGTTAGACTTAACTTTAGCTGAACACTTACAGTTGAGACCTGAACAACTCTGTGGTTCATTTACACACTGACTTCTGTCTCAGAAAGACAGAAAGACCAACCCTCCTCCTCAGCCTAGTCAAGGTGAAGACAAGGGGGATGAAGTCCTTTATGATGGTCTACTTCCATTTAATGCATAGAAAATATATTTTCTCTTCCTTAACATTTTCTTAGTTTACTTTAATATAGGAATATAGTATATTATATATGTATGTGTGTGTGTGTATATA
>NW_003852397.1:44900933-44943297 GCF_000181295.1 Otolemur garnettii | reverse complement strand
TATATATCATACCAAATTGTGTTAATAGAGCGTTCCTGTTAATTGGTATGGCTTCCAGTCAACAGTGGGTTATTTGTAGTTAAGCTCTAATGGAGTCAAAAGTTATACACAGATTTTTGACTATGTGGGGTTAGTGCCTCTGACCCCCAGGTTGTACAGGCTTCAACTGTATTTACTTTACAATTTTTCTATCTTGGAGCCTTGATATGGATAGATGAGGAAAAGCGTATGTATACATGTTAGAGTTCACATATACTCTGAAAAATAATTGTGTAAGGAAACTTGCATTTAAGAAATTATTTTTATAAAAAGATGATTTTAGACATGGAGTAAGGGGTACATGAACATAAGAAGAAAATAATAACTGAACCATGAATATTGAATAAAAGTGAAGGTGTGAAAGATTTACCATGTTTATTCAATCACTGAAAATATTTGTTTTGTCTTTTTGCTCCGGGCCCTGGGATTACAATGTACAAAAGACAATGTGTTCATTGACATACAGAATTTGTGGTTTAGCGGGGGAGATATGCGTTAAATAAGTAATCATTACAAAATTGCAGAGTATATGGACCTGGCAAGTGTAGGATGAAAGGGGGGTATGACTAGAAAGAAGGGTGTGGCAGGAGAAAAAGGATATACAGAAAGGGGAATGAACAAGAGAACACTGACGGATGGCCTTGGAATCTGAAGGAGAAATTTGAGTCTGTATTTACACATACATTGGAAAGGCCAATGCACACATAGAGATAGGGAGTAACATAAGCTAAAGATTGGGAGCTTATTTGCTTGTTTTTGTTTTCAGCTTTTCAAAATGACCTTTCAGATTAACTGGGCTGGTGGTGGGGGAGAAGTAGGGCTTAAAAGAGCAGAGTAGGGAGGGAGTAAAAGGGTGGAACTAGGTGACAATTCCAAAAGAGGACTTCGGTTGTGTTCAGGAAATAATAAGTCGTCGATTGATTTGTCTGGGGAATGGAATGCAGGAGAGAGGAGCTGGAGCTAGGGCCAGAAACAAAGGTTAGAGCCAGATGGTGGAAGGCTTTGAATGCCAAGATAAGGAACCAGATTGACTAGAGCAGACTGTCGGGGACCTGAGTAGCCAGGAGCAGGATATGAACTGGGCAAGTTTTAGGAAAATATGAATTAGGGAGACAAAGTCTGGAGGAAAGGAAAACAGGGAAGAGGCCCTCTGAAGAGTTCAGATAATAAGGGCCAGGAGATGAAACGAACAGGGTTATAGTATATTGTGAAATTGCTTCCTTTTTCCATAAACCCTTTTGAGTTAAATGCAGCATCTGTTCATCTGCCTGTGGCACAGTTTTTACTGGATGAAGACAGCACTGTATTCACTGGCTGCTGACAGTGTCTCTCCTTGTGCTCTGCTATGTTTTAATTATGTTTGACATTCATCGCACACTATTATCCAGTAGCAGCCAATTGAAGAAGTGCAGCTTCATTTGAAGTCAAACAAAAGTGAGGACACATGTAATTATATAGTACTATATTGTTACTTGGAAGCTAGGAGATTTTTAGGTTTTAATATGCCCGTGGCTTCCTATGTACCACTCCACTCTCATGTCTTGTTTTGATTCATTTGTAAGGAGCCTCAGCCCGCAATTTAATTATAAACACCCACTCTAAAACAGAACCAGTTCAAAATGAAGAAAGAATCTAAAACTAGATTAGGAATCAAGAGAAGGTAGTGCCTTTTTATTATGAATTTTTTCAACCATATGTATACATAAGTGAGAAGACTGGTATAATAAACTCCATGAACTCATCATTGGGTTTCTGTAATGATCATCACATGACCGAGCTTCTTTGATTTATAACCACACCTTCTTTTTACTCTTGATCCTCAACCTGGATTATTTTAAAGCAAATCTCAGGCATCCTATTTTTCACCTTTAGATAATTTTCTTTCTCTCTCTCTCTCTCTCTCCACATACCTTTAAAAGAGAACTTTTTAAAAAACAGACATATTACCATCGTATTACCTCAAATAAAAGTAACAATAATTCTCTAATATCATTAAATATCTAGTCATTGTTCAAATTCTTCAGTTGTTTTATACTAATTTTTATTAGATAGTTGTTTTCCTTTGTTACTGTGGTTTAAATGAAAATACAACAAAAGTCACAAATGGCCTAGGGTGCTATAGCTCTTAAATTCCATTTAATTTACAGATTCTCTACTTTTGTGTTTATATATTTTTTGCTTGCCATTTATTTATTGAGGAACTAGGTCATGTGCCATGTAGAAATTCCCAGTTGCTGGATTTACGGATTAGTTGTGCAACATATAATTCTAGCCTCTGGGTTTCTAATAAACTAATAATAATTCAACCTGGAGGCTTGATCAGATTTATTTATCTACTTTTAGCAAGAATAGGTTATGGGTAGGCCTGAGTTCTACTGAATCATGACAAGAAGCATTGAATACGTGGTTGCATCTTTTTCTTGTAATGTTAAGAGAAATAAATGGATTCATATGCTGTCGGCCTAATCCAACAACTTTCGAATTCACTATTAGCTACCTAGAGATGAGAGTTTATAAAAGAAAAGTAGGACAAATGCTTGATAACATTATTTTTTTAAATTTACCTATCATTAGGAATTGGTGGATTTTTAAAAAATTGGTGTATTTCATTATATTGAGATCTTTTTTTTAATTAATTTTTTTTTGACATTTTTTTGGCCAGGGCCGGGTTTGAACCTACCACCTCCAGTATCTGGGGCTGGCTTCCTACTCCTTTGAGCCACAGGTGCCACCTTGAAATAATATTTTTTAACATACAAATTATTCTGTCTTTAACCCGAGGGAGTCCCTTCAAGCTGGTTTTTCCTTCCTTTTGACTTTTTCTGGTATCTTCAATAGCTTGCTTGCTTTCTGGCATGACAAGAGGCTCATTTTGTTCTTACTCATGTCTGAATCAGCCATTTTCCCAAGGGCTATTTCTTTTTTCCCAAGGAGCCCTATTTCTTTTTAATAGGAAATGATATTTAGAAAACACAGGCTGAACACTAAGGGCACTCATTGTTGTAGGCTTGGTCATTATTTCTTGGCTTTTCCAAGAGACAGAATGAGAAAATATTTTTTGTTTCCAAAAAAAAAAAAAAATTACATCACAGATTCACACTGCTATTTCCAAAGGGAGTATAAAATCTTTATTTAACTTATTTGGTTTCATAGCTATATCTCCTTTCTCATGTATTGAAAATCTTTTTTCTAATGATAGTGATATAATTACTCCTTTGCTTTATCCTGGCAATATAAAAGTTCAAAAATAATTATACCAATATTGTTACTAACAATATGATAAGTAACTATATTTTGACTTCTTCACAGTTGCTTTTTTTTTGTATTTAGGATATATTCCACCAACATAAAAATGTAGGTATATTTCATATGTAAATATATTTACATATTTGTAAGCATATTTATTTTTGGCTTGGATTTTCCTTAAAAAATCCTATGCACTTTTTATATTCCTCTTTTCCTACAAAAAGGTAGCAGAGTATATAGTACATATGAATCAGAAGAGAATAGCACTTAGCATGTTATTGAAGGTTCTATAAATTTTAAGGTACCACTCTTATAAACATGTTTACGTTATGTTATAAAGGCAATTTACATGATTTTTATCATTCAAACTTTGATCCACTTAGTATAAAGTTATTATGTTAGCATAGACCTAGTATAAGAAATTACATTATAATAAGCTATTGTTAGGCTGGAACTCTGTTAGGGAGGAAAACACTGCTCATTTTAATGATGCGTTTTCAGCTTTTACTACATGGACTGTTTTCAGCACTTTCTAAACTTACTTAATCCTCTTGTACCTGTGAAATAGGTATTGTTATTAACCTTATTTTTTCAATGGAGGAATTAAGACAAGGGATGTTAAGGAACTGTTAACATCTCCTAAATAGAATTAGGATTTCAACTGAGCATTCCGGCTACAGAAGTCCTGGATGTTAACTGGATCACCTGTGACCACCCCTCATCAGGAAATATTTACCTTATATCCTTTTGATTGCTATTGTAAGCAGACTCTCAGTGAATATCCTTGAAGGTAAATTTTAGTTCTCATCAAGTTAATATTTCCTTACATGATTTATTGAGCTGTAATTTCTGACTTACAAGGTAAGCATATTTTCAAGTTCAGGATTTTGAAATTTTTCATGATCTTTAGCACAAAGAAATGAGAAAGAGTCCTTTTGGGCATGCTGGCAATATGTCCCAGTGAATTTTTTAAAAATCAACTTTTATGATACAATAAAATATAGCCAATTTAATTATACACTTCAATATTCACTTAAAATGTTTTTAATTTTAATTTTAGAGACAGAGTCTCACTCTGTCACTTAGCCTAAGATGCAGTGGGGCAATCATAGCTCATTGTAGCCTCAAACTCCTGGGCTTAAGAAACACTCTGGGCTTATTTAAAAAATTACTTTGAAGGGATGGGGTCTCACTGTGTGCCTAGGCTGGTCTGATACTCCTGGGCTCAAGTGATCCTTCTGTCTTGGCCTGCCCAAAGTGTTAGGATTATAGGCATGAGCCACTGCACTAGGCCTAGTTCGGTGTTGTGGCAAATGGATACACCCATGGAGCCACTACCACAATCAAGAAATAGAACGTTTCCATTACCCCCAAAACTTCCCTTGGCCATTAGCAATTTCCATAAATTTTGAGCACTGTTCTCTTTTTGTGGTTTTCGGTTCAGAAGGATAAAGTTTTTAGCTATAGGCCATTCCATAAGCAAATGAACTGTCTTCAGGCAGAAATTAATTTTTATACATGTCTATTTTCTTTTCTTCTAGAATCTGTGTCAGAAAGCATTGACTTGAAGCTATCAATATTACATGCTGCTTTCTCTATGAGAACTGAAAGCTGACATCCATTGTGCTGTTGATAACAAGCCTGAAACTCACATGTCTCATGGGCTACTCTCACCAGCCAGCCCTGCCTCTTTAGACTTCCATTTAGATAAAGGAACACATTTAAATAGCTATAGCTGCCTATTTCCCTGAGGGAATGTTATACATCTGTCCAAAAGATGGGAAATTTCAGTTTTTGAATGGTTAGGAAATTTCACTTTTAATCACAAGTTTAAAAGTGAGTTCTCTAGACATGACCAAATATATTAGCATATACTCATGGAATATTATAATCTTAAAATGGAATCTATTTACAAGAAAACTACAACTCAAAGAGTTTAGCTGGACATTCTGGTCTACTCCCAGCTACTCAGGAGGCTGAGGCAAGAGAATTGCCTAAGCCCAGGAGTTGGAGGTTGCTGTGAGCTGTGTGATGCCACGGCACTCTACTGAGGCGATAAAGTGAGACTCTGTCACTACAAAAAAAAAAAAGCCAAAGAGGTTAAACAGCTTATATAAGGTCCTACAATTTACTGTACAGTTAGCATTAAAACCTTTTCTAATGGAATAAATCCCTAACTCTCAGCCTGCTGATTCCCAATCTCATGGTCTTTTCAGAGTATCATGCTGCTATTCTGTACTGGCCTAGTTCTTAGGCCTGACTTTAACCAGACCAAGATTATAGAAATTACAAAGATTGTATTCACTGTGCCATGAAAAAATTCTCCTGGCCTGCATTTTTAGTATCAAGCAGGTATCAGTTGCAAATCAACCTCATTATACCTGTCCTCATAGTTACTTACCTTCTCAAACAGCGTACTGTGCCAGAGGGGATGAGAAAAACACTCGCAACATCTCTGCAAAGTCTTATTCTTGCTGCCAATCACCATGGAACAGAGTGACCCAATTACCAATTAGAAAGGAAGCTGCTGCTTGCTTGACAGAATGTTCCCTTGTGATAGTGTGGAAAGTCTCACAAGATAATGTGAATTGTGTTACCATGAAAACTTCTGATATATTTTTTTCATATTGCAAAAGTAGATCATGTTCATTGGGAAAAAATAAATAATAACAGGAAAATAATAAGAAAGAGATAAAATAAAAATTATCCCAAATATTCTAAGATTGATTTCCACTGTTAACATCTCAGTGTACACTTTTCCAAACTTATAAAAATTTCAAGCCTTTATTATTTTGATTTTTAATAACACAGATCATAAACAAATAACATTTCTTTCATGTTAGCTCCACAGTTGGGTATATTGGTTAAGAGTATAGACTAGCGGGTTAGCATCTAAGATCTTCTGATTATTAGTCATGTGACCTTGAGTAAGTTTATCTGCCTGTGCCTCAGTTTTCTTATCTATTAAATGGTGATAATTTTAACACTGACTATATAGGGCTATTGCCAGGATTAAATGACTCTCTCTATATAAAGTATTTACAAGACAATCTGGCACTTATTATCATTATATAATAACATTATTACTACAAAACAGTGAAATCAACATAGATTCACTGCATGTCTGTCTTGCCACTTCTCTCCTCAACTTCATTCCCTCTACAGAGATAACCCACATTATGCTTGCAACAGAGAATTCCACCATCCCAGTGATCTCTGGGGATACCTTTGTAGTAGTGGTGTAATTCCCACTAGACTTAGTTAAACGCTTCAAACATCCTAAAGTGAGTTTTCTGAGCAGAGTAAACTTCAGGGAGGGTTAGGAATTGTTGGACATGAACTAAATAGTTTCCTTTATTGTGAGAAAAATAGCTAATTGTAAAACAGCCTGGCTTCTTTTCCAGGATTAGATGAAGGAAGCAAATGATCTAGCCAGTTTTGACTGTTGCCGCCAAGATTGCATACTGTAGTTTTTACACATTTCTCACTGTAGCCTATAAAAACTTACAGTTTGCAAATTTACTTGCATAGCTTGGAGTCAGTTGAAGTAGTTTTGTCTGAATCCTGTTTCTATTCCATTCCAGAGACTTTCACCCTCTGAAACCCAACCTCTGATACTCCTTTGGCTTTTCATTGCATGTTGGTGTCGCTTGTCATTCCTTCTGTTTTCACTCCTGGCTGGAGACATGACTACTGACAGCTCACATGTTTTCATCTTGTGTCTCTCTCCACTGGTGGAGAGGAAATATCTCGTTTTTCCTTGTTCAAATTCTGGACAAAATGGGTCCAGTTTGAGTCAGGTGCTGACCTCCTGAGATAATCAGATAGCTAAGGAGGTTGGGGTCCTATAGGACGTGACAACTCCCCCTAGAAGCACATGCTAGGAATGGTGGAAGAGCATTTCTCATAAGACGGGAGGTGGGGGTGGGTGGGGCATGCTGCTCTATAATGATGGTCAGAGCTAAGCAGTCCATAGCACCACCATGACCCTTTCTTAATTTCCGTCTGCTCTCTGCCTGTACATCACCTCACTTTCATTACTCAGCAGCATGCTGTGGGTGTGACTTTTGCTCTTGTATGCCATTGGTGCCATCTGCTCCTGCCTTCTCTCCTTTGATGTCATTATACAGATGGCAAGGGCACAACGGGAAGTGCCACTTAGTTCAATATGGCAGCTCTGGATACATCAGACTTGCCCTGCATCAGTGCTGCTGATAACTAATCCAGATCATACGTAAGTCTAATAATGGAATAATTATGATATCTTGGCTTAGTCTCTGAAATCCCATCATAAATTATTGGAACTATATGTATCCGTTTCAACCTATGCATTTCCTATAATATGGGAGTGCTAATACTTAATGATTATTTTAAAGGTAATCTGGTAGATTTCTAAGAGATGATGACAACTTGCTAATAATCCACCAAGGTTCAGAAATATTGTTGATATTATAAACAATGGAAAATGTCTTACAAATGTGCTTGTTAATCTGACCATGTAAATGTCAGAGCTAATCAGTCAACAACTACAGCTAATGCAGGAAAGAAGAAAAATTAATATTCATTAGATTCTTGTTTACACTTCTGTTGTCAAGGTCAATCAGTTTGCTTTAAGCACAATGTTTCACTCTTATTAAAGTCATTAGTTTCAGAAGGGTTTCAGAATGCAGAGAACACTTGGGCTTCACAAATGTGTTTGATTTCCACATGACTCACATTGTGCAGAGGCCCAGGGTCGGGCCATATATGGCTGGGATTTAGACACAAACTTTATTCTGATGCACCAATTATTCTTACTTATGATAGAATAACTGTTAAAAAAAATGTAACCCAAATTTGTATCTTTGATAATATTCTCTAAATAACAAGTATCCAGCTTTTCTGTTTTGACACAGGCATTACATCAACTCATATCAAAGCAGTCACTCCCAGGCCGCAGTGATGCAAAAAGGATTCTTTGGTACTTTTGTTTACCTCTGTACCAAAAATGATAATTGGTTAGGGACTGAACTGTGATTAGAAATTTTTACTGAGGAACAGTGAATGTGGGTAGGATTCCATGAATTTAACCCTATCAGAGGATAATTTTTTTTTCTTCTTACAAATAAAAGGGTAATTTTTCATGCCCTCCAAGTGTGGAACTATCATTTTGATGAAAATCTCAGTTTGACATTATTCCAGTTGACTCTTCAACAAACTATAAGTCTGAGTTTCCCAGGCCCATAGTTTACCCAGGGGAAACAGGCCTCTGGAACGGCTCTTGTACCACTGATTACTCTTTTAGCATCTCAGGGAAAAATCCGTTGGAAATAATGTAATGTCGTTTGCAGCTTCTACCTGTGTCTCCATGGTGTTTAATTCCAGAGATAGGAATTATTGTGAGTTATTCAGGAAAGAATTAACACAGACTCCTGGTTACGTACGATTCCCTAAAACTTATTACTCACTAACACAAGAATTAGTCCCCACAGAAATTGTCTGTTTACTCTTTGGAGCTCAAAATGGAGGTGCATTGTTTTGTTTTTTCTTTTCTTAATCCTATATCGCAAAGATTTTAAACTGCTTTCAAATTACCTAGATATATACCTCTTGGCTATAAGCATAGAACAAATGTTATTCCTCTGTATATAAATTATTTGCTATTATAAAGTGAATGTGGAGATAGTTGTCTCAGAAGGCAAAGGATTCTTGAATAATTGCTTTCAGAAAATTTAACATTAATTATTCTCAAACTAAAAAGTTATTTTTAGCAAATTCCATATAAAATTTAATTAATATGTAGCCATTTTCACACAGTAGAAGAGTTTACTTATATTTTGGAGAGGTGAGGGATCATCATGGGTTGTCAACTAATTCTGGTAGTTTTTTTCCTAAAGGCTCTTAAGAGTAATTGAACATTTCTTTTGCATACTTGATATTTTCTGCAGATATGTGGGTAACATATGGGACTTCCAGCAAAATGTTGGAGGTACATCTTAATCCTGTAGAAGTATAGAGTGTAGTACTTTGGGAATTGCATTTATTACTTATGAGTGAGAATGGACCAAATCCATATCAAGCTGGAAACGGCCATTTATCTGGAATCTTGATTTGGCTTTATAACTTAGTTATCACCTAAAACTTCACTGTCCAATACAGTAGCCACTAACCACATGTAAGTATTAAATTAATGTTTAAATCAATTAAAACTCAGTCAACATAAAAAATTCATTTCAGGATTCAGTATCCATATATGGCCAGGGGTTACCATATTGTATACTGCTAAAATAGAATTTTTCTGTCATCTCAAAAAGGTTTATTGGGCACTAATGATCTAAAACTAAGGTAGTCTTTATCAATTACAAAAAATATCTATTCCTCAATCACTTTTCAGGGTCTTTTTGTGCCAAGGTAGCATAATAAGACTATCTTTTGACCTATTGTCTTCAAAGATTATCCCCAAAGAATAACAGGAACAAGAAACAAAACCACAAATTCCATTGCCAATAAAAATATGAGATGTTTAATTCAAACAAAATATGAATTTTTATTTTAAAACAGGGAGCCATTGTTTTTCATGTCTATCCTGCACTGTCAGAGTGCTTCCTTTATTCCACTCCAGTAAGAGACTGGACTAGACGTTGATTATCTAGATTAACAAAGTGGAGGTTCTGGACTGGGGTGTGGGAGACATAGTGAAAGGGATGGCACCCTGAAAACAGTGCAGCCAAGTGTCCCTTTCCCTTCCCAGTTCCAAAAGAATACTAGCAGCCAGATTATTTATTCTCGCTGTCATTATCTCATCTCCTAAACAGGAGACTAAAATCTTTTCCTTTGGGGAAAACAAATGATTACAGAGAAAAGACATGAAATAATGACGTGCTATAGTCACAAGGCCAAAATCAGGCCCTTTTCTTTTCTCCTGCACTGCCATCCACCACCATACTGCCCTTCCCTTGCACAAACAGATATCAATCTACCTCCTAGAGCCTCACTCTTAAAGAAGAAAGGACAGCCCATGATGACCAGATTTTGATGATAATCTCTAACATGAAAGAGACCAGAACAAACCAAGAGGGAAAAACAGAACTAGGGAAAAAAGGAGAAAATTCAAGAAAAGGAAAATCTCAAAGAAAGCATCAGAGAGGTTAGAGTAATATTGCCTTAATAAAGTAAGTCCAAAATGCCATTAATGGAAGTAGAAAGAGAAGTTTTAAATATGAGAGTAAGTAGAATAAACTCAGAGGAAGATTTGGAAAAGAAGGATGAGGAAATCTCCCCAAAAGTTGAACAAAAAGAGATGAATAATATGAAAATAGTAAAAAAAAAAAAAAAAAAAAAAAAAAGAGGTGCAATATCTGAAGAATAGAAGTTCTGGGGTTGGGGTGGGATGGAGGAAATGATGGGAAAGAAATACAAGAATCTTACTCTAGGGTGGTGCCTGTGGCTCAAAGGAGTAGGGCACCGGCCCCATATGCCAGAGGTGGCGGGTTCAAACTCAGCCCTGGCCCAAAAAAAAGAATATTACTCTAAACTGAAAGACATATGCTAGCACATGCATAAGAAAGAGCCTCTGACATGGCAAATGACTGGGAAATTTCAGAGCATTAGGGATGAAAATGACCTTTAAAGAGATGGATCACATTTTTAAAAAAGTATTAGACATTGATCTTGTCACCAGTGACTGTCTCATTTATAAACAGAATCTAGAAAAACAAGTTGTATATATTACTTTAAAATATTGATATAAGTGCCAGAGGGACAACAAAAGCTAAAAAAAAAAAAAAAAGCTAAAAATGGCTTACTCTGGGCATAAGAACGAGGGGCGGAGAAAGTGACATCAAAATGTGGCTGAGTTTTTTCTTAGAAATCTTTTGACATCTAAAGCACTCGTTTGACATCTAAAATTACTTGAATGTACTACATGATAACAATAAATTACAAAACAAAATAGGCCAAGCATGGTGACTAATGCCTATTATCTCATCTCTTTGGAAGGCAGAGGTAAGAAGATTGCTAGAGGTCAAGAGTTTGAGACCAGCTTGGGCAATGCAGCAAGACCCTGTCTCTATAAAAAATTTAAAAAATAGCCTTGCATGGTGGTAACTGCCTATAGTCCTAGTTGCTCAGGAGGCTGAGGTGGGAGGATCGCTTGAGTCTAGAAATTTGATTCTTCAGTGACCTATGATCAGGCCACTGCACTAAAGGCTGGGTGACAGAGACCCTGTTTTTAAGTAAGGAGGTAAATAAACAAATACCTTTCCAAGACAATAATCTCAAATGATTTAATATTTAACTCAGATCAAACTCCTACTCTAGAAAATAAAAACATAAATACATGGAATTTTAACCCAAATCTGAGAAATATGCAATTATAAAGTACGTAAGTATAGGTTATAATAGTTTGATGCAAAAAAGTAAAAGTAATGAATAAGTGCATGAGCCTTTTTCCATGTGTGAATTTAGAGATATAAATACATGGGTATCAAGCAATCACTCATACAATTGTACTTTTTTAAGAGCAACTATAGTCACAATTTAAATCTTACCCTCAGAATTCACGCTAAAGACTCCTGAAATCATCAAGCAAGCAGAGAAAATGACCTAACCGACTGACAAGGAATACTTTTTCATATTCAATTTGTCAAAGATGCATTAATACCAGTGAAGCCTAACAACTTGACCATGACATGACATTTTAGGATGTCAATGATTATGTAAAAATTCTAAGAGTACTCTTTTTTAGCATCACTTTTCTGGAAACTGAGATTTATTAAGAAGAAAAATACAACTATATTATCATGGAAATCTTGGGACTCTTGTCTTTTCCACCAGGTTTCTCATCAGACACTCGGTAACGTCTCAGGACTTTAATAGCACGGGTGATGTCGGGTTATTAATGAGGGCAGATTTAAAATGGAAGCCCGAGGATGTAATTTTAAGTGTATTTTTTTCTCCTCCATAGCAAAGTAGTAAAATGGAAATCTGTAAATTGGCTGCTTGAGAATCTCTGGAGGCATCCTTTTGTGTAGCATATAAAATTTGAACTCTTGAATCCTTTATTCAATAACTGACATCAATTTTCCCTTCTTTCTTCACTCTTCTTAATACTTTGTCAGCTCACGCCAGCCTAATCTACTGGCTGTTTCCAAGTCTGGATTTTTTTCAGTTCTACTTTGTATTGTTAGTTACATTGTCTGACTGCCTTGAATATCTTCATTTCTCCCTCTACCAACCCCGATTTTTCCTCCATCTTAAAGTTCTGGTTGAAAGCCCTGCTCCAGGAGGCTGAGATGGTAGGGTCCATGAGGGTTTGTTTGGTTGGTTTTTATTACTCTCGGACCCCCAGTTCAAGCTCTTTCACCTCAGAGTACAGTTTGTAAGAACCAAGGGTCACTGTACTAATATTCAGCTTTCATGGTGGAGTTACAGCAAGTTAGTGACTAACTTGTCTTCCTTGCTGGCATTATTTCTGCTACCTACTGGATTGCGACTTTTATAGTACGGGATTTAAAATTATTAAAACTCTATCTTTGTATGGATATTAGGCTCATTTTAAATTTTGGAGCCCTTGGTTCCATAAATCTGCCTCATATGCTAAGTTTTTTTCCTTTTCCTTCCCTCCCTTCCTTCCTTCCTTCCTTCCTTCCTTCCTTCTTCCTTCCCTCCCTCCCTTCCTCCCTCCCTCCCTCTCTGCCTTCCTACCTTCCTTTTAAATTTCAGATTAATATGAAGGTACAAACAATTAGGTTACAGTGCTTGCGTTTGTTAGGTACAATCCTGATTGTAGTTGTGTCCCGCACCCAGGAGGTGTGCCATATACCTTTACATTTGTCCATTTGGTGGGAACACACCAATTCCCCTGCCTCCTCTCCTCTCCCCTCCTCCCAACTTGATTGAATTGAGTTTTTCTCTTGTGTGGGTGTGTATTAGTTCATCTACTGGCGTCACATTAGTACTGAGTACACTGCATGCTTGCTTTTCCATTCTTGTGAGACTTTTCTAAAACGAATGTGTTTTACCTGTAAGTTTGTTTTTCCTCCTGGCCACACTCAGTAGGAGTCTAGATATTTTAGCCTGTGAGGCTTGCTCCCCCAGGGTCTTTGACAACACCACAGTGGGGTGAAAGAGGCTGGGTCATTGTTGCTGCCCTTTCTGGTGAGTGGGGCAGAGGGTAGGGATGAATCCCAGGGCACAGAGCTGCAGGCTTTGCACGGTATTGTCTGTTGATGGGTTCCAGATTGTAACCCACTGGTTCCCACTGGTTGGAAGAGAAGAAGATGAGTGAACACATATCCTGGCAGCAAATCTATGCACACGCCAGCAGTCTTTAGGTTTTTTTTTTCTTTTGCAGTTTTGACTGGGGCTGGGCTTGAACCCACTACCCCCAGTATATAGGGCCAGTGCTCTACTCCTTGAGCCACAGGTGCCCCACACACACTCTAGCAATTTTTTTTTTTTTTTTTGCAGTTTTTGGCCCGGGCTGTGTTTGAACCTGCCACTTTCAGCATATGGGGCTGGCACCCTACTCCTTTGAGCCACAGCACTGCCCACTCCAGCAGTCTTTTTGATGCCTTGATATTATGCCCAAACCAGCCACCCGCACCTCTTTTGTGGATGCCAATCTCCACATAGCCATCAGGCTACAAAGACTCTCCCAGCAGTGCACGAGCGAGCAGCGGGAACCCAGGTACAACCTTCCTTCCCACCATTCCCCTGGTGACTACACAGAGCCTACCCTCACCCTGCTCGCCATCTCCATGTCCTTTTGATTCCCAGCTTTCTTGCAGCTATCTGATTTCTCCTGCCTTGATTTGGGGGAGGCGGGATGAAACCTTATGTCAGTTACCCATCTTTTCAGGAAATGCCACATCACTCTGCACTAGTGTTTCTTAATCATTTTGTCCCCTTTGGAGGTTTGGCAAAGTCCATAGACCTTTTTTAAGAATAATACTTTAAAATGAATAAAATAAAAAGCATAAGATTGCAAATGAAAGTTTTATATTAAAATGTATACTTAGCAATAATTATATTAGTATAGTTATAGTAATAATGTTAAGTTTCACAATTTCCAGATAGTTGGGACAACTATAATAGGCTATAAAAATATGTGACCTCCATGATGATAAAATCACAAATATTACTTATAAAAATATATTCATAATGGAGGGGAATGATAAATTTCAGTTAGAGGTTAGTGAAAATAAAAGTATAATTTTCTTCCCTATCCAAATTCAGAGACTCTGAATTCTCTCTGTGTCTCCCAGGTTGGGAATCCCTACAGGGCACTATCCACATTACAGTTGGGAGTAGAGAGAAAAAGGGAAGGGAGGGAGGAAGGCATAGGTATTTTAAAAACCTTAGAACTCCGTATTGAACGTTTAGTATATGTCCACCATGTAATCAATGATTGTACCATCTCATTAATTCTTACAAATTCCCAGGAAGTTGGACCTATTGACCCTGTTTAACAGAATGAGGAAGTTGGCACCTAGAAAGGTTAAGTAAATTGCTTAATGTCAGAGAGTTAGTAAGTGCAGAAAACAGGATTAAAATACAGTTCTGTCTGACTCCAGAGCCAGAAATGGTGAGGTTTGTTTTCTTCTGTAGAGGATAGATTCTGTGACTCATTTGCCTTTGGATTCTCAAAGTCTAGGACAATCCCTTGTACTTAATATACACTCCACAGAAGTGTGTGTGTGTGTGTGTGTGTGTGTGTGTGTTTCTGTGCTGTCCTTACCTTGGAGAAAGTTTTCTGGGAACTCTATGAACTTAGGCATGTTTCCTTCAGCCTCTATTAGACTTAAAGGTGAAGAGTGTCCTGACCATTGCAGCAAGGAGGCCAAAAACTAGGATAGGCTTCCCAAGAGAGAGGAAGTGAAGTAATTAAACAAAAGTAGTGAGGATTTGTTAAAGTGATAAGAATGAGTAAATAGATTCACGCTTACAGATTCTTCTGATATCTGATTTAAAGAATTAATACCTGGGGGCAGCCCTCTGGCTTAAAGGAGTGGGGCGGCGGCCCCATATGCCGGAGGTGGCGGGTTCAAAGCCAGCCCTGGCCAAAAACTGCAAAAAAAAAATAAAAAAAAAATAAAAAAGAATTAATGCCTAGGCTAACTCAGAGCAATGAACTACTCACAGAGACCTAGTAAAAAAGTTTTTAAAGACTAGATTAGTGAAAAGAATAAATGTTATTAGACAGGCAAGGCAAATTTGGATCTTAGAGACTAATTTTGATGGCCATGAAAATAGTAGGAATCAACAGGAAGACATGTAAGAGAGAACTGAGTATTAGGAAAGCACTAAAATGATTTGGTGAGAAACAAATTCTCTTGTGAAAGGAAATGAAACTGAGGATCAAAGAGAAATTGTAACTGCAATAGACCTTGGTTTATTTATTCATTGGTTCATTCGGTCTGTTTCCTGATGCCAAGATAGCTCCTACTTCTATATATGTGACATATCCAATAACCAACCATGTGTTCTGGGCAGATCAGAAGTTAGAAATCCAAAAACAACTGGCTAGACTGAGTTTCATGAGAAACAGTGTCATCAGTTGTGTACAGACTGGTGGTAAACCTTCTGCCTGATGATGAATTAAAAAGACAATTAATTAAATTCCCTATCCAGGGTTTGGCAAGACATCTGTACTTTAGACCATTCCTTTCAGTATCGTCATTCTGCAAAGAATCTAGGAAAATAAACTTAAGAACTTAAACTGAATAAAAGAAAGAATTTCTTAGCATCATTCATATTCACCCACTATTCACTAAGTACCTAATATGTGACAGGCATTATCATAGATGCTGAGTATCAGGGGGAAAAGTCCCTGCATTTGTGCAGCTTACATTTTATCTATTCAGTTAATGATAATTATGAGAATTTTAAACGCTGGAACTGTGAAGTGAGATTTAGGAATCCTTATACCTGAATGCCGTTAAATATGTAAGAGATTATCCTTTGTTTGTAAAGAATTCAAGGGGTGGGGAACCTGCAGTCTTAAGAAAAACTGTAGCCTCCCTGGTTGTTGAGTGCAGCCTTTCAACGGAATGCAAATTTTACAGAACAAATCCTTTCATTAAAAGTGTGCAGCAGAGAAAGATGAAGCTTTTTTTGCCTCCTTCAGTGCTTGAAAAAGAAACATATCAAAATCAGAAGGCCACAGGTTTCCCACCTCTAAATGGCTTTAAGAAATCATCTCATTTAGGAGAAACACGAAAGAAAGAAATTATAACAACATGAAAATTCAGCACGATGCAGGACCTGAAAAACATGATAACTGATTTAAACTGAAGGAAATAGTATTTTTGTTCTGAAGCTCTGTGAGTTTAAGTCACAGTTCTGTCCTTTGCCCTCTGGGCATTCTCTTGATATTACGATGTTTGTGACATACTCATTGACCAACCATGTCTCCTGGGCATATCAGAAGTTGGCGTTCCGAAAATAACTGGTTAAATCGAGTGTCACAGGAAATGGTATCATCACTTGTGTTTAAGTCTGTTTGTTCATACACAAACCAATAATAATAACGTGGCCTACTATATCAGTTGAGATGATTATGGCTTCAGGTAACTGAAAAGCCAGCTAATTTTGGCTCACTTCGCAAAGACATCCCTGGTTTACTGAGCAAGTCTAGGAGTACATGGTTCTAGGGTGGCTCCATGTTGTGAGGGTTCTTGGTTCTCTGTCATTTCCTCAAATGGCAGCAGTGATTCCAGATATCTCATCTTCATAGTTATGAGTCCAAAACCTGAAAGCAGTGAAAGCCGGCCAGGGGATGAGAGGCACAGAGAGAGAAAGCCCTCTAACCATGCCACTCTCCTTTTAAAAGGAAGAAAAAGTGTTTCCCAGAATCCCCCCAGGACATTTCCTTCTATGTCTGCTTGGCTAAAACTAAATTCCTAGCTGCATGAGAGGCTGGGAAATAAATATTTGGTTTCTGCCCTCTGTAGCTGGAGGATAGGCTGAAGAGATAGAACTGGCACAGTTGACCACAGCCACCTTCTCTACCAGTTGTTTGAGTCAGGTGGGACAAAACACTCAAAGCAGATTTCTTAGTCACAGACAAGCAACAAAGATAGACACCTAAGATCCTCAGCAAGCCAGTCCTCCAAAGCTCAGGAAAGCTGCACAGGGTGAATGGAAGTCTTTATATACCCCACAATGTGCTATAGTCAAGGAACCCTGAAAATACTCTGCCCTGGATTTATATACCCCATGCTGAGCTCAAGCACTGCAGAATATCTGTTCTAGAAGAAACAAGGACACAGCTTGGGGTGTTCCAGACATTTCCTCCTCTCAGGATGTTGCATTTGCAGTACATTCTGCCTGAGAATTGCAAGCAAGAGGGGGAAAGCTGTGGGTCAGCCAACATCACGTCATTGCCTTCTAGACATTTGCCCTCCTGCACACGTCTAAGTATAGCTTGAAATATTAAATGGGATGAAACATAGAAATACTTTTCATAGGCACATGCTATAAACATTCAAAAAGGTAACAATTGTTTGTTATTTTTTCTTGTCTTGAAGAGAAAACATTTTCATGGAGTGACTTGATAATCCCTTTAAAATATTTGAATTATTTGATGGGTTTACTGAAAACAAAGTGGAGATAACAGTGACCTTCCCATTCAATTTCATCTACTCCATAATCTCTGTAAGGTAGTGAGTGCCTTGTCCTTAAAATTTTCAAGCAGAATTAGGATAAAGGTGGAAATTTGGACATGGAAAGTCTACCCAGCTTTTTGAGGAAGACATGGTGGCTGGTGAGGGAGACTGCACTGTGCTTGCTGCTTCTCTTGACTCTCTACTGTTCGCTCTTGGGAGGAGCAAGTTGGTCCAGAAGGTGGGCCGCAGCCATGGCTTTTAAAGAAAACAGAAAACACTGTGGAGCCAGAGATGGCGATTCAGCAAATTAGAGAATTAGGTTACTCTCTCCAGCAGCCATGTAAAGTCCCTGGAGAAGGCATGTGCTGACTTTATCACAGGCGCAAAGGAGAAGAATCTCAAAGTGAAAGGGCCAGTTCAGATGCCTACCGAGACTTTCAGAATCACTACAAGAAAAACTCCTTGTGGCAAAGGTGCTAAGACTTAGGATCGCTTCCAGATGAGAATCCACAAGCGACTCATTGACTCACACGGCCCTTCTGAGATGGTTAAGCAGATACCTCCATCAGCACTGAGACAGGAGTTGAGGTTGAAGTCATCACTGTAGATGCTTAAGTTAACTGTTTTCATAAATTGATGACCAGTTGCTAAAAAAAATTTAAAAAAATCTGACCATCACACCTCTACTGGTAAATACAACCCATTCATTATTCTCAGAGAAGATAATAATTGCTTAGAGACTAAAGGGTAAAAAATAACAATATTTTTTTCTTGTTTAATAGGTACAGAATCCATTTAATTTTAGATCTTGACCATTTAAAAGACAGATAAAGATGGATAGCTCTTTAAAAAATGAACATTGCTTATTTTGGGTACAGTAGCTTTCTCTCAATTTCCTTGCTGGATTGTGTATTCTTAAAACAACTGCAGATTTCTAATGTTCTAAACTTCCCTATTGTGTGTGCATTTTCTCTTCCTTCATTAGGATTTGGTAAGACTGCTATGAATATGTTAGAATGGTGTAAATGATATTTGCCATGTATGAGTTTCCCCCTCCTCCCCAAGCCTGCCAGGGGAAGGTGTTAAATCTCAAGAGACTCTTTTACCAAGGCCAAGTTTTAAATAAATGAAACTTGTACAGACTCCAACACACCATCTTGAGATAACCTCAGGCTCAGAAGTATACTGACAAGCAGAATGATCACAGACACAGCTGTAAAACTGCTTTTGAAAAGAATCACTGGGTAGAAAACATTAGCAACGACTAATCTTGGGAAAAGCTAACTTCTTCAAGTGAAAGACGTCTTCATGATAAAATAAAAAGTGAACCATATTCTCCAAATCCATATTTTCATAATGCTTTGAGCTACCCAAAGAGCTAATGTGGATGTGCAAAGCTGCTCAGTGAAAAGCTCAGTTCATCCTCATGCATGCCGGCACCATCGTTTTTTTAACCTCACATAGTCTCTTCAACACTTTTTTATTTGGCTTCTGTTCTACAGCTCGCCAACACTGTTCTTACTCAGGTCACCGATAACCTCCAGTTTACCAAATCCTGTGCCTGCATTTCTATCTCATTTTACGAAAATTTTAAGCATTACTCAATAAGGTTGACTTCTTCTTCATGGATGGCTCTGGTGGCATCACATTCTCCTTGTTTTCTTCTTATTTTTCAGCTGCTCCTTCTCAGTATACTTTGCTGGCTCTTCCTCCTTGACTCCAGCTCTCATTGTTGGAGTATCAGTAATCTCATACTGGGTTCCTACTTCTGTTTGTCTATTTATGCTCTATGACTAAGGTTTAAAATTCTGTCTTTATCTGTCACTACATCTGTGTCTCAAGACCGGAACTTCTCTTCTGAATCCTGAGTATCTGATGATGATTAGATTCCAAACTGAACATTCCCAGAATAACTCTTAGCTGTGGCTGTTCCCTGCCCACCCCTATTGTCACACAACTTTATTGTTTCCCATTCTTCCAATTTTCCCTTAGTAACTTGTACCACCAACCACTCAGTAATACCTGAAGCCTGGGAGACATCCTTGAGTACTCTTTTTATAACACTTTTACATCCAGCCAATCAGCAATTTATCATCTAAAACATGATAAAGTCCATCCACTTTTCTCACTCCACCAGTGACTTAGTCCAAGCCACCACCATCTCTCTCACTTGACCTCCTACAGTAACCTCCAACAGGTCTCCTAGCTTATTTTCTTAGCCCTTCTGCAATCTATTCTCTGCCTGGAAGCGTGAATGATCTTTTTAAAATGGAAATTGTGCCATGTAACTCCTTACTCAAAACTCTTGAAGGGTTTTTATTTATTGTATGTTGAATAAGACCCAGATTCCTTACCGTGGTCTATAGAGCACTTCATGTTCCGAGTCCTGGAGACGTTTCCAACATCTTAATAGTTCTTTCTCTTTTTTAGTAAACCTCATTCACACTGGCCCTACACACTAAACTCTTTCCTGGTCCAGGCTCTTTGCACTTGCTATTTTAGAACATTCTTTGCTTCTTTGCCTGGTTCAAGCCTCCTTAGCCTTCAACCCTCAGCTTAAATGCCACCTCATCAGAGATGTCTTTCTCAATACCTTACCTAGGATTTTATTTGATTTTTTCTGGGATGAAAGGAAGACAAATTTTTTTCCTCTGAGATTTCAGGCACTTTTAGAATCAAACTTAGAAAAGATATAAAAAGCAGAAGCCAAACCAGTGTTGGGGAGAAGAAATACAGTATGGCGAGAATAGGCTCATTTGACCAACTCTTCTCAATCTTTCAACTTACAAAAAATATAAATTATTAAGTTCCTAGGGTTCTGGAAGCTAACTGACATGAAAATGATGGTCTTTGTATAAGGCAGTTTGGAGTGGGAACCAGGAAACACGAGTCCACCTAAAGCTATTCAGTGTAGAACTTCTTAAATACCATTCATGATGAGCTAGACTTGCCTAAGGGCTTAATTGGGCCCTCAAGCTGCCAATTAAAGATCCGTATCTAGATATTTCTCTTTCATTGAGTAGGAGAATACTGCTAGATAGGTAAGCATCATTTTTGTGTTTCCACATGCACATTCTAAAACATATATAATCATATGAACAACAGTCTAGAGCTACACAGTTCTTCTTAGCCCTTTAGATGCCTTTCTCTTTTCTATCAAAGTTTTGGGAGTATTAAAAATTGAAATATTTTATAAGCAGTATTTGTCTAACCTCATTTCCAAAACAAATCTTTGTGTGCAAATCAAAGCACTGAGAGGTGATGCTGAAGTAGATTCAGGGAGGATTTGATGTAAGGGAGTAACAATTTTTGCGTTTTAGATTATCGCATTTGTGTTTTAGAAAAATCATTCCATAGCAGTGTGGAGTAAGGATTAAAATGGGAGGAAGCAAGGAAAGTGCTTAGTAACTATCGAGATCTGATGAAGCAAAGAAATGGAGGAAATGGTGAAATGGAGGAAAAAATAATCACAGAATTGAGGGTACAAAAAGCTACAACAGACAAGTACTAAAGTTTTAAGTTTGATAATAATTGTGGTAAATTGGGAATAAAAGCTGTTATTCAATGATAATTATCTAGTAAAAGACTGCATGCCAGTCAGGAGAACAGAATTTCTCTTGAACTCCAAGAGGAACTTTATATTGCTATGAGGAATATTGCCCTGCAAAGGATACTTGGCAAGAATACGCCAATTCTTATCACAGCATTTGATGAAAGACAAGAGTAAAAAGCTCATTCAGTGAAACAGGTCTACAGGGAACTAAATTACTATTATACAGGCATTTTTAAAATGATTTAACTAGTAGAGAACTTTAAAACCCTAGGAGATGAATTAAGAGCATGTCCCTTAAATCTATGTTTTTCAAACTGAACATTAGCACCTAATAGTGGTTGTAAAGTCCAGACAGTAGATAATGGACAACATTTTAAGAAATTAAATAATAGATTTTATATGTTCTTATATACACACATAATACAAATACAAATAGAGTATCTGTTGTTGTTAAGGACAGGTACTGTAATATGAAACATATTTGTGTGTGTGTGTGTTTGTGTATGCTTCCCAACATATCCCTTACTGGAAGTCGTGGTAAAAATAAGCTTGAAAAGCACTTTTTTAGACAACCTTCCAGTGTGCCTCATTTCTGTTATAATTCTGTCTGAGACTGCTGTAGATCATAGGAAGGTGAAGGACTTCTGAGCTGTTGTTTAAAAGTAGATTTGTAAATTAGACACATCATGAGAAAACTGAAGCCCTCCTGGTTCCATAACTTCCTCCTGAAGTGATGCCCACATAGAACAAGCTCCCTCTCAGAAATTCTATGCAGGAGATAAGGCAGGACAAACTCCCTGGATCTGTCCAAATGCTGAAAATAGCCCTTGAGTCAAACTACTGAATTCTGTCCCTTAGGACTGAATGTGGCTAAGTTGGAAAGGGTAATTTTGAGTAGGAAGTCCTTCCAGTCCAGAATGCAATGGTCTTGAGATTTATGTAGATCAGAGGTAACCTCCAAAATCCCCCCAGGTGTGAGGCACATGAAATAAATACGTGAATACATCTAGATGGATAATAGCTAGAGAGTACTAGGGACAGAATGACCTAAAATGTGTATAACTTTCTAAAGGGGGACAGCTGGCACCCAGCTCCAGTGACCTTCATCTGTGACTGTGATCTTAGTGTTTTCAGTCCTCCTCAACTTCCTCCTCAATTGTCAAGAGACCAAGACATCCAGATGTTTATGTAAAATGGCTTGTGTTTAAATATTGGCAACACATTTTAAACATTTAAGGATGTTAAGCAAAAAAAGAAAGAAAGAAAGAAAGAAAAACCCAAGGGCAAGATTCACTCCAATGGCTATTTGGTTTGCCTCTTTTCACCTAGATTTAAAGAAATTTATTAAGAAGTCACTTTCTTTGAATGAAATTTATGTAGAAGTTCAATAAATAAAACACCACCAACAAAACCACTCCTCCTTGGGATTGGGTGGTCTGCGGCCACATCTTGTCCCTTCTCTACCTCTCTATCCTTGCCCCAGAAATCCTCCAGTTCTAAAAAATGGAGAAACCACAGATCTAAATTCAAAAAGAATGGCCTCTTGGGGAATTCATTTTTCTTTTTATTCAAATTGGCAGCTTGCCTGTAGGTTCAATTATTTCTTGAGGCTATTCTTATAATAGGAAGATTATATCATCAACATAGGGTAAGATGCTTGATTTTAAATTTTTATATATGTTGGGGCATATATATAGAAGGGAATATGTAGCTCTTTTAAGTGAGCAGGATTAAATTATTTAGGCACAAGTTATAAACAAAGATGTCTAGACACAATTCTGTTTTAAGTCATTTAAAATTAGAATTGACACTTTCAAAATCTATTCTGGTATTGCCATATTGATTTAGATAAACATTTAAAATCTGAGATCTACACCAAAGTCATGTAAATTGGCTCATAGAGTAACCCAAGATTTCTTCTGTGATAAGGAAGAATATAAATAAAATGTCCAGAGACAATCCCTTTCCATGGAATCAAAGCTGCTAAAAGGTCATTAAGCACTGAGAAAAATATTTTTTATAACTAAATTCTCATTGAAGTGAAGGGACAGGACTTTGAGACTCACAAATGACATGTTCAAAATAGTACTGATAATTAGTCATGAGATTAGATGAGAATCTAGCTCCTTATGAGGTGCTGTTTTGATTTTTCTGTGTCTTCTCTATCTAAATAACACAAGATTTAACTTATCTCCATAATAAATGTTTGGGGCATCTTATTAAAGATAGCTTTGCTGAAAGCCATAATGAGACTAGATAGTTCATTACAACATATTTTTAAAACCAGGTTTACATATAACTTTTGTGAAATCTGTGGTCAGCCTTTAAGAGATCAGACTACTGAACACATGTGTGGTGCAGACAGCATCCTAGAATATGGGGTATTTGCTTAATAAATTCTAAATGCTTAATACAAATTTCACAGCTCCTCTGGCCTGTATAATCCTCTTCACATCTACTTACTATGGTGCAAAAGTGGAAATTGAAATACAGAGAAATATTATCTATGTATTGATGTATATAGAAATATTTATTATTCTTCTAATATATATTTTATGTGATTTATTGCAGAACTATCTTTTATCTACCTTCCTGAGCACAAACTCCCTCAAATTAAAAGCAGCTTTGAGTAGAGATAAACTAGCAATTTTCATTTTCTTTTCTTGCCTTTTGCCCACAGTTCCCTTTTTGCTAACTTCTATTGAACTCTTGACCTTGGGTAAAGATGCAGCTTTGCGTGAATTTTTGAAAGTGACTTTTGGTGATTTAGCTGCTAAATGTGTATGATAGAAATCCAGCTTACCTTGGAGGCTCTCGGGGTTTTTAACTTACCGTGCCAGAAAGCAGACCAGTCTGGGGAAATTCAGCTAATGTCTCCCAGCTGTGCAGGAAAAGTGTGAACAGCTCTGTCAGAAGAGCTGCCTCTTTTTTTTCTTTTCCAGATAGTACCTTGTACTCAAACATCACTTCTCATTTGCCATTTGGACAACAGTGATGGCACTGCTGCTTTATTGCCCACGGAGAAGTGGGGGGAAAAGTCTGGACCTGGTCTTGCAGTTACCCTGGACAAAAGAAGTTTGAGACTTAAGCTTGGTCCTGAAGAACACGTAGAGAAGGCTGACAAAATATATATGTTCACAGCTTTGGCCTAAAGGTTGCTGATTGACCAATGAGTAACACAAGGAGAAATGGCCTTTTCTGGAGTTGCAGTTCTTTTCCAGGTGAGCAAATTAAATGCCATCACTTAGTCCTGGGAGCAATCCAGCATTTCTTGGTAAATTTCCAAAACACGTTTGTTACAATGTTGGGGCTGTTGTACGATCAAGGCTGTTAGAAGAAGTGATATAGGGAACAAAAACCTTCAGAAATAAATGTCACATTTTAGCCATGGAGCAATAATTGTCAACCTTGATGCTTTATTGGAAACCAGGTATTGAATGACTATATGTGATTAGCATATTGGTGAAAACACTGTTGGTTATCTCTCCACCAGTCATTCCTCCTACGTCTTCTTTCTTACAGCAAAACTCACCTGCTAAGATAGAGGCTGACGGTTTGGGAGACTTATTTTCCCAGCTGCCCTTGCAAGTAGAGTTAGTCATGGGGCATAATTCTGACCCATGAAGGAGAAGTTTGGTGACGTCTGAGAAATATTTTTCTTCATGATTAAAAGTGAGGATGGTGCCCGTGGCTCAAAGGAGTAAGGCGCCGGCCCCATATGCCAGAGGTGGCGGGTTCAAAACCAAACCCAGCCAAAACTGAAAAACAAAAACAAACAAACAAACAGTGATACAGGTGATAAAAGCTACCTTGGCTACTGTTCTTGAAATTTTGATGTTAGAATGAAGTTTCATGCGAGTAGGGACTTTCCAGCTTTGTTTATGGTTATGTTCCCAAGCTTACAACACTGCCTGGCACTTTCTCATAATGTTTACTTATCAAATGATTTCCTAAACATTTATAGGTTCCAGGACCTGATATCTTTGGGGGCTATTATTCACCTAGTACAGTAACCTTTGGTGGTATTCACCAAACATTTTCTATCTGTAACTTTCTGGGCAGTAGTAGTACTGTATTACCTGACTTCCTTTGTTTGGGTGGAGGATGTGATAGCTGTGACCAGTGAGTAGACATAGCTTGTGTCATATCCAGGCTACGGAATATGATTGCTGTTTTAAGACCTCAAGGCTTGATGCCCTCTGCTGTGTGCCCTGAAATTTTGGAATGATGGTTATACCATCAACCCGTTTCCAGGGAAAGACGAGCTAGAATAGAAGCTCCTGCTGATGGGAAATGATATTGAGGATAGGCAAGGAATAAACATAGAAGTCACTAAATTTAGGGGTTATTTTGGTCTTAATTTTGTTTTTCTGTGATGTACCTTAACCTATCCTGATGGATATACCCAGATTCTAAGGTTACAACAATCTCAAGGCCAGAAAAAAAGAAAACAATTTTTCTTTCTCCACCACCTAAGACCTGCTTCCCAAATGGCTACAGGTGGGAAATTCCACTGTCTGTTTCTCCCAGGGAAAATTCTGTCTCCAATTCATATGAGAATTCAGTAATTGGTAAACATTAGTACATTTCTCAGAATATAGGTCATTCCATCTTTCATTAATATTAACATTTTACTGAGAAGTAATTGAACATAATTCATATACCATAAAATTGCCATTTTAACATTTGTAATTTAGTAGTCTTTAGTATACTCACAGAGTTATACAACCGTCACCATTATCCAACTATAAAACATTTCACTACCCCCAAAGAAACCCAATATTCAATTAACAGCTACTTCCCAAAATTATCATCTTATACTTCTGGAAGTCAGAAGTCTAAAATGAATTTCTCTGAGCTAGAATCAAGGTGTTGGTAGGTTCTAGAGGATAATCTGTTTCTTTGCTTTTTCTAGCTTTAGTAAGTTGCCTGCATTTCATGGCTTTTGGCTAACTTCCATCATAAAACCAGTTTTTCTCATTTATAATGAGTTCTCTATCTGTTCTGCTTCCCTTTTCTACATTTAAAGCGTCCTTGCAGTTATATTGGGACCACCTGAATAATCCATTTTATCATCTGATTAGCAACCTTTAATTCCAACTGCAACCTTAATCCTTCCTTACCATGTACCATAACATAGCACATTCACAGATTCTGGCAGAGACATCTTTGGGGGGTCATTATTCTGTTACCATAATATCTTTTGACTATCTTGGAGCCTCTGATCCTAATCCTATAAAAATAACTATTTGAAAACACACACACACACATGCATGTTGCATGCATGCGTACACATGCACATACACACAGGCACGCACTTACCTTCTAAGGAAAAGCAATCAAATTCAGATATAAAACAGTCCAAATCAATACATAAAAAAGTCTATCAATTGTTTATCCATACAGCCACTTTAGAAGATAGTGGTAGTCTCCTACAACCTAAACATACTCTTACCTTATGCCCCAGTAATCATATTCCTTAGTATTCAGTCAAATGAGCTGAAAACTTAAGTCCACATAAAAACTTGCACATGGATATTCATAGCAGCTTTATTTATAACTATTAAACTTGTAATCAACCGAGATGTCCTTCGGTAGGTGAATGAATAAACAAACTGTGGTACCTCCAAGCAACTGAATATTGTTCAGTGATAAAAAGAAATGAACTATCAAGCTGCAGACAGAGCTGGAGAAAACTTACATGGATCATGGTAAGTGAATGGAGCCGATCTGAAAAGGGTATTTAATGATACCAAATATATGACCTTCTGCAAAAGGCAAAACTATGGAGACCATAGAAAGATCAGTAGTTGCCAGGGATCAGAGGGAGGAAAGGATGAACAGGTGGAGCACACTGAACTCTCAGGGCAGTGAGACTATTCTGTCAGTGTGAAACTGTGATGATGGATACATTGTCATACGGTTGCTAAAACCCATAGAATGTGCAACAGGAAGAGTGAACTTAATGTACATTGTGGACTTCAGTTAGTGTATCAGTATTAGCTCAGCAGTGTTAACAAAAGTACCATGCTAATGGGCCATGTGGATAATAGAGGAAACTGTGTGTGTGGACGTCTGAGGGGGTAAATAGCAGTGGTCCCCATCGTTTGTGGCACCAGGGACCAGTTTCATGGAAGACAATTTTTCTATGAACTGGGAGTGGGGGGATGCTGTGGGATGATTCAAGCAAATTACATTTATTGTGCACTTTCTTTCTTTTATTATTACACTGTAATATATCATAAAATAATTATACAACTCGCCATAATGCAGAGTCAGAGGGTGCCCGGAGCCTGTTTCCTTGCTCCTGTGGGTGACAGCAGACAGGAACAGATGAAGCTTCACTTGCTTACCTCTGCTTACCTCCTCCCGTGTGGCCTGGTTCTTGGAGACTGTAGATATATAGGAACTCTACTTTCTGCTCACTATTTGTGTAAACCTTAATCTTCTCTAAAAAAAATGTTATCAGTTATTTTAAATATCTAATCTGGGGGATGCACCCTGACCACTGTAAAAATAAGTTTTCATATGATTTCTTAGAAAAGTATGGGCTTGGGAACTGCTGTCTCAAATCTCCGTATTTCAGAACTTTCCCCATATGTATCACCTAAAAAGACCATGGAGGCTGCTTTCCCCAAGCAAAAGGTCACATGGTTTCAAAAATTAAGTCTAGTTCCTACCTTATAAAACGTAAAAGTACTTAATAACTTTCAAATGACTGTTTTCCTAAATGAACTCAGTGAAGTTTCAAACATGCCACAGGTCCTGTCTCAGTTCCCATCACCCTGTTACATCTATAATAAGGCCAAAAGGCTGTGCCTGTAGCTCAAGTGGTTAAGGCACCAGCCATATACACTGGAGCTGGTGGGTTCAAATCCAGCCCAGGCCCACCAAACAACAATGACAACTATAACCAAAAAATAGCTGGGCATTGTGGTGGGTGCCTATAGTCCCAGCTACTTGGGAGGCTGAGGCAAAAGGATTCTCTTAGACCCAAGAGTTTGAGGTTGCTGTGAGCAGTGACACCATGGAACTCTACCCAGGGTGACAGCTTAAGACTCTGTCTCAAAAAAAAAAAAAAAAAAATATATATATATATATATATTTGTATATGGCCAAATAATTCAAAATCAAGTCTTCGTGACTTAATAGCTCTGTATATTACCTGGAATTCAGAAAAATTTCATATCAGATAATATCCACTGTACATTTAATCTCAAAGTCGGCTATTTTTGCACTTTCTAAGTCATCTTCAGACCCCTAGGGGGTTTGCTCCTTTAGAAAGGAAAGAAAGTCTCCAGCAGCGGATACTGAAATAAACATCCGAGCACTGCCATCATTTCCTGTTTTTCTGTGAGGATTTCTTAGGGTCAAACTTGCTCATCATTATCACTCCTACTCAAAAATTATGAAAATTGAAGTCAATCACTAAGAAAGTGAGTTTATTTAAATCTTAGGAAAGATTCTATGCTTTTGGGCTGGGTATAAGGATATAGTCTCATAGAGAAGGCTTTAAAAAGAGAGAATTTATAATTAGTTAAACTCAAAAACTGCTCAGTTTGGTCATTTTTTTTTCACAATCAGAACACCACAATTAAATCTTGAATAAATTGCTGTCAAGAATTGTGAAGTGTCTGTGACAGGCTGAGGAACTATTACAGAGTAAAGAAGCCCTGAGAGATATGACAACTAAAAGCAGTATGTGATTTTGGACTGGGAATTGGATGACAAACATTTGCTACTTAAAAACCTAATAACAGCCTGCTATGATTTCATGGTTGCTGGCAGAAAGCACTAGCCCCTCTGGGTCAGAGACAGAGGACTTTATTCTACAGGGCACACCAGGCAGCATGAGTGTCAGTGTATTGGGCTGATTATCATGGTCCTCAAGCCCGACAAGGGCAACACTAATGGGCCTGCATGGATGTAGTAGGTTGCACTGTAGTACAGCAGCCCTAAGCTCAGGAGACCTGTATTTTTGTAAAGACCGATAAGCACCTCAGCCCTTTAACTCTAGAGGAGACACTAGCTTCCAAGACTTAAAGCAAATCTATCCTTTGTTCTGGAGGGAAATACTGTCTCCATCTTCCAAGGCTTTCATTATACAAAAATCTTTGAAAGGATATTCTGAAAAGAGGTTGGAGAAGGCAGGGCCCAGAGTACCTTCTGACCTGTGCTGTGCTCCATGTAAGATGATTCTATCAGTCTGACGGACCCGCTCCCATTCTAATATATATTTTGGGAGTTCCTCTCAATCAGAGGCAATGATTTTCCAAAGCTGGTGCCCCTTAGAATTAAAGTTTGATTATTGGTGTAGTCTGTGATCAGACATGAATCCAAGCTACTGGCCACACACAGTCATTGAACCAACAACCTTGGCCTCAGTTAACTGAGCTAGAAACCATTTACTGGATTAAACTAGATACTAGAAGCGATCATAAATTCCTTCATTGCTCGCCTTGATCCTGATAGCCTGTCAATCACTGATCCCATCAGCACAAGTCTCATATCAAGCCATCATCTACAGCCCTATTTTGCTAAAGTTCAGTGGTTCTCAACCTTCCTAATGCCGCGGCCCTTTAATACAGTTCCTGTGGGTTGCGACCCACAGGTTGAGAACCGCTGCTCTAGTTCCTGTCCTCCTGACCTGACAAGGTCTATTGCAATTGTGTCCTCACTTACTCATCTCTTTCCTTATTGGCTCCTCTTTTTCCAGCTTTGTCGAACTCCAATCCACCAATCATAGAGCTCCCAGAATAAACTTCTAAAACACAAATCTAGGCACGCCATTGCTGTTACTAACAGTCTACATTACCCCACTGACCTCTGGATAAATTTCAAACCTCTTGACCTGGGACATCTGCCTTTCTATAATGTGACTTCTGATTAAAACTTTAGGCATGACACTCATTTACTCCATCTTACTCTCCCAGCACTTCCATTTGTAAAAGAGAGAGATAATAGTATCTACCTCCCAGGTTGCCATAAGAATTATATGGGTTAATACACGTAAATTGATTAGGATAATTAGCTCTTAATAGTTGTCCTGAGACAAAAAAGTGTCCTGAGAAGAGTAAATATTTCGCCACCTTGAACTGCAAACAATTTCTTCAATACATCAGATGAACCATTTTCTGCTTTCTGAATACTTTTTGGATACTTTACTTGGATACTCCACTCTTCTCATTACATTGCCTATAATATTACTGCCCTCCTCAACATTCCAGGTCACTTTATCTACTGAAGGTTAACATCTTGGAGACAGGGTTTTTATTTTACCCATGTTTGGATTCTCAAGACTATCACATTGTTCAGCACATAAAGGATATTTAGTAAGTATTCATTAAGTAGTGGTATGCCATTTCTATTAGGAACACACTGTAACCAGGAGATTTTTCCATGCTCTTTTGGCTTTGCAGCTATAACCGTTACAGATCTTTGGCTGTCTTTGTCCTCCTTCCTCTCTCCCAGGCTCATGTGGTTCCCTTGCTCAGAATCCCTATAGTTACTGAATGTCACATTGTACCCCCCAACCCCTACCACCACCGCTGCGGCTAGAAGCATTTTTGCACATGAAGAATAAAGGAGTCACAGTCATGTTCCTTCTGATTTTGAAATCTATCAGGCAGACTTCTGCATACTTATTTTTTAGTTAGTCCAGAAACTCAGTGTAGAAATATCTCACCTTATAAGATCCATTTACTTAGGATTTATGTGAAAGGAAGGTGCTATTTCTTTGCTGCTCTATTTTGTCTCACCACCCCTTCTTGTTAGTTTTCATTTCTGTATGTAATTTCCATGTAGATCCTAGAGAATAAAGCAAGAAACATATTCAAGGAATCTCCTGTGTACTTAGATATTATCTTTTAAGAGTGAGTGACCTGATCACTCCATTAAAGTGGTATCCACCAGCTTTCTTCATTGCAAAGCTACTATTTTCCATTTTATAATTAATAAGTATTTATACAGAGATATTTTGAGATTGTGTAAATATTCTATTTCTTATCAAAATTTTACTCACTGACTTAGTATACACTGATAATTCTTGTCATGATGGTTGCAAAAGTTTGCAATTTTCAAACTTACATCACGTGTCCCTTATCTGATGCAGTCCAAAGGATAAAATATCACATAGGAAGGCTTCTACCATAAGTGTGCATTTTTAATTTAATCTAAGAAAACATCAGACAGGCCAACATTAAGAGTATTCTGTGAAAGCAAAGGTCTCTAATCTTAAAAATATCAATATCATGAAAAAAGGGAAAGGCTGAGGAACTGTTACAGATTAAAGAAGCCCTAAAAGATATGACAACTAAATGCAGTAGGTGTTTGGGGGGTTGGGAATTCGATGAAAAACATTTGCTATAGAGGTATTATTCGAACAGTGGGCAAAATTGGGATATGGACTATAGATTAAATAATAATAGTGTATCAATGTCAGATTTTGCAGATACAAGTACATTGTGGTTATGCGAGGAGAATGTTGTTGTTTAAGAAATACATAATAATTATCAAGGAGTAATAGGGATTGATATTGTCGACTTATTCTCCAATGGATCAGAAAAACAGTATGCATATATGCACCTAAAGCAAGAATGATCAGGCAGGTGTGCCAAAATGTTAACAATGGTCGAATCCAGATAAAGGGTCCATGGGAGCTCTTTGTACGATTCTTGCAACTTTTAAGTTTTAAATTATTATATTTTAAAGTTAAACTGTTACCCTGCATGAAAACAAATGTATGGTTTTTATAATCTTGGACATTTGTAGCTATTGAATATGATATTATTTGAATATGATAAGGCTTAAATTCCATGTGGAAGTTTGTTCTTTTGATTTATATTTCTTAACTGCAAGAACCTTCTCTCCAAAGTATTCTCCAAGTGCAGAGAAATTCCTGATAAAAACAAACAAACAAAAGAAAATAGGTGAGGATTTACAGTAAGGGACACCAGAATTAATGATACAAACAGACCTTTGGAAACCTGTAGCATCAATAATTGCAATTCATGATTTAAGAGTATCTCTATAAATATAGCTCTCTTTACATTTCCTTAGCAGTTTGGGGTCATTGATCTTTTGTGTAAAAACTCTGTAATTCTTTGGATTTGGCTTTTTTCTGTTTCTGTTATATCTGTTTCTTCTTGCATTCATGACTTCTCAAATTAGCATCTGATTGAGTTACTTAGTCATTGCCTAATATTGAACACTACAATTAGTCAAAGTTCTCACACATTATCATAGGCTGTTTGACCCTCACAGTTTGACCTGAGGATCCCTATTTGCTATGCATCAGAATCAACTACACTTCAGATTTGCAGTAGCCTCAATGCCATCGTGAATTCATGATCTAATGAAAGGTGTATCCTGTCTATAGAATACCAAGAAAAGAAACCTATGAGAAAGGAACCACTTTCCTTATAGAGAACATTTCCTTCTCCCTCACACGGGCCTGTCTAGGGATATAAGAATTGGCTAGATCCTATCTGGTTAAGTCTATATATCCTCCACAAGAACGAAAACCAGTAATGCTTTTTAAGCCATAGGTTAGGTGTCAGAAAAGTATGGTCATTAAAAATGAACAAAATCCTGTTGTTACTGGCAACATGGATGAGCCTGAAGGGTATTATGTTAAGTGAAATAAATCAGGCACAGAAAAATAAATCAGGCATTTTCCCACTCATATGTGAAAGGTAAATAATTTGATCTCATAGCAGAAAATAAAATGATGGTAACTAGGATCTGGGAAGTATAGAGAGGGGGTGGATATAGATAGCTTGGTTAATGGATACAAAATTATAGCTAGATAGGAGAAATACATTCTAGTGTTTTATAGCACCTTTGAGTGGCTATTATTAGCAATTAGTCATTCTTTATTTTCAAAAAGCTAGAAGAGAATATTTTAAATGCTTTCAACACAAAGAAATAATAACTGTTTGTGATACCTTAATTACCCCAATTTGACCATTACATATTGTATACAGGCATTCAAATATCATAATGCACCCCATAAATACATACAATTATTATGTGTCAATTAAAAATAATAAAGAAATTAAAAGTAATTAAAAGTAAAAGAAAGAAGAAAGAAGGAAGAAAGAGGGAAGGCAAGAACGAAGGATGGAAAGTCACTTGTGCATGAAGTTTGTGAAGTTTGCAGTCAAAGAGATTGGCTCCAGTTCCAATTCCCATCTCTTAACAGCTATATGGATCTGGAAAATTAACCTGTCTGCACCTTAGTTTCTTCACTAGTAAAATTAAGAAGACAGTAGTAGCCCTTTGGAGGGTTAACTGATCCTGGGTGAGGGTTTTTATGAAGATTAAATAAAATGATGTGTATAAAGCATTCAGCATAATGTTTGGCACTTAAGAAAAGGTCAGTGAAAGATAATGGGTGTTAACTGTTAGAAAATCTGCTTTAGAGCCACTGACCATAGACTGGCAAATTAATTTACTGAAAAAAAAACTTCATATGCTGCCAGTAGTAGTATGAAATGAAGCATTCTATTTTATTCAACAATAAGACAGAATATGTGTTAACCTTCCATTATAGTAGTCATCATACTCCCAGTAAGATAAATAGAGACTTCTCTTTAAGTCTCTTCTTCTTCATCTTCTCTTGACACACAAGAAAGATGCATTCCTGAGGAAAGTCCGATATCTCTAAAGACACACAGAACAAAAGGATTTTTCTTTGGAATAGAAGGATGAAGAAAATTTTTACATCAAGGCATTTGTCACTACAGCTAAGGTGAATTTATGATTAGTATTTGAGTATAATGATCTCTTAAAATTTGACAACTCTGGCTCCAAGGGATAGGAGATGCCATAGCGTCCAGTAGACATGATACTAACAGCCACAAAATAAGTTTCACAATCTCTGCAGATCAATAGGAATAACCCTTACCCAAACCTAACACTTGCCACTAGACCCTGAAATGCGATTATACTAAATGCAGTTTCAGTGAAAAACGGCCTTTAATTTAGGGAACTATGTAGGGGAAAAAATGCATTTCATTCCTATTCCCAATCATTTTCATGCTGCAGTGCCTGAAAATTCCCAGCTTATATAGCACATGGGGGGGATTATTATTAATATACCAATCATGGTGCACGGACATTCATAAAGTATCTAAGTAGCCAGAACCATTTCAAACTCAAACACAGAACAGAAGTGAGTCTGGGACCGTTTGTGGGTTCTAGTCAGTGAGAAACACCCCACTAGTAATAATCACTCTTTAGGAACAATATCTGAATTTAAAGAAATCACATTACAACATAGCAGTGACATTGCAGAGACTATGAGAACCCTTATTACCATTGAAGAAAAACTCTGGTGAATTAAAAGAATTTAGATAGCCAAGTGCAGCGGTTTGCACCTGCAATCCCAGCTACTTCACTTGACACCAAGAATTTGAGAACAGCCTGGGCAACCTAGCAAGTAAGAATTATCTCCATACAAATAATTTTTAAAAGATTATCCAGGCATGCTGGCCATGTGTATAGTCCCAGCTACTTAGGGGGCCAAGGAGGCCAAAAGTTGGAGACCAGCCTGGCAACATAGTGAGATCCTATCTTTAAAAATACACACAATAAATAAATAAATAATAAATAAACAATTTATATAGCTTGTTAGTATAATGATATTTCAGGAATTAAATAATATCAATTATTTTGCTTTATTTTTACAAATCTTAACATGTCATGGATTTTGGAAATTTGTTGTTAATCAATTTTTTAAGTCATGTGTAAATTAATAAAACAGTATCAATTTTGTTGGCATGGCATTTGTTATCACCAATGAAATTAACTGGGTTTTTTTGCAAGCAATTTGTAAATTTTTTTAAAATTTCTTGCTTATACATATATTTATCTTTGAAATCACAAGTGAGGTCTGCAATAGATTCTTTAATTGTGTTTTTTTGTTTTCTTTACCTAGCTTTTCCTGATAGCAATATAATACACAAATACAGGACAGTAAAAACCAGATAACTGCCAGTGGTGCAATATAGTAGAATCCTGAATAGTATTCAGGTTTTGCCAATTTTTACACACATTCATTTCCGTGTATGTGTGTGGATGTACGTGTGTGGGTCTGTGTGTGTGTGGTTCTTGGTAATTTTTTCTCGTGTATGATTCATGCAACCACAATCAAGACACAGAACTGTTTTATCATTATAAGAAAACTCTTTTGTGGTATCAGTTCCTATCCCTGGTGTCTTATTTGCTATCCCCACTGTTTTAAACTAAGCTACCTGTGTTTCTTGCCTAGAAAAATTCAAGCTGGAAATATAGATGAGGTTTGGGTAGTATTTGATTTCTGTCTCCTAAGGAGCTAATTAGTTTCTATGGGGGATAATATTTAACGTAAAAGTTCAGTTTTGCACTGCTTTTAATTAATGATGCAATAAGGTGGAAACAAATTTTAACTTTTCAATAGTGGGTGCTAAGTAATTTCCTCTACAGGAACGACCTGTGTTGGGGAAAAGGCATCAAGAAGGGTCTGAGCAGAGGTGAGCCCTTCGGGAGTCTGCGTGTGACTTGGTGCCAGGACTTCTGAGGAAGGGAGGAAAAATCCATTTATAAAGCAAAGGCAAGAGTTTATTCTTGTGAATCTCAAAGGGAAAGGAAAGTGAGCGGCCACAGGGCATTTTTAAGAGTGTAGATGCTTATAATTATCTTTTTGTTCGTTTGTTTTTTTGCTTTAGTTTGAGTTCTTGTTTCATTTTAGCCAAGAACTTTTCAACAGTGTTAAATTTATGTTTGTTTATTTTCCAATGTAGTTTATTCATTCGTCTATTCAACAGTTTTTTGTTCGTTTGTTTGTTTTTGTTTTTGAGATAGGAGCCTCAAGCTGTCCCACTGGGTCACAGCTCACAGCAACCTCCAACTCCTGGGCTCAAGCGAGTCTCCTGCCTCAGCATCCTGAGTAGCTGAGACCACAGGCGCCTGCCACAATGCCTGGCTATTTTTTGGTTGCAGCCGTCGTTGTTGTTTGGTGGGCCCGGGCTGGATTCGAACCCGCCACCTTGGGTGTACATGGCTGGTGCCTTAGCCACTTGAGCCACAGGTGCCGAGCCTATTCAATAGTTTTTAATTGAACAGATTGTATGCGCTTAATGTGTTCTAGGTGTCAAGGTTATAGCACCAAGCATATTGGAGTCTGTGATCTCTAGGAGCTTACCTTCTAGTTGGGCAGACAGATAGTAAACAGCCAAATAAATATATAACATGTTGGCTACTGTCAAATAGTATGAAGAAAAATGAAGCAGAGTATTGAGGCAGACAGTTTGTGTGTGTGTGTGTGTGTGTGTGTGTATGTGTGTTACTCTAAAGAGGGTGGCCAGAGGAGGTCTCATCTCAGCAGCTACCCAAATGGAGTGGGGTGCACCTAAGGTGGATATCTGGGAAAGCCATGTTCCTGGCAGAGGGGACAGAAGGTATAAAGGCCTCTGAGGCAAAGAAATAGAAAATAGGCCAGTGTACCCTGAGCAAATTGAAAACAGGCAGTTTTAGAAATGATGCACATAATTGTTGTGAGAAATAAGAGAACTGAGTGAAACAGAAGAAATTTCTAGAATTCAGGGGTGTTAAACTTGTGCTGGCTCTGTGAATATTGTCATCATTTTGCACTCCCCTCCCCCAAACTTTATATAGTACTTTGAACTTCTGAAATCAAAGGAATTGATGGGGGATAAAGACACATTTCTCTCAAGGAGAAACTGGTCGATACAGGGTTTCTTCTTATACAACTCATTATAAACATTTGAGCATTTTTCAAAATCTTCACTTTAGGTCATTGTAGCTATGCAATAAACTATTGTGTCACTACAGTGTTCCAGTCATTCCTCAATAACACTCATTAAATTCCAATAATAACATCATGTAAACTACATGATGGCAGCCATCTTTGTCTCTTGTTCTATACTTTATCTCTACAAAACTCTTGCAAAACCCTTCCAAATGTACCTGGCTTAAAATAGGAGTTCAATAAATATTTGCCAAAGAAATGAAAGCAATAAATCAATTATTCAATTTTGAAATTTAAACAGTGCACATATCCCTCCAAGTGCATTGGTGATTTTTCTCTAGTCAGAAGTAAATAGTAAACAGATCATGATTTCATCTTGGCTTCCTATGTGGAATGATTTTATGAAAAGATGCAATTTGATTACAGAACATCTGTAATATCCTCCAATCAAGTAATAAAAGCTGAACTTACATAGCTCCTGTTCTCATCCAGATTTTGTGACATATTACCAACAAGTATCAGTTTGAATAGTATCAATATAAATTGAAAGTATGCCAGGCTTATTAACACCAGCACTAACAGAGTTTTAATGAAGATGCTGATTCTGTCAATAATATAGTGTGCTGTTGTTTCTGAAAAGAGTTGCATAAGCATTTCTTTTAAAATTACATTTCTTCCATTACCTTTATGTATTACAGATGTGGAATAGGATAATGGGATAAAGTTTTCACAAATGTGTAAGAAGCCAGGTAAAATCTCATATGTTATTCTACGGTTCTCAAAAAAGATGTTTTAATTTATTTTTTAAAACGTAAGACATGCTTATCAGGAACTTTAAATGTAGTATGTAAAAATTCACTTCTTTTAATGTATAGATTGATTTTTCTAGAATCCTGGTTCTTAGATAAATAGTTGACAGCATCTTCAGGAGGGTTTATAATGTATCTTTCAGCATGCTGGAAGTGAAAATTACATCTCTCATGCATTCTATATTTGTAAGGATTTCTACCTCTACTCGTCCATGCTATAATAAATGCTGTTTTTCTTTGTCCAAACATACAATACAAAAGTTATTTGCATTCATAAAAACTGGAAAGATGTGATATTCTAGACTCATTATATGATTTAAAAACACCATCAAAAAGCAGAGACTTCATTTGTGTACCAGAAGAGGTGATCCTTAAAAGATTCTTATTATTTAGGCTCGGCACCCGTAGCTCGGTGGTTAGGGCACCGGCCACATACACTGGGGCTGGTGGGTTCGAACCTGCTAAACAACAATGACAACTACAACAATAACAACAAAAAATAGCTGGGTGTTGTAGCTGATGCTACCTGTAGTCCCAGCTTCTTGGGAGAGTCTGAGGCAAGTGAATCGCTTAAGCCCAAGAGTTTGAGATTGCTGTGAACTGTGACACCATGGCACTCAATGAGGGTGATATAGTGAGGAAAAAAAGGAAAAAAAAAAGATTCTTATTATTTAAATAGTCATGCAGTCTAAATGGGAATATTTTACCTAAGATATTTTGCCATTCATATTCATTAATTTGACAATATTTTTGGCCTGTATCCAACCAAAACAAGTGGAGTTTTAGAAATATTGTCTTTTTGTGCTAAATCATTTGACTCAAATTTTGAAGTCTAAAGCTACTTTTGTTCTAGCTCATGGAATTTCTCAGCAATTTTTTTCGTATATCTTTCATCACTTGTCATTTCATCCATCAACTTGGTCCTTCGTATCTGGCCCTTGCTTTCCTTTGCTAAAGGGAAAATACAGGCAGCTTTTTAAGAGAAAACTCTCTGTTCTTGTTAAGACACAAATCTATTTAGATTTCTAATCCATTCTCATTGTTGCTTCTGCCAAAGAGTCAATTTAACCCTTGTAGATTGATTGCAAAAATGTTTCCCAATTCTTCACCCCTTGCTCTGTGCTTGCTTTCTGCCATGTGACTTTGCAGCTGTTCTTTGTAAACTCCTCTCTGTTTCTGGACTCCTTGAGCTTGGACTGACCTTGTGATTTGCTTTGACCAATAGAACACTGCAAACACTGAGCCTGGACCTTTTTACTTCTACTCTGTCTCTTGGATGCCTCGCCATATGACCAAGCCTAGGCTAGCCTGCTAGAGGTTGAAAGACCTCAGGAAGCAGAGCTGAGTCCTCCCACTAAAGGAAATCCTGGACCTGCCAACCTGTAATATAACTGCTGATGCATCAACAAGCTCATTTAAGATCAGATGAACCAGAGCAGAGCTGCAAAACAACCAGCCAACCCATAGATTTGTGAGCAAAATAACAGTTTATTGTTGTATGCACCTGAGATTTGGTGGTTGCTCATTATACGGTATTATGGCAGCAACAGAAAACTAAGGTGCACTTTATTGTTTTCTGGTGAGGCTGGCTGAAAAGATTCTTAGAGGGCAGTGCTAATCAAGCAGTGGATATTGAGTTCCTATGATGAGTTTGTCATATGTATCTAATGTCATTCATAGCCCATAGAAGGGGCTCCAGAAATGGTTGTTAACTGAATTTACAAATAAGTAAATTTTTCCACTGAAAACACTATACTTGGTGTTACATGGAAGACATTTCTTTGACTTAAGAAAGTTATAATTCCATAAATATTTTGATACAATGACTTCTTTTCCTCTGGATAAATACCCAGTAGTGGTATTGCTGGATCAAGTGGTAGGTCTACTTTTAGTTATCTGAAGAATATTTTCTTTTTTTTTTTTTTGCAGTTTTTGGCTGGGGCTGGGTTTGAACCTGCCACCTGTGGCATATGGGGCCGGCGCCCTACCCCTTTGAGCTACAGGCGCTGCCCGTTCTTTGAAGAATCTTTATACTGTTTTCCATACAAGTTGTATTAATTTGCAGTCCCATTGACCATGATAAGCATTCCTTTCCTGGCTTTGGTACCAAGGTGATACTGGATTCATAGAATAAGTAGGGGAGGATTCTCTTTTCAATGTTATGGAAAAATTTCTGCAGTATGGATACTAGCTCTTTTTTGTAGGTCTGGTAAAATTCAACTGTGAATCCATTTGGTCAGGGAATTTTCTTTTTGTTGAAAGACTTTTTTATTACTACTTTAATCACATTGCTCATTATTGGTCTATTCAGGAGTTCTCTTTCTTCCTGACTGAGTGTTGGGAGATTTTGTGTTTCCAGGAATTCGTCCATTTCCTCCACATTTTCAAGTTTACATGCACAGAGATTTTCATAGCATTCACAGAGATTTTGTATTTCTGTGGTATCAGTTGTAGTATCTCCGTTTTCATGTGTATTTGAGCTTATTTAGGTCCTTTCTCTCCTATTTCTAGGTGATTTACCAAGACGTCTAGAAATTTTATCTTTTCAAAGAACCAAATTTTTATTTCATCAATCATTTGTTTTGTGATTTTGTTTCCCATTTTGTTTAGTCATATTCTGACTTTAGTAATTTCTTTTCTTCTTTTGGCTTTGGACTTGGTTTTTTTTCCTTTTCTATTTCCCTGAGATGTGTCATTACATTGTTGATTCGTGTGATTTTTTGTTGTAGGCATTTAATGCTATAAATTTTCCTATTAAGACTGTTTTTGCTGAATACTCTAGATTTTTTTTAATTAAATGATAACTATGTACATTAATGCAATTCTGGGGTACAGTGTGGTGTTTTCATATACAATTTGAAATATTTTTATCAAACTGGTTAAAATAGCCTTCATGTCATGTTCTTAGTTATTGTATTAAGACAATCATATTCTACTCTTAGAAAGATAAACTTGTACCCTTGTAAGATAAACCACAGAAGTGATACCTCCAATCATCCTCCCTCCACCTATTCCCCCCTCCCCGTATACTTAGGCTATTATTAGGTTATAGATTTCATATGAAAGCTATAAATTAATTTCATAATAGGGCTGTGTACATTGGATATTTTTTCTTCCATTCCTGTGATACTTTGCTAAGAAGAACACTTTCCAGCTTCACCATGTGAACAAGAAGGATGTAAAGTCTCCATCTTTCTTTATGGCTGCATAGTATTCCATGGTGTACATATACCATAGTTTGTCGATCCATTTGTGGATCAATGGGCACTTGGGCTTCTTCCATGACCTGGCAATTATGAATTGGGCTGCAATAAACATTCTAATACAAATATTTTTGTTGTAATATGATTTTTTTGGTCTTCTGGGTATATACGTAATAAAGGAATTGCAGAATCAAATGGCAGGTCTATTTTTAGTTCTCTCAAGATGTCTTTCCAAAAGGAACGTATTAGTTTACATTCCCACCAGCAGTGTAGAAGTGTTCCCTTTTCTCCACATCCATGCCAGCATCTCTGGTTTTGGGATTTTGTGATATGGGCTAATCTTACTGGAGTGAGGTAATATCTCAAAGTAGTTTTGATTTGCATTTCTCTGATCATTAAGGATGGTGAGCATTTTTTCATATATCTGTAGGCCATGAGACAATCTTCTTTAGAGAAATTTCTCTTCAAGTCCCTTGCCCATCCTGAGATGGGATCACTTGTTCTCTTCTTGCTAATACGTTTGAGTTCTCTATGGATTCTGGTTATTAAACCTTTGTCAGAGACATAACCTGCAAAAATCTTCTCCCATTCTGAGGGCTGTCTGCTTGTTTTACTTACTGTGTTCTTGGCTGTGCAGAAGCTCTTTAGTTTGATCAGGTCCCAATAGTGTATTTTTGATGATGCTTCAATTGCCCAGGGTGTGCTCCTCATAAAATATTCGCCAAGGCCTATGTCTTCAAGTGTTTTCCCTACACTTTCTTCTAGTATTTTTATGGTTTCATGTCTTAAGTTTAAATCTTTAATCCAGTGAGAGTCTATCTTAGTTAATCGTGAAAGGTGTGTGTCCAGTTTCAGTCTTCTACAGGTTGCCAGCCAATTCGCCAAGCACCATTTGTTAAATAGGGAATCTTTTCCCCACTCAATGTTTTTAATTGGCTTGTCAAAGATGAGGTAATGGTAAGTAGCTGGATTCATCTGTTGGTTCTCTATTCTGTTTCATAAATCTACCTCTCTATTTTTGTGCCAGTACCATGCTATTTTGATCATTATGGATTTATAGTATAACCTGAGGTCTGGTAGCATGATTCCTCCTGTTTTGTTTTTATTCCTGAGTAATGTCTTGGCTATTCGAGGTTTTTTCTGATTCCATATAAAATGAAGTATTATTTTTTCAA
>NW_003852397.1:44835308-44899656 GCF_000181295.1 Otolemur garnettii | reverse complement strand
TGATCTGTTCTATAATCCTTTTATTTTAATTTCATTTAATTCTGCTCTAATTTTGGTTATTTCTTTTCTTCTGCTAGATTTGGGGTTGGAATGTTCTTCCTTTTCCAGTTGCTTGAGATGTCCCATTATGTTGTTAACTTCCTCTCTTTCCATTCTCTTGAGAAAGTCTTGCAATGCTATAAATTTCCCTCTTAGGACTGCCTTTGCAGTATCCCAGAGGTTCTGATAACTCGTGTCTTCATTATCATTTTGTTCTAAATATTTGGTGATTTCCTTCTTGATCTCATTTCTGACCCATCTATCATTCAGCATAAGGTTATTTAGCTTCCATGTTTCTGTATGAGACTGCACATTCCTGTTGTTACTGAGTTCAACTTCTATTACATGATGGTCTGAGAAGATGCATGAAATAATTTCTATTCTTTTAAATTTACCAAGGTTAGACTTATGACCTAAGATGTGATTGATTTTGGAATATGTTCCATGAACTGATGAGGAAAATGTGCATTCAGTTTTGTTAGAATGAAAAATTCTGTAGATGTCTGTTAGGTACAAAAGTTAAATAGTTAAATTTAAATCTAAAATTTATTTGCTAAGCTTCTTATTGGAGGATCTGTCCAACACTACCAAAGGAGTGTTAAAAATCTACTATGATGGAGCTGGGAGAGATCAAGTTGCTCATGCCTGATAGAGCATCTCTTATTAATTGAGGTGCATTCTGGTTGGGTGCATAGATATTGATAATTGAGATCTTGTCATATTGAGTATTACCCTCAACAAATATAAAGTGGCAATCCTTGTGTTTGCTTACTTTTGTTGGCTTAAACACTATTATATCTATGAATAAAATTGTAACACCTGCTTTTTTCCGCTTTCCATTTGCCTGGAATATAGATGACCATCTCTTCACCCTGAGTCTATATTTATCTTTTAAAGTAAGGTGCAATTCTTGAATACAGCAGATGTCCGGTCTGAGTTTCTGTATCCAATCAGCCAATCTGTGCCTCTTTAGAGGACAATTTAAGCCGTTCACATTGGTAGAAATTATTGATAGGCCTGGTAAAATTTTGGGCATTGAGTTGCTTGAAAGTTCAGTAGATATTTTTAATCCTTTCACCACTGTAGAAGTTGGAATTTGATGAAAAGTTTCTGAGTGAGTTTACTTTTGTTGTGGAGGATTACACTGGTCAGTATGGAGGATACGTTTAAGAATTTCCTGGCAAGCTGGTTTAGTTATGGCAAATTTCTTCAACATGTGAATGTCATTAAAGTATTTAATTTCTCCATCATAGATGAAACTCAGTTTAGCTGGATACAGGATCCTGGGTTGAAAGTTATTTTGTTTTAGGAGATAAAAGTCAATGACCATCCTCTTTTAGCCTGAAAGGTTTCATCTGAGAGATCTGCAGTCATCCTAATATTCTTCCCCTTGTAGGTTATGGTTTTCTTATGTCTGGCTGCTTTCAGAATTTTCTCTTTCATCTTAACTTTGGTGAAGTTAATTATGATGTGTCTGGGGGATGTCTTGTTCTGGTTGAGTCATGCTGGGGTTCTGAAACTATCTGCTATCTGAATTTCAGAATCTCTTGGCATGTCTGAAAAGTTCTCTTTCATAATTTCATGAAGAAGAGCCTCTGTGTTTTGTGAAGCAACTTCATCACCTTCAGGGATTCCTATGAGGCAAATATTGGTTTTCTTCGAATTATCTGAGAGCTCTCTGAGACAAAGATCTGTTTTTGCTCTCCATTTCTTTTGATCTTTGCACTCCTGGGCTTGTTCAAAAGCTTTGTCTTCAAAGTCAGAGATCCTTGCTTATGCCTGTTCCACTCTGTTACAAAGGAATTCCACCGTATCTTTTAGATCCTTGAGGGCTGCAACCTCTTATCTCAGTGTTTCAAAATCTTTGATCATTTTATCTTTGAAGTTGTTGAATCCTTGAGACATCTTTTGAATAATTTCTTGAGATATCTTTTGAATAATTTCTTGAAATTCTAATTCCCTCCTTTCTTCCATTCTGTTAATCTTATTTTCTATCCAAATTCTGAACTCAATTTCTGACATCTCAGCCATCTGTTTATGCATGGGGTTTTCAATTGCATTTGCCCCAGTTTTTCTCGGGGGAGTTGATCTACTCTGGTTATTCAAGTTGCTAAAGTTTTTCTGCTGATTCCATCCCATGCTGAGTTTACCCTGTTTGGAGACTTAATCAGAACCGTTCAGTCAGTGGCTTCTTCTGGTTGTCCAGAGAGACAGGGTGTATCTGTCTTCTTCTCCCAATTCTCAGGCACTGGAGCGACCAGGGTGAATCAGAACGGCAGCAGCTGTGCGGGAGCGTTCGTAGCCTGATCAGACCTCGTTAGGCCTGCCTGGGTGCCCATGGGGCAGGAGACCGGCAGTGGCCGGATCAGTCCTAGTTCGGCTCTACCAGGGTGGCAAGGGGGCAGAGGAACTGCATCAGTGGTGCGGAGCACTTGTGCAGCTGAATCAGTCCTAGTTTGGCCCCACTGGGGTTACCAGGGGGCAGGTGAATGACAGAGGCTTCATGGAGCACAAGAGCAGCTGAATCAGTCCTACTTAAGCCTGCTGGGGCTACGGGGGGCGGAGGCAGAGCAGGGGAACTGTGGTGGCCTTAAACAAGCACGTTTCCTGGGAGGCAATCAAAATGCACTCTTATTTTTTTTTCCCGTTGACTATTAAAATATATTCTCTGGGAAATATATTTTGCTGATTCTAGAGAAAAGTTTGGGCAGGCTACATGTCTATTCATAGGTAATAGATGGTCTAATTGTCACTTTATAGAGCAAATAATCTTAAATTAATCATTACATCATATAGTATGATCAATGTAAAAACCCTATGTTTTAGATACAGAGATGTGCAGCCCACATCTCCTTCAAAAAAGCACTTGCTTCCCTGCTGTAGGGTGTGCCAAGGCTGATGAGAAGAGAGGCTGTAGCAGAACTTTGCATCTCAAAGGCAGTGGTTATGATGGAATGAGTAACAATATAGGTCAGGCTCTGGTGCTCAATCCCCGGAAGCCAAGGACACAATTATTGTTATGGCTGACAAAGTTACAGTACCAGCAATGAGAACTTGACTTGCAAAGAGTTTTGGAGACAGATAATACAGCATGAATGCTATGGACAGAAAAGGTGGTCATCTAACAAAGGTATTACTCAGCTTGTCCTAGCAGAAAACATCATGGGTTACTCACCAGGAATATGAGAGTTACCCTTCCAAGTAAAAAGTCATAATTTCTTTTCCAGATGAGCCTTTTTAGACTTAGAATCCATTTACTAAAGAGGAGACCTAATCCCACGTCAAATATACATGGTAATGATTTTCTCGGTCCTTAAAAGGGACTATGCACACTTACTTGAGTAGTTCATTGGGAAAAGAATTCTGAGACTTTTTGAAGACTTATGAAGACAGAGTCTATGTTGACATAGATGGTTGGAGACCTGAACTGTCATCATTGCTTCCTTGGCAGAGTAAATGAGTCAAGTGATAAATGGAGTCCTGGCCACTATCATTTTTCCAAGGACCACTGGGTACATGGACCTACCTTTTTTAACCCCTGAATTAAAAATAATTTATTTTAATATACTGGTAGATTATATGATCCCTCCCACATTGGGTCCTGTGGTTTTGGGGGTAAGAACCATCATAGTGCAAAAGTTAAGTAGAACACCTGAAATTATACTCACACAATGATCAAGGTAGTAAGTCAAAACTATGATTGAATCTTGTGATCAGGGAAGGCTGTGGTATAGACTAGTGGTAACATTAAGAATTTAAGTATGTAGGGGTAATCATTTTCAATGTGTCGCCATATAACTCAGTGTTTTACAACCTTTTTTTAATCCCATGGCATACTTGAACCTATAGATAAACTTCTGTGGCACACTTAAATTATGTTGATCAAAAAAAAAAAGAGTTATAAAAAGAATATACTTACTGTTCTTTGAATGTCTTTCAAAAATATTTTAATCAATAAACTTCAAATTATTTTTCATGGCACAGCTAGGATCTTCTCATAACATACCAGTTGAAAATCAACTAACTGATCAGACTGGTCCTACAGAAACCGTGAATTCTTTAGACCAGTGATGGTTAACTGGTAATGATTTTGCCACTCAGGGGACATTTATCAATATCTGGAGTCATTTTGGTTGTCACTAGTGTATGTGTATACAGGGGGGTTATCACTTAGTGGGCTGCTGCTAAATATCCTGCAATGCATATGACAGCCCTCTATGGCAAAGAATTATCTGGCTGTACATGCCACTAGTGCCAAGATTGAAAAACCTAGCTGAAGCATACCACATGCACAATTAAATATCAGCTCCAACTGCAGTCATTTTTGCTGAAAGTAGTACCTTTGCTAAAGCAGATAAATAGGGCTTCAGAAACATGGTATGTATTCATTGATTTGGCAAATGCTATCTTGTTGATTCCGATGCAAAAGAGATGAGACGCAGTCACAGTCACAAGGAATAGTAAACAACATACATTCATTATTTTACTTTCAGCTGGAAACTCCTTTAGGGTCTGCCCCAGCTGCAGAGAGCTGACCTGGCTGAGGTCAAATCCTTTCCAGGCCATCTTGCATCTGGTGACTAAACAAGACAGGGGGTATACAGGCCCAAATGTTCTGGCCCAACACAGAAAATGCTGGCAACCAGAGTGCTCCACCAGATTGGCCAAGGCCCTGTCAGGCTTGCATCCCAGTTTGACATCTCCCTCTGCTTAATCTTGTTTCTTCCCTGCCATGGTTTAAATGTCTTTGCCAAAACTCATGTTGAAATTTAATTGCCATTGTAACAGTTTTAAGAGGTGGAGCCTTTAAGGGGTGACTAGGTTACAAGGGCTCTGCCATGGTGAATGGATTAATGTCATTCTCACTGAAGTGGGTTAGTAATCATGGGAGTGAGCTTCTGATAACAGGATAAGTTTGGCCCCATTTCTTTCTCTGTCTTGTCCTTCTGCCATGTTTTGACACAGCCAGAAAGCCTTTATTAGTGCTGAGCATCATGCTCTTGGACTTCCCAGCCTGCAGAACCATAAGCCAAGTAAAATTCTTATTTTTATAAATAAGCTAGTCTATGGTGTTTGTTATAGTAACAGAAAATAGACTAAGACACTCCTCCTTCATTTTAAATGTGTTGATTTTGACTCTAATAAATATCCTGTTCTCCTAACTGTGTTAGCATCAGTTGTTCCAGAAAATCTAAACCATGACTCCTCACAGAACTACACAGTAACAAAAATTCAGATGTGGCAGAATTGGCAAGTACCTCCCAAACCCACAGAAACTTCTCACATAAATTAGTTGTTCTGCTGTCTACAAGTTATGATATTAGCATTACTATAATTAAACCCTACATTTTGTACCATTGAATGCCTTTGAACCCTATGTGTGGGATCATGGTGTGCTTGTGTTGTGTTCTGGCTTATTTTATAGTATTCAATATTTTAGTCTTCCTTTCAATTTTTTATCAAAAATAATATTTTTTCCCTATTTCCTCAACCTCCCCATCAACAGCTAGGATAAGCTGCAGATAGGTCACTTGCCTTTGGGGAAGAAACAATGGTGGCTTCTCTATTTCCATTCTCCCCTTCTCAACTGGACAACTGGGACTTTGGCCTTCCTCCAGGTTTGAAGCATGGAAAGGTCATTCCCAGAACACACATTGCCCTCTGCTCTCACCACTGGATGAGTGCAGCATTCCCATATGCTTACTAAGATGTCAGATATTTAATATAGCTGTGTAATTCCATTGCATTTCTAATTTAACAACCTGTCTTATATAAATATTTCAGCTTTCTTATGCTTAGCACAATTTTCTGTGTTTTTATTCCCTGGGGGTACTTGTAAAAAGCATGTAGGTGGATAGTTTTAATTCAATCTGTTAATGTAGGTGGCAAAGTTGGCCATCTTTCTAGATGATTCTTATGGTCAGCATGCCTGAGTAGTAACAGGACTCAAAAATATTTCCAAGAATAGTTAGGAGGCTTGCAGATGTTGCCTATGACAGCCTCATCTCATCTTCCTTTTATCCTCATGAACTTCAGCCTCCTCTCCTAATTAGGCTATGTCCTCAGCCTCTGCACACCTGTACTCAAAATCCAGGGATTGTTCTGATTGGCTCATTCATATGGAAGCATAAGTGAGGACTTTCTCATGGGAAAGTTGCATTCTATTAGACAAGAGAACTTCTGTTTGACTTAAAACCAAAAGTGAAAAAACTTTTAAGTATTGATTAGCCAAATTTTGTGGAGACCTGCCAGAGACCTAGATAGACATATTACTCCAAAAATCTGATCAGGCAAAAAAAGCTAACCTTTGATATGTTTCCTCAGTAGGGACTTCCATGAGAAATTGCTAATTTTTGGCATACTGTGAACTGAAAGATATAGTGTGATTACAATATTAAAGTGGAAGAAATAAAGTAGACCAGGAGTCCTCAAACTACAGCCTGCAGGCCACATGGGGACCGCCTAGGACATTTATCCAGCCTGCCAGGTGTTTTTGCCACTGCTGCCTGTCCTGCTTAGTAACCAACTTGTCCCGGGGCCCGCAGTCCTGCCCTCCAACGGTCTGAGGGACAGTGAACTGGCCCCCTGTTGAAAAAGTTTAAGGACCTCTGAAGTAGGTCATGGGATTGGGAAGATTTATTTTCTATACTGGAAAATAAGACAATGATATCAATTAGGATGTTTTTAGCTGCAAGTAGCAGATTAACCAAAAATCACTGGCTTAAGAATGATGACATTTATTAATAATTGTTTCACATAACAAGGAATCTATTAGTTCCAGTTTGAGAGCTGCTATTCAGAATGTCTTTAAAGCCCACAACTTTCATCCTCAGAATTTAGCTTTTTTGTCTTGTTTGTGTTTTGTGATTATAAAACCATGTGACTCCACTTATCATAGTCACATTCAGAGGAAGGAGAGAAAGAATGGGCTGGTCAGGGAGGTAAAGAAGAACTTCTCGCAAAGGTCATTTTCCTTTTATTTAGATGAAACAATATTTTGAAGAATTCACTTCCAGCAGACTTTCCAATATATCTCATTGACTAGAACTGAGTCACATGACTTTCCCAAGCTTATGGGAGGCTGGGAAAGAATCATCTGGTTAACATGAAGGGGATAGCCATCTTGGCCATAAATAATCATGATCCATCATTTCCTGATGCCTTCCCAAACAAAACTGGAATACAAGGAAGGATAAGAAATTTCTAATGGGTAGCAAACCTACGGTGTTTCCAGGTCAGCCATGGATTATATTTCACAATTTATATAGTTAATATAAACTCTGTGGGAATAGGAACATTATAATTTTTGATCACTACTGTGCCTCTCATGCCAGAAAAAAAGTGCCTTGCCCATAGTCAATGCTCAGTAAATTTTAGCTGATTGAGTTAATACACTTTACAACATTTGTAATAGTTAAGAACAAAACTTTTCTCTGGTTAAGTTGAAAGATGGGGCCATACTACACTATACTGTGTTTGAGTCAAGAAGATTTATTGAAAATAACATATCTATATGATGCCATCAGAGCCATGAGGTAGAGAGTATAGAAAGTATTAGTGTCTAATTTGAAGCAAGAACAGAAATTTATATTTTATTTTTGTTTTTAAAAATCAGATTTGTAAAAGAGAGAAGATAAATTATTTCCAAATGTCATTCCCAAAAGTCTGCTCAAAAGAATATTTAGACTGATTGATGTTTATGAGTTAAATATTATAAGATTCTATTGAAGGAAAGAGGTGTTCAAGAATTTAGTTCCATTTTATTTTATAATGTGATCAATAAGGAAAGGCTACTGTAAAGATGAATTAGCCATTCCCATATATCAAAATTCTTCACTCAGATTCCCAAGAATATTAAACACTGTTGCAACAGAATTCACTTTTCCAAAGAACAAAACTATGTTTTTATAAATAGCTTTTTATAGGGATATGCTTTGCCAGTCATTAACATTCAATGGCTAGGATATGCCATGGCACTTCGGGCTTACCTGCCTTAAGAAACTTGCTGCTATCTTTATCATGGTGCCTTTGAGGCAATCAGCTGCTTCAAGATGAAGCTGAATATCTCCTTCCCAGCCACTGGCTGCCAGAAACTCATTGAGGTGGCTGATGAATGCAAACTTCATACCTTCTATGAGAAATGTGCAGCCACAGAAGTTGCTGCTGATGCTCTAGGTGAAGAATGGAACAGGTAGGTGTACCAAATGAGTGGTGGGAATGACAACCAAGGTCCACTCTTGAAGCAGGTGTCTTGACCCTGTGTTGCCTGCTACTGAGTAAGTGGCATTCCTTTTACAGACCAAGGAGAACTGGAGAAAGGAAGAGCAAGTCTGTTCAGGGTTGCATTGCAGATCCCAACCTGAGTTTCTCAACTTGGTCATTGTACAAAAAAGGAGAGGAGGAAATCCCTGGATTGATTGATACTATGGTACCTCATCATCTGGGGCCCCAGAGAGCAGGCAGAATTTGCAAATTTTTCAACCTGTCTAAAGAAGATGACGGTCACCAATATGTTTTAAGAAAAACTTTAAACAAAGAAGGTAACAAACCTCGGTCCAAAGCACCCAAAATTAAGCATCTTGTAACTCCGAGCATCCTGCAACATAAATGTCGACACGTTGCTCTGATGAAACAGTATACTAAGAAAAACAAGGAAGAGACTGCCAAATATCCTAAATTTTCAGCTAAGAGAATGAAGGCTGCCAAAGAAAAATGCCTGGAATAGATTGTTAAGAGATGCAGCCTGTCCTCTCTGAAAGCTTCCACTTCTAAGTCTGAACCCAGTCAAAAATAAAATTTTTTGAGTAATAAATAAATAAGATTATATCTAAAAGGAAAAAAAAGAAAAGTAATTTGTTACTGAATGGACCCTGCATATGATATAGACATGCCTAGCCAAGTATAACACTTACAAGACCAGTGGGTTGATCAAAATCAGCTGGTGTACTCAGGAAATCTCTCAGGGATTTAGGAAAGAAAAAGTTTGCCAGCTTTTAAAGAAAACTCAATAAAGTTAGTTACACTTCCTTTTCAAAATTCATTCTTTCCTTGTAAAAAACTTCATCCCACAAGCTTTTGTCCACTTACTTCCAAGCAACTATAGAATTAGGACATAATCTTTATATTGTCCCCGAGCCTTAGAACAAGGACAGCTCTTGTGAGGAATCACTCTCTCTGCTTGATTCCTTGGATAAAGCCTCAGAGTCCTCCTTGACACCATGATTTAGGCAGCAATTACCAATATATCAGAGTTGACACACAAAATAAAATGGCACCTTTACTTTTTGAACAAACAGTCAATGCATCACTCAATGAGAAATGTATCATGAGGTGATTTCGTGGGGCAAACATCAGAGTGTACTTACCCAAACCTAGAAGGTACAGTCATTAAACACCTGGGCTATAAGGTATAGCCTAAACACCTGTACGGCGTGTCGCTGCTCTGAATTCTGTGGGTGATTATAATGCAATGGTGTTTATATATCTAAACCTAGAAAACGCATAGTAAAAACATGGTCTAAAATATTTTAAAATTCTATACTTTTACAAGGCACTTGCCAAGAATGGAGCTTGCGGGACTAGAAGTTGCTCTGGTGAGTCAGTTGAGTAAGTGGTGAGTGAATATGAAGACCTAGGCCATTATCGTCCTTTACTATAGATTTTATAAACATTATACACTTAAATTACACTGGATTTATAAAGAATATTTTTCTTTTCCTTTATTTAATAACAAATTTTCCTTAGCTTACTGTAACTTTTTGAACTTATACACTTTTAATTTTTTTTTAACTTTTTAATCTTTTGTCATAACACTTAGCTTAAACCATGAACACATTTTACAGCTACGCAAAATTATTTTGTCTTTATATCCTTATTCTGTGTCTCTTATATTTAACTTTTTTCTTTTTTTGCTTGTTAAACTTTCTTGTTAAAAACTAAGACACAGCACACACATTAGCTTAGGCCTACACAGGGTCAGGATCATCAGTATCTCTGTCTTCCACCTCCACATCTTGTCCCACTGAGAGATCTGCAGGGACAATGACATGTATGGAGTTGTCATCCCCTGTGATGACAATGCCTTCTTCTCAAATACCTCCTGAAGGACTTGTGTGAGGCTACCGTTACTTTTTTTATAAGTAGAAGTACTTTCTAAGATAATAAGTAATAACGGTAAATACATAGACCAGTTACATGGTCATTATCATTATCAATTATGCACTGTACATAAATGCTATACTTTTGTATGACTGGCATCATACATTCGTTTACAGCAGCATCACCTCAACCATGTGTGTCATGCATTGTGCTATGGTGTTATTATAATGGCTATGATGTCACTAGGTGACATGAATTTTTCATCTCCATTATAATCTTATAGGACCACAATTGTATGTGAGCCATCGTTGATCAAAACATCATTGATAGTATAGCTTTAGGAAGAAATCATAGATAGAATTAGTTATGATAGACAATGCACTTTTTCAATTCATTCATTCATTTATCGATCTCTTACCAAGTGTCAGGTAAATTAATCATCTGAGAAGTGTATGGAAAATAATTTACCTTTCAGACTCAACACTATTACAGAATTTGGAAAGTGTCAAATAACTAATAAATTTCGGATGTGAATTTTTATTTGATAGTCTCTTGGTTCAGAGTGCATGAAGATAGGCTGTGCTGCGTGTAGTCATTTCCCAGTGAAGCTCTTTCGCAAGGAACCTGGAGATGAACAGAGAATCCTGAAGCATTCAAATATGTCTTCTGTCCCTTTCAAAACAAAGCAAAGCCAAACACAGCACCATATGCTGGAAACCCAAACGACAGAAGAAGACAGGATCTTCTAAAAGTATCCATAACCTCCTCAAACAACAAAACTCATGACTCTCAGTTGAGCCTAACTGCATTTGAAGAGGAAACAGTTGGGATGTGACAGGTTCACATCAGTTGTTTGGGGAGGTAGCAGAAATGTTGGGATGGTGAGCTTTGGAGAGGCTTGTCTTGTTTTTTAACTTTATGCCATGATACTGCCTTTGCGATTTTTTTGACAGTCCCAGGGAAAATGCAAACAGAGCTGACCTCTCTTCAGCAGCTCTGTAACCGTGGGGCTCATGTAGGCAGATTGGCATCTGCAGGCACATCTTTAGCAAGTTGGCAGCCTCTGTGCCCTTTGCAGGTTGCAATCAAACCTGCCTTCTACAGCAGCCTCTTTCTGGTTGATTAACTTTAATGTAATTTTAATTAAAAACCACAGTGTCAAAGGGTTTAGCTACTCGAGAAATGAGCACAGACTGCGGCCCAGTGGCAGCAGTCACTTGGAAAATGGAAATGTGTCCTGACAATGTTGTGCGGGGGCCAGATAAACAGGGTTGCTGCAGTGCGTCGCTCACATGCAGGAAACAGGCAAGGGAACATCAGAACCAGGACACTGGCTTGTACATCAAGGAGTTCTAACGAATGAATTTCGGGTGCCATAGAAATTTCTGAGAGCTTGTTCAGTCCTGGCAGAAAATATCCTCTCCAGTGCCTGGCTGTGACCATTCTGTTCCCCTTGTGGCATTTTGGTCTCTAAATCAACACACAAATCTGGGTTAAATATGAATCAAATTTCAGATAGGAAAGAAGAGCCAAGACTGACTGTATTATTGAATTGCAGAATTTCTCTTTTTTCACAATATGTATTTTAAGGGAATTTTAAATATCAAAAATAAACTTTTCTTTCAAGGAAAGATTTTCTTGGGGCTATGACTCCTTGACTACTTACCAATAGTGCCAAGGAACTGGAACTGACTGACTTCTTTCAGAAAGGTTTTGGCATTACTTGAACTGGAAGAACGAGAGGAAATAACCTGGCAAATGTGTTTGGTTGTGGCAGGTTTACGAAATAGATTGTATTTGCTTGATCTTCTTCTGTATTAAAATGTAAATAATTACTTCAACTGTCTGGCTATCCTGAAGATATGTTACTTTTTAAATTCCTGTTTTTCTTTAATTTTCTTGTTGATTTAGATAATGCTTAGAAGAAAAGATTGAAATGTGGTCCTAGGTGGGAGAAGTATCTTATTAATGCCAGTGGAATGAATGCCTCTGTTCCATGCTGAAATGCCCTTTATTCTTCCTCAATGTAGCTAATTTTTCAGAGCACAACTCTCAGGAGAACACCTAGTGACGTCAATTCTTCAGAGGAGAATTTCCTCCACCAGGTTTGTGGGACGCTGGGGCTGCTTTGTTGACAGATGGGGCCGGTACAGGTGGGCCCAGAGCCATCTGAACAGAAGGGGCCCCTGGACCCTGACAGAGAGGATAGACAGAACGGTGGGGGAGAGTTTAGGGCAGTGGACAGGGAGGGGAGAGAGGAGGCCTGGAGGATTTCTACACTGAATCCAGCAGAGAGGAAGAAAAGCAAAAACAAGCAGATGGGTGGATGAGGAGAGGTGATTGGAATTGTATAACTTGCTTAAGAGACTAATAAAAAAACAATCTCTGGGGCTTCACTGCAGGCAATTTTGGAAAATCAGAAATTTATCTAAGATTGCCAAAGTCAAGAAAAATACAAGAAGAATAAATATGAAATAAAAATATAGAAATTAATTGTGTGAGCTTGCATGACTGATCCTCTGTGGGTCCCTATACGTATCCAGGTAGAGTAGACTTATTCTCTGATTATTTCTGGCAGTAAAGGGCCATTATTATTGCCCTCTAAGCCCAAGTGCTTTCTCCATTAAAAGACAAAATAGGATTTTGATTGTCAATTAAATAGATGGACATAGATGATCAAAATGAATTTAGGTAACAATCCAATATATAACACATTTATAAAGTCCCTTTCGTGGCAATTAAAAAAAAATCCTATAAGGGCAGGATCTAGATAAGTTAAACCAGAATATCCAAAAATATATTGTCTGGTTCATGTCAAACAGCCTTCATGTGCTCTGTGACATGCATAGGTTTCCCTAACTTTGGTCATGGAACTCTTTTGAAAAGCATTTCTTGAGGATAGTGTACAAAGTACACACCTTAGAAAACAAAGTCTCTTGAACTAGGCAAAGGCACCCAGGACTTTGTCTTTGCCAAAGAGGTTGTCTGGGTAGGTACATTTACGATGGACATGAATCTGCCTTTGCATTGCACCTTGTGTTCAGCAAGGGGCTGACATTGGCCATTCAGGAGGAATCTGCTCGTATCTAACAATGTGAATGGAAGTGCAAAAAGCACTGTATTAGCAGGGGACCAGATCAGTGGTGCCGTCTTTTACCTATTTTGCATTATACATTTTGAGTTAAAGAGTTTATAGTCTTAAATGCGTTCAATAAGTGATAAGGAAAAATATTTTCTAAAAATTATAGCCTAAGCACTGACTAGAATATGTGCTGGCCATATACACAGCTATATTTGTGTGCTGCAGCCAAATGCCAAGTCTGCTCCTGAACTTTTTCTTGGTCTTCATTTACAATTTTCGATGAATGAACAACAAGTACCCCTTAGTCTCCACAAAAGCAGAAACTGGTCTGGTTCTGCTCACTACTATGTCCCTAACACTTATCACATAGTCTGACTTCAACAAATACTATTAGAACTAATGAATTGTCCCTCTGGTTAACGTTGAATATCAGTTGTGACATATCAGAAACCATGAGAGCTAGCACCAAACAATGGTGGAAATAATTTTACAGAATATCACTGGGCGATTATCTTTTTTTTCCTTTTAATAGAAGTAATCTCAAGCACCAGTTATACGCAAATCACTCTGTTATGAACCCATGGAGATAAAAGGAGAGGGCAAGAAGAGAGAGATTCTTTAGAAGGAGTGGTGGGTGTGACTTTAATACATGAGAATAAAACCAGATTGATGAGTGGGGATAGAGAAGGTGGGAATGTGGCGGTGGGGCAGTGTGGGATGAGGACAGAATTAGCCATATTGACACTCATCTCCTTTCCAAATGGAGAAAGGACACCACACTTAGATTATCATCCACATGATCAACGTTGGATTTTCCTTAGTTAGGAACAGCAGAGGTGGCTGGAAGAAGAAGGGTAGATCCATTTGATGTGGTAATTTGGTTCCTGCATGTGAGCACACAGAGCACACATCTCCTCAGGTTTGGGGAGATGACTCAATTGGTGTAAAAGGAACTCAGCAGTTCTCCTGGTAGACTGTAACAATAATCCCTACATTTGCATAACACGTTTGCACACTATTGCACTTAATCCTTACCATAGCTTTGGGTGAGAGATATTTTTATTCTGATTTTACAGATGAAGAGGCTCAGAGAGGTTAAAGTCTTCACAGTCCTACACTCAGTAGGCTCATGACTGAGCAACTGGTCTGACTTTAAGTTCTCAGTCCTGAGTCCTTTTCATCAGCAGAATCACCTTGAAAGCAGGTGTTTTTATCTTTCCCACAGTTCCCATTGTAGTGCTGAACAAATAAAGATAGCAAATTGATGCAAATCATTTCTCTTATTCCCAGGGGTCATGTTTGCTGATATTCCAAATGGTATAAACACCTTACATTTTATTCCTCAAGCAACTCCCTACACTTAGTAAATAGTAATAATATGTATGTACTTGTTTCATTACTGAACAGCCAGGGGCACAACTATGGATTTCTCATATGTTATTTTCCTGTCTCCTTCACCAACCTAAAATTTTCTGAAGGGAGAAAGTGTGTGCTATTCATCTTTGAGTCTGAAGAAATTTGATTCACTTTAAATAAAAGTATGCTCTGTGTTTCAAGTGCTTTAGGCCATTTCCCAAATATCTAATAAAACTTGTTAAGGACTATGAAAATATTGCCACCCACAAACTAGATTAATTTCTATTCTTCTGATCAATTTTAGGTTCATGAACAGTTTAATGTTGTACTTTCAAAATACCCTGACTCTTGGTCTCTGTTGGTTATAAGCTTCAGGATTATACAGCAACGTTTGCCTCTTATATTCCCTTTTCGCCAGCATTTTTTTTTTTGACCTATAACTTACCAGGTACTTAATAACTATTCACTGAATGATTAGCACTACTATTTTTTCTCTTAGGAAGAGATCTGATTTTCGTAATGTTTGAGGAAGAACATGACAATGAATATTACTAATAAAGCTTTTCCTGCAGATGAATTTGACTGCTGAGCTAATATATGTGAATGTTAAACAAAATGATACATCATGGTGCTTCCCTGAGATTCAATGAAGGCAGAAATGAGGTGTTTAACTCCAATTGACATGTTTCTTCAGCCAATAAAACAGAATGGCAAAACCAAATTTGAGAAGAAAATCGTTATTTCTGTAATATGTGGGGTTTAGCATTATGAAGTATTATTGTTACATATCCATCAAACTTCTATGTACTAAATAAATAAGTACAAGGTTTGGATAAGAGTGACCAGGCTTTGAGACAAATATCTTATGTTAGACATGTTTTACTCCCATGATTTAATTTAATTAACACAATTCATCAGGATAGATATAAATCACATCTTATAGACTGGGAAAACTAAGACCCAGAGTGATAACTAAGTGGTTTATGTCCTAAGTTCAACCTATTAAGTGGTAAAATGTCCTTGACAAAAAAGCTGGGTGAATACCAAAGGCAGACAATGTAACAGAATGGTCATGAAAGAGAAATTCAAAGACAGCTCTGAAAAATCAGTCATCCCAGGTTGATGGTCACATGCTCAAGACTGCACCTTTGAGAAAGGACAGCAGATGCTACACAAGTTCCACAATTGCTTTGAATGGTGAAGTAGGTGCTGGCATCAATGCATAGCTTTCCACGGAGGGTATTTGAAAGGTGACCATAGTGATATTGAGCAATGAAGGCTATAGCACTTTTTCTGGAATGAGTTTGCAAACTTAATTGTCTGACCTCATGTGTATTATGTATTGTATTCTTACAACAAAGTAAGCTATATTAAGAAAATGAGAAAGAGAAAATCTATTTACCATTTATTAAATGGAAGTGGATCATCATGAAAGTCTTTATCCTCATTGTTTTCACATTGAGTAGGTTGAGGAGGAGAAGGAAGACATGAGGTTGGTTTCACTGACACAAGGGTGGTACAGGTAGAAGAAAATCCAGGGATAAGTGTACTCCATACAGTTCAAACATGCATTGTTTGAGAGTCAACTGTATAAAGAATTGAAAGAAAGGAACTGTCAACCAAAAAAATCTTATGTTCAACAAAACTATCATCTTACAAAAATGAAGGTGATATAAAAACATTACCAAATAAACAAAGAACCGACAAGATTTATGGGATTTATGCTAGCTGATGTCTCACACAAGAAATACTAAAGGATGTTTTTCAAGCTGAAAGCAAGTAATTCCAGACAGTGATTTGAATTCATTTTTTAAAAGCAAAAATAAAGGTAACAGAAAAGACAAAAGAAATTCATATTTTCTTTCTTTCAGTCTCCTCAGTGATTTAAAAAGTAGCTTAATAAAACTATGTGTATGATTAAACTATTGGGCCTATAACATATAAAAGAGTAATATATTGACAATAACATCACAAAATAGGTGAGCGATAGTAAAACTGTATTTGAGTAAGAAAATAACTCCAGATGGCAAATTGAATCCACAGGAACAAATGGGGAAAAAAGAAACATTTAAAAAGAAGGTTAGTATAACAAACTCTATAAATATGTAGTTGTTCTCCTTTCTTTTCTCACCTTCTTTAATAGATGTAAAGTTACATGAAGGGATAATTATAACACTATAATTCTGGGTTTGTAATATATATAGATGTAATATGTAACAATAGGAACACAATAAAAGGAATTATATAGGAATAATCTTCCTATATCTCACTAGAATCAAGTCAATATACATGTGAAGTAGATTGTAATAAGATGTATAAGCTAAGCTTCAGAGTTACCACTAAGACAGTAAGAAAGTCATTATCAGAATCAACATGTTGGAGTAGAAAATACTCAGTGCAAAACACAGTAGTAAAAGAGGAGCAGAGGAATCATAAACAATGAGACATGTAGAAACCTAATAGCACAATGGTGAGTATAAATCCAAATTTGTCAGTAAAAGCATCAAATGTGAATAAATAAGATGATCAAAAGGTAGAGCTAGACCAGATATAAAAACATGGTGCAACTAAAATCCTACTGATAGGAGACAAAATTTAGATACAAAAATACAAATTATTGAAAGTAAAAGTGTGGAAAAAGATCATTCACAGACAACCACATGAAAGCTGGAGTGGTTATAGTAATATTGGACAAAAGAGGCTTTAAAACATTGCCACTAGAGATAAAAGAGAATGGTTGGTTCTTCATGATTAAAAGGTTAATCCATCAGGAAGATATAACAATGATAAACATATATCAACTCAAAAACAAAACCTCAAAATACATGACGCAACTATTGACAGAATTTAAAGGAAAAAAGTATAAGTCAACAACAATGGCTAGAGATTTCAATCATCCATTTTCAATAATGGATAATACAACTAGGCAGAAGAACAACAAGGAAACAGAAGATTTGAAAAACACTACACATAAACTATAATCTACTCCTACAGAACACTCAACAAGAGCAGAACACACACTCTTCTCAAGTGCTCATGAAACATTCTCCAGAATAAACCATATGTAAGGCTATAATATAAACCTCAGTATTTTAAAAAGGACTGAAATCATGTTTCAAGGAAACTATGTTCCTTGATAACAATGCAGTGAAAGTAGATCTCAATAACAAAAAGAAATGTGGGAAAATTGTAAATAAATAAAAATTAATCAACACACTCTAAAAAGAAACCTCAAGGGGAGTTAGAAACTTATTTGAGATAAATGAAAATAAATATACAACACACCAAAACTTATAGGTTGTAGCTAAAGCAGTACTGAAGAGAATTTTAGAGCACTAAATCCATTTTAGGCTTTCTTTTCCATTAGGAAAGAGAAAATATCTCAGATTAATAACTAAGTTCTACTTAGTTCTTTTCTAGTTTCTAGAAACTATAAAAAGATAGCAAACTAAACCTCAAGCTAGCAGAAAGAGGGTAATTATAAAGAACAGTATTAAAATGAGTAAAATGGAAAATTTTAAAAAACAATATAGAAAAATCAATCAAACCAAAATTTTAAAAATTGTCTTTAAAAATTGTCTTCACTCAGCTGGACTGAGTGAATAATAAGAAGATCTGAGTATACCTTTAAAAAAATAAAAAGAATTAATAATCAGAAAAGCTTTCTACAAAGGAAAGTCCATGCCCTGATGGCTTTACTGGTGAATTCCACCAAATGTTTAAAGAAAAACTACTAATCCTTCAAAAACTCTTAAAAAAAAAAAATAGAAGAGAAGGTTTACCTCATTCTATGAGGCCAGGAGTACTCTGATACCAAAATCAGACTAAGACATTATAAGAAAAGAAAATGACAGACCAGTGTCTATCATAAAGATAGATGCAAATATTCTTAACAAAATACTAACAAAGCTAATCCTGCAGCACATAAAAAAGCTCACACCCCATTATACTTATGGGATATACTTATACCCCAGACTTACACTTAAGTCTGGTTTAATGTCTGAGAACTAAGTAATGTAATATACCATATCAATAGAATAAATTACCAAAATTGTACAATTATCAAACCACAGCAAAAACACTTGTCAAAACTCAATACCATTTCATAATAAAAATGTTTTTATTATGAAAATTATTTTAGTAATTTTAATATCCTCTCTTATTTTTTCCCCTTGGCTCAAACTAATAATAGAAGGAAACTTTCTGGACTTCTAAGGGAGATCTACGAAAACTCACAGCTAACATTATACTTAATGGGGAAAGACTGAGTGCTTTTCTGCTAACATCAGGAGCAAAACAAGGATATGTGGTGTCACCACTTGTATTAATATTTTGCTGAAGTTTGTAGTCAGGGAAAGTAGGTAAGAAAGTGAAATAAAAATCATCTCAATTGAAAAGAAAATAGTGAAACTACATTTGCAGATCAAATAATTTTAATTTAGAAAATCCTGAGGAATTCAGAATGACTATTAGAACCAATAAACAAGTTCAGTAAAAGTGCAAAGTACAAGATCAATACACAAAATCAATTCTATTTCCATATACTTGCAATGGACAATTAAAAAATAAAATTAAGAAAACATTTCTATTTACAATGTCAAAAATAACTGGGTATTCATTTTAACAGAAGGATTATAAAACTTATACTCTGAAAACTATAAAATCATGTTGAAAGAAATTCAAGAAGGCCTAAATGAATGGAAAGAGGTCTTAGGTTCAAGGATTAGAGGATTTAACATTATTGATACTGTGATGCTCCCCAAATTGATTGATGGATTCAAGGCAACTCTTATAAAAAGCCTCACTGACTTCCTTGCAGATATTGACAAAGTTATCTCAAAATTCATATGAAAATGCAAATCACCCAGAAAACTCCTCCCCAAAAAGAAAATCTTGAAAAAGAAAGAATAAAATTGGAGAACTCACAAAGACTGGATATCCATCTAAGAATGAAGTCAAATCCCTAACTCAGAGCATAAAAAAAAGTTAACTCAGAAAGGATAAAAGGTTTTACCTCTGTGGTCTTCTTACCCCAAATTCATATCCCCATCTAATCACAGGAATAACCTTAAATTCTAAAAAAAAAAGGAATTCATACAACATACCTGGTCAGTACTCCTCAAGATTTTCAGGACAGCCTAAGGAGACGTGACACCTACATGAAATATGGCATGCTGAATGGGATCCTGTAACAGAAAAAGGACATTAAGTAAAAACTAAGGAAATCTGAATAAACCTTGATCTTTAGTTAGTTGAAAGGTGTCAGCACTGGTTCATTAATCATAACAAATGTACATCCCAACAGAAGATGTTAACAATGGGGCAAATGGCATGTGAGGTATATGTAAACTGATTCTATCATCTGCCCAATTTTTTTGTCAATCTAAAACTGTTCTAAAATTAATGCCTATGGATGAAAAAAATGGTTCGAAAACTTAAGAAACTAAAACTGTTAGCAGAAAGCATTGACAGAAGTCTTTGTGGCCTTAGATAACGCAATGATTTTTTAAGTAAAATGCCAAAAACATAAACCACACACACATAGAGACTGAGATAAATGCACCATCATCAATTTTCCTTCCCGCTTTACCGGCCTCCTTGCTGATGCTTCTCCAACAAGATCACTTACACACCAATCTCTGTCTCAGGATCTGGAAAACTTAACCTAAGTCAGACTACCACTCCTTGCCCTCCCTTCCCTCTGTCCCCAAGCCCGATTCCTTTAGCCCAGGAAGGCCTTGAATGCCTCAAGAATCACCTTGACTACTTACAAACTGATTGCTTTTCTTTAATGTAAAGTTTTTTTCACTTTATGTAGATTGCCCTAATTGTAGGAATAATACAGACTCATTGAAGAACTAATCAGGCAATAAACCAATCAAAAACCACTGTGTATTTTTCTGTGGCTGCTGACTTTCCCATTCTTTTACTTGGTATTTTCCCTGACATTGCTTCTATTCTTACCAGATTGGGGCAGCTCTGAACCCCGCTTCCATGTATACTCCAGGGTTTTTATGGGGTTTGTAGAGAATAACCCACTGTGTACTTTGCAAGAGAGCCAGTACCTACTGTCTTTGTCAAAATGAGTTTCCTGCCAGGTAGACTCTTCTTCCAGGTTGGGTATAGACTTTGCTCTTTGATACAATTTCTTATTCTGCCATGATTCAAGTATCATAATTCTGGCACAGTGAGAGAAAGTTATCTGTTTCAAAATCTTCTTTGTCATTTGCCAGGAGGTGTAGCAAAGCTTCTGGTATCCTGTCATGGAGGTCCAGAGTTTATGTAGATGGGCACAAATTCTTGCTAACAAATGAGATCTAATCAGCCTAAATTTACTCTGTTCTGCATTTAAGTTGTTTTCGTCTGGATCCTAACTCTTGAATAAAATAGTTATGTTTGAAAAAATACTTAAAGAAAAGGCATGTCTTATTACGAGTCACGCTGTTAATCTCTAATAAGTATGGTGCAATATTTTTAGGTTTTGGGAATTATAAGAGCTACCTATAGATTTCAAGGCCTAGAATACAGGAAACGTTTATGGTGGTAGCTCTTATCCTAGTACTGTGTCTAGCACAGTAAGTGCTAGTCATTTTCAAATCTTACCTCTCCACCATACACTCATTTGGTTTCTAAGTCTTACTAGTTCTATCCTGGGAATATTTTGAATCTAAACTCTTTTTTTCTCAATCAAAATGTTTAAAACTAAGCTCTTATTCTGAAAACATATTACTACACAGCCACCCCAAAACTTAGTGCCTTGAAGTACCAACCATTTTATTATATCTCAACATTTTGTGAGTCAATAGTGCACACCAGAGTTGGCTGGATGACTCTTATACTCCACGTTATCTTTCAGTGGTATTTAGCTGACCTATTCTGGTGGCTCCAAGTTGGTTTCTCTCACACAACCTTGAGATTCTGGCATCTCCATGAAATGTAGTAGGATTTCTCATATGGTAACTGAAGTTTCCAATAGACTTGAGGTACAAGTTGCCAGTCTTCTTAATGTCTAGGAATTAAGGAATGTCTGGAATAGGTATAGTGTCACTTTGGTTATTATTTCTTTATTTATTTTGCAGTTTTTTGGGCATGGCTGGGTTTGAACCTGCCACCTCCAGTATATGGGGCCAGTGCCTTACTCCTTTGAGTCACAGGCACCACCTCTTGGTTAAAATTTATTAATCAAAGCAGTTAGAGATTTGAAAAGAGCGGATTGGGCCCTCTTCTCTCTCCAACTGTTTTTAATCTTCTGTAGCCCTCATTTCTTCCCTGACATAGCACTACAGGCTCTTCTAATCGCAGCCTATCAACCCCTGATAATTACCCTTCCACACTTAACACTATGTATTGTCTTACTGCTTTCTCTGTGATTATAACTGAGATTTGTATCACATCACACAAAGCTTTTTATAACCTGGCATCAATCTGTATTCCGAAAATCACTTCCCAGTACTTCTCTGTAAGAACCTCTACTAGTCTCAAAATATGCCATGCCTACTCTTTTTTGCCTTCTTGGTTTCCCTAGGCAGAGACTGTCTTTTAGTCAGTTTGGGCTGTTATAACAAATTACTGTAGACCGGATGGCTTAAACAACAAGCACTTATGCCTCACAGTTATAGGAGCTAGGGAGTCCAAAAACAAGGTTCTGGAAGACTCAGTGTCTGGTGAGGGCCTGCCTCCTTGTTTTCAGATGCCTACCTTCTTATTGTAGTTACACATAGCAGCAAGTAGAGAGAAAGATCTCGTGTCCCCTTTAAGAAGAGAACTATTCCCATTCCTGAGGGCTTTACTCATTTCCAAAGGCCCCACTTTCAGATACCATCACACTGGGGATAGACTTCAACATATAAATTTTGGAGTAGACACAATCCATTCAGTCCACGTACTAAAGACTATGAAAGACCATGTAGTCTTTCCAAAATCTCTAGTTTCCAATGAATTGTATTCATTTATGATAACTTCTTTTTTTGCAGATTTTTGGCCAGGGCCAGGTTTGAACCCGCCACCTTATATAGGGCTGGTGCCCTACTCCTTTGAGCCACAGGTGGCACTCTATGATAACTTTTTTCATATTGTATTGCCTTTTATCTCTCTCTCCTATACAATGACTGATGGAAAGTGCATTTCTGTCCCTAGTATTTTAGTACACCATCTAGCATATAGATCACAAATATATCTTCTAAATAAACAAATAGCAGAAGACTGGAAGAGACATGATAGCAAAAAAGTTAAATGCTCCCATAACATCACATTTTTTCACTTTTTTCTTGCAGGCATAAAAGGTGATCAGAGGAGGGGCATGATATGATGAAGGACCACATAATCTCCAAAAGTCACAAAGCATCTGTCCACAGATGGAACATCCCTACCTCCAGATAGGACAAGTCCCATGATATTTTGTCCAACATTGTCATCCAGCAATTTACTTTAGAATTTCAGCCTTCTAGAACTAACATCACACACATTTTATAAAAGGAACCAAAGATAAAAGGGTGACGTTAAACTCACAGCACTTCCGTTATCTTTAACAATGCAGCGGGCGTCTCCAAGAATGAGTTATAGGCACAAAACTGTAATATTTCCTCTGCCCAGTCACAAGAAATTGGCTTTTCGTATTACAGATATTTATTTCATACTTCAATAATTTAATTATTCACAAAGTATTAATGATGCTAGATTGTGCTGACAAGTATGTAATCTCTAAATAGAGGGTATCCACAATGACTTAAAACTTCAATAATGTGCTAGAAAGTGTATATCCTCAGCCTGAAATAGGTGTTTTACCTCCATGAGTACAAGATGTGTTACATTCTCTCCTGAAAGTATTTTCTACTTTTTTTTTTTTTTTTTAAATCATTTTGTTGCTAAAATGGAAGCCATAGTTGGGGATGACGAGTGGGTGATTATCTTAGTCCTTTGGATTCCTACAACAAAATACTTTAGGCTAGGTCACAGAACTGAAATTTACTTCTCATAGTTGTGGAGGATGGGAAATCCAAGGTCAAGGCAATGGTGAGGTCTGGGTGGTGAGGGCTCTGAACCTCACATGGTGGAAAGAGCAAACAAACTCCCGCAGGCCTCTTTCATAATGGCACTATTCTCATTTCTAAATGCTCCAGCCTCAGGAGTTAATCACCTCCTTAAAGGCCTTACTTCTTAACACTATCATACTGGGGATTAGGTCTTAACACATGAATTTTGTGGGAACACAAACATTTGGACCATAGAAACGTTCGTTAGGGGAATGCTCATTTTACTTTCCTCATCCCAACCCCTGTTTATGCTTCCTGAACCTTATGTAATTAGTAATAGAATATCCTTGAATTCTCCAGTGTTCTGGTTTGGATTATGAATTATGCAGTTGTCCTAATGACAATTAACTGAAGAAATTATTTCTTATTGAATACCACCAGCATAGACAACTGCAGTAGCTTTTAAACTTTTGATCAAAACTTATAGGGAGAAATACATCTTTTATCATGACACATTATATACACACAAACACACACACACTGCATAAAGAAAATCTTCAGGAAATAAAGGTTGGATATTTTAAAATCTAAGTTAGTCCATTTTTTTTAAATTTAAAAACCTCTAGTCATAATACATTAAATTGATTTCCCGACTCCCAACTTATAAAATACCAGTACTTTATATGTGTTTTAAGGTCATAGTACATGCCTTAGGATTCTTTCACATTGTGAATTGTCAACTTTCTTTTAACAACACTCCCTTTATCTGTAAAATAAATATTAATACCTGCCTCAAGGTAGCAGAGAGAGTTAACTGAGATGATGGAGTTAGTGAGCCTGAAATCTAGGCTAATAAATGTTAGTTTCTTTTCCTCTCTTCTGCTTCCAATCTAGTGGGAACCAGCTGAGATTCGTAGGTTTGCTTTTTATAAAAATTTCAACAGCTTTATTGAGATATAATTTATATATCACATCATTTATTCATTTAAAATATACAATTATCTCTTTTCTTTTTTTATTAAATGATAGTTGTGTACATTAATGCAATCTTGGGGTACAGTGTAGTGTTTTCATATACAATTTGAAATATTTTCATCAAGCTGGTTAACATAGACTTTACGACATTTACTTAGTTACTGTGTTAAGACATTTATACTCTACTTTTAGAAACCATAGAGGTGATCTTTCCAATCACTCTCCCTCCACCCATCCACCCTTCTCTTCTTCCCTCCCTCTCCCCATATTCTTGGGCTATAATTAGGTTATAGCTTTCATATGATAACTATAAATCAGTTTCATAATAGGGCTGTGTATATTGGATACTTTTTCTTCCATTCTTCTTTGCTAAGAAGAACATTTTCCAGTTCCATCCACATAAACATGAAGGAGGTAAAGTCTCCATCTTTCTTTAGGACTGCACAGTATACCATGGTGTACAAAATATGCAATTATTTCAATGCTATTTGGTATAGTTACAGATAGCTGCAAACATTGTTACATTAAATTTTAAGCATTTCAGTCATCTCAAAAGAAGCTCTGTATCCTTCAGCTATCCATAGCTAACATTGCAGATCTTTAACAGTGAAAAAATATTTCTTCTAACTCTCTGATCTCTAAAGTTTGGTCAGAGTGTTTAGCCTCTATTAATGGAACTTCTACCTCCATGTTCAACTAATAAAGTCATTTTCAATAACTTCTGGCCAACTCCATTACAAGAGCACCTGCAACTTGTCAAAAAAGAATAGAAAGAAGATCAAGAAAATCATGATGAAGATGAAAACAACTATTTTTTTTATTGAGCAGTGGGAATGATGGGGAAGTTGATTATAATAATGAATATGATAGATAAGACCCAATCCTTTGGTTTCTGTTCTTAAACCAATGGTTTCCACACCTAATTCTTCCCAATAGGTGAAAAGTTCCTTTGGAATCTTAGCCTTAGAAATAAAACAATAAACAGAAGCATGATTTTCCTAACATTGATGGATTTGTTTTATGAGTTATTTATTTATTTATTCATTTTGAGACAGAGTCTAACTCTGTTGCCCTGGGTAGAGTGTTATGGTATCATAGCTCACAGCAACCTTAAACTCTTAGGCTCAGGAGATCCTCCTGCTTTGGCCTCCCCAGTAGGTGAGACTAAGGACACCTGCCACCATGCCTGGATAATTTCTCTGTTTTTAGTAGAGACAGGGTCTCAATCTTGCTCAGGCTGGTCTCAAACTCCTCAAGCAATCTTACCCACCTTGGCTTCCTAGAATGCTAGGATTACAGTGGTGAGCCAACAGGCCACCCCTGTTTTGTGTGTTTTTTTTTATGTGAAAGAAGAATATAAATGAATATATATACATACATACATATACATACGTATATATACATATATATGTGTGTGTGTATATATATATGTATATAAAGTGTGTATCAGATGCTGCACGGGTGCACTAATGGAAGAAGATGGACCCAAAGCAAGAAAGTCTTGATGCCTCATAATCTAGAGGACTAAAGAAATGATAAAGTCAAGCAATCTACCTGTGGGCTGCCAGAATCCAGGTGTTACTGCAGAGTCCTCTGGTGTTCACTGTGTTTGAGGTAGGAGTATCCCCAGTGCACAGCTTACCTGCATTGATTGGCTTCTCTGAATGTAAGGAGGTAGGGGTAAAGGCAAACCAGCTTCAGTTATTTCACAGTTTGAGCCACTGGACCCCAGGCTGAGGCAGACCCCTCTATGGAATGCAATTCATAGCAGCATCCCCTCACTGTAAGAAAGCAATGGTCATCTTGTCCACTCATCCTCACACCGAGTCTTTTGACTCTGCCTTGTTCAGTTGTTTTTTCTCAGTTAATTTATCGTCTTCAAAGTGTACTCTGGCAATTCTCTTCTAGGCAGGAGTCCATTTTCTTTTTCTGAGTAATCCAGACTCCTTGCACAATGCTCCCAGAGCAAGGGGTGCCCAATAAATGGTGCTAATAATTAAGTTCCTCACTCTCTAAATATCTGCATCTATTGAGCACCTAATGACCAAGACAGAGATAAAGTTACAATGGCCCTTCGCATCACCAAAGCTAATGATCATTTCTTACTGCTCATCCTCCTCTACTTTTGACACCCTGCAGACCTCCCATGATCTGCCTCCATTTCCAAGACTTACTGTTCAGTCGTCCCTGACAGACCTTCCCTTTTCCCTCCACTATTTCCAACAATGGTAAGGAATTTTCTCAACAGTACCCAACTAGTTTGAGTTATAGCCAGGACTAGAACCCAGGCCTGTACATAATCAAAGATCAGGAAACAGCCAAATCTTGATGTTTCTATTCATGGGGGGTGGGGAGACCCAGATGGGCCCTCTCACAATACATGCTTCCAAGTCAAAGGGTATTTTTCCCTTTAAGGACATTGTTAGGACACTGTCTAGCTAGAAAATATTCAAAGCAAATTCACTCCTTTACCTGCCCTAGGCAAATGGGAAAATTCAATGTTTGAGCCATTTACCCAAGAGTGTAATCCATGCTGGAAATTTTGCTTAAAGTATTCTTTTAAAAGGCCCTTCTGTCTTTATTATGACAATAAGAGTGCAGAGTCTGCCCAAGCATATGAGGTTGCAAAGAATATTTCTTTTTATTCAGACCTTGCATTCTCTATATAGTGAAAGGATTCTTGGCACATAGTTGGCAATTACTATCTAGGTTTTCTGCATAACATAGGTTTTTAAGCTAAGCTTTTAACTCAATAGACATCAGGCTCCAATGAAAATACATGTGGCCTAACACGAGCAGAAATAAACACAATTCTAATCAATTTAACTGTTGACAAAAGCATGTAGTTTCATTGCTTGCGGCCAAAGTTTTAAGAGTAGACTCTGATTTCTTGCAGGAACACCCCTCATTTGTGTGTGCAAATAGGGTAATTAAGTGTCCAATTACCAGATTTGCATTGGCAAATGGGGGCTTTGTGTGGGTAAAATTCTCCATGGTTTGGGACCAGCTGAAACTTAGGTCTTTTATTTTTTGGATCAATTCCCCAACAATAATAAATAATGATGATGAAGTTCCCATCTTGTCCAAATCTGAAGCTGTGGCTGAAGGCTTCCCTTTATTCTGGCAATTCAGTGAAGTGGAGAGCCAAAGTTAAGAACTGGAGCTCTTTCTTTCTTACTGTCTACTCTGAAAAATAATTAAGCATTTCAAATACTCACAGAGTGACTTTTCTTTTTCTGCCAGCTCTATGAAAATGACTACTGATGTTGAAATACTTATAAATATTCTTTATGAAAATTTAACCCTATGCAACCATTAACCTGAAAAGACTATTCATAAAACAACTTCATTCTTCTCTCCCCTGGTCCCTAGATGAAACCTAAGACAGGTTTCATGACTTTCTCAAACTTCATATAAGTTTTGTAGATACTTCTAGTCATGCAGCCTGTTTTCCTACAGTAATTAAGGTACTCTTTCTGGGATATCTAGTTTGGATGGAGTAATCATCTTCTACCCTTTCTCTTTCAATGAACACAGTTAAGAACCCTGGATGGAATATATGGAGCAATTCTCTGAGGAGTCTGGAAAGTAAACAGTAGCAGGTGGGTTAAGGAAGGAAGCCAGAACTTGAAAAGTATCACTGAAGTTTCTCCTCTGGCATCTCCTGCTCCAGGCCCAAAGGCAGCTAGAAACTCGTAACTGTACACCACAGGCAGACAGAGCTACAGGAGAACCCCTTTCACTTTAGGCTAAAGGAGGTGGAAGAGGCTTTTCAGAGTCAGAGAGAGGAGAAAATCCCCTGTTTTTATTCTTTATGGTCCCTATGCCCCATTTCCCAGGAAATTCCGTTGCTGTGGTGGTGCTGGTGCAGTTTCAGTAGTGGCGGGTCAGGTACCCAAAACTCCAAAGGATGAGAGTCCTTAAGTCTGATCAGAGAAACAGGGCATCAAATGATCTGGAGACCTTGTTAAAATGCAGATTCTTAAATAGTACATGTTGGGTGGGGCCAGATGCTACTGATACTGCTGGCCCATGGAACACACTTTGAGAAAAGAGAGCTGTGATGTGGAGTGTGTATGTGTATGTGTATGATGTGCCTGTGTGTGCACGCACATATCTCTAATAGGGCTGTTATTATTCTCTTTGGGTTTTGCACACAAAAATGGCTTGTTCAACCAGAGGTGGTTTTCATTCTTGTCCGAGAAAATTCCTGATGAGCTCACGTGCATAGGACCCACCCCAGCTAACTCGTGCACCACAGAATTCTACTTAGGCCATCAAGACAGTACAGTGTGCTGTTAGCTCAGGTTTCTGCTCAGATGTGCTTGTGCTGCTGTCTCCAGAGGGGCCTCACTGATAATGGCATCTGAGGGCATTCAATTAGCACATTTCAGGTTTCTCTGGTCATAGACACCTCATAATTTTTCCACTAATGCAGTTGGATCTTTTTACTTTTCCAAATCATTAGGCATCCCTTCCATGTTACTTTTCACTTTCCAGTCTGTAGTGGGTAAAGATTTTATTTTAATACCGTCTCAACACATCTCTGTGTTAGGATAATTTAAGGAGATGCCAGGTGCTAACATTTTTTTAAAGAAGAGTTTCATTTTTCTGAATCCTACTAAGACATTGATCCTGCCTCCTGTCTTGAATCAGACATAAAGCCTTGGCAATAATAAATAGGTGTGACAAAGGCTGGGTCTGGTGATGGAAACGAAGGCCAGAAAGATGGAGAGGAGAGAAGGAAGGTTTCTCAGGCTAATGCCTTCAATGTGAGACATAAAACACTCTCCTGGGGGAAAGAACAAAGGTAATGAGTTCTTCATTTTGTCTTAAATCCTGGTATCATAGCAAAGAGAAGCTCTGGGGCAAAGATGCAATCTAGTGACACTTCCTCCAATGTGAGCCAGAGGTACTGATTCCCTGGTTTAGTACTTCTTAAACTTCACATGCACAGGAATCCTTAGGGTGTGTGTGTGGGGGGGATCTTATTAAAATGCCAATGCTTAGTTAGGTTTCGGCCAGAGCATTTCCAACAAGCTCCCTGTGGATTTGGAGGCTGCTGATCTAAGAACCACAACTTTGAAATGCAAGGCTGCATTGGCACATATCTGGGGCCCTAGTTCTCAATATCAGCCTCTCATTAGAGTCCATGAGAAGCTTTCAAAAATCTCAATGCTCAGGCTATACCTCAGACTTTTATTCACCGGACATTCTGAGTAGGGGACCCACATATCAGTAACTTTAAAAGCTTCTGTTTCTCTTTTTTCTTTTGTACCAAGATAGGGTCTTGCTGTGTTGCCCCAGCTAGAGTACAGTGGCATCATCATAGCTCAGTGTAGCCTCACATTTCTGGGCTCAAGCAATCCTTCTGTCTCAGCCTCCTAAGTAGTTGGGACTACAGGCATACAGCACAATTCTCACCAATGTTTTCTATTTTTAGTAGAGACAGAGTCTTGCTCTTGTTCAGGCTAGTCTAGAACTCTTGAGCTCAGGTGATCCACCTGCCTTGGCACCCCAGAGTGCTAGGATTATAGGTGTGAGCCACTGTGCTTGGTCTGGTCTAGAAGTAGAAATTTAACATTAGTATTCTCATCAGTCTTTGGAATAAACACAACCAGTCTTTCACTAGAATTCTTTTTTTTTTTTTTTAAAGCACCATCTTATCTCCTCCAAGCTCATTCTTTTTTAGGTGTGGTAGATTCAGTGAAGCTGGTAATTTGATTGCTGTCCCTGGCTCCTGCCTCTTTCTCCTTTCCTTCTCAGCTGCACACCCCCCCCCCCAACCTTCCCACCTTGAAGGATTATTATTACAATATTACCCAATTATCTGAGTTATCAATAGCTGTCCTTAAATATTTGTTTTGTAATTAGACCCTAAACATAGAGTCTAAGAGACCACATAGACCTGGATTCAATTTGCAGTTTCAGCTCTTACCAATAGGGTTCCATGGATTCCTTGTTTACAAAAAAAGGACTCAATGCCATTCACAACAGTTACAAAGAAAATAAAATACTTAGGAATATAGTTAAACAAGATGGTGAAAGACCTCTGCAAGGAAACACTGATGAAATAAATCTCAGATGACACAACAAATTGAAAATCACCCCTTGCTAAAGAAGATAGGTGCATGGCCTACAGATATATGAAAAAATGCTCTCCATCCTTAATCATCAGAGAAATGCAAATCATTAGGTACCACCTAACCCCAGTAAGATTAGTCCATATCACAAAATCCCAATACCAGAGATGTTGGCGTGGATGTGGAGAAAAGGAAACACTTCTACACTGCTGGTGGGAATGCAAATTAATTTGTTCCTTTTGGAAAGACATCTAGAGAACACTTAGAGAACTGAAAATAGACCTGCCATTTGATCCTGCAATTCCTTTATTAGGTATATATCCCAGAGACCAAAAATCACATTACAGCAAAGATATTTGTATCAGAATGTTTATTACAGCCCAATTCATAATTTTCATGTCATAGAAGAAGCCCAAGTGCCCACTGACCCATGAATGGATCAATAAATTGTGGTATATGTACAGCATGGAATATTATGCAGCCAAAAAAAAGATGGAGACTTTACCTCCTTCATGTTTACATGGATGGAGCTAGAAAATGTTCTTCTTAGCAAAGTGAAGAAAAAGTATCCAATATACACAGCCCTATTACAAAACTAAGCTATAACCTAATTATAGCCTAAGAATATGGGAGGAGGGGAAGGGAGGGGGGTGGATGGGAAGCGAGAGGGTGATTGGAGGGATCACCACTATGGTTTATCTTACAAGGGTACAAGTGAATCTTTCTAAAAGTAGAATATAGATGTCTTGACATAACAACTAAGAAAATGACGTGAAGGCTATGTTAACCAGTTTGATGAAAATATCTCAAATTGTATATCAAAGTACCACACTGTACCCCATGATTGCATTGTTGCACACAGCTATGATTTAATAAAAAATAAATAAATAAGACGCCCTTTTATTCCATGTCCTAGTGAGCATTTAGTGTTGTCCATCTTTTGGATTTTCACTTTTGTAATTAATTGGTGTGTAGCAATATCTCATTGTTTTAATTTGAAATTCCTTGTGATATATGATGGTGAACTAACTTCTCTCTGACTCTCTCTCTCTTTCCCTTTCTTTCTTTTGACAGAATCTCACTCTGTTGCTGGGCTAGAGTATAGTGGCATCATCATAGCTTGCTGTAACCTCAAACTCCTGGGCTCAAGTGATCTTCTTGCCTCAGCCTCTTCAGTAGCTGGGACTATAGGAACCCACTACAACATCTGGCTATTTTCTTCTATTTTTAGTAGAGACAGGGTCTTGCTCTTTCTCAGGCTGTTCTCAAACTCCTGGACTCAAGCAATCTCCTGGCCTCAACCTCCCAGAGTTTTAGGATCACAGGTATGAGCGTCCATGTCTGGTTTTAACATCCTTTCCTATGTTCATTTTCTATCTGTATATCTTTGTTCTATGAGTCTTGACACATGCAAAGATTTGCATGCCTATTACAATCAGGACATTATTCCAAATAGAGCATTCTTAACCAATGAACGATAGAAATTGATGTATATATGTTGCAGCTTCTTTAACTCTTGGGTGGGACAGTTCTCAACATATGCTCTATGCTGCTGCCCAGAGTTTACCCATAGGTTTGGGTCCAGGAGCCCACAGTGGTAACTCACCTATAATAAACCATTTGTCTTCTACTTCACTTTCCCTTTTTTATTTCCCCTCTTTGGTGTTTTCTGTCCCTCCCAAATAAATACTTCCATTTGAATCCTCATTGCCTGCTTCTGAGGAAACTAAATTAGGGCAGTCAGAATACAGGAAGAACTCAGGAATGAGGTAAGGGGATCTGGCTAGGCAGGAAGAAGAGGCAAGAGCTGTGTTAAGAATTGAAGCAAGGTGACAAAGACAAAGGAAAGAGGCCAGATGTCAAGGCTCCCATTGATCTCACACGTGATCCTTCACTTAAAGTGGGAGGGCCATGGAAATATTCAGATGGGTCTAGGAGACCTTGAAAACACCAAGGTTATTGGTCTGCTTCCCTAGACGCAGGATAAGGTAAGAAAGAGCTCAGATTCATCTCTGCACCATGTCCTCCTGGAGTGGGAATGAAGGTACATCACTGGGTGACAGAGGAGCTAGACAGATGAGCCTGAGGAAGTGAGCTTGCTCCCCAGGGCCCACATCTGGCATGAAGGACATCCAGATGTTCCTATACATCCTGATGTAGGGGACATAGAAGTTCAGAGACAAAAGGTGGACTTGCATATGCCTTCGGATTGTCAGATTCTGCAAGGGCTTCATGAACAGAGTCAAAAAGCCAGGACCACAGTTTCTAGTAGAAGACCAGCAGGAAGCTGCAGATGGCCAGTTAGGAGGTGACTGCTCTTCAATCTGTGCAATCAGCCAGACCTGCCATCCCAAAGCAGGACCTGTAGGAACTCAAGAGTTACTACATGAGTCCAGAGTCTTTATTTTCCACTGGTGCTAAGCATAGGAGCTCCAGGCCCTGTGTTCAAGGGGAACAAAGGAAAGGAGAGGAAATCTAGAAGACTGAACTCATAGCTGATATAGGCAAAGAGATTGTGGAAATTTTCCAGAATAAGAAACATAATTTGGCAAATCTGACATTTAACATTATTTCTCCAAAATCCTGAAGAAGATTTGATCAGCTATAAACAAAGAAGGAGAAAGTTCTTTGTAGTGTGAGAAAATTACTAACATACTGCATAAATATTGGAGATAATGGGTATACATATAGTATCCAACTGGGCTCTTAGCCCATGGCAAGAGCTCAGCAGTTGGTGACTATTGGGATTAACACCACACCTGATGATGTCAATGGCCTTTCAGGGGAGCAGGTTTTAGTTCCATTGTCATTCTTTTAAAAAACCTGAATCCTAGAGCATCTTAAGATTCAGGACTCTGAATAACAATCTTTCCGTTAGATGGATCCCTAGATTGGTTCTAATGCATTGGTTGATGGAAAATATAAGGAAATCTGTTCCAAATCTATTTTGGAGTTTAATTTGATTAGCTACCACTGAAGAATTTGTGTCAGAGCTAACTTGTACTGGAGAGTTTGCATAAGAACTTACTTATATTGAAGAATTGACATTCAAATTAACTAAGCCAGTCTAAGTCTGAACTCAGAGATCATTTGCATGCTATTTCTTCCATTAGTTTTAAATTCACCACCACAAGAGGCATAAAACAGCAACAACAAAGGCGTAATATGCAGCTGAAGGATTTCTGTCCAGTTTCGTGCCTTATTGCTACTAAAGGCAGATTTAAAAAGCATCATTTTCTTTGACATCTGTAGTGTACAGTCACCTTGCCTATTAGATTCACACAGGGCCAAAGAATACTGAGGGAGGGATGGTTTTCAGAGGAAATTTGCATATACATTTCCATTAGGGTTAAAGACATTTAAATCCACATTACCCTGGACCATAGAATAATGAATGCACCATTATGGACAAGGCTTAGTGTGTGTTGCTGCTGCATTTGGCAGGTTCAAGTCTTGCTCTGGGTGTAATATTTTGTGACTCATTTTTCCTCAAGCATAGAGTAATAGGCTTTAACTTTGCTAAGCTTTTCTGCCAGCTCTTCACCTCCTGCTGTTCCATTATATTGAACTTGTAAGCAGGATGCTCTGTCCAGCTCACCCAGATTACCGCAGCAATACGGGCCCGCTGAGGGGCTGGTGTCAGGATAAGTGTTAGGGAGGGAGCTCCCCATCTTGGCATGCTGTTCTCATCTTATTAAATTCAGCTTTGTGGAAGCAGGGAGCCCGCCTCTCAGTCACACTGGCTCAAGCGTGATCCAACTGCTACTGTCAGACAATATGAAAATAGGAACCACCACAGCTAATGGCAGGTGCTGCTTCACAGCTGAAAAAAAAAAAAAAGAAGTCTGAGGAATTGTTTTTATTATTATTATGATTTTATGAGCCTGTGCAATTTGTGCTATTTTAGTTTTATAGAAGCTTCATGGGATTGAAGGCCCGATTCAGAAAACCTAACGCTTTTGGGAAATGAGATATGTTTGCACACTTTCAGCAGTGGGTGAATGTATCTTGGGGAACCCAAGTAGGAGGACTGCTTTTATCTGCATTCTTTGCTGCAGGTTCCAGTGGATCATTTTTAGAACCCTAAGAGTCAAGAGTGGCCTAGAAATCTGTGTGACATAATTTAAGATTTTTATCTTAGTGTATCAAGATGGCAAAGGTTCTGGTTGGAGGGATAAAAACATTGAACAAAATGGAAAAACTAGGTCTGAAAATAAGTCATTGTGTGGGTTTGAGAGAACTTATCTTTACTGGAAATTTCTGCCTTAACATGTGTTTTGGTTATATATTGCTGCAGAACAAACCACTCCATATTTAGTGGCTTATGAAAACAGGCATTTTATAATGCTGTTCGTTCTGTGGGTTGGCATTCTATAGAATGGATGTTTGAGTGAACAAAGTCAGGCTAGGCCCCAGTGAGGACTGAACTCAGGGACCATTTTGCTTACTATTTCTCTTGGTGGCTTTAAATATCCTCTATTAGACTCAGTCACATGGTTCTTCTCCTGGTCTCACTGAAGGTCCCTCTGTAGTTCTAGTCTGACTGTACTAGAGGGTGGAGCATCTGAGATTCTTCTCTCATAAATTTGATGGGTACTTTGGCCAGGACACCTAAGCATGAGACCTTAGCTAATAGGGGAAGGGGCAGAAATTTGGTGGTTCTCTCTCTCTGTTGGCCTCTACATGTGGTGTCTCCTCCAAAGTAGCTGGATATCTTGCTCTGTGGCTCAAAGATGCTGACCTTCTTGTAGGTTTAAGCCTTGGAACTGTCTGATTGTCATTTTTCCTGCATCCTCTTAGTTGGAGGGAGTCACAGACCAAGTCCAGATTCAGTCTTGGAAGAAACTATACAAGGCCAGGAACCCTGGAAGGTGTAGTTCACTGGGGGCCATTTCTGGAGGCCAGCTCACATATTATGTCCTATATGTGGATCATTAGCCTCCAGTAATCTAGCGATGTTATCAATCTCTCATGATAGATTGTCTCATGTAGGTAATTTATTCAATTATTCTATAACTCTTTCAACTGAATGCAAGTTTTAAGACTCCTGGTTTAACTATCCATGAAATGAAATTTTATTACCATAAAAAGTTCATTTTGAGATAATCTAGACTCCATCTAGTTAAGGTGTGTGGTTGGATAGAGAATGAAAAAGGAGAAATGTAGGAAGCACAGTCATTACACGCCTGAGCCAGGACCAAGCCATTGTTATATCTTTCAACAGCTTTCCTAAAAAAGTAGTGTTGGCATAATTAGGCTCAGTAATGTAGAAATCTCATAAAACAGGATTCTAGGAACACAGTGACCCAAAACCAGCCCTTTGCCTTTACCAATCTGTCGAATCTACTCAAGTGATACATGATGTTCTTCCTTATTTGGCTGAACAGCTTTGCAGAAACCCAGGGAAGAATTCACCTTGTAGAGGCCGGTGAATTCCAGGGAGAAGGCCGTCATTGACCTTTCATAAGAGTGCCAGGGAAGCATGATCCCTCAGAGGCCAAGGAGATGAACAGAAGGACTGAGTATTGAAGAAGACAAAGAGACAAGGAAGCACAAACAGTCTCCCATCTAGGTATCTCAGCCATGGGTAGTGGGCTTCTTGCTGCTAAACTGAAGAGCCATGGTGTGGGACCACTTTATTTCCCACTGATGGGAGAGCTGACATGGATCAAACAGATCTGAGTTCCCAAAAGACGATAAGGAAACAAAATAAACCTTTTGTCTCTATTCATTTGTGTTGTTATAACAGAATGCCACAGACTGGGTAATTTATAAAGAACAGACATTTATTTCTCACAGTTTTGAAGGCTGAGAAGTTCAAGATCAAGGCACCAGCATCTGGTGAGGCCTCCTGTAGCAGCCTCACATGGAGGCGATGAATGCTGTGTCCTCACATGGCAGAAGAGCAGAAGAGTATGAAGCTACTCCCACAAGCCCTTTTTATAGTGGCATCACTCCATTCCTGAGGGCAGAGTCCTGATGACTCAAACACCTCCCCAAAGGACCTGCCTTCCAACACTGTTGCATTGGGGATAAAGTTTCAACACAAGAAATCCTTAAATTCTTGACTGGATAGCTTAAAAGCACAAAAACATTTCTGCCAAAATTATTATTAAATTTTATGCAACTTTAGACCCTTTAGATAAAATTACCTTAATTTTTTTGTGAAAAAATAAATCCTGAGTAAGAATACTTAAGTTGATCATACAATGAGATACAATGAGTCCATCCGTAGATAGAGAAGGACTGGATAATTTCTTATGGTGCAGACCCAACATAATTCATTCCAACTTTCCCCACTAATGGCATACTGAAACTGAGAACCATCCTATGCACATGTCTCTATGTACTGGTGCACATATTCCCATGCACATAGGACAGGTATTTGCTGGATTGCACATTCATCTATGAATTCAACTGAGATAAGAAATGGCTTTCTTGGTGCATTGTTAACTGAGCTAGAATGTACCTCTCCAGTTTCTCCTTTCCTTTTGTAGAGGGTATTAAATGAATTTCCATTGGAGAAATGTAAGCATGAACTCCTTTTATGAGGCTCTTCCTTTAAAATTTAGAAAGAATACAAATTCAGGAAAGTTTTAAGACCATACATATGTTCATGAATTGAGTCTCAACTCCTCCAATTGTGTTTGGGGACTTTTTGAAAAGCCTTCAAAACAGTGAAACTGTGAATTACTTTTAAAAACATAGATTACCAACAAATTTGTTTAGCTCACTCCCTAAGTCTTTTGTACTCTTGTACACAAATTTCTTTAGCCTTTAGAAATATTTCAATCATACATGAAAGCGTAATCAAACTATCATCTATGTTCCAATTATTCCACCTTGTCAAACTTTAGCATTTGGCCATAGTTGCCTGAGAGATTAAAATACAGTTGAAGCTTCTGTTTACTTCCCCCCAATTTCACTCCCCGTCCTCCTCTCCTCTTTCATCCATAGGCAAATAACTCTGAATTTGGCGTTTATAACTCCGATTCAACTTTTATACATGTTCTATTTTTTATGGAATAAATGACGTTTACAACATTTCTTCATGTTTTCCTACTTCATAAAAGGAATCTATATGATATGTCCTTGTTCTACTTGTTCTGTTTAGATAATATTTGGTTGTTGAGATTTGTCTATTTGGTACATGTAACTTTGTCTATTTGACTAGATAAGATTGTGAATACTAAATTTATCCTTTCTCCTCTTAAATACACATTTTCATTGGTTCCAACTTTTTCCTATTCCAAACTGTAGGATAGTCGGCTTCATTGCACATAGTAAAGATTCATAAACACTTAGTATGAGGGAACATTTTCTGGGGAAGTGTTTTTCAAAGTGCGGTGGCAGAGTGCCTAGAGGTTTCTGAGACCCATTCAGGAGATCCACGAGATTACAGCTATTTGTATAATCATACTAGGCATTATTTGACTTTTTTATTCTCTCATAAACGTATAGTGCAATTTTCTAGCAGGTACACAGCACTTGATCTCTTAATAGATTGAAGGTGGAAGTAGTTAAGAAAATCCAGCCATCTTCTATTAAACTATATGATTAAAGATTTACAAAAATGTAAAATAGTGCCTTTTCTCCTACTGGTTTTTATAGTTTCATAAAAATGGGGGTTTTTTGTTAACAGTAATAATATTGATAACTAAAATTGACTTGTTATCATTATTTTTAAATGAATAAATATCTTTACATTTTTTAGTTTTGATTTCTAAGTTAGTAACTGTTAATAAACAAAAACACACACAATAATATTCCTTTGGGGTTCTCAAATAATTATTGAGAATGTAAAATGGTCCCAAGACCAAAAGTTTGGGAATCTTTTAATATTTTGTACAGATGTGTGTGTGTGTTCACATATTTTCATTTCTCTCTCTCTCTCTTTTATTTTTTGTAAAGACAGAGTCTTACTCTATCACCCTCTGTAGAGTGCCGCGGCGTCACACAGCTCACAGCAACCTCCAACTCCAGGGCTTAGGCAATTCTCTTGCCTCAGCTTCCCGAGTAGCTGGGACTATTGGCACCTGCCACAACACCTGGCTATTTTTTTGTTGCAGTTTGGCTGGGGCTGGGTTTGAACCCGTTACCCTTCATATATGGGACCAGCAACCTACTCACTCAAGCACAGGCACTGCCCCATATTTTCATTTCTCTTAGGTAAATACTTAAAGTGGAATTTTTGTGTCTGGAAGAGTTTTATGTTAAGCTTTTTAAGAAACTGCTGCACAGTTTTCCAAAGTGGTTATATAGTTTTATATTCTCTCCAGCTATTTATGAGAGTTCCAATTTTTTCACATTCTTGTCACATTTGCTTTTTTAATTTATCTTTTTAGTCATTCAGTAGCTATAAAATGATACTTCATTGTGGTTTTAATTTGGTATGTCATTTTAGAGACTCTTTTCCTCTGGATTAAACTCTGGTATATTTTTTATAAAAATCCAGAAGTCCCAGGGAAAGGATTATAGGAAATCATCAACCCTGGTCTTTTGTCTTTGCTCAGAATTATTTATCAGGTTATTATTCTAAATGACAAATAATGAGGATAAAGGCAATAAAGTCATTGCCAAGGTGTAAAGTATGACCACTTTGCATGACCACTGATGCAAAGTGTACGAGAAAATATGATACATTCATTGCATATCACAGGGAGTATTGCATTGGGCAAGGCTAAGTTTTAATGAATGGGTCTTTTCTAGTACTAGAAGTATGCTGATATGGTAAATTGCATGAAGGTGGCACACAAAAGACTCACGTTGACAACAGGGGAGTAGTGAAAAGTGCACTGGATTGGGGGTCCTGTGGACCTGAGACTGGCTCCCAGTCACTCTGGAAAGAATCTTACTTTGTCACTGGTGACATGCTAATAATAAAGTCTATGTTTCAGGGTTGTTGAGAAGATTCAGTAAGATTGAAATAATTTACTTATTAAAATAATAAGACATAGAGCAATTTCTCAAATAATCTCTTATATCAGTTGAGCTGACATTTCCTACCTTGCTGCCAATGATCCTGAGAGGTCAGAAGATTTCAGAGCTTTGGGTGGCATGGGGTGAAAGGAATGCCAATCCAGGCAGTAGGGCAGTGCTGAGCGCTCCAGGGCTGGGATGTGGGAGAAGGTAAGTTTTCTGGAGATAGGCATAGCCAAAACTGGCTGGTTTTTCCCAAACCCACTTCCTTCTTCTCCTAGGAAGAGTTAAGCCACATTCCTCACATCTGCCATCACAGCTATCTGTGGCTACATGATATATGTCCCTACCACGCTTTGTTCATGGAAAACCTCCCATGTATTTTTTGTCTCTATTTCCCTTTATATGTTAGTCAGATGAAGAGAATACATTGCAGGCCCTGGGGCCCAGTGATATGACAGAACTACAAGATGAAAGGAGATGGGCCCAGTTAGACATGGAAAAGTTACATGAACAAGAAGTAAACTTGTATTATGTCAATTCAGAGAAATATTGGCACTGTTTGTTACAGCAGCTCTTCTACCTTGGCCAATACAGCTGAAATTACTTGTCATAACACTCTGTGGAGCTGCCAGAGGTTTAACTGGGTGCCTGACAGGTGGTAAGTTAATACTTGTTGAAATAAAGACAAATGAAGAAAACAAATAATCAATTAGAAAAAAAGGTATGAGTTGAAGAGTGGAGGTGGGAGGAAAAAAAAATGCTTTCTTTATAAGATTGCTACAATCTGGCCCATGCCAGAGGAAAAAAATTAATTTCCTTTCCCACTGGGCCTTGAAACTGTCTACCCCTTCATGGGCCTATTAAGAGTTGGAAAAGCTGGGGAAGGTGATATCCAGAGGTCATTGCTAGCAGTCTGTTATTTCTCTCCCTATCCCAGTTCCTCTCCCTTAAAGATTTTATTGCTATCAACAGTAGCACCTGGTCTGAAAAAATCAAAACACAATAATAAGTATATTTAAAAAGATATTTCCTGGACTTTAGTTGAATCTGAGAATAACTATCTCTCGCAGTCTAAACATTAAAGACAGAATGAATTTTGAGAAGTGCTGTACAGCCTAACCCCATTTATTCACTGGTTCTCACTTCCTTAATAATCCACAAACTCAATACTTCTCACAGAAAACCCAGCAGTCTCACCTTACTTCTCCACCAAGATTTCCTAGCCAAGAGCTGTAATGAGGTCTCCTGCAAGTGCAACTCCCATTATGTTTACCAAATATGTTATGGTATCTTTACTGAAAGATTCTTGTCAACAGTGTGTGTCTCTCTGGGCACTGTTTACAGGGTGATTCAGTAAACTTACACCATTTTTTTTCAATTAATCCTTCCTCTCAAGAAATGTGCTAATCTGCCCTGGGCCTCCTTGTCATTAGTGTGAATTATCTGATTTTTACTGTTTCCAAATGAATTTTGCATATTCGTAAAATGTTATCATTCAAAGGTACAATATTAACCCAGAATGGAAGAAGACGAGATGGGTTTCAAGCCAAAAGTAATTAATTCTGTTTTAGATAAATCAATGAGAATTGGAGTACAGACTATATGTTGGTTTTGTCTTGTTAATCGGATCTACTTTTTTTTTTTTTTTTCTCAGCCTCTTAGGTTTAAGTGCTCCTCTTGCCTCAGCCTTTTGAGTATCTGGGACTACAGGCATCTGCCACAACCCCTGGCTATCTTTTTTTGTTTGTTTGTTTGTTTTGCAACAGGGTCTCACTGTAGCTCAAGAGTCTCCAACTCCTAAACTCAAGCAATCCCACCAGCCTCAGCCTCCGAGAGGGCTGGGATTGCAGGCATGAGCCACCACTCCTGGCCCCTGATTTACTTCTATAGATGCCTAGGCAATGTATAGTGGACTGATGATTATGTTCATTCCTTTATAAAGCCATATATTTCTCATTTACCTGAATAACAGTAAGTTAGTCACAGTACAAAAAGCTAAAGGCATGTCTATCTTTAAGAAGATTCAATGTGAAAAGTCAAATGTATGAAAGATGTAAATTATGGGACAATTATTTGTTCTACAAATTAATTATTTGCTTCCTAGGACCTTGGTAATTTATTAGCAGTTTGACCAAAGAGGTGGAGAGGTTGATTTAAAGTGCAGTCAGAAACTTTTTCTGTTAAAAACCATATAGCAATATTCTCGGCAGTGTGGAGTAGATGGTCTCCATCATAACTACTCAGTTCTGCCTTGGTGGGGTATATGAGCAAAATCAGCCATCTATGAGTGAGTATGGCTATGTGTTCTAACAACATTTCATTTGTGGACACTGAATTTGAACTTCACATAATTTTGTTGCATCATAAACTGTCTTTTTCCCCCTAATCATTAAAAATCTCAAGCCATTTTTAGCTTTTGGTTTTTCAAAATCAGGGGACAGGCTGGATTTGACCCAGGGTTTATAATTTGCTGGCCCTGATTTAAAGGATTATGAACACATCTCAATAATCAGCATAAAAGGAAGATAAATTGCCTAACAACACAGTGGGCAGGGAAAATGGGGATAAACGAGGAGGTCTTAGTTTAGAATTGAGCATTAATTTCTGATGGTATGGTTCAGATGCGAAAACAGGCAGATAGGTCCTGGGATAAGCGGGGCACAGGGAACTGTATTAACTAGAGCTGTAAGAAGACCCACATCTAATGCCCTTTCACTGTATTTACTTTTTCTCTTCTTACTTGTTCAGAGCTCATGCTGAAAGTTTTGTGGGAGTTTGAACAGTTTCAACCTCAGCATTTTTCAACTTACCTGTCTGCCTCATATAGTATAATTTTCAGTCATGGATAGATAACTCAGGACACGAAGGCAGATTCCCAGGACTTACCTCCCAGAGAATCCAACTGAGAAGCTGTGGGATGGGGCCTTGGAATATACACTTAGATATAATATTTTAATGGGGGTTCTACAGATGGTAGCAAAATGCTGATTATTTTCTGGAACTACTCAGGCTTTCATCTTCTCTTGGACCACTTTCACCTGCTGCTCCTTATCCCTTGGTCTAAGTCTTAACTGTGGCATGGGCTTGGCTTTTTGAGGGACAGATGCCCAGTGTGTCCTTACTCCCCACCGTGGTGAAAATAATCTTTTCAAAAAGCCATTCTGCCCATGTCAATACTCTGCTGAACCCTTCACTGATTTTCTCTAAATTTGGCCATCTCCATATTACCCATGCCAGACCAGGGAGGGAATAGAAAGGACAGGTGCTCTCAAGCACACTGTGACTGGGCTATGACCCTCCCAAATCTCTCCATCAGCTGCCTCATGGGGGTCTGAGCAGAGCAAGTGTCCACTGGCCCCCAGTGTCAGCCACTACCACCTTGCCATCTCTATAGCAAAGCCACTGCCACCTGAGTAGCACCACAGCAGCCACTATGGGCAGACCTGGGCAGAGAGAGCGCTGCAGCCATTGCAGCCTCCCAGCAGGACAATAAACATCCCTTGACTTTGCCAGCTGTGGATGGCCTAGCCACTGTGGCCTGAGGAGCCACTCCACCACTGCCTGCAGTCCCACAATCCACTGAAGTCACCAGCCAGGACCTTTGATCTGTCCAGGTGCCTGCCAAGATCCCGCACCAAGGTCCTGCAACATGCCCCACCACCAGCTGCAGCTCTGTGATGCATCCAGACGTCCAACAGGGTCCCACCACCTACCCAGGAACCAGCCAATTCATGCCTCCCACTCCACAGAGAGGGACTGGCCCAGGTCCCTGCCCAAGTTTCCAACCTATCAACCCCAACAATATCCCCCAGCACTGGTGTGGACTGTGACAACCACGGAGGAACAGGAAAACCCAAGAGAATAGCTGTGTTACATTCCTCTGTGCATCTGCTTCTCCTCTTGATGGGTCAATGAGAGTGGTAGGAATTCCTCTTCTTCTCACTAAGTAGAAGAGTTCACACTAAGGAGAACAAGTGTGTCACAAACTCATCAGCCCTGAGCTGAAAGAAGAGGTTTCAGATAAGAAGAAAACAACAGAAGACCAATATCACTTCTGAAGATAGACAAAAATCCTCAACGAAATACTAGCAAATGAAATTCAACAGCACATCAAAAGATAAGTCACCATAATCAAGTGGATTCCATCCTAGGAATGCAAAGATAGTTCAACATATACAAATGAATAAATGAGGCAATGAATGTGATTCATCACATAAACAGAAGGAAAGGCAGAGACCATAGGATTATCTCAATGGAGACAGAAAAAGCATTTAATAAAATCCAGCAGCATACGTGATAACAACAAGAAGCGAGGCATAGAAGGAACATGCCTCAAAATTATACAATCTATATATGACAAACCCACAGCCAACAGGGAAAAATTGAAAATAGTTCCTCCGAGAACTGGAACATCACAAAGGTCTCCATTGCCATTCTTTCTAGTCAACATACTACTGGAGGTCCTGGCCAAAGCAATCAGGTGAGAGAAAGAAATAAAAGGCATACAATTTGAGAAAGATGAGAAAGAGGACATCAAATTGGTTCTATTTGCTGATGATATGATCTTGTATTTAGAAAACCCTGAAGATTCCTCCAAAACAATCCTAGAATTGATAAATAAATTCAGCAAAGTCTCAGGTTACGAAATCAATGTATACAAATCAGTAGCCTTTCTACATACAAATAACAGTCAAACTGAGGGTCAAAAAAGGACTTGATGCCATTCTCAACAGTTGCAAAGAAAATAAAATACTTAGGAATATAGTTAAACAAGATGGTAAAAGATCTCTGCAAGGAAACACTGATGAAATAAATCACAGATGACACAACAAATTGAAAATCACCCCTTGCTATAAAGCATGGATTTATAGAATTGACATTGTTAAAATGATCATACTGCCCTAAGTGATTACAGATTCAATGCAATCTCTATCAAAATACTAATTTAAAAAATCCTAAGTTTCATTTTGTATTTTATTTATTTTATTTTTTTGCAGCTTTTGGCCAGGGCTGGGTTTGAACCCACCACCTCCGGCATATGGGGTCAGCGCCCTACTCCTTGAGCCACAGGAGCTGCCCCCTAAGCTTCATTTTGAACCAAAAGAGGCCCTGAATAGTCAAAGCAATCTAAGCAAAAAGAACAAATCAGGAGACACCACATTATCTGACTTCAAATTATACTCCATGACTATAGTAACCAAACAGCATGATACTGGTATATGTGGTAAAAGTAGAAACATAGACCAATGGAACAGAACAGAGAACCCAGAAATAAAACCATCTATCTAAACCAACTAATTGTCAACAAAACAGACAATAACATATACCAGGGAAATAAAGCCCTATTCAATAAATGGTGCTGGGAAGACTGGACAGCCACATGCAGAAGAATAAAAGAGGACCTCTATCTCTTGCTATTCACAAAAATTATTAATTCAAGGTGGATTAAAGACTTAAATGTAAGGGCAAAACTAAAAGTTCTAGAAGAAAATGTAGGAAAGACTCTTCTAGATATTGGTCTAGGCAAAGAATTGGTGAATAAGACCCCAAAGGCAAACAGCAACTTTTAAATGGGACTTGATTATATTAGAAGCTGTTCCATAGCACAGGAAATAATTGACAGAGTGAAGAGACAACCTATAGAATGGGAGATAATATTCAGAAACCATACATCAAAAAAAGGACTAATATCCAGAATCTACGATGAACTCAAACAAATCAGAGAAACAAAGCAAGCCCATCAAAAAGTGGCCAAATTTATGAACAAAAATGTTTTTCAAAAGGAGGTAGACAAGTTGCTTACAAATATGAAAAAATGCTCAACACCACTAATCATGAGAGAAATGCAAATTAAAACCGCATTGAGATACCTACCGCCTTACCCCTATCACACTGGCCATATTAAAAAGTCAAAAAACAATAGATGGTGGCGTGTATGCAGAGAGAAAGGAGTTCTTATACACTGTTGGTGGGACTGCACATTCGTCCAACCTCTATGGAAAACAGTATGAAGATTCATTGGAGAAATAAATGTCGATCTGTCATTGATCCAGCAATCCCACTTCTACTCTGCCCAAAGGAGAAGAAGTCATTTTATTAAAAAGACACCTGTTCTTGAATGTTCATTGCAGTACGATTAATAGATGCAAAAATGTGGACCCACCCTATGTGCCCACTAATGCACAGGGAGATAAACCAAATGTGGTATATATAGACCATGGAGTGCTGCTCAGCCATAAAAGGAATGAAATCATGTCATCTGCAGCAATTTGGAGGAAACTGGAGACCGTTATCCTAAATGAAGTATCTCAGGAATGGAAAATAAAAAACCATAGGTTCTCATTAATAAATGAGAGCTAAACAGTAAGGACACAGGGGCACAAAGACATACAGAAGATTTTGGAAACCAAGAAGGGTGCGACTTAACTATTTGGAACATAATAAACACTACCTTAGTGAAAGATGCACCAAAAGTATTAATAAAAATATTTTTAACTCCCTTAATATTTTGAAATTAAAAAAAAAGTTATAAAGACTCTTGAGTTCAAGACTCTTAATTGGCAGACCGTTACTTCCATTACCTTTTATTTCCATAGCAAGCCAGAGGCTATCTGAGAATCAGGGGGTGGGAACACGCTCTTCACCTCTTGTTTAGCAGGATCTGCGAAGTGACCTCCAAGTGTCATTGAAAGGTGTGGTCATTTTTGCAATCTACTACACTTGCTGAGAATCTTCTTCTGCTCTATCAGAATTATTTCCCTTTGTCAAATGAAAATCATGTTTCATCTTATTAACAGCGTGTTATAGCCTTCTTTGACGGTAATAAAGAACAATATTCATGATCCTGTCAATAGCTTTTCCTTAACCTGAATAACATTAATTTCTTCTTCAGCTCTCTTTTCTTGTCAAAAATATGTCTGGTACTCTTGATAGGTTCAAAAATACATCCTGGAGAAGGAAAAACGATTAGTTTACTAGATCTTTTTGAATCCTTTGGAAGTCCCCACATCTGAATCTATTCCTCCCTCTGTTAATTACTAGATGCTAAGTAATTATGTTATTAACAACTAATGCTTCTATTGCACATTCTAAGTGCTTTACGTGTAATCTTCATAATAGCACCTTAAGGCAGGTACTATAACTGGCCCTCAAATAATACACTTTCATTCAACTTCATTTCATTACAGTGTTGATGAGTAAAAAAAAAAAAAAAAAAAAAAAAAATGATTCCCAGCCATGGCCACTGTATATGTGCAATTGGCACTTTCTCCCCAGGTCTACATGAATTTTTTTTTCCAGGTACTTCCATTTACTTCTGCATTCCAAAGATGTGCCTAGTAGTTTAATATGTGTCTAAATTACCCCAGTCTGAGTGAGTGTGGGCGTGTGCGAGTGTGCCCTGTGATGGGATGGCCTCCTGTCTAGTGACAATTCCCACCTGGTGTCCTGAGGTGTCAGGATAGGCAGTGGTGACTGGTGACCCTAAATTGGAATAATTAGGTAAATAATTATGTTACTAGTTTCTATTAATTTTTTCTTAAATGTATGTTCACATTTATTTCAGTGTTAAATACAAGAAGTGTTTGACTTTTATTTAGAAGTTTAGCAATGTTTTTGTGATTAGAAATATGCCAGAGGAACTCAGCCTTTGTTTATATCAATCAGCCTATGATAAAATTGGTTTCATTACATGTGGTTTCACTTAAAGTGGCAGTTTCTGAGAATTTATCAACTACATTAAGGAAAGACTTACTGTATAATTAGTATTTCCATTTTACAGATAAGAAAACTCATGTGCAGAAAGATGAAACCAAGGCAGAGTGGAAATGTGCCTTCAGGCAGCCAAGCCTCAAAGCCCCTGATTGGAACCACTGTGCAATATCACCTCCTGGGTTATTTTGTGCAAGTCACTCAATCTCTCTGAACCCACGTTTCCACTTTAGCAGAATGGCGATGGTAATGCCTACCCCCAGATGTGTGCTGAGACTCAAATAAGCTGGAGTACCTGAAATATCTTGGAGAACTGAGAATCACTCTAAAAATGTAAGACAGTATTGTTATTTTCATTATTAACCTGACATAGTCATGTGCTTTACTAAGATCTTGAAAGGTCCAAAGAACACACAACTTCTTATATGGTTTCTATGTGCTATTTAAATAAATGAACGGATGGCATCTGTTTAAATGCAAATCAGTCCTGCTGTGTTAACTAGTCAACGCCCATGAGATTCTGGGTTTAACAATTCTGGTTCGAGGCCTTGAGGTCTCTTTTTCCCACCAAATGCCTTCCCCATAGTCTTTCTCCAAAGATAAACACAGCTCTGAAATTTGAAGGATGAATAGAGAACTATAGCTCCTCTTGAAGCCTGTGCACCAACTTTGTTTTGTTAAAGACAAGCTCAAGTGCATTCCCCCCACCACCACCACCAAGTATTTTCTGATTGATAAGTCTTCATAATCATGAACCCAAATTATAGCACCAGGCAGGCAACATGTTATTTTTGGAGTAGTGCTGTATACCCTGGAAAAAATTTGCACATGAGGGCAAAATGGATCAGACAATTGCTTTTGGGGACTGCACAGATTAGTACATCATTGCATACTAACAAAGTGCTAATTGCTCCTTTTGACCACAGGCCCAGTTTACAAAGCTTTTGCACAAATGTGCTCTCTGCACTAAATTACAAAACTAACACTGCATTATTTCTCAGTACAGCTTGCAAATTCTTGTAGGGCAGTATGCATTAGCATTAATTAAACCAGAGAGGGGGAGAGAGTGCGCTCGCGTTAGCGAGAGAGGGAGATGCTCACCGTATAAAAAGAACAGACCGGATGCTAATTACTCAAGTTACAAATGTTGCACTTGTTCTGGGATGAAACTAGTGAAAGCAAACAGCATCTATTCTCAAGACTGGTATTTGGGAACATAGTTTCAAGCCTGCAATGGATATGAAAATTGGTGTTTAATAGTTAAAATAATAAATAGAGATTGATCATAGCTATTATGTGCTTTATCAAGTGTGTGTGGCCAGTTCTTGAGGGAATTGTTTGCATTAAAGGTTCCAAGTAAATTTTCACAAAGCAGCTGAGAGAATCTGGTGAATAGGTGAGGCTTCATCTATGAGAAGTATGAAAGTCTCATGTATAACGTCTCTCATTCTTGCCCCCATTTCATGTAGCTTTTGTATCCTTGAGAGGTTTATTAAAATTAAACATAGATTCATAGCACCTATTTGTAGGCTATAGCACTTGGAAAATACCTTTGAATCAATAATTTTATTACTTAATAAGAGTTAGCCAAGCCCCTATAATATGCTAAGCACAGTAAATGCCATCACACGCTTTACCATCAAGCAGCTCAGAATCTGTATGAATAGATGGTCCTATACATGACTAACAGCAGTATAGTCAGACAAGGGTTTAACTATGCAAAAAATGCTGCTAAGGAAACAAAACACAGAATGGCCATTTCTGCCTGGAAAGATTGGGAAGGGCATGGAAGAGCAGGGAACTTTCAACTTGAAAGACGTATGTAGGTGGCAGAGAGTGCATGGGCTGAGAGTGGGAAGTACGGTGGTCTAAGATAGCATAGCTCTGAACTTGGGTAATGGCAAAATGATGAAGAATGGAGGACAGACTTGAGAAAACTGGTTTTCTGCTGGTCTTGGCTTGTGAGGGAGAGTGATGTCAGAGTTCTGTGGATAGAGAGCAATGTATGCTGGGAAAGACGAGAGAAGGAGGGAATGAGAAGGTAGCTGGAGACTAGTATGCTTTGTTAGTTCTCTGCCCAATTTCTGTATCAGTTCTATGCACACCAGTTCCTGGTGTGATTTTGCTCTTACAACACTTGGAACAGTTAGAACTTGGGTCTCTTTGTCTTCAGCTGCTGAAAATCCTTTGCCTGAATATAGGGAACAGAAAGTGGCTGGAACTTTGTTAAGGAAATTAAGAACCCTAGGACCAGACCTTAACCAAAACGGACAAGAGTGGGATTTAAATACTTCAGCATCCTTGAGTCTTTGGAGAAACTTTGATTTGTGTTGTAAACCAGTGTTTCTCAAGTTTTTACAGGCCTATGAGTCACTTTGAAGATCATGATAAAATGAAGGTTCCGATTTGGAAGGACTAGTAAGGGATCTAAGATAGTGCACTTCTAGCAAGCTTTCTAGTGATGTTGATCTGCTGGTTCATGGAGCACACTTTGTGTTACAAGGACTTACACTGTCTCCAGAGTTCCCTGTGTGATTGAACCAAAATTACTCCTCCTTACCCATGGGCCTTTACCAGACCTTTCTTTCTTGCCTAATTTCTTGGTTCCAGTTCTCCTCTTCCCTATTAGATTTTTCTGAGACTATTTCCTAATAAATTACTTTCATGGATCCTCATCTTAGCATTCTGCATCTGGAAAATCTAACTGAAAACAGCGTCCATAAGTTTGGTTCAGAAATGTTATGTTTGAGGTGCGAAAGAAATGTACAGGATGAAACCTCTAATAGTTAGGAAGCACTAGTGATAATCATGCCTTCCATTTTCAGTTCATCTTTCTCAGTGAAGACAGTGTCCAGAGAATACAGAACTTTAAGCAGACCTCTGGTATCTTGTGTTTGTCCCTCACACTTCAAAAAAGCATATTCCTTTTATTGTATTCTAGTTTAAAATCTTTGAAAATTAATCATCCGTGCATGGTGTTTGAGGCCAGTCTCATTAACAAGAATATTCTGCTGTCAGAGTGATTTTCAGACAGTAATGTGCATGTGAACCCCCTGTGGTTCTTGTTAAAATGTGGGTTCTGATTCTGTTGATCTTGGGTGGAACCAAAAATTCTACATTTCCAATAAGCTACCTGCTGATACTGCTAGTCTACAGACCACATGGACCACACTTTGAGAAACAAGGGTCTAAAACCCAGTTCACTTATTCTGTTTAATCTTTAGAGATATAAGCTAAGACCAGACAAGGCACTGATACCAGCAGTAGTAATAGAAATAGTAATAGTATTAGTAGTAATGGAAGGTATTTATTATTTATGCTAAGTAAGTGTGCATGCTTACTCTGTGCTAAGCCCTATTCAAATTGTCTTACAGATACTAACATGCTTATTCCTCACAATAACTTTAAGAGATAGAAGAATAAAGAATTGTTGATTTTTTTTTTTTTTTGGCCGGGGCTGGGTTTGAACCTGCTACCTCCGGCATATCGAGCTGGCACTCTACTCCTTTGAGTCACAGTGCCACCCAGAATTGTTGATCTTTATTCCAAGAGTTTTAATAAGCTAACTATTGCTCTAAATGGAGAATCTCAGGATGTACTAGTGTTAACAAGTCCAAATATTTGCTAGTAACCTTATTATCTCCAAGAGGAGAGGGCATTCTTGAGAAAAGAACAGAACCTACCTAACACATTCTTTTCTGGGGAATAATGTAAGAGGAGCCTCTTTGGCTGACCATCATAGGTGAACATCTATTAAAGTTGTTGGATTTATTTCAAAACTCAGTTTAACCCCCACTTCACCCCACCCCTATGACTCAGTTTGGGGCAGTTGGGTCTGAAAATGATAAGAATGACTCAAGCATTAAAATGTCTGTAAAAACAGGAGACACCTCCTCCCGCCCTCAGTGAGCTCTGTTTTCTTCCAAATACTAAGAACCCAAAGTTAACACACAGACACACATGCATTGCAAAATACAGACATAATCTTCTGACCTAATCAAAATAAAATATTATTCAATATTATTCAAATCTTTGGCCTAATCATATCACAATAAAATATTATCTTCATATCTAATTCATTCTTACTTTTAAAGACAACTGAAATAATGTTCAGGCAGAGGTTGAAAGAAGAGAATATCACTATATTTTCTTATTCTCAGAAATCAAAAGTTATGATTTATAATTATAAAGAGAACTTCTTTTTCTTTTAAATAGGCTTTATTTCATGAACAGGAAGACTGGCTATGGCTTCAAATGAAAGTACAGTCATATATATGTTTCTATCTTATTAAATGTTCAGGATCCTTTTGAACTATGGCTACTATGATGTACTATGGCTACCTTCTAAGAAACAGATTTAAAGAGTAAAGCTTGCTAAAATGGAGCAGAAGGAAACAGGTTGACTACTTAGTGGGGAGCTAACAGCATATCCCCCTGGGCTATGAATTAACCTGGGGTGATGGGAGAGAACATTTCCTTGGCATTACCATATGTGTGAGGTAATCATAAAGTACAACTATAGTAAGACCAACTTTGAAAGTCTGCACTTATAAAGGGTATGTGTCCTGTACCTGAAAAGATGAGGCTGCAGTAAACTCAGACGGGTGGGATTGGATTCAAGTTGTATCAATTATGCCTGTTCAGCAAATGAGCTTGCAGCTAGTTGCTGGATTCTAACCACAAGATGAAATATCATACTGGTTTTTAGACCTGGAACTCATCTCTCCTGTCACTGGAAAGGGAAATTACGAGGCTAACAGAAATCTGTGTTACGTGGAACCACAGGCATTATGGGTGAAAGAATTAAAAGGGCTCCTTTGCCAAATAAGTTTGGGAAACCATGTATTTCAGGTTTTTTGTTTGTTTGTTTTTTGTCAGGGCTGGATTTGAACCTACCACTTCCGGTATATGGGGCCAGCGCCCTACCCTTGAGCCACAGGTGCTGCCCTTTTTAGTATTTTTTTTTATTATTTTTTTGCAGTTTTTGGCCAGGGCCCGGCTTGAACCCTCCACCTCCAGTGTATGGGGCTGGCGCCCTACTCCTTGAGCCACAGGCGCCACCTGGAAACCATGTATTTTATATTTGTAGAGACTTATGAGGCATACCGGCAAAAGGTTATGAGGAGCTGTGCTTCTTGTTTAATTTAGAACAGATCCTCACAAACAAATTTGCTTATCTCCTCTCATCCCCAAACTTATTTTTATTGTAAACACTAATTGTTATCCAATGGAAATAGTATTCTGTGGAACTCAGTTCAAGAGAGAATTTTTGGAAAAGTTACTTGATTACAGGGAGAGGTGTCATCACATGACTCCTAGGACAAGATGACCATTTAAAAGAAGCCAAGAAGCCATGAGTCACTTATTTAAGGGCCCAGCTGTCACACGTGAGGTGGTTACGTCAGCACACTGAGGGAGCCACGGTTGAGCTGAAAAACTGTGAGGGAGTTAACAGTTTTCTACTCCTGAATTAAGGCAATTGATTGACTTCAGTTACTTCAGAAATAAGTAACCTGTGCTCAAAAATCGTTTGTTTCTATGCCTTTGGAAGTGTGTATGGGAGTGGGAGGTGGGGGAGGTGGTGGTCAGGAATGTAGCTTTACCCCCAGTTTCCTTGTAAATAAGAGTTCGTTCTTATTTTTATGAAATTTTAAAAAACTCTATTTTATCTAGGTCTTAGAGATAAAAGAATTATAATTTTTGAACGGAAAATGATAAAGTCCTGCTAGGATTACAGATGGTTCATGCCTATAACCCTAGTACTCTGGGAGGCCAAAGCAGGAGGATTGCAAGTTAGCTCAGGAGTTGAGACCAGCCAGAGCAAGAGTGAGACCACGTCTCTATGAAAAATAGAAAAATTAAATGAGTTTATGGTGAGTGCCTTTAGTCCCAGCTACTCAGGAGGCTGAGGCGGGAGTATTGTTTGAGCCCAGGAGTTTGAGGTTGCTGTAACCTAGGTTGATGGCAAGGCACTTTAGCTTGGCCAACAGAGTGAGACTTTGTCTCAAAAAAAAAAAAAAAAAAAAAAGAAGGAAGGAAAGAGAGAAGAGAAAGAAAGAAAGAGAAAATGATAAAATCTGACTATTTGAAATCAGAAGGGCCCAGCCTAGGCCTAACAAAAGAAGCCAGGGTCCCCTGGAGTCTAGGCATGGTTAGTCCATACTCTGAGCCACAGTCAGAAGTCAGGGAGAAGCTGGCTGGGATTTGTAGAAAGAAGCAAAAATGTGGAAAGGAGAAGGTGAAGTTAGAATTGTCCTCTTCCTATCTGGGCTTCCCCCTCACTGTTTCTTTTTGCTTGAATTGTCGATGCCTTTACTGACATTTTGGAAACTCTCAGCTGCCACGAAGGGGAATGGGGGATTTCTGCCTCCCCACTCTCCCTTTTTTCTTCTTGTCTTTGTTCAGTTTGTGGCCCTAGTGCCACGCTGATGCTGAGCTGTCACTTCGAGCTTGTTAGTCAAATTATGGTGATTAATGCAAACAGCCAACATGAACTTTGGGCTGCTCAGATGTTAGATAACCCACGTGCTGGCAGGGAGCCATCTTTCTACATAGCCTAAGTGACTCAGACATCTTTCAACACCAAAGAAGCTCTTCCTCAAGCACAGAACCCTGTGATTCTTAAGTGACTCAGACACCTTTCAAAACCAAAAGACAGCCCCTGGTATTTGATTTAAATTTGATGGCCAAGTTCTTTTTGGAAAATAAAATTAATGAGGCTGTTCGAAAACAAACGGCTTTAGGTGAAAAAGGGTTGTTTTCTATTGACCCATCTCATGTACGTCAGGCTGATCTTTACTAAAGGTTTGCAACAGAATGGAGTCTCCGTCGTGCTTTCTTTCTAAATGTGATCACTGTCTTCAAATGGCTTTTGGAAATAATTAACTCCTATCCCTAGTTTAGATTTTAGATGTGACAAAGGGTCATTGTTCTTTGCTTTCCTAATGTGAAGCAGATGTTTTGGAGACTAATAAGAAAAATAACTATAAGATATTTAGAAATTTGAAAGCAACTTTCTATAAAAATTCAAGGGGCTATTGTTGCATAATAAGAAAGCCCTAATTCGGAAATTCTCCGGAGCATTTATCACCAAACAGTCTGACCTTATATGAACTTAGAACTCTTGCCAGAAGGGATTTCCTGTCTAGGTTTGTGTAAGGAAGCCAACTCTGAGAAAAATGTTCCATCAACAGAAATTGAAGCTTTATTGCTGGGGAATACCCTGTGAAATCAGCCGTTTCCATTAACGAATTATTCTATGTCTCTATGAAGTATGCTCAAAAGGACCAACCAACACAAGGAAAATTTTGATGTAGTTGGTTTGTCCAACTATTTCTTTCCTGGCAGATCCACCATCCAAGATAAGACTTCAAGATTGACCGTGTTATCCTATCCCCACTCCTCATAGCTTGTTGATACTATATTACTGATGCTATCCTGAACAGTGAGTTGACTACTGCTTCATCATGGGAAATGATATAATCACACCTGGTGTTGTCTTGGGCCAACCTATTAGTTAATATGGAAGTATGGGATTCAAAAAGATGGTGGACTGATCTAGCATAATCATCTCACTATGATTTGTCTTTAAAGTCAGATTTATAGAGGCATTATTTATTTACATATAATTCACCTTTTTGATGTACACTTCTACTAGTTTTGATAAACACACTTCTATAATCATAATCACTAGCAATATATGGAACACATCCACACTTGAAAAATGACCCTCATGCCATATGTCATCAATCACTTACCCCAATCTCAGCCTCCTAGCAACCACTTTGCTTTTTTTTAATGCAAAGAAAATGGAATATATAAATGGAATCATGCAGAATGTAGCTTTTCAAGTCTTGTTTCTCTTACTTAGTATAATGCCTTTGAGATGTATTCATATTATCATATGTGTCACTAGTTCATTACTTTTTATTGCTGGGTATCATTATTATACAGATAAACTATGCCTTGTTGATTTATCTACTAGTTGAAGGGTACTTGGCTTGTTTTCTGGTTTTTGTCAATAATGAATAAGTGCCCTATAAACATTCATGTACAAGTGTGTGTGTGTGTAATTACTAAGTCATAAAGCAAATGTATATTTAATTTTGTGAGAAAGTGCCATACTCTTTTTCCAACATCAACTGTTTAGCAGAATTCCATTGTTAAATTTAAAAAATAAATTTTAGACATTCTAATAGGTTTGTAGTGGTGTCTCATTAAGATTTTAACTTGCAGTTCCCTAATAATTAGTTATGTTAAGCATCTTTTCCTATGCTTAGTTACGTGGTGTTGTCTTGAGCCAATTTAAATATCCAACCAATGCATATTTGGTGAAGTAGCTGTTCTACTCCTTTGCTCATTTTTATTGGTTTCTTTTTTTCTTTAGTTTGGAGAGTTGTTTACATGTCCTGAGTACAACTTCTTTACCAGTTATGTGTTTTGCTAATATATTCCACCAGTTAAAAGCTTGTATTTTCAGGTTCTTAACAGTAGTTTTTGAAAAACAAAAAAGATTTATTTTTAGTGAAGAACAACTTACCAATCTTTTTCTTTTATGTGTTATGCTTTTGATATTATATGTAAGCAATCTTTGCCAAACTCGAGTTTATAAAATATTTTTTGCTTCTCTCTAGAAGTTTATACTTTTAGGTTTTGTGTTTAGGCCTATGATTCCCATTAAGTTAAATTATGCATATAATATAAGGCATAGAGTGAGACTTTTTGCATACTGATATCAAATTGTTTGAGCACAGTTTGTTGATAATATTAACTTTTATTTACCGAATTGCCTATGTACTTTGTTCAAAAAATCAATTGACCATATATGCATGGGACCAATTCTAAACTATCTATTATGTTCCATTGGTCTGTGTGTCTATCCCTCACCAACATCATCACCTTACAGTAAGTCTTGAAATCAAGTGATGTTAAGTGTTCAACTCTTTTCTTCCTTTTCAAAATTGCTTTACCTATTCTAAATTGGTTTTCCACATAGATTTTTGAATCATTGTGTTAATTTCTCTTTTTTTTTTCTTTTTTTTGGCTGGTGCTGGCTTTGAACCCACCACCTCCGGCATATGGGGCCAGCATCCTACTCCTTGAGCCATAGGCGCTGCCCATCATTGTGTTAATTTCCACAAAAAGAATCTGCTGAGAATTTGATTAGGATTGCATTCAATTTAGGATTGAACTGATATCTTAATAATATTGTCTCATTTTATAAAAATTGAATATATATCCTTTATTCATACCTTTTTAATTTCTCTTATTAAAGTTTTATACATTTCAGCATGTAGATATTGCCTGTGTTTTCTGTGTTTTATATCTTTTTGTGCAATCGTGAAATGTGATTTAAAAAATGCCTATTTCCAATTGCTTGTTGCTAACAAATAGAAATACAACTAATTTTTACATATTGACCTTATACCTCATGATCTTGACAACTGACTTATTAGATTCAGTAGCTTTTTAGTAGATCCTTTGAGATTTTCTTCATAGACAGTCATGTCATCTACAAATATAGATAATTTTATATTTTTTTCTTTCAAAACTTACATATCTTTTATTTCTTTATTTGAAATAGGAGTAGTGGGAGTGGATATCCTTGCCTTTTTTTCATTGCGAATGAGAAAGTGGTTCGTTTTTCATCATTAAGTATGAATCATTTCTTCATAAATGTCATTTATTGGGTTATGGAAATTTTCTTTTTCAAAAAATTTTTATATGGACATGTTCATGGAGTGGAAGTGAGATTTTGCTACACTGATAAATTCTCATTGTGGTGAAGCCAGGACCTCCAGTGCCGTATCACTGAAGCAACATACCCTGTACCCCCCAAGCAACTTCTCATCCTCCACCCCACCAACCCCTCTACCCCTCCAAGTCTTCATTGTTCGTCATTTCACATTCTGACTCTGCTTTCACATGTACACATTATTTAGCTCCTACATGTCAGTGAGAATATGTGTGTTCTTTGTGTTGTTTCACTTAAGATAATGGCCTCCAGTCCTATCAATGTTGCTACAAAAGACATGATTTCTTTTTTTCTTTTGCAACTGGATAGTATTCCATTGTGTATATATACCACGTTTTCTTCATCCAATCTGCTGTTGATAGACATAGGGTGATTCCATAACTATGCTATGTGAGCAGTGCTCTGATTAGCATACGAGTGTAGGTATCTTTTTGTTTATATAATGATTATTTTTCCCTTTGTAGATACCCAGAAATGGGATTGCTGGATCATATATTAGTTCTACTTTAGTTCTTTGAGAGGTTTCCATACCATTTTCTATAGAGGTTGCACTAATCCTCACCAATAGTGCATAAGAGTTCCCTTTTCTTCACATCCTCACCAACATTTGTTATTTTTTGTCTTTTTAATAATAACCATTGTGATTGGGGTAAGATGATGTCTAATTGTTTTAATTGTCATTTCTCTTTTCATTAATGATGTTGAACATTTGCGCATATACTACTCAGCCATTTGTTTGTCTTCTTCTGAAAAATGTCTACTGATGTCCTTAGACCACTTTTTAATGGGTTTATTTGTTATTGTTGACTGGTGTGAGCTCTTTATAAATTCTAGTTATTAGTCCCTCTGTTAGATTCATAGTTTGCAAATATTTTTCTCCCATTCAGCAGACTGTCTTTTACTCTGTTGATTATTTCTTTCGCTGTGCAGAAGGCTTGTGGTTTATTTACGTGTCATTTGTTTATTTTTGGTTTTGCTGCCTGTGCTTTTCAGGTCTGAGTCATAAAATCTTTGCCTAGAGCAAGGTCCAAAAGAGTTTTCCCTAATTTTTCCTCTTGTGTTTTTATAGTTTTAAGTCTATAAACATTCAAGTTCTAATCTACTTGAGTTGACTTTTATATATGCTGAGAGATTGGGGGGGGTGTCATTTTTCAGCATATGGCAATCCAATTTTCCTAGCACCATTTATTGAAAACGTATCCTTTCCCTAGTGTATGTTCTTGTCAACTTTGTCAAAGATCAATTGGATGTAACTATGTGGCTTTATTTCTGAGCTCTTTATTCCATTTTTGTATCAGTATCATGCTGTCTTGGTTGCTGTAGCCCTATATGATGATTTGAAGTCAGGCAATGTGATGCCTGACTGTTCTTTTTGCTGAAGATTGCTTTGGTTAGTCAGGCTCTTTTTTTGTTTCCATATGAACTTTAGAATTGTTGTTTCTAATTCTGTGAAAGATGGCATTGATATTTTAATAAGGATTATATTTAACTCATAAATCGTGTTAGATAAATGGTCATTTTAATGATATTAATTCACTTGATCCATGAGCAAGGAAGATTTTTACATTTGTGCTATCTATAATTTCTTTCAGTAGTGTTTTGTAGTTTTCTATAGACATTTTTCATTTCCTTGGTTAAATTTATTCCTAGGTATTTTCTTTTTTTTTATTTGGTACTAATTGTAAATGGGATTGCCTTTTTTTTTTCTTTGCATTTTTTTGGCGGGGGCCGGGTTTGAACCCACCACCTCTGGTATATGGGGCGGGCACCCTTACTCCTTGAGCCACAGGTGCCACCCTGGGATTGCCTTCTTGAATTGATTCTTGGCTAGATTGTTATGGGTGTATAGAAATGCTATTGATTTCTCTATGATGATTTTGTATCCTGAAACTTTACCAAATTCATTTATCAAATCTAAACGTTTTTTGGTGGCGTCTTTATTGTTTCTTAGATATAAGATAATTCTATCAGCAAGCAAAGATAATTTGACCTCCTCTTTTCCAATTTGGATGCTTTTTGCTTTTTTTCTAGCCTGATTATTCTGGCTAGGACTTCCAGTAAGACATTGAATAAGAATGGTGAAAGTTGGCATTCTTGTCTGTTGCTAATTCTCAATGGGAATGGTTTCAACTTTTCCTGTTATGAGTGATGTTGGTTATGTGTTTGTCTATTATATAGGACCTTTATTCTTTTGAGATATGTTCTTTCAGTGCCTAGTTGGGTGGAGATTTTTATCATGATGATACGCTGGATTTTGTCAAATGGTTTTTCTGTATTTCTTGAGGTGATCATATGATTTTTGTCTTTAATCCTGTTTCTGCAATGTATCACATCTATTGATTTTCTGTGATGTATCATATCTATTGATGCATATTGAACCTCCTTGCATCTCTGGCCTAAAATCCACTTAATCATGGTGTGTTATCTTTTTATGTACTTATTTGTTTGTTTGTTTTTATTTCAAAATATCAAGGGTGTACACGTTTTTATTATGCAGCTATCTTGTATGATTCTTAAGTCAGAGCTTTTAGTGTGCCCGTCACCAGAATAGTGTTCATTATACTCAATAGATAAGTTTTTATTCCTCACCCTATCCTAGCCTCCCATCTTCTTGGTTCCCAACTTCCTTTATATCTTTTTGTGTCCATGTGTAGCCATGACATAAGTCTCAATTATTTGTGAAAACATATGTTGCTTGGTTTCCCATTCTTAAGATACTTCACTTAGAATAATGGTCTCCAATTCCCCTCAAGTTGCTGCAAATGACATTATTTCATTACTTTTCATGATTGAGTAGTACTCTATGCTATATACAGGCCTGAAAATTTAATTTGTGAACTCATCCTAGAAAAAGTGCTACATACTTCATTGTGGAATATCACTATGGTTACCTTAGAACTACTCCCCTTGACCATTTGGTGACGATAGTGATATTTTGCATTGAGTTATATAACATCTTTTCTGGGATGATTTTGCAAATTTAATTGTCAGACTACCTATGATGACAGCTCTGATGGCCATTCCAGAAAAAAAGTTCCAAAATTGCTTTACAGGGTAGACTAGGCATCAGTGCACATTTTCTTAGGGGGAGTACCTCAAGGGGCACTGTAATGATATTCACCAATGAAATATGTGACACTTTTTCTAGGATGAGTTGATGAACTTAATTGTCCAAACTTGTATCTTCTATAATTATTCAGTAGAATGTTCTGTAAATGTCTTTAAGTCTATTTGTTCCAAAGTCTAGTTTAAGACTAATGTTTCTTTGTTGATGTTCTGTCTCAGAATTCTATCTAGTGCTCTGAGTGGGGTACTGAAGTCCTGTACAATTACTGTATTGCTCTTATCTATTTCTTTACATGTATAAGATTTGTTTTGTGAATCTGGGAGCTCTGATGCTGGCTGCATAAACACACTCCACAACCTCAGAAATTTGTCATTTTCAAGAAAAATTATGATTTTGTAATTCACCTAGCTTTTTCTTATCACTGGGTTAGAAGAGATGTCTCTCCAGATTTCTACATCCCAGGCCAAAGTGAACTCTGCACCATAAGTTTTAATAAAAAGAAGAAGGGGTAGAGAATGGGTCAGGAAGACATGTTTCCAGAAGAACTTGCAGATCATGTAGTTTGGGACTACAGACCAAAATTAGAATTTTCCTATCAGAAAGGAATGATTGTTTCCTTACTTTTAGATTAGTTTAAAGAAGCCTTAGAAACATAGACTGATTCTAGTTTGAATTTGATGCTCAGCTGTGCACTTCAATTGACCCAACAACCAGTAGAAGGTGCTAGCTATGTTCTACATTTTAAAACAATTTCACTCTCAGCAGCCCAGTTTTTTCTGGTGTGTGTCTGGGCTTTTCCTCCTAGGTGATGAGATGTTATCTTGCCTACTACTCTCATTTACTGATGCTGCTCATGAAATAATGGCTTTGCTTAAATGAAAGTAAAGTATGAGTGAGATAATAACAAAAACCAACCTTAGCATTTATTAAGTATTTGCCACATACTGGTAGCAAGTGAAATGCTTTGTTTCATTATCTTATTTAATTCTCATAGCTAGTCTGTGAGGTAGGTATTATAATTATCCCATTTTAAATATAAAGAGTGAGAAGCACAAAGAATTAAAGTAACTTATACAAGATTGTAGATATTGGGGTAAGGATTATGCAAGTTATCAATTTCTTCTTGAATGATCTTTGGGAGTGCGAGACTTTCAAAAACTTTGTCGATTTCATCTACATTAGGGATTAGCAATATATGATCCACAAATCATCCTAGAAAAAAGTACTTTGAAGGGCAGACTCAGCACTGGCATTGGTGCATAGCTGATGCAGAATTCTAACTCAGTATCTTAACTGCTCCTAAAATATATTGTTATCTGCCCATTACTAATTTTTTTAACTGTTTGCTGTAATAGATGATGCTCAAATAGTTAAGTTGATGGAAATTTTCGGTGGAGAAGTTGACTTTTGAAGATAACACCCAGAGTTTTAAAGAAGAGGAAAGTTTCAGGCTCTCTGAGAAGTCCTGTCATCTCTGGCTTGTGGAATTCTCTCTCTCCCCCCAGTGTCAAAATCCTGCTCAAATGTCACCCTTAGAAACAACAACAGCTATGACAGTAAAAGGCAAACAACGGAAGGTATAACCAAAATCCTGAGTCCCTGCCTCCCACTTCAGGGTTGACATACTACACTGAGACCTGTGGCCTGGGTTTGGGACCCAGCTGCTAAAAGCACTTTCTTTGGTTTTTCCTAAGTGAGCTCTCTAAGAAACCCAGTGATTGTGAATGCTTTAGACAAGCACAGCTGTGGGGGAGCAGGGGAACATCTTGTTTTATTTCTATAAAGAAAACAAGTTGACAATATACTTGGATCTATCCTAGGATGCTCAATGTACTTCCTGTAAAGTATTTTTTAAACTTTTTGAGGGAGAATAAAAGCATTCACAGCATGGTAGCCAGATTTTGTCCAATTTATACACATTTAATTTCTCTTATGCTTCTTATGGGAACATGTCAATACATTTTGTTATTATTATAAAAATGAAAATGCCACACATTATGTAGCTTCTTATGTTTTTAGAATATTTTATATATACTATTTTATTTTATCTAAGGAGAGAAGTAAGACAGATGGAGTAAGTAAAGCATACTCTGGCAAAGAGACTTCCACTAAACAACAACACAAGGAAAGATGAGAGCTGGGTCTGAATTTCTATCTTTTGTGATAACACGACTTGTTGAAACTTGTCACCTGGGTATCTTTGTTCAGTCTCCTAGTCTTCATCTGCAGATAAATCAGTGTTGTTTCCTGATTTGGAGAATCCTAGCCCATTTATAGTTTCATTAGCAGTGCCTGTTTTCCCATATCCTCAACCAACGCTGGATACCAATTGTTAAAATTCTCACCTATATTATTGCAGGTGGAAAATTGTTTCTTACAGTCATTTCAATTCATCTTCTTATCTTCACTATAGTTTTGACTCGATAAATTGCCTCTTTATTCTCTGCCTGATGTGTTCATAAAAGGCCATATTTTTAATATTTTCTAATCAATTTCAAAGTATTTCTCCTATAAATCACATATATGCATTTTTCCCTTTACATTTGGAAGTCTTTATCTTAGGATAAGGGAAATCCAAGCCATTGGCTTTTATTGTAATTGCACATGTATTTGATCTTATTTCTCTCACCATACTTTTCTGTTTGCTATGATTGTCCTCTCATTCCTGTCACCAGATTGACTGAAGTTTTTTTCCTTCCGGCTCTCTCTTGGGAACCCCATTTGTGTTGTTCTGTGTCTCACAATAGCATTTTGGAATTTCTATATCCCCCTAATTAGCTCATATTGAGGCATACATTTTTAATGTATTTAAACGTTTTCCTATTGTTGAGAATAAATGAACATTTATAATTCACACCCTTCAAACAGGTATTTGGCATACTTTTATTTCTTCTTTTCTCTTAAGAATTAGTTTACTTCCAGAGTTTAATTTTTTTTTATTTATGATTTGTGTCTTTTCAAATATTTAGTGATTCTTGCTTATACATTTAATTTTAGCAATTGACGGCCAGGGTGATCACAGGCAGTCCATGTGGGTTTTTCTCAGTAGATGTGGAGTGAAGGTTCTCTCCAGTGGACAGAGAATGAAAGAATCTAGGCTCTCTAGGGGTGGGAGCCAAAAGTATGGCATCTTCATTCATGGTTGCCATATTAGAAGACAATGTGCTTCAATGCTTCATATGTGAAGAAAAGCTGCTTTCTATTTTATATCTTAAATTCATAGTTGCATTCTACTTTCATCTTTAAAATAGAGCCCTTAATTTATTTAGTGACTATTCTCATAACTTTAACCCGGGCACAACACCATGCCCAACTGCTGACTATGGAAAGATAGATAAATGAGGGCAGAGATCAAATGGCATAGCTATTCAGCTGTTATTTAATGAATGATCTCAGAAATCAGCACTTGACTTGTTTCTTGCTGAGTTTCCTCTGAGAAGGACTGTACTGCCCTAGACAGTAGCCCTTTACTCATGGTGAACCTGGGAGTTGTCAGGCCATGCTTGGATTTTTCTATCCATCAAGAGTTTCTTCTTATGTCTTCCAGAGATCCCCCACATTTTTGATCAAGAAATGGCATCTTTGCTCATTTACCACCTTTCACCAGAATGACTGAAATTTTACAAAGATCCTGACACTTAGAGAAAGTAACCCTGAGAAGCAGGAGATGCCATCCAAGGATAACGCAACATGTCATGTTACACTGTTAATAGGGTGAGTAAGGGAAAATCTGCTCTTAGAAGCAAGCTCTACCTCTCTCAGCACTGTGCATATAAGCACCTTCATGTTATTAAGCACCAAATAGTACTTTCTTCTCAGTTCCATTCTTTAAGAAGATGCTGTTTATCTGGTCTGATCCAGCTGTACGAGAGATGCCTTGAGCCATAAAGAGCACATTATCTTTGGGCAACTGGGGAAACATGATGGTTGGAGCATATAGAGATATATGAGAAACTCCTCCTCCCATCAGCCTTTTGTTAATTTATCCAACTAAAATGTGTTGAGTGTCTAACTACTTACTGTTAATATTGAGTTCACTGTGGTAAAGGAAAGTAGGCAAGCCCTCTTTCCATGTCTATATAGCCACCACTGTGACCTCACATCAACAATCAGCCCTTGGGGCTCTGCACCTGTGGCTCAAGTGGCTAAGGTGCCAGCCACATATACCTAAGATGGTGGGTTCAAATCCAACCCAGGCCTGCCAAACAACAGTGCTGGCTGCAACCAAAAAATAGCTGGGCATTGTGGCAGGTGCCTGTGGTCCCAGCTACTTGGGAGGCTGAGGCAGGA